>NC_136073.1:520987273-521588264 GCF_964261635.1 Lissotriton helveticus | reverse complement strand
CAGGTACAAATGTCCTTGTGGAAGCTGACCACATAGGAGGATGAGATATCAGAAGTTATACAGTAGGTTACTATCTGTATTCATGACTGCAAGGGAAGCAGGAGGGGGAATGGTAAAGGACTCTGAACCCCTCCAAGCCCTGTGGCCTTTTTGAAAGTGGGATGGAGATACAAAAACAGAGATTATCTTTACAAACAATCCATCTTAAGTATCAGAGTCCAACATACAGAGTGCAGGGGAAGACTCTAAATTAGCTTCTGTCAGTGAGAATGTAACACTATTGTTCTAAAGTGAGATAGTGCATTTCAGCCGCAAAGGCAGCAATTTCCTAGAATGGAACATTGCTATCATCGGGATCTAAATCAGGCTTTAGTAGCCTTGGAAGCAGTCAGTCTTTTATTAACTATCATGACCAATACAATTTGATCCATATTACTTCCATCTTGACAGAAATTATATTCAAGCACATGCCCCAACTGGAAGGTAGTGAGGACATTCAAATGGTGTGAAATTCGTTTTAATGCCTAAAGGAATCATGTGAGATTTACTTACCATATAAACTGGTCAAATGATGCTGTATGCCGGAAGACTGCCTTTTTTTTTATTTTCTTCAGTCTCGGCAATGCAGAGAAATTCTGTTGTGAAATACTGCCCCTGCTGGTCATTCAGTATAATCTGCAGATGGAAAAGTCCACTGTTAGCACATTTACTATAGGCAGTACAAAAAAATCTTGATTTTTATAAAGGGTAAACAGATAAATTCAGTGGAGTCAGTATTATTTTGAAAATCAACCTCACGTTAGAAAATCAAATCTCAATTTGTGTTTCTAACCTCCCACACACCTCTGAATCCCATGCCTCATTTGCTAACTCTCTCTAAACAACAGTAGCATGTACACTAGGACATAGATAAAGAGATCTTTTTGCCAGCCAAGTGGCAGCGTAGCCATCTCTCTTCATTTGTTTTAGGATAGGGAACACCAGTAGCAATTAAGCCAGCTGATAAACTGAGCAAGGAAGGGTTATGCTACCGTTAATGGGAATAATAAAAGCTATGAATAGCATGCTCACCATTATCTTTTTAGGCAATTCCTACCAGTTCAGACATAGTGAAGTTGAGAATCTTCTGCTCAAACTTACCTTCATACAAATTTAGAAGTCTCAAAAAATGCCCTATTTCTTTATTCTTACCTTCTTAGTTTTCATTTGGACATCCTGTCTACCCTGCTACTCATTTCATTACCAAGATAAATGTATCCTAAAGCTTGTTAGACATCAGAGTGGACCTCACGTCAGACAACATCTTGCTTTAGCTTTATGATGTCAGATTGCTAGGCAACAGATTGGCCCTCATGTCAGACAACATCTTGGTTTAGCTTTATGATGTCAGAGCGCCTCAGGTACAAATGTCCTTGTGGAAGCTGACCACATAGGAGGATGAGATATCAGAAGTTATACAGTAGGTTACTATCTGTATTCATGACTGCAAGGGAAGCAGGAGGGGGAATGGTAAAGGACTCTGAACCCCTCCAAGCCCTGTGGCCTTTTTGAAAGTGGGATGGAGATACAAAAACAGAGATTATCTTTACAAACAATCCATCTTAAGTATCAGAGTCCAACATACAGAGTGCAGGGGAAGACTCTAAATTAGCTTCTGTCAGTGAGAATTTAACACTATTGTTCTAAAGTGAGATAGTGCATTTCAGCCGCAAAGGCAGCAATTTCCTAGAATGGAACATTGCTATCATCGGGATCTAAATCAGGCTTTAGTAGCCTTGGAAGCAGTCAGTCTTTTATTAACTATCATGACCAATACAATTTGATCCATATTACTTCCATCTTGACAGAAATTATATTCAAGCACATGCCCCAACTGGAAGGTAGTGAGGACATTCAAATGGTGTGAAATTTGTTTTAATGCCTAAAGGAATCATGTGAGATTTACTTACCATATAAACTGGTCAAATGATGCTGTATGCCGGAAGACTGCCTTTTTTTTTATTTTCTTCAGTCTCGGCAATGCAGAGAAATTCTGTTGTGAAATACTGCCCCTGCTGGTCATTCAGTATAATCTGCAGATGGAAAAGTCCACTGTTAGCACATTTACTATAGGCAGTACAAAAAAATCTTGATTTTTATAAAGGGTAAACAGATAAATTCAGTGGAGTCAGTATTATTTTGAAAATCAACCTCACGTTAGAAAATCAAATCTCAATTTGTGTTTCTAACCTCCCACACACCTCTGAATCCCATGCCTCATTTGCTAACTCTCTCTAAACAACTGTAGCATGTACACTAGGACATAGATAAAGAGATCTTTTTGCCAGCCAAGTGGCAGCGTAGCCATCTCTCTTCATTTGTTTTAGGATAGGGAACACCAGTAGCAATTAAGCCAGCTGATAAACTGAGCAAGGAAGGGTTATGCTACCGTTAATGGGAATAATAAAAGCTATGAATAGCATGCTCACCATTATCTTTTTAGGCAATTCCTACCAGTTCAGACATAGTGAAGTTGAGAATCTTCTGCTCAAACTTACCTTCATACAAATTTAGAAGTCTCAAAAAATGCCCTATTTCTTTATTCTTACCTTCTTAGTTTTCATTTGGACATCCTGTCTACCCTGCTACTCATTTCATTACCAAGATAAATGTATCCTAAAGCTTGTTAGACATCAGAGTGGACCTCACGTCAGACAACATCTTGCTTTAGCTTTATGATGTCAGATTGCTAGGCAACAGATTGGCCCTCATGTCAGACAACATCTTGGTTTAGCTTTATGATGTCAGAGCGCCTCAGGTACAAATGTCCTTGTGGAAGCTGACCACATAGGAGGATGAGATATCAGAAGTTATACAGTAGGTTACTATCTGTATTCATGACTGCAAGGGAAGCAGGAGGGGGAATGGTAAAGGACTCTGAACCCCTCCAAGCCCTGTGGCCTTTTTGAAAGTGGGATGGAGATACAAAAACAGAGATTATCTTTACAAACAATCCATCTTAAGTATCAGAGTCCAACATACAGAGTGCAGGGGAAGACTCTAAATTAGCTTCTGTCAGTGAGAATGTAACACTATTGTTCTAAAGTGAGATAGTGCATTTCAGCCGCAAAGGCAGCAATTTCCTAGAATGGAACATTGCTATCATCGGGATCTAAATCAGGCTTTAGTAGCCTTGGAAGCAGTCAGTCTTTTATTAACTATCATGACCAATACAATTTGATCCATATTACTTCCATCTTGACAGAAATTATATTCAAGCACATGCCCCAACTGGAAGGTAGTGAGGACATTCAAATGGTGTGAAATTCGTTTTAATGCCTAAAGGAATCATGTGAGATTTACTTACCATATAAACTGGTCAAATGATGCTGTATGCCGGAAGACTGCCTTTTTTTTTTATTTTCTTCAGTCTCGGCAATGCAGAGAAATTCTGTTGTGAAATACTGCCCCTGCTGGTCATTCAGTATAATCTGCAGATGGAAAAGTCCACTGTTAGCACATTTACTATAGGCAGTACAAAAAAATCTTGATTTTTATAAAGGGTAAACAGATAAATTCAGTGGAGTCAGTATTATTTTGAAAATCAACCTCACGTTAGAAAATCAAATCTCAATTTGTGTTTCTAACCTCCCACACACCTCTGAATCCCATGCCTCATTTGCTAACTCTCTCTAAACAACAGTAGCATGTACACTAGGACATAGATAAAGAGATCTTTTTGCCAGCCAAGTGGCAGCGTAGCCATCTCTCTTCATTTGTTTTAGGATAGGGAACACCAGTAGCAATTAAGCCAGCTGATAAACTGAGCAAGGAAGGGTTATGCTACCGTTAATGGGAATAATAAAAGCTATGAATAGCATGCTCACCATTATCTTTTTAGGCAATTCCTACCAGTTCAGACATAGTGAAGTTGAGAATCTTCTGCTCAAACTTACCTTCATACAAATTTAGAAGTCTCAAAAAATGCCCTATTTCTTTATTCTTACCTTCTTAGTTTTCATTTGGACATCCTGTCTACCCTGCTACTCATTTCATTACCAAGATAAATGTATCCTAAAGCTTGTTAGACATCAGAGTGGACCTCACGTCAGACAACATCTTGCTTTAGCTTTATGATGTCAGATTGCTAGGCAACAGATTGGCCCTCATGTCAGACAACATCTTGGTTTAGCTTTATGATGTCAGAGCGCCTCAGGTACAAATGTCCTTGTGGAAGCTGACCACATAGGAGGATGAGATATCAGAAGTTATACAGTAGGTTACTATCTGTATTCATGACTGCAAGGGAAGCAGGAGGGGGAATGGTAAAGGACTCTGAACCCCTCCAAGCCCTGTGGCCTTTTTGAAAGTGGGATGGAGATACAAAAACAGAGATTATCTTTACAAACAATCCATCTTAAGTATCAGAGTCCAACATACAGAGTGCAGGGGAAGACTCTAAATTAGCTTCTGTCAGTGAGAATGTAACACTATTGTTCTAAAGTGAGATAGTGCATTTCAGCCGCAAAGGCAGCAATTTCCTAGAATGGAACATTGCTATCATCGGGATCTAAATCAGGCTTTAGTAGCCTTGGAAGCAGTCAGTCTTTTATTAACTATCATGACCAATACAATTTGATCCATATTACTTCCATCTTGACAGAAATTATATTCAAGCACATGCCCCAACTGGAAGGTAGTGAGGACATTCAAATGGTGTGAAATTTGTTTTAATGCCTAAAGGAATCATGTGAGATTTACTTACCATATAAACTGGTCAAATGATGCTGTATGCCGGAAGACTGCCTTTTTTTTTATTTTCTTCAGTCTCGGCAATGCAGAGAAATTCTGTTGTGAAATACTGCCCCTGCTGGTCATTCAGTATAATCTGCAGATGGAAAAGTCCACTGTTAGCACATTTACTATAGGCAGTACAAAAAAATCTTGATTTTTATAAAGGGTAAACAGATAAATTCAGTGGAGTCAGTATTATTTTGAAAATCAACCTCACGTTAGAAAATCAAATCTCAATTTGTGTTTCTAACCTCCCACACACCTCTGAATCCCATGCCTCATTTGCTAACTCTCTCTAAACAACTGTAGCATGTACACTAGGACATAGATAAAGAGATCTTTTTGCCAGCCAAGTGGCAGCGTAGCCATCTCTCTTCATTTGTTTTAGGATAGGGAACACCAGTAGCAATTAAGCCAGCTGATAAACTGAGCAAGGAAGGGTTATGCTACCGTTAATGGGAATAATAAAAGCTATGAATAGCATGCTCACCATTATCTTTTTAGGCAATTCCTACCAGTTCAGACATAGTGAAGTTGAGAATCTTCTGCTCAAACTTACCTTCATACAAATTTAGAAGTCTCAAAAAATGCCCTATTTCTTTATTCTTACCTTCTTAGTTTTCATTTGGACATCCTGTCTACCCTGCTACTCATTTCATTACCAAGATAAATGTATCCTAAAGCTTGTTAGACATCAGAGTGGACCTCACGTCAGACAACATCTTGCTTTAGCTTTATGATGTCAGATTGCTAGGCAACAGATTGGCCCTCATGTCAGACAACATCTTGGTTTAGCTTTATGATGTCAGAGCGCCTCAGGTACAAATGTCCTTGTGGAAGCTGACCACATAGGAGGATGAGATATCAGAAGTTATACAGTAGGTTACTATCTGTATTCATGACTGCAAGGGAAGCAGGAGGGGGAATGGTAAAGGACTCTGAACCCCTCCAAGCCCTGTGGCCTTTTTGAAAGTGGGATGGAGATACAAAAACAGAGATTATCTTTACAAACAATCCATCTTAAGTATCAGAGTCCAACATACAGAGTGCAGGGGAAGACTCTAAATTAGCTTCTGTCAGTGAGAATGTAACACTATTGTTCTAAAGTGAGATAGTGCATTTCAGCCGCAAAGGCAGCAATTTCCTAGAATGGAACATTGCTATCATCGGGATCTAAATCAGGCTTTAGTAGCCTTGGAAGCAGTCAGTCTTTTATTAACTATCATGACCAATACAATTTGATCCATATTACTTCCATCTTGACAGAAATTATATTCAAGCACATGCCCCAACTGGAAGGTAGTGAGGACATTCAAATGGTGTGAAATTCGTTTTAATGCCTAAAGGAATCATGTGAGATTTACTTACCATATAAACTGGTCAAATGATGCTGTATGCCGGAAGACTGCCTTTTTTTTTATTTTCTTCAGTCTCGGCAATGCAGAGAAATTCTGTTGTGAAATACTGCCCCTGCTGGTCATTCAGTATAATCTGCAGATGGAAAAGTCCACTGTTAGCACATTTACTATAGGCAGTACAAAAAAATCTTGATTTTTATAAAGGGTAAACAGATAAATTCAGTGGAGTCAGTATTATTTTGAAAATCAACCTCACGTTAGAAAATCAAATCTCAATTTGTGTTTCTAACCTCCCACACACCTCTGAATCCCATGCCTCATTTGCTAACTCTCTCTAAACAACAGTAGCATGTACACTAGGACATAGATAAAGAGATCTTTTTGCCAGCCAAGTGGCAGCGTAGCCATCTCTCTTCATTTGTTTTAGGATAGGGAACACCAGTAGCAATTAAGCCAGCTGATAAACTGAGCAAGGAAGGGTTATGCTACCGTTAATGGGAATAATAAAAGCTATGAATAGCATGCTCACCATTATCTTTTTAGGCAATTCCTACCAGTTCAGACATAGTGAAGTTGAGAATCTTCTGCTCAAACTTACCTTCATACAAATTTAGAAGTCTCAAAAAATGCCCTATTTCTTTATTCTTACCTTCTTAGTTTTCATTTGGACATTCTGTCTACCCTGCTACTCATTTCATTACCAAGATAAATGTATCCTAAAGCTTGTTAGACATCAGAGTGGACCTCACGTCAGACAACATCTTGCTTTAGCTTTATGATGTCAGATTGCTAGGCAACAGATTGGCCCTCATGTCAGACAACATCTTGGTTTAGCTTTATGATGTCAGAGCGCCTCAGGTACAAATGTCCTTGTGGAAGCTGACCACATAGGAGGATGAGATATCAGAAGTTATACAGTAGGTTACTATCTGTATTCATGACTGCAAGGGAAGCAGGAGGGGGAATGGTAAAGGACTCTGAACCCCTCCAAGCCCTGTGGCCTTTTTGAAAGTGGGATGGAGATACAAAAACAGAGATTATCTTTACAAACAATCCATCTTAAGTATCAGAGTCCAACATACAGAGTGCAGGGGAAGACTCTAAATTAGCTTCTGTCAGTGAGAATGTAACACTATTGTTCTAAAGTGAGATAGTGCATTTCAGCCGCAAAGGCAGCAATTTCCTAGAATGGAACATTGCTATCATCGGGATCTAAATCAGGCTTTAGTAGCCTTGGAAGCAGTCAGTCTTTTATTAACTATCATGACCAATACAATTTGATCCATATTACTTCCATCTTGACAGAAATTATATTCAAGCACATGCCCCAACTGGAAGGTAGTGAGGACATTCAAATGGTGTGAAATTCGTTTTAATGCCTAAAGGAATCATGTGAGATTTACTTACCATATAAACTGGTCAAATGATGCTGTATGCCGGAAGACTGCCTTTTTTTTTATTTTCTTCAGTCTCGGCAATGCAGAGAAATTCTGTTGTGAAATACTGCCCCTGCTGGTCATTCAGTATAATCTGCAGATGGAAAAGTCCACTGTTAGCACATTTACTATAGGCAGTACAAAAAAATCTTGATTTTTATAAAGGGTAAACAGATAAATTCAGTGGAGTCAGTATTATTTTGAAAATCAACCTCACGTTAGAAAATCAAATCTCAATTTGTGTTTCTAACCTCCCACACACCTCTGAATCCCATGCCTCATTTGCTAACTCTCTCTAAACAACTGTAGCATGTACACTAGGACATAGATAAAGAGATCTTTTTGCCAGCCAAGTGGCAGCGTAGCCATCTCTCTTCATTTGTTTTAGGATAGGGAACACCAGTAGCAATTAAGCCAGCTGATAAACTGAGCAAGGAAGGGTTATGCTACCGTTAATGGGAATAATAAAAGCTATGAATAGCATGCTCACCATTATCTTTTTAGGCAATTCCTACCAGTTCAGACATAGTGAAGTTGAGAATCTTCTGCTCAAACTTACCTTCATACAAATTTAGAAGTCTCAAAAAATGCCCTATTTCTTTATTCTTACCTTCTTAGTTTTCATTTGGACATCCTGTCTACCCTGCTACTCATTTCATTACCAAGATAAATGTATCCTAAAGCTTGTTAGACATCAGAGTGGACCTCACGTCAGACAACATCTTGCTTTAGCTTTATGATGTCAGATTGCTAGGCAACAGATTGGCCCTCATGTCAGACAACATCTTGGTTTAGCTTTATGATGTCAGAGCGCCTCAGGTACAAATGTCCTTGTGGAAGCTGACCATATAGGAGGATGAGATATCAGAAGTTATACAGTAGGTTACTATCTGTATTCATGACTGCAAGGGAAGCAGGAGGGGGAATGGTAAAGGACTCTGAACCCCTCCAAGCCCTGTGGCCTTTTTGAAAGTGGGATGGAGATACAAAAACAGAGATTATCTTTACAAACAATCCATCTTAAGTATCAGAGTCCAACATACAGAGTGCAGGGGAAGACTCTAAATTAGCTTCTGTCAGTGAGAATGTAACACTATTGTTCTAAAGTGAGATAGTGCATTTCAGACGCAAAGGCAGCAATTTCCTAGAATGGAACATTGCTATCATCGGAATCTAAATCAGGCTTTAGTAGCCTTGGAAGCAGTCAGTCTTTTATTAACTATCATGACCAATACAATTTGATCCATATTACTTCCATCTTGACAGAAATTATATTCAAGCACATGCCCCAACTGGAAGGTAGTGAGGACATTCAAATGGTGTAAAATTCGTTTTAATGCCTAAAGGAATCATGCGAGATTTACTTACCATATAAACTGGTCAAATGATGCTGTATGCCTGAAGACTGCCTATTTTTTTATTTTCTTCAGTCTCGGCAATGCAGAGAAATTCTGTTGTGAAATACTGCCCCTGCTGGTCATTCAGTATAATCTGCAGATGGAAAAGTCCACTGTTAGCACATTTACTATAGGCAGTACAAAAAAATCTTGATTTTTATAAAGGGTAAACAGATAAATTCAGTGGAGTCAGTATTATTTTGAAAATCAACCTCACGTTAGAAAATCAAATCTCAATTTGTGTTTCTAACCTCCCACACACCTCTGAATCCCATGCCTCATTTGCTAACTCTCTCTAAACAACTGTAGCATGTACACTAGGACATAGATAAAGAGATCTTTTTGCCAGCCAAGTGGCAGCGTAGCCATCTCTCTTCATTTGTTTTAGGTTAGGGAACACCAGTAGCAATTAAGCCAGCTGATAAACTGAGCAAGGAAGGGTTATGCTACCGTTAATGGGAATAATAAAAGCTATGAATAGCATGCTCACCATTATCTTTTTAGGCAATTCCTACCAGTTCAGAAATAGTGAAGTTGAGAATCTTCTGCTGAAACTTACCTTCATACAAATTTAGAAGTCTCAAAAAATGCCCTAATTTCTTTAATCGTACCTTTTTAGTTTTCATTTGGACATCCTGTCTACCCTGCTACTCATTTCATTACCAAGATAAATGTATCCTAATGCTTGTTAGACATCAGAGTGGACCTCACGTCAGACAACATCTTGCTTTAGCTTTATGATGTCAGATTGCTAGGCAACAGATTGGCCCTCATGTCAGACAACATCTTGGTTTAGCTTTATGATGTCAGAGAGCCTCAGGTACAAATGTCCTTGTGGAAGCTGACCACATAGGAGGATGAGATATCAGAAGTTATACAGTAGGTTACTATCTGTATTCATGACTGCAAGGGAAGCAGGAGGGGGAATGGTAAAGGACTCTGAACCCCTCCAAGCCCTGTGGCCTTTTTGAAAGTGGGATGGAGATACAAAAACAGAGATTATCTTTACAAACAATCCATCTTAAGTATCAGAGTCCAACATACAGAGTGCAGGGGAAGACTCTAAATTAGCTTCTGTCAGTGAGAATGTAACACTATTGTTCTAAAGTGAGATAGTGCATTTCAGCCGCAAAGGCAGCAATTTCCTAGAATGGAACATTGCTATCATCGGGATCTAAATCAGGCTTTAGTAGCCTTGGAAGCAGTCAGTCTTTTATTAACTATCATGACCAACACAATTTGATCCATATTGCTTCCATCTTGACAGAAATGATATTCAAGCACATGCCCCAACTGGAAGGTAGTGAGGACATTCAAATGGTGTGAAATTTGTTTTAATGCCTAAAGGAATCATGTGAGATTTACTTACCATATAAACTGGTCAAATGATGCTGTATGCCGGAAGACTGCCTTTTTTCTTTTTATTTTCTTCAGTCTCGGCAATGCAGAGAAATTCTGTTGTGAAACACTGCCCCTGCTGGTCATTCAGTATAATCTGCAGATGGAAAAGTCCACTGTTAGCACATTTACTATAGGCAGTACAAAAAAATCTTGATTTTTATAAAGGGTAAACAGATAAATTCAGTGGAGTCAGTATTATTTTGAAAATCAACCTCACGTTAGAAAATCAAATCTCAATTTGTGTTTCTAACCTCCCACACACCTCTGAATCCCATGCCTCATTTGCTAACTCTCTCTAAACAACAGTAGCATGTACACTAGGACATAGATAAAGAGATCTTTCTGCCAGCCAAGTGGCAGCGTAGCCATCTCTCTTCATTTGTTTTAGGATAGGGAACACCAGTAGCAATTAAGCCAGCTGATAAACTGAGCAAGGAAGGGTTATGCTACCGTTAATGGGAATAATAAAAGCTATGAATAGCATGCTCACCATTATCTTTTTAGGCAATTCCTACCAGTTCAGACATAGTGAAGTTGAGAATCTTCTGCTCAAACTTACCTTCATACAAATTTAGAAGTCTCAAAAAATGCCCTATTTCTTTATTCTTACCTTCTTAGTTTTCATTTGGACATTCTGTCTACCCTGCTACTCATTTCATTACCAAGATAAATGTATCCTAAAGCTTGTTAGACATCAGAGTGGACCTCACGTCAGACAACATCTTGCTTTAGCTTTATGATGTCAGATTGCTAGGCAACAGATTGGCCCTCATGTCAGACAACATCTTGGTTTAGCTTTATGATGTCAGAGCGCCTCAGGTACAAATGTCCTTGTGGAAGCTGACCACATAGGAGGATGAGATATCAGAAGTTATACAGTAGGTTACTATCTGTATTCATGACTGCAAGGGAAGCAGGAGGGGGAATGGTAAAGGACTCTGAACCCCTCCAAGCCCTGTGGCCTTTTTGAAAGTGGGATGGAGATACAAAAACAGAGATTATCTTTACAAACAATCCATCTTAAGTATCAGAGTCCAACATACAGAGTGCAGGGGAAGACTCTAAATTAGCTTCTGTCAGTGAGAATGTAACACTATTGTTCTAAAGTGAGATAGTGCATTTCAGCCGCAAAGGCAGCAATTTCCTAGAATGGAACATTGCTATCATCGGGATCTAAATCAGGCTTTAGTAGCCTTGGAAGCAGTCAGTCTTTTATTAACTATCATGACCAATACAATTTGATCCATATTACTTCCATCTTGACAGAAATTATATTCAAGCACATGCCCCAACTGGAAGGTAGTGAGGACATTCAAATGGTGTGAAATTCGTTTTAATGCCTAAAGGAATCATGTGAGATTTACTTACCATATAAACTGGTCAAATGATGCTGTATGCCGGAAGACTGCCTTTTTTTTTATTTTCTTCAGTCTCGGCAATGCAGAGAAATTCTGTTGTGAAATACTGCCCCTGCTGGTCATTCAGTATAATCTGCAGATGGAAAAGTCCACTGTTAGCACATTTACTATAGGCAGTACAAAAAAATCTTGATTTTTATAAAGGGTAAACAGATAAATTCAGTGGAGTCAGTATTATTTTGAAAATCAACCTCACGTTAGAAAATCAAATCTCAATTTGTGTTTCTAACCTCCCACACACCTCTGAATCCCATGCCTCATTTGCTAACTCTCTCTAAACAACTGTAGCATGTACACTAGGACATAGATAAAGAGATCTTTTTGCCAGCCAAGTGGCAGCGTAGCCATCTCTCTTCATTTGTTTTAGGATAGGGAACACCAGTAGCAATTAAGCCAGCTGATAAACTGAGCAAGGAAGGGTTATGCTACCGTTAATGGGAATAATAAAAGCTATGAATAGCATGCTCACCATTATCTTTTTAGGCAATTCCTACCAGTTCAGACATAGTGAAGTTGAGAATCTTCTGCTCAAACTTACCTTCATACAAATTTAGAAGTCTCAAAAAATGCCCTATTTCTTTATTCTTACCTTCTTAGTTTTCATTTGGACATCCTGTCTACCCTGCTACTCATTTCATTACCAAGATAAATGTATCCTAAAGCTTGTTAGACATCAGAGTGGACCTCACGTCAGACAACATCTTGCTTTAGCTTTATGATGTCAGATTGCTAGGCAACAGATTGGCCCTCATGTCAGACAACATCTTGGTTTAGCTTTATGATGTCAGAGCGCCTCAGGTACAAATGTCCTTGTGGAAGCTGACCATATAGGAGGATGAGATATCAGAAGTTATACAGTAGGTTACTATCTGTATTCATGACTGCAAGGGAAGCAGGAGGGGGAATGGTAAAGGACTCTGAACCCCTCCAAGCCCTGTGGCCTTTTTGAAAGTGGGATGGAGATACAAAAACAGAGATTATCTTTACAAACAATCCATCTTAAGTATCAGAGTCCAACATACAGAGTGCAGGGGAAGACTCTAAATTAGCTTCTGTCAGTGAGAATGTAACACTATTGTTCTAAAGTGAGATAGTGCATTTCAGACGCAAAGGCAGCAATTTCCTAGAATGGAACATTGCTATCATCGGAATCTAAATCAGGCTTTAGTAGCCTTGGAAGCAGTCAGTCTTTTATTAACTATCATGACCAATACAATTTGATCCATATTACTTCCATCTTGACAGAAATTATATTCAAGCACATGCCCCAACTGGAAGGTAGTGAGGACATTCAAATGGTGTAAAATTCGTTTTAATGCCTAAAGGAATCATGCGAGATTTACTTACCATATAAACTGGTCAAATGATGCTGTATGCCTGAAGACTGCCTATTTTTTTATTTTCTTCAGTCTCGGCAATGCAGAGAAATTCTGTTGTGAAATACTGCCCCTGCTGGTCATTCAGTATAATCTGCAGATGGAAAAGTCCACTGTTAGCACATTTACTATAGGCAGTACAAAAAAATCTTGATTTTTATAAAGGGTAAACAGATAAATTCAGTGGAGTCAGTATTATTTTGAAAATCAACCTCACGTTAGAAAATCAAATCTCAATTTGTGTTTCTAACCTCCCACACACCTCTGAATCCCATGCCTCATTTGCTAACTCTCTCTAAACAACTGTAGCATGTACACTAGGACATAGATAAAGAGATCTTTTTGCCAGCCAAGTGGCAGCGTAGCCATCTCTCTTCATTTGTTTTAGGTTAGGGAACACCAGTAGCAATTAAGCCAGCTGATAAACTGAGCAAGGAAGGGTTATGCTACCGTTAATGGGAATAATAAAAGCTATGAATAGCATGCTCACCATTATCTTTTTAGGCAATTCCTACCAGTTCAGAAATAGTGAAGTTGAGAATCTTCTGCTGAAACTTACCTTCATACAAATTTAGAAGTCTCAAAAAATGCCCTAATTTCTTTAATCGTACCTTTTTAGTTTTCATTTGGACATCCTGTCTACCCTGCTACTCATTTCATTACCAAGATAAATGTATCCTAATGCTTGTTAGACATCAGAGTGGACCTCACGTCAGACAACATCTTGCTTTAGCTTTATGATGTCAGATTGCTAGGCAACAGATTGGCCCCCATGTCAGACAACATCTTGGTTTAGCTTTATGATGTCAGAGAGCCTCAGGTACAAATGTCCTTGTGGAAGCTGACCACATAGGAGGATGAGATATCAGAAGTTATACAGTAGGTTACTATCTGTATTCATGACTGCAAGGGAAGCAGGAGGGGGAATGGTAAAGGACTCTGAACCCCTCCAAGCCCTGTGGCCTTTTTGAAAGTGGGATGGAGATACAAAAACAGAGATTATCTTTACAAACAATCCATCTTAAGTATCAGAGTCCAACATACAGAGTGCAGGGGAAGACTCTAAATTAGCTTCTGTCAGGGAGAATGTAACACTATTGTTCTAAAGTGAGATAGTGCATTTCAGCCGCAAAGGCAGCAATTTCCTAGAATGGAACATTGCTAGCATCGGAATCTAAATCAAGCTTTAGTAGCCTTGGAAGCAGTCAGTCTTTTATTAACTATCATGACCAACACAATTTGATCCATATTACTTCCATCTTGACAGAAATTATATTCAAGCACATGCCCCACTTGGAAGGTAGTGAGGACATTCAAATGGTGTGAAATTCGTTTTAATGCCTAAAGGAATCATGTGAGATTTACTTACCATATAAACTGGTCAAATGATGCTGTATGCCGGAAGACTGCCTTTTTTTTATTTTCTTCAGTCTCGGCAATGCAGAGAAATTCTGTTGTGAAACACTGCCCCTGCTGGTCATTCAGTATAATCTGCAGATGGAAATTCCACTGTTAGCACATTTACTATAGGCAGTACAAAAAAATCTTGATTTTTATAAAGGGTAAACAGATAAATTCAGTGGAGTCTGTATTATTTTGAAAATCAACCTCACGTTAGAAAATCAAATCTCAATTTGTGTTTCTAACCTCCCACACACCTCCGAATCCCATGCCTCATTTGCTAACTCTCTCTAAACAACTGTAGCATGTACACTAGGACATAGATAAAGAGATCTTTTTGCCAGCCAAGTGGCAGCGTAGCCATCTCTCTTCATTTGTTTTAGGATAGGGAACACCAGTAGCAATTAAGCCAGCTGATAAACTGAGCAAGGAAGGGTTATGCTACCGTTTATGGGAATAATAAAAGCTATGAATAGCATGCTCACCATTATCTTTTTAGGCAATTCCTACCAGTTCAGCAATAGTGAAGTTGAGAATCTTCTGCTCAAACTTACCTTCATACAAATTTAGAAGTCTCATAAAATGCCCTAATTTCTTTAATCTTACCATCTTAGTTTTCATTTGGGCTTCCTGTCTACCCTGCTACTCATTTCATTACCAAGATAAATGTATCCTAATGCTTGTTAGACATCAGAGTGGACCTCACGTCGGACAACATCTTGCTTTAGCTTTATGATGTCAGATTGCTAGGCAACAGATTGGCCCTCATGTCAGACAACATCTTGGTTTAGCTTTATGATGTCAGAGCGCCTCAGGCACATATGTCCTTGTGCAAGCTGACCACATAGGAGGATGAGATATCAGAAGTTATACAGTAGGTTACTATCTGTATTCATGACTGCAAGGAAAGCAGGAGGGGGAATGGTAAAGGACTCTGAACCCCTCCAAGCCCTGTGGCCTTTTTGAAAGTGGGATGGAGATACAAAAACAGAGATTATCCTTACCAACAATCCATCTTAAGTATCAGAGTCCAACATACAGAGTGCAGGGGAAGACTCTAAATTAGCTTCTGTCAGTGAGAATGTAACACTATTGTTCTAAAGTGAGATAGTGCATTTCAGCCGCAAAGGCAGCAATTTCCTAGAATGGAACATTGCTAGCATCGGATCTAAATCAAGCTTTAGTAGCCTTGGAAGCAGTCAGTCTTTTATTAACTATCATGACCAACACAATTTGATCCATATTACTTCCATCTTGACAGAAATTATATTCAAGCACATGCCCCACTTGGAAGGTAGTGAGGACATTCAAATGGTGTGAAATTAGTTTTAATGCCTAAAGGAATCATGTGAGATTTACTTACCATATAAACTGGTCAAATGATGCTGTATGCCGGAAGACTGCCTTTTTTTTATTTTCTTCAGTCTCGGCAATGCAGAGAAATTCTGTTGTGAAACACTGCCCCTGCTGGTCATTCAGTATAATCTGCAGATGGAAAGTCCACTGTTAGCACATTTACTATAGGCAGTACAAAAAAATCTTGATTTTTATAAAGGGTAAACAGATAAATTCAGTGGAGTCTGTATTATTTTGAAAATCAACCTCACGTTAGAAAATCAAATCTCAATTTGTGTTTCTAACCTCCCACACACCTCCGAATCCCATGCCTCATTTGCTAACTCTCTCTAAACAACTGTAGCATGTACACTAGGACATAGATAAAGAGATCTTTTTGCCAACCAAGTGGCAGCGTAGCCATCTCTCTTCATTTGTTTTAGGATAGGGAACACCAGTAGCAATTAAGCCAGCTGATAAACTGAGCAAGGAAGGGTTATGCTACCGTTAATGGGAATAATAAAAGCTATGAATAGCATGCTCACCATTATCTTTTTAGGCAATTCCTACAAGTTCAGCAATAGTGAAGTTGAGAATCTTCTGCTTCTACTTACCTTCATACAAATTTAGAAGTCTCAAAACATTCCCTAATTTCTTTAATCTTACCATCTTAGTTGTCATTTGGGCTTTCTGTCTACCCTGCTACTCATTTCATTACCAAGATAAATGTATCCTAATGCTTGTTAGACATCAGAGTGGACCTCACGTCGGACAACATCTTGCTTTAGCTTTATGATGTCAGATTGCTCGGCAACAGATTGGCCCTCATGTCAGACAACATCTTGGTTTAGCTTTATGATGTCAGAGCACCTCAGGCACAAATGTCCTTGTGCAAGCTGACCACATAGGAGGATGAGGTATCAGAAGTTATACAGTAGGTTACTATCTGTATTCATGACTGCAAGGAAAGCAGGAGGGGGAATGGTAAAGGACTCTGAACCCCTCCAAGCCCTGTGGCCTTTTTGAAAGTGGGATGGAGATACAAAAACAGAGATTATCCTTACCAACAATCCATCTTAAGTATCAGAGTCCAACATACAGAGTGCAGGGGAAGACTCTAAATTAGCTTCTGTCAGGGAGAATGTAACACTATTGTTCTAAAGTGAGATAGTGCATTTCAGCCGCAAAGGCAGCAATTTCCTAGAATGGAACATTGCTAGCATCGGGATCTAAATCAAGCTTTAGTAGCCTTGGAAGCAGTCAGTCTTTTATTAACTATCATGACCAACACAATTTGATCCATATTACTTCCATCTTGACAGAAATTATATTCAAGCACATGCCCCACTTGGAAGGTAGTGAGGACATTCAAATGGTGTGAAATTCGTTTTAATGCCTAAAGGAATCATGTGAGATTTACTTACCATATAAACTGGTCAAATGATGCTGTATGCCGGAAGACTGCCTTTTTTTTATTTTCTTCAGTCTCGGCAATGCAGAGAAATTCTGTTGTGAGACACTGCCCCTGCTGGTCATTCAGTATAATCTGCAGATGGAAAGTCCACTGTTAGCACATTTACTATAGGCAGTACAAAAAAATCTTGATTTTTATAAAGGGTAAACAGATAAATTCAGTGGAGTCTGTATTATTTTGAAAATCAACCTCACGTTAGAAAATCAAATCTCAATTTGTGTTTCTAACCTCCCACACACCTCCGAATCCCATGCCTCATTTGCTAACTCTCTCTAAACAACTGTAGCATGTACACTAGGACATAGATAAAGAGATCTTTTTGCCAGCCAAGTGGCAGCGTAGCCATCTCTCTTCATTTGTTTTAGGATATGGAATACCAGTAGCAATTAAGCCAGCTGATAAACTGAGCAAGGAAGGGATATGCTACCGTTAATGGGAATAATAAAAGCTATGAATAGCATGCTCACCATTATCTTTTTAGGCAATTCCTACCAGTTCAGCAATAGTGAAGTTGAGAATATTCTGCTCAAACTTACCTTCATACAAATTTAGAAGTCTCATAAAATGCCCTAATTTCTTTAATCTTACCATCTTAGTTGTCATTTGGGCTTCCTGTCTACCCTGCTACTCATTTAATTACCAAGATAAATGTATCCTAATGCTCGTTAGACATCAGAGTGGACCTCACGTCGGACAACATCTTGCTTTAGCTTTATGATGTCAGATTGCTAGGCAACAGATTGGCCCTCATGCCAGACAACATCTTGGTTTAGCTTTATGATGTCAGAGCACCTCAGGCACAAATGTCCTTGTGCAAGCTGACCACATAGGAGGATGAGGTATCAGAAGTTATACAGTAGGTTACTATCTGTATTCATGACTGCAAGGGAAGCAGGAGGGGGAATGGTAAAGGACTCTGAACCCCTCCAAGCCCTGTGGCCTTTTTGAAAGTGGGATGGAGATACAAAAACAGAGATTATCCTTACCAACAATCCATCTTAAGTATCAGAGTCCAACATACAGAGTGCAGGGGAAGACTCTAAATTAGCTTCTGTCAGGGAGAATGTAACACTATTGTTCTAAAGTGAGATAGTGCATTTCAGCCGCAAAGGCAGCAATTTCCTAGAATGGAACATTGCTAGCATCGGGATCTAAATCAAGCTTTAGTAGCCTTGGAAGCAGTCAGTCTTTTATTAACTATCATGACCAACACAATTTGATCCATATTACTTCCATCTTGACAGAAATTATATTCAAGCACATGCCCCACTTGGAAGGTAGTGAGGACATTCAAATGGTGTGAAATTCGTTTTAATGCCTAAAGGAATCATGTGAGATTTACTTACCATATAAACTGGTCAAATGATGCTGTATGCCGGAAGACTGCCTTTTTTTTATTTTCTTCAGTCTCGGCAATGCAGAGAAATTCTGTTGTGAAACACTGCCCCTGCTGGTCATTCAGTATAATCTGCAGATGGAAAGTCCACTGTTAGCACATTTACTATAGGCAGTACAAAAAAAACTTGATTTTTATAAAGGGTAAACAGATAAATTCTGTTCAGTCTGTATTATTTTGAAAATCAACCTCACGTTCGAAAATCAAATCTCAATTTGTGTTTCTAACCTCCCACACTCCTCTGAATCCCATGCCTCATTTGCTAACTCTCTCTAAACAACTGTAGCATGTACACTAGGACATAAATAAAGAGATATTTTTGCCAGCCAAGTGGCAGCGTAGCCATCTCTCCATTTGTTTTAGGATATGGAACACCAGTAGCAATTAAGCCAGCTGATAAACTGAGCAAGGAAGGGATATGCTACCGTTAATGGGAATAATAAAAGCTATGAATAGCATGCTCACCATTATCTTTTTAGGCAATTCCTACCAGTTCAGCAATAGTGAAGTTGAGAATCTTCTGCTTCTACTTACCTTCATACAAATTTAGAAGTCTCATAAAATGCCCTAATTTCTTTAATCTTACCATCTTAGTTGTCATTTGGGCTTCCTGTCTACCCTGCTTCTCATTTAATTACCAAGATAAATGTATCCTAATGCTCGTTAGACATCAGAGTGGACCTCACGTCGGACAACATCTTGCTTTAGCTTTATGATGTCAGATTGCTAGGCAACAGATTGGCCCTCATGTCAGACAACATCTTGGTTTAGCTTTATGATGTCAGAGCACCTCAGGCACAAATGTCCTTGTGCAAGCTGACCACATAGGAGGATGAGGTATCAGAAGTTATACAGTAGGTTACTATCTGTATTCATGACTGCAAGGAAAGCAGGAGGGGGAATGGTAAAGGACTCTGAACCCCTCCAAGCCCTGTGGCCTTTTTGAAAGTGGGATGGAGATACAAAAACAGAGATTATCCTTACCAACAATCCATCTTAAGTATCAGAGTCCAACATACAGAGTGCAGGGGAAGACTCTAAATTAGCTTCTGTCAGGGAGAATGTAACACTATTGTTCTAAAGTGAGATAGTGCATTTCAGCCGCAAAGGCAGCAATTTCCTAGAATGGAACATTGCTAGCATCGGGATCTAAATCAAGCTTTAGTAGCCTTGGAAGCAGTCAGTCTTTTATTAACTATCATGACCAACACAATTTGATCCATATTACTTCCATCTTGACAGAAATTATATTCAAGCACATGCCCCACTTGGAAGGTAGTGAGGACATTCAAATGGTGTGAAATTCGTTTTAATGCCTAAAGGAATCATGTGAGATTTACTTACCATATAAACTGGTCAAATGATGCTGTATGCCGGAAGACTGCCTTTTTTTTATTTTCTTCAGTCTCGGCAATGCAGAGAAATTCTGTTGTGAAACACTGCCCCTGCTGGTCATTCAGTATAATCTGCAGATGGAAATTCCACTGTTAGCACATTTACTATAGGCAGTACAAAAAAATCTTGATTTTTATAAAGGGTAAACAGATAAATTCAGTGGAGTCTGTATTATTTTGAAAATCAACCTCACGTTAGAAAATCAAATCTCAATTTGTGTTTCTAACCTCCCACACACCTCCGAATCCCATGCCTCATTTGCTAACTCTCTCTAAACAACTGTAGCATGTACACTAGGACATAGATAAAGAGATCTTTTTGCCAGCCAAGTGGCAGCGTAGCCATCTCTCTTCATTTGTTTTAGGATATGGAATACCAGTAGCAATTAAGCCAGCTGATAAACTGAGCAAGGAAGGGATATGCTACCGTTAATGGGAATAATAAAAGCTATGAATAGCATGCTCACCATTATCTTTTTAGGCAATTCCTACCAGTTCAGCAATAGTGAAGTTGAGAATATTCTGCTCAAACTTACCTTCATACAAATTTAGAAGTCTCATAAAATGCCCTAATTTCTTTAATCTTACCATCTTAGTTGTCATTTGGGCTTCCTGTCTACCCTGCTACTCATTTAATTACCAAGATAAATGTATCCTAATGCTCGTTAGACATCAGAGTGGACCTCACGTCGGACAACATCTTGCTTTAGCTTTATGATGTCAGATTGCTAGGCAACAGATTGGCCCTCATGCCAGACAACATCTTGGTTTAGCTTTATGATGTCAGAGCACCTCAGGCACAAATGTCCTTGTGCAAGCTGACCACATAGGAGGATGAGGTATCAGAAGTTATACAGTAGGTTACTATCTGTATTCATGACTGCAAGGGAAGCAGGAGGGGGAATGGTAAAGGACTCTGAACCCCTCCAAGCCCTGTGGCCTTTTTGAAAGTGGGATGGAGATACAAAAACAGAGATTATCCTTACCAACAATCCATCTTAAGTATCAGAGTCCAACATACAGAGTGCAGGGGAAGACTCTAAATTAGCTTCTGTCAGGGAGAATGTAACACTATTGTTCTAAAGTGAGATAGTGCATTTCAGCCGCAAAGGCAGCAATTTCCTAGAATGGAACATTGCTAGCATCGGGATCTAAATCAAGCTTTAGTAGCCTTGGAAGCAGTCAGTCTTTTATTAACTATCATGACCAACACAATTTGATCCATATTACTTCCATCTTGACAGAAATTATATTCAAGCACATGCCCCACTTGGAAGGTAGTGAGGACATTCAAATGGTGTGAAATTCGTTTTAATGCCTAAAGGAATCATGTGAGATTTACTTACCATATAAACTGGTCAAATGATGCTGTATGCCGGAAGACTGCCTTTTTTTTATTTTCTTCAGTCTCGGCAATGCAGAGAAATTCTGTTGTGAAACACTGCCCCTGCTGGTCATTCAGTATAATCTGCAGATGGAAAGTCCACTGTTAGCACATTTACTATAGGCAGTACAAAAAAAACTTGATTTTTATAAAGGGTAAACAGATAAATTCAGTGGAGTCTGTATTATTTTGAAAATCAACCTCACGTTCGAAAATCAAATCTCAATTTGTGTTTCTAACCTCCCACACACCTCCGAATCCCATGCCTCATTTGCTAACTCTCTCTAAACAACTGTAGCATGTACACTAGGACATAGATAAAGAGATCTTTTTGCCAGCCAAGTGGCAGCGTAGCCATCTCTCTTCATTTGTTTTAGGATATGGAACACCAGTAGCAATTAAGCCAGCTGATAAACTGAGCAAGGAAGGGATATGCTACCGTTAATGGGAATAATAAAAGCTATGAATAGCATGCTCACCATTATCTTTTTAGGCAATTCCTACCAGTTCAGCAATAGTGAAGTTGTGAATCTTCTGCTTCTACTTACCTTCATACAAATTTAGAAGTCTCAAAAAATTCCCTCATTTCTTTAATCTTACCATCTTAGTTTTCATTTGGGCTTTCTGTCTACCCTGCTACTCATTTCATTACCAAGATAAATGTATCCTAATGCTTGTTAGACATCAGAGTGGACCTCACGTTGGACAACATCTTGCTTTAGCTTTATGATGTCAGATTGCTAGGCAACAGATTGGCCCTCATGTCAGACAAGATCTTGGTTTAGCTTTATGATGTCAGAGCACCTCAGGCACAAATGTCCTTGTGCAAGCTGACCACATAGGAGGATGAGGTATCAGAAGTTATACAGTAGGTTACTATCTGTATTCATGACTGCAAGGAAAGCAGGAGGGGGGATGGTAAAGGACTCTGAACCCCTCCAAGCCCTGTGGCCTTTTTGAAAGTGGGATGGAGAAACAAAAACAGAGATTATCCTTACCAACAATCCATCTTAAGTATCAGAGTCCAACATACAGAGTGCAGGGGAAGACTCTAAATTAGCTTCTGTCAGGGAGAATGTAACACTATTGTTCTAAATTGAGATAGTGCATTTCAGCCGCAAAGGCAGCAATTTCCTAGAATGGAACATTGCTAGCATCGGGATCTAAATCAAGCTTTAGTAGCCTTGGAAGCAGTCAGTCTTTTATTAACTATCATGACCAACACAATTTGATCCATATTACTTCCATCTTGACAGAAATTATATTCAAGCACATGCCCCACTTGGAAGGTAGTGAGGACATTCAAATGGTGTGAAATTCGTTTTAATGCCTAAAGGAATCATGTGAGATTTACTTACCATATAAACTGGTCAAATGATGCTGTATGCCGGAAGACTGCCTTTTTTTTATTTTCTTCAGTCTCGGCAATGCAGAGAAATTCTGTTGTGAAACACTGCCCCTGCTGGTCATTCAGTATAATCTGCAGATGGAAAGTCCACTGTTAGCACATTTACTATAGGCAGTACAAAAAAAACTTGATTTTTATAAAGGGTAAACAGATAAATTCAGTGGAGTCTGTATTATTTTGAAAATCAACCTCACGTTTCGAAAATCAAATCTCAATTTGTGTTTCTAACCTCCCACACACCTCCGAATCCCATGCCTCATTTGCTAACTCTCTCTAAACAACTGTAGCATGTACACTAGGACATAGATAAAGAGATCTTTTTGCCAGCCAAGTGGCAGCGTAGCCATCTCTCTTCATTTGTTTTAGGATATGGAACACCAGTAGCAATTAAGCCAGCTGATAAACTGAGCAAGGAAGGGATATGCTACCGTTAATGGGAATAATAAAAGCTATGAATAGCATGCTCACCATTATCTTTTTAGGCAATTCCTACCAGTTCAGCAATAGTGAAGTTGTGAATCTTCTGCTTCTACTTACCTTCATACAAATTTAGAAGTCTCAAAAAATTCCCTCATTTCTTTAATCTTACCATCTTAGTTTTCATTTGGGCTTTCTGTCTACCCTGCTACTCATTTCATTACCAAGATAAATGTATCCTAATGCTTGTTAGACATCAGAGTGGACCTCACGTTGGACAACATCTTGCTTTAGCTTTATGATGTCAGATTGCTAGGCAACAGATTGGCCCTCATGTCAGACAAGATCTTGGTTTAGCTTTATGATGTCAGAGCACCTCAGGCACAAATGTCCTTGTGCAAGCTGACCACATAGGAGGATGAGGTATCAGAAGTTATACAGTAGGTTACTATCTGTATTCATGACTGCAAGGAAAGCAGGAGGGGGAATGGTAAAGGACTCTGAACCCCTCCAAGCCCTGTGGCCTTTTTGAAAGTGGGATGGAGATACAAAAACAGAGATTATCCTTACCAACAATCCATCTTAAGTATCAGAGTCCAACATACAGAGTGCAGGGGAAGACTCTAAATTAGCTTCTGTCAGGGAGAATGTAACACTATTGTTCTAAATTGAGATAGTGCATTTCAGCCGCAAAGGCAGCAATTTCCTAGAATGGAACATTGCTAGCATCGGGATCTAAATCAAGCTTTAGTAGCCTTGGAAGCAGTCAGTCTTTTATTAACTATCATGACCAACACAATTTGATCCATATTACTTCCATCTTGACAGAAATTATATTCAAGCACATGCCCCACTTGGAAGGTAGTGAGGACATTCAAATGGTGTGAAATTCGTTTTAATGCCTAAAGGAATCATGTGAGATTTACTTACCATATAAACTGGTCAAATGATGCTGTATGCCGGAAGACTGCCTTTTTTTTATTTTCTTCATTCTCGGCAATGCAGAGAAATTCTGTTGTGAAACACTGCCCCTGCTGGTCATTCAGTATAATCTGCAGATGGAAAGTCCACTGTTAGCACATTTACTATAGGCAGTACAAAAAAATCTTGATTTTTATAAAGGGTAAACAGATAAATTCAGTGGAGTCTGTATTATTTTGAAAATCAACCTCACGTTAGAAAATCAAATCTCAATTTGTGTTTCTAACCTCCCACACACCTCCGAATCCCATGCCTCATTTGCTAACTCTCTCTAAACAACTGTAGCATGTACACTAGGACATAGATAAAGAGATCTTTTTGCCAGCCAAGTGGCAGCGTAGCCATCTCTCTTCATTTGTTTTAGGATAGGGAACACCAGTAGCAATTAAGCCAGCTGATAAACTGAGCAAGGAAGGGTTATGCTACCGTTAATGGGAATAATAAAAGCTATGAATAGCATGCTCACCATTATCTTTTTAGGCAATTCCTACCAGTTCAGCAATAGTGAAGTTGAGAATCTTCTGCTCAAACTTACCTTCATACAAATTTAGAAGTCTCATAAAATGCCCTAATTTCTTTAATCTTACCATCTTAGTTTTCATTTGGGCTTCCTGTCTACCCTGCTACTCATTTCATTACCAAGATAAATGTATCCTAATGCTTGTTAGACATCAGAGTGGACCTCACGTCGGACAACATCTTGCTTTAGTTTTATGATGTCAGATTGCTAGGCAACAGATTGGCCCTCATGTCAGACAACATCTTGGTTTAGCTTTATGATGTCAGAGCGCCTCAGGCACATATGTCCTTGTGCAAGCTGACCACATAGGAGGATGAGATATCAGACGTTATACAGTAGGTTACTATCTGTATTCATGACTGCAAGGAAAGCAGGAGGGGGAATGGTAAAGGACTCTGAACCCCTCCAAGCCCTGTGGCCTTTTTGAAAGTGGGATGGAGATACAAAAACAGAGATTATCCTTACCAACAATCCATCTTAAGTATCAGAGTCCAACATACAGAGTGCAGGGGAAGACTCTAAATTAGCTTCTGTCAGGGAGAATGTAACACTATTGTTCTAAAGTGAGATAGTGTATTTCAGCCGCAAAGGCAGCAATTTCCTAGAATGGAACATTGCTAGCATCGGGATCTAAATCAAGCTTTAGTAGCCTTGGAAGCAGTCAGTCTTTTATTAACTATCATGACCAACACAATTTGATCCATATTACTTCCATCTTGACAGAAATTATATTCAAGCACATGCCCCAACTGGAAGGTAGTGAGGACATTCAAATGGTGTGAAATTCGTTTTAATGCCTAAAGGAATCATGTGAGATTTACTTACCATATAAACTGGTCAAATGATGCTGTATGCCGGAAGACTGCCTTTTTTGTATTTTCTTCAGTCTCGGCAATGCAGAGAAATTCTGTTGTGAAATACTGCCCCTGCTGGTCATTCAGTATAATCTGCAGATGGAAAAGTCCACTGTTAGCACATTTACTATAGGCAGTACAAAAAATCTTGATTTTTATAAAGGGTAAACAGATAAATTCTGTGGAGTTTGTATTATTTTGAAAATCAACCTCACGTTAGAAAATCAAATCTCAATTTGTGTTTCTAACCTCCCACACTCCTCTGAATCCCATGCCTCATTTGCTAACTCTCTCTAAACAGCTGTAGCATGTACACTAGGACATAGATAAAGAGACCTTTTTGCCAGCCAAGTGGCAGCGTAGCCATCTCTCTTCATTTGTTTTAGGATATGGAACACCAGTAGCAATTAAGCCAGCTGATAAACTGAGCAAGGAAGGGTTATGCTACCGTTAATGGGAATAATAAAAGCTATGAATAGCATGTTCACCATTATCTTTTTAGGCAATTCCTACCAGTTCAGCAATAGTGAAGTTGAGAATCTTCTGCTCAAACTTACCTTCATACAAATTTAGAAGTCTCAAAAAATGCCCTAATTTCTTTAATCTTACCATCTTAGTTTTCATTCGGGCTTCCTGTCTACCCTGCTACTCATTTCATTACCAAGATAAATGTATCCTAATGCTTGTTAAACATCAGAGTGGACTTCACGTCAGACAACATCTTGCTTTAGCTTTATGATGTCAGAGCGCCTCAGGTACAAATGTCCTTGTGGAAGCTGACCACATAGGAGGATGAGATATCAGAAGTTATACAGTAGGTTACTATCTGTATTCATGACTGCAAGGGAAGCAGGAGGGGGAATGGTAAAGGACTCTGAACCCCTCCAAGCCCTGTGGACTTTTTGAAAGTGGGATGGAGATACAAAAAAAGAGATTATCCTTAACAACAATCCATCTTAAGTATCAGAGTCCAACATACAGAGTGCAGGGGAAGACTTTAAATTAGCTTCTGTCAGTGAGAATGGAACATTATTGTTCTAAAGTGAGATAGTGCATTTCAGCCGCAAAGGTAGCAATTTCCTAGAATGGAACATTGCTAGCATCGGGATCTAAATGAGGCTTTAGTAGCCTTGGAAGCAGTCAGTCTTTTATTAACTATCATGACCAACACAATTTGATCCATATTGCTTCCATCTTGACAGAAATTATATTCAAGCACATGCCCCAACTGGAAGGTAGTGAGGAAATTCAAATGGTGTGAAATTCGTTTTAATGCCTAAAGGAATCATGTGAGATTTACTTACCATATAAACTGGTCAAATGATGCTGTATGCCGGAAGACTGCCTTTTTTGTATTTTCTTCAGTCTCGGCAATGCAGAGAAATTCTGTTGTGAAATACTGCCCCTGCTGGTCATTCAGTATAATCTGCAGATGGAAAAGTCCACTGTTAGCACATTGACTATAGGCAGTACAAAAAAATCTTGATTTTTATAAAGGGTAAACAGATAAATTCTGTGGAGTCTGTATTATTTTGAAAATCAACCTCACGTTAGAAAATCAAATCTCAATTTGTGTTTCTAACCTCCCACACTCCTCTGAATCCCATGCCTCATTTGCTAACTCTCTCTAAACAGCTGTAGCATGTACACTAGGACATAGATAAAGAGACCTTTTTGCCAGCCAAGTGGCAGCGTAGCCATCTCTCTTCATTTGTTTTAGGATATGGAACACCAGTAGCAATTAAGCCAGCTGATAAACTGAGCAAGGAAGGGATATGCTACCGTTAATGGGAATAATAAAAGCTATGAATAGCATGCTCACCATTATCTTTTTAGGCAATTCCTACCAGTTCAGCAATAGTGAAGTTGAGAATCTTCTGCTCAAACTTACCTTCATACAAATTTAGAAGTCTCAAAAAATGCCCTAATTTCTTTAATCTTACCATCTTAGTTTTCATTTGGGCTTCCAGTCTACCCTGCTACTCATTTCATTACCAAGATAAATGTATCCTAATGCTTGTTAAACATCAGAGTGGACTTCACGTCAGACAACATCTTGCTTTAGCTTTATGATGTCAGAGCGCCTCAGGTACAAATGTCCTTGTGGAAGCTGACCACATAGGAGGATGAGATATCAGAAGTTATACAGTAGGTTACTATCTGTATTCATGACTGCAAGGGAAGCAGGAGGGGGAATGGTAAAGGACTCTGAACCCCTCCAAGCCCTGTGGACTTTTTGAAAGTGGGATGGAGATACAAAAAAAGAGATTATCCTTAACAACAATCCATCTTAAGTATCAGAGTCCAACATACAGAGTGCAGGGGAAGACTTTAAATTAGCTTCTGTCAGTGAGAATGGAACATTATTGTTCTAAAGTGAGATAGTGCATTTCAGCCGCAAAGGTAGCAATTTCCTAGAATGGAACATTGCTAGCATCGGGATCTAAATGAGGCTTTAGTAGCCTTGGAAGCAGTCAGTCTTTTATTAACTATCATGACCAACACAATTTGATCCATATTGCTTCCATCTTGACAGAAATTATATTCAAGCACATGCCCCAACTGGAAGGTAGTGAGGAAATTCAAATGGTGTGAAATTCGTTGTAATGCCTAAAGGAATCATGTGAGATTTACTTACCATATAAACTGGTCAAATGATGCTGTATGCCGGAAGACTGCCTTTTTTGTATTTTCTTCAGTCTCGGCAATGCAGAGAAATTCTGTTGTGAAATACTGCCCCTGCTGGTCATTCAGTATAATCTGCAGATGGAAAAGTCCACTGTTAGCACATTGACTATAGGCAGTACAAAAAAATCTTGATTTTTATAAAGGGTAAACAGATAAATTCTGTGGAGTCTGTATTATTTTGAAAATCAACCTCACGTTAGAAAATCAAATCTCAATTTGTGTTTCTAACCTCCCACACTCCTCTGAATCCCATGCCTCATTTGCTAACTCTCTCTAAACAGCTGTAGCATGTACACTAGGACATAGATAAAGAGACCTTTTTGCCAGCCAAGTGGCAGCGTAGCCATCTCTCTTCATTTGTTTTAGGATATGGAACACCAGTAGCAATTAAGCCAGCTGATAAACTGAGCAAGGAAGGGATATGCTACCGTTAATGGGAATAATAAAAGCTATGAATAGCATGCTCACCATTATCTTTTTAGGCAATTCCTACCAGTTCAGCAATAGTGAAGTTGAGAATCTTCTGCTTCTACTTACCTTCATACACATTTAGAAGTCTCAAAAAATTCCCTAATTTCTTTAATCTTACCATCTTAGTTTTCATTTGGGCTTTCTGTCTACCCTGCTACTCCTTTCATTACCAAGATAAATGTATCCTAATGCTTGTTAGACATCAGAGTGGACCTCACGTCGGACAACATCTTGCTTTAGCTTTATGATGTCAGATTGCTAGGCAACAGATTGGCCCTCATGTCAGACAACATCTTGGTTTAGCTTTAGGATGTCAGAGCGCCTCAGGTACAAATGTCCTTGTGGAAGCTGACCACATAGGAGGATGAGATATCAGAAGTTATACAGTAGGTTACTATCTGTATTCATGACTGCAAGGGAAGCAGGAGGGGGAATGGTAAAGGACTCTGAACCCCTCCAAGCCCTGTGGCCTTTTTGAAAGTGGGATGAGATACAAAAACAGAGATTATCCTTACCAATAATCCATTTTAAGTATCAGAGTCCAACATACAGAGTGCAGGGGAAGACTCTAAATTAGCTTCTGTCAGTGAGAATGTAACACTATTGTTCTAAAGTGAGATAGTGCATTTCAGCCGCAAAGGCAGCAATTTCCTAGAATGGAACATTGCTAGCATCGGGATCTAAATCAGGCTTTAGTAGACTTGGAAGCTGTCAGTCTTTTATTAACTATCATGACCAACACAATTTGATCCATATTACTTCCATCTTGACAGAATTTATATTCAAGCACATGCCCCAACTGGAAGGTAGTGAGGACATTCAAATGGTGTGAAATTCGTTTTAATGCCTAAAGGAATCATGTGAGATTTACTTACCATATAAACTGGTCAAATGATGCTGTATGCCGGAAGACTGCCTTTTTTTATTTTCTTCAGTCTCGGCAATGCAGAGAAATTCTGTTGTGAAACACTGCCCCTGCTGGTCATTCAGTATAATCTGCAGATGGAAAGTCCACTGTTAGCACATTTACTATAGGCAGTACAAAAAATCTTGATTTTTATAAAGGGTAAACAGATAAATTCTGTGGAGTTTGTATTATTTTGAAAATCAACCTCACGTTAGAAAATCAAATCTCAATTTGTGTTTCTAACCTCCCACACTCCTCTGAATCCCACGCCTCATTTGCTAACTCTCTCTAAACAACTGTAGCATGTACACTAGGACATAGATAAAGAGATATTTTTGCCAGCCAAGTGGCAGCGTAGCCATCTCTCTTCATTTGTTTTAGGATATGGAACACCAGTAGCGGATAGTTTCCGAATTTAGTAAGTTACAACTGTAATCCAAATTAGAATTAGTGTCAAACATACACGCGGTGACAATGTAGTCTTTAGCATACACAGTCTCTAAATTTCCAGGACAGAGATCCGTTAACAATATATGGTCCCTCGATCCGGGAATCATAAAACGCACGAGGTTCTAACTGCGTGCAATCCCTATTGTTGCATTTGGTAAAAACGTCCCGCGTGTTAGAATATGGTGCTCGAAGTCGGACTTACTAAATTCAGAAACTATCTCGCAGTGTCCCACAAGAAGATTTTAGCGAGACGAGTCTGTTTTTAAATGGTGTGAAGATAATTCGCTGGACGAATACCGCCTACAAGTGAGAAGGAGGCAGAGTACCCCTTATCATATATTGAGCGAATTTTTTTTGAGTGAGAATCATTGGGAAACACATATTACAATTGTCCTGATGAAGGCGGTCAAACATTTAATAAACCGCCGAAACGCGTCGATGCTTAAAGGAGCAAATTTGGAATAAGAAAATTAAGGAAAATTCTGAATAACAGTTTTGTTGGAATTTAGTCCTTTTCCGTTGCTCCTTTTTATTGGAATGTTGACTTTATTTATTGTACAATGCTTCGTCCTTTACATGTTTCCCATTTTTTAACTAAATATAATGTATGTCAATAAATTGTCTTTAATGTACTTTTATTAGAGTATTTTACTTTTTTAATATTTTCGAAAGTCTGTCTATTGCTTCCTTGATACACTTTGTGATTATTTGATATTGGTGAGTTTATGTGTTAGCTTGTAAGAACCTGTGAGTCTACGGTAATTCGCCCAAAGGGAATTGTATTCTGACTTGTGTCAATTGTGGAACCCTATCCCTTTGGTCTTGGGGTCCCTCTCTCTTTTATTAGAGAGTCTGTACCAAATTGTCCTTAATTGATTTTGACTTTCTGAAAGTTATAAGAGGTTTGGCTGGGACATCACTTCCTATAATAGGATCTGTTCGTAAGATGTGCCAGTTCCTCGTGAGAATCTGTCTTAGTTGGGAAACCTCATCAGAATATGTAGTGTTGAGTCGGAATTTCATTTTGGAATCTGTGTCGTCAGTTACCGGAGACGTCTGAGTAAGCAGATGTTTCCTAGGGATTCTCAGAACTCTCCTATATGTGTTATCAAGGAGGGATTGATCATAGCCTCTTGCTAGAAATCTAGCAATGCTTTCGTTTGCAGCTCTGACGAATTCAGAATCCAGAGAACAATTCCGTCTCAATCTTAGTAGCTCCCCATATGGGATGCTACGGATCAATCTGGGAGGATGACTGCTGTCAGCATGTAAAATGCTATTGCCAGCAGTTGGCTTGCGGTAAAGACTTGTCTCAAGTTTGCCCTCATGTACATAGACCCTTAAATCAAGGTAGTGTACTTCCTTCTCAATGATGTCTGATGTAAATCTAAGATTCAGATTATTGGTGTTAAGTCCTTCAATGAATTCCTCAGCCTGTGTGGTGGAGCCCCTCCACACCAGGAAGAGGTCGTCGATATATCGACGCCAAGTAACGATATGACCATCCCATTTTTGATTTTCACCCGCTAGGGCAACCTGCTCCTCCCACCAACCCACGAAAAGATTCGGGTAGCTGGGGGCGAAGCAGGTTCCCATCGCTGTGCCACTTGTTTGCCTAAATAAATCATTCTGGAATAAAAAGATGTTATTTGTTAGGCAAAAATTCAAACATTCGACCAAAAATTGTCCATGTAGAGCAAATTTTGCTGGTCTCTTATCCAGAAAGTGTTTTACAGCCTCAATACCCTGGTCATGTTGGATACATGTATAGAGGCTGGCTATATCTAAAGTGATTAGCACATAGGATGTATCCCACGTGATCTGGTCAATTTGTTTCATGAAGTCCTTAGTGTCTTTCACAAAAGATGGTAAATCAGTGACAAAAGTGGAGAGAAAAGAATAAATGTAGATAGATAAGTTCTCAGTCAGACTCCCCTTTGAAGAGACGATAGGTCGTCCTGGTGGATTCTTGGAGTCTTTATGGACCTTCGGTAGTTGATAGAAGGTCGGCAGTACTGGTTCTGGATTATGCAAAAATAAGAACTCATCCGTATCTAACATAGATTTATTGCGCCATTTCGTTAGTAAGGTGTGGTAAGATTTAATACTTTCTTTGTATTGTTCCTTGTTGATTCTTTGGTAGTGTCCAGGATCTTGTAGTTGTTTCAGAGATTCCTGGCAATACTGGTTACGGGTTAGTAAAACAACATTACCACCCTTATCTGAGGGTTTCACCACTATTCCTCTGTTGTTGTGTAAATTGGTCAGGGTGTCTAATTGTGCCAAAGTTAAATTGTTCTTTTTACACGTGCTCTTTCTACTAGATTGTCTATGATGCATCAGATCTCGTGTTACTGAGTCCGCAAAGGTGTCTATCGCGTCGTACGGCATTTGTGGGTTGAATTGTGATGGAGCTTTAAAGCTTTAAAGTTTGTGATTGGGGATTGTTGCTCAATATTTCCCACTCCTGACATATTGACATTTGTTTCAACAATTTCATCACATTGTTCAGTTTGGAGTTCCTCTAACAGTCGTGCCGTGTTGAGATCTTTAATGGATAACGTATCAGTGGGATAGATTGTGGTTTTCTTTCGTGTTTTCTTTGTACCCTCAGTTTGTGGCTTTAATTTGTGACATTTATGTAATTTCATCTTACGAGTCAGGTTGAACAGGTCAATGCGAGTTTGAGTATATTCAAGTATATTTTCATGTAAAATAACTAAACTAATTTACTTTTCCCTATATGTAGTGAATCTCCTAATTATACCTTTCAGTGACCCATTTGAATTAAGCCTAACTATTTCCTCATTCTTAACAGTAACTCGTCCACTTCCTCGGGGTGATTACAGTTGTGCATTTTATATTCCACATCACCTTTAATAGGGCTGGAAATTTCATTTGCACTTGTGCACCCAGGGATCTAATTTATGGCATCCTAGATCCCAATTCCTATTGCCTCTGAGCTGTCCGCCCCCCTATATCAGATCTAATTTGATATGGGTTAGCCCGGTAATGGAGGGTGGATCGTGCAAGACATCTGCTTAGTATTAGCTCCTTAACACTGAAAGTTTGAAAGTTTACTAAGATCTTTCTAGGCGCCTTCCGGTCCGGGTGTAACCTGAAGGGGTCTCTGTGCACCCTCTGAATTTCTGCCTCAATATCAATATCCAGCCGATCCTTCAATACCCCCTCCCTTAGGAGTCTACAAACAAACCCTTTAATGTCTTCCACTTCCTCTCCTTCTGGAATTTTTAAAATTCTAAGATTGTTTCATCGGGTTTGTATCTCCAGCCTCTCCATATCCATCATGAGGGACTGATTTTGTGTTTTAAGCGTATCAATGTCTTGAGAGTTCTTCAAAGTGGTTTCCGAAAGCGTTGAGACATTGCTTTCCAGTGTACTGGTCCGGGAAGCTATATCGTCTAGTTTGTCCTCTAATAGGTCAAATCTATCGTGCAGCCTTTTTTGGTTACCCTCAGAGACTTCAAACTTTCCCAGTAAGTCTTCCCGTAGTGATTGAAATAAAGATCCAATTCTATCACCCTCAGACTCTGCAGCTGCCAGGTTCGTAGATTTGACAAGGTCTTGAATGACTGGGCTGCTTTGGAGGAGAGGCTGAACCGGTATAGGAGGATTTACCAGGGGTAATTGAGATATCAGAGGTAAGTTTGGTTCTACAGGACTTGTCAGGACCAAGGTAGAAGCAGAAATCACGAGACCTGATCCAACATGAAGCGCTTGTCGTTCTATTAGCGTTATAGAAGGGTCTTGGGGACAAACAGTAGTGACCATAGTAGTGCTTGGTAATAAACCTTCCTCTAAAACCTCTGGAACCTCTAGACTCTCAGCGTCCTGGATGGTGTCAAGCAGGGCATATCTGTCCCCCAGGGGCAGGAAGGGTGAAGACGCAACCTGATCTGATTGATCTACTTGAGAGTTGTAATCCGAGAGGAACATGGCGGCGGCAGGCTAACGGCTGTCGCGGAGCTCCTCGCTACGAAGACACTACAGGCGGCGTACCCGATGAAATTGGGCATTCTTTAAGACGGCTTCACCCTAGCTATGTGGTGAGATACTGTGAGCATTTTTTCGGCATATTAGGGAGGGCAACTATCATTCTGGCGTTTATTTTCTCTCCTTCACCGGCGGTTTTGCTGTAGTGCTCTCGGGCGCTAGGACCCAGTAAGGCAGGGCGAATGTGAGAACGGTATGCTGCAAGAACAGCGGAGGCGGAGTTAGCAGGCACCTGGGACGGCACAGGAATCTATCCTGAGAAGCGAGTAGCAACGGAGGCTGAGGCTGAGGCGAAGCTTCATCTTGCACGAGCCGGAGCAGGGGTAGGAGGAAGAGAGCAGCAGTGCAAGCCGGATTACAGATACCGCAGGATCCTGTGGCATCGCTCCCGGGGGCACTCCTTTTTCACTTTTGAGGCCCAGTGTGTTGGGGACAGTTCTCAGCAGCAAAGTCCTTGGGGGCACAAAACACTGGTAAGGAGGTACTAAGGAGGGGGGCCTGTATGGAGACAAATTCACCACCAGGAGCATCAGTAGTAGTTGCAGCAACAGCTGTTCCACAGGACAGACCCCTGTGGGAGGGGGGTGGCTCTACACATTTTTCATACTTAAGCAGGGGTACAGCCTCCTCTGGGGTCAAGCAGGGTAAGTCTAAAGAGCCAGAAGGGGGAACGAGAAATAGGTACCAACTAAGGTCAAAACAGGACTTGAGACGCCAGGGGGTTTTGGAATTTGTAGAGCCAGTTGAAAAGGGAGGGCCAATCCCTCTAACCTCATATAAAAAGACAAGAAAGTGGGGGGCTAAGAAAAGTGGGAACACCAAGGCGCCCCAACAGTTGCAAGTCCAGAAGACCACCCCTTCGCTCAAAAGTTATTTTCACATCATGGAGCATTTGGCAGGCTCAAAGAGCTCTAAAGGCATGATGGGAAAGTCAGCCACAGGGACTACAGCTCAAGTAGATACATTTTAGGCAATTCATACCAGTTCAGCAATAGTGAAGTTAAGACTCTTATGCTCAAATTTACCTTCATAAAAATTTAGAAGTCCCAAAAAATGCCCTAATTTCTTTAAACTTACCATCTTCTTTTTACTTTGACCATCGTGTCAAGCCTGCTACTCATTTCATTATCAAGATAAATGTATCCTGCTGCTTGCCAGGCAACAGAGTGGCCCTCACGTCACACAACATCTTTTTTTAGCTTCATGATGTCAGCTTGCCAGTCAAACCGATTGGCCCTCATGCCAGACAACATCTTGCTTTAGCTTTATGATGTCAGAGCACCTCTGGTCCAATTGTCCTTGTGGAAATTGACCACACAGGAGGAAGAGATATCAAAAGTTATGCAGTAGGTTACTATCTGTATTCATGACTGCAAGGGAAGCAGGAGGGGGAATGGTAGAGGACTCTGAACCACTCAAAGCACTTGGGCCTTTCTGAAAGTGGGATGGAGATACAAAAACAGAGGTTATCCTAACCAACAATCCATCTGAAGTATCAAAGTCCAACATACAGAGTGCAGGGGAAGACGTTAAATGAGCTTCCTTCTGTGAGAATGTAACACTATTGTTCTAAAGTGAGATAGTGCATTTCAGCTGCAAAGGCAGCAATTTCCTTGAATGGAACATTGCTAGCGTTGGGATCTAAATCAGGCTTTAGTAGCCTTGGAAGCAGTCAGTCTTTTATTAACTATCATGACCAACACAATGTGATCCATATTACTTCCATCTTGACAGAAATTATATATAAGCACAGGCCCCCACTGGAAGGTAGTGAGGACATTCAGATGCTGTGAAAGTCTTTTTAATGCCTAAAGGAATGATTGTGATATTTACTTACCATATAAATTGGTCAAATGATGCTGTATGCCGGAAGACAGCGTTTTTTTTTTCTTCAGTCTCGGCACTGCAGAGACATTCTGTTGTGAAACTCTGCCACTGCTGGGGATGTATGATGCGACATCGCAAACGTTTTCATCGCAAACATTCAATTTGCGGTCTTTACATCGCACACACATTCACAACACACGCTGACAATGCAACCCATTACTTTGCTCCACCATTGAAATGCATACAAAACACAATCACTACGCACACAAAAACCCCGCATGCTTTAAGATCATATGTTTTTTTCTGAAATAACAAATATGTGACGTGAAAAGCAAATATGCGGTTTAATACAGCACTTTTACTATTTTGTAGTTTTTACACCGGTTAACGTTGTGGGGGTAAAAAGGTCGCCTCACTAGTCGCAGTGTAACACAGACTCACAGCAACTGAAATGCACCTGGTATTGCGAGGGCAGGGGCCATTGCGGTGCGTCAACAAGTGCAGCAGCGGCTTAGCAACTTCTGATTCACTTGAGGGACGACCTGTTATTTTATCAAATCTGCAAATTATGCACAACGTGATGCAAAAATGTAAAGAGTTGTAAGTTCATAATTAGCCGAAAAACCCGGCAGAATCCGATAAGTACCGCAGCAACGCTAAAAATGAAAACTAAAGTATTCCGGACTGCCACACCAGTCATCTTTCACCCCCTGCTGCTGCTGTCCCAGGCGAGCACTGCGGTGCATTCAGGTTATAGGAAATGTGCACGCGCAGGGCATCTTTCCATCAAGCCGATTCTTATTCCATAACCACATATATTCCGCTTTGTAGAAGCGCTTCCCCATTCCTCGTCCATTAGTGCAAGGGTTATTTTGTTTATGGATATCAACAAAGTTCCATCTTTTTGACTCTTACAAACCTGCCAGGAGACCCCCAGTGCACCTCCCAACCCCTGGAGGCCCACACTGCACCTGCCATCCCCTGGAGGCCCCCACTGCATCTCCTCCCCAGGCCCCCACTGCATCCCCCCGAGGCCCCCACTGTACCTCCCATCCCCTGGAAGCCCCCACTGCATCCCCCTGAGACCCCCACTGTACCTCTAATCCCCTGGAGGCCCCCACTGCATCTCCCCCCGAGGTCCCCACTGCATCCTGCCCTGAGGCCCCCACTGCATCCCCCGAGGCCCCCTCTGTATCTCACTTCGCCTGAAGGCCCCCACTGCATCTCCCCCCCCGAGGCCCCCAATGCATCCCACCTGAGGCCCCCACTGCACCTCCCATCCCCTGGAGGCCCCCACTGCATCTCCCCCAGAGGTTCCCACTGCATTCCCCCCTAGGCCACCACTGTACCTCCCATCCCCCATAGGCACCTACTGCACCTCCCATCCCCTGGATGCCACCACTGCACCTCCTATCCCCTGGAGGCCCCCACTGTATCTCCCCCAGGCCCCCACTGCATCCCCTGAGGGCCCCACTGTACCTCTAATCCCCTGAGGCCCCCAGTGCACCCCCCCCTGAGGCCCCCACTGTACCCCCCATCCCCTGAAGGCCCCCACTGCATCTCCCCCACCCGAGGCCCCCACGGCACCCCCCTCCCAAGGCCCGAGTGCACCTCCCATCCCCTGGAGGCCCCCTCTACACCTCAAATTACCTGGAAGCCCCGACAGCACGTCCCATCCCCTGGAGGCCCCCACTGCATCCCCCCTAGGCCCCCACCTCACATCCCCTGGAGGCCCCCACTGCATCTACCACCTCCTGCTCCCATCACTTTCAAAGACTAACAACCATGTAGCGCCTGCCTCCGATTGGATAGCTCACTCAACACAATGATGTTTATTCTGTTAAAGTGGTTTTGTGACATGCCCACATTCTCCATCTGCAGTGTACAGCTGAAACTGGTGACAAGAACCCATCCTGAGAATCCTGATATTGTCCCTACAATTTTCTATAAGGATGAATGAGTGAATGTGCTGGTATTAATTGTCTTGAGACTCAGCCCTGAATCTCCGTAGTGTGGCAGAACAGAGCATCCTCCTTTGAAGTGAAGCCTTTTCTAATGACCCCCGACCCTTATCCCGAAAGCAGACGTTCCACAAAAATTACAGCACATGCGTTTTAAAAGCACACGTTCTACAACAATTACAGCACATGCGTTTTAAAAGCTCACGTGCCAAAACAATTACAGCACATGCGTTTTAAAATCATGCGTTGTAAAATCCTGTGCGATGTAAGGGGACGCGTAGTAATGGCCTGTGTGGTAATGTCGCCTGCTTTGTAAGGCTTGCGATGTAAACGCATGCAATGCTGCGTTGTTATTGGTGATCACCCACTGCTGGTCATTCAGTATAATCTGCAGATGGAAAAGTCCACTGTTAGCACATTTACTATAAGCAGTACAAAAAATCTTGATTTTTATAAAGGGTAAACAGATCAATTCTATGGAGTCTGTATTATTGTGAAAATCAACAGCACGTTAGTAAATTAAATCTCAATTTGTGTTTTTAAAATCCCATACTTCTCTGAATCTCATGCCTCATTTGCTAACACTCTCTAAACAACTATAGCATGTACATTAGGACATAAAGAGATCTTTTTGCCAGCCAAGTGGCAGCGTACCCATTTCACTTCATTTGTTTTAGGATATGGTACACCAGTAGCAATTAAGCCAGCTGATTAGTTGAGCAAAGAAGGGTTATGCTACAGTTAACAGGAATAATAAAAGCTATGAATAGCATGTTCACCATCATTTTAGGCAATTCCTACCAGTTCAGCAATAGTGAAGTAGAAACTCTTATGCTCAAACTTACCTTCATTCAAATTTAGAAGTCTAAAAAAAAAGCCCTAATTTCTTTAATCTTACCATCTTAGTTTTCATTTGGGCATCCTGTCTACCCTGCTACTTATTTCATTAGCACGATAAATGTATCCTGCGGCTTGATAGGCAACAAGGAGAGACCGTCACTTCAGACAACATCTTGCTTTAGCTTTATGATGTCAGCCTGCTAGGCAACAGATTGGCCCTCATGTCAGACAACATCTTGCTTTAGCTTCATGATGTCAGAACATCCCTGGTCCAATTGTCTTTGTGGAAGCTGACCACACAGGAGGATGAGATATCAGAAGTTACGCAGTAGGTTACTACCTGCATTCATGAATGCAGGGCAAGGAGGAGGGGAATGGGAATGGATTTTGAACCACTCAAAGCACTGGGTCCTTTTTGAAAGTGGTATGCAGATACAAAAATAGAGATTATCCTTGCCAACAATCCATCTGGTGTATCAGTCCCACATACAGAGTGCAGGTGAAGAATTTAAATGAGCTTCATTCCATAAGAATGTAACACTATCGTTCTAAAGTTAGAAAGTGAATTTCAGCCGCAAAGGCAATAATTTCCTTGAATGGAACATTGCTAGCATGGGGATCTAAATCAGGCTTCAGTAGCCTTGGAACCAGTCAGTCTTTTAATAACTATCATGACCAACACAGTTTGATCCCTATTACTTCCATCTTGACAGAAATTATGTTCAAGCAAGGCCCCCACTGGAAGGTAGTGAGGACATTCAGATGCTGGGAACGTCTTTTTAATGCCTAAAGGAATGATTGTGCGATTTACTTACCATGTAAATTGGTAAAATGATGCAGTATGCCGGAAGACTGCCTTTTTTTCTGAAGTCTCGGCAATGCAGAGCAATTCTGTTGTTAAACACTGCTACTGCTGGTCATTCAGTATAATCTGCAGATGGAAAAGTCCGCTGTTAGCACATTTACCATAAGCAGTACAAAAAAATCTTGATTTTTATAAAGGGTAAACAGATCAATTCTACGGAGTCTGTATTATTGTGAAAATCAACAGCGTGTTAGAAAATCAAATCTCAATTTGTGTTTTTAACCTCCCACACTTCTCTGAATCCCATGGCTCATTTGCTAACACTCTAGGAAACTGTAGCATTTACATTGGGACATAGATAAAGAGATCTTTTTGCCAGCCAAGTGGTAGCGAACCCTTCTCACTTCATTTGTTTTAGGATGTGGTACGCCAGTAGCAATTGAGCCAGGTGATAAGTTGAGAGAGGAAGGGTTATGCTACAGTTAATGGGAATAATAAAAGCTATGAATAGCATGTTCACCATCATCATTTTAGTCAGTTCCTAACAGTTCATCAATAGTGAAGTTGAGAATTATGCTCAAACTTACGTTCATACAAATTTAGAAGTCTCACAGAATGCCCTAATTTCTTTCATCTTACCATCTTAGTATTCATTTGGGCAACCGGTCTACCCTGCTGCTTATTTCCTTAGCAATATAAATGTATTCTGATGCTTGCTAGGCAACAGATTGGCCCTCATGTCAGACCACATCCTGCTTTAGCCTTATGATGTCAGAACATCCCTGGTCCAATTGTCTTTGTGGAAGCGGACCACACAGGAGGATTAGATATCAGACGTTATGCAGTAGGTTACTATCTTTATTCATGACAGCAAAGCGAGGAGGAGGGGAATGATAATGGACTTTGAACCACTTAAAGCACTGGGTCCTTTTTGAAAGTGGGATGCAGATACAAAAATAGAGATTATCCTTGCCAAAGATCCATCTGGTGTATCAGTGTCCCACATACAGAGTGCAGGGGAAGAATTTAAATGAGCTTCATTCCGTGAGAATGTAACACTGTTGTTCTAAAGTGAGACAATGCATTTCCACCTCAAAGTCAGCAATTTCCTCAAATGGAACATTGCTAGCACCGGTATCTAAAGCAGGCTTTAGTAGCATTGAAGGAAGTCAGTCTTTTATTAACTATCATGACCAACTCAATGTGATCCCTATTACTTCCATGTTGACAGAAATTATATTCAAGCACAGGCCCCCACTGACGGGGTAGTGAGGACATTTAGATGCTATGAACGTCTTTTTAGTGCCTAAAGGAATGATTGGGATTGTCTGTGGTGGCAGGCTGGAGGAAATCATTCAGCCTGCACATTAGGCACCTATAGGTTTTCAGGGGGCACCTATATGGTGCCTTCTGTGAGCACGTCATAACAAATTTTGTGTCCGATACCAAACACAATAGGTTTCAGAAAAGTCGATCATGTAGTTGGGGAGTTTCTAATGACTAGTGCTCGGTATGTATACTTAAGATGGCTTCCCTATTCACTTGAACCATCTTGTAATTGAACTAGACAGTATAGGGGCATAGCGCTCAGGCACATATGACCTCACATGTGAAATAATGCACTGTGTCCTAGGGATACAAGGCTGCTGTTGAGGTGACTTAAAAATATTATGTGCAGTGAACTAGCAAGTCACACATTGCTGTGTTGTATTTTCACTCATGGTTTGCACCATGACACAGACTGCAATGGCAGCATGCATGCAATTTCTATGGGGGCCCCCTAGGGTGGCATCATACATGCTGCAGCCAATAGGGACCCTCTTTAGTACCCGTGCCATGGGTACCAGGGATACCACTTAATAGGGACATACAAGGGTGCCTGTATGTGTAGCAATTGTGTTACAATGAGACCATTTTACCTTGTTTTTAGGGAAAAGGCACTGGTACTGGGACCTGGTTAGCAGGGACCCAGTGCACATAAATCAAAAAAACATTAGAACCAGTGGCAAAAGGTTGGTGGTGACCATAACAAAAGAGGCACTTTCCTACACACCACCCCCACACACAAATGACAGAGTAGGAGACTAACCCATTCCAAGAAAAGTCTTAATTGTCGAAGTGATAAAACCTGGAATGGCCATCTACATTGGCACGGTCAGTCCCAGGTCTGTGTTCCAGGGCAAAGTTCATGCCCTGAGGGAGATGGAACACATCAGCAGTGTTACATTACCCCCGTTTATTTGCATCAGCCATCTAAGAGGCCTGTGGTCAGTTTGAACTAGGAAGTGAGTCTCACACAGGTAGGGTCTCAGCCTATTCAGTGACCAAACCACAGCAAAAGCCTCCCTCTAAGTGGCACTCCAATACTGTTCCCTGGGGTGCAAACCTGGAATGGCCATCTACATTGGCATGGTCAGTCACAGGACTGTGTTCCAGGGCAAAATTCATGCCCTGAGGGAGATGGAACACATCAGCAGTTTTACATTTCACCCTTTATTTGCATCAGCCATCTAAGAGGCCTGTGGTCAGTTTGCACTAGGAAGTGAGTCTCACGCAGGTAGGGTCTCAGCCTATTCAGAGACCAAACCGCTGCAAAGGCCTCCCTCTAAATGGCACTCCAATACTGTTCCCTGGGGTGCAACCTGCTGCTAATAAAAGCAACAGGCTCGTCCTGGCCATCGTAGTCGGTCTGGGATATAACTGACCCTATCCGATGCGCAGATGCATCTGTCTGGAAATGTAACCTCTTTGTATAATTTGGAGCTTTTAGAGTGGGGCCTAAGCACATTGCTTCCTTCAGAGTGTCAAAAGCCTTTTGGAAGCTCACTGTCCAATTTACTGTCTGTGACTGTTTCTCGTTTAATATTATTAACTTTTTTTATACAGTACTTCACCACAGCTGTAGTTAGCCAGTGCCCAACTGAAAGGGAAGATAGTAAAGCAGAGGAAATGCTAACCGCTCTCAAAATGCTTTATTTTCCTTTCTGAGATTGGTGAACCCAAAGCCCTTCTAATGTTTTAGTGGAGGGAAAGACTGTATTGAAAATGCAGAATTGTCTTCATGAGTGGCAGATACATGGAGATTGGTTTCACACGCAATATGCGCTAAGGAAGCCCATGCACAATGCTTTCAGTCAGGAAGGCAACACTCAGGAAGATAAGACTCTTACCTTTATGAAGTGCATTAAGCACAGATGGTACGGATGTCTCAGAACAGGGCAAGTAGCACAACATTCAAACCATGATAAAAAATTATTTTATCCAAACGTTGCAATTAATTTTGTAGTCCATACTATAATAGCTCTGCAAAAGCACTGTGCGTGTCTCATTCATGGAATAGAGTAGTACATGGCTAAAAAGAGTTCTGTGAGAGAAATATTACCATACAGCAATATGGCGCTTAGCATATTGGAACACCAGCATTACATTCACTAGACCGAGTCATAATTTAAATTGCACCTGAGCAAATTATGTACTTTGGGGAATTTCGTGTTTTTCGCTCATTATACGAAATTCCCGAAATTATGCCTTTACACCACTACGTGTAATTATGCACTATTCATTGTAAAAAACGACAGCAAAACGCACCATTTGTGACACAATTTTGCAAAACGCAAATGAACAATAAACTGGTACGACTGTGGTTCACTGTATTTTATTTACATAAGACCTCATGCCAAACGTGAGAACTCATTTTATACAACAATAAAGTGTATGACGACAGGTTTGCAATTTTCATACACCCTTAATATTTACATCATTCAAATGGGTTCAAAACATTATCATAACTAAAGCCTTTCCCCCACTGGGAAAACAGTTTGTTAGCAGTTAACTTGCCATAATGGTACATTGTTGCAATGGAAACAATTTTCACCAAAATATATTAGACATAATTTTGATTACGCTGGACTAATCAGAATAACTTTGGTAAATCCACTTTATTCTTTGAAGAATTATGAATGGTTGCACAATTATTCCTGTGCAAGTAATTAAGAGTAGTTTGAGGGGAAAACAATCCCAGTGAGAACATTTAGCTTGTGCTCGCTATTCTTTTTCTGTAACATTCAGCATTTTTTCTTAATGTAAAATGCATCTTTGTGTTCATTTTGAAAATAGCACTAAATGCCTGTTGCAAGGTGGGGGGAAATCGTACCACAAGTAGGGTGACCAACTGGCATTGGTGCAAATTCAGGACGGTGGGTGTAAAAATTCAGGACAGAAGGTCAAAATTCAGGACAAAAATTCAGGACAGAAGGTCAAAATTCAGGACAAAACTTTGGGACAAAAGGTAAGTTTTACAGACATATCAGAGGAAGTGGTGCGATAGTATAAAAGTATGTAAATAGACAACCACTTAAATACAAGTCAAAATAAGTTTTAGATTAAGTTGAGACAATCGTTTTTCGGTATACGTGCAGCTTTGAGCAACTGTGCATGTCTTTTTGTGGTATTTCATATGATAATCTATTTATATGGTTACTGCACTGGGTGTACAGTCGGATATTTTGTTTACAACTCGTGGTCCTGAGCAGGCATGTTTGGTGAGAGAAGTGGTAAGGAAGATCTGCTCGTATAGACTTTACTAGCATCTCATATCTGAGCGCCACTGTGAGATGTAAAGTGGCACGCATAGGTGAACTAAAGGGAGGATTGCTGTGATGAACCCACTATAGGGAACACATTATTGGTGTTTCAGCAAGTGGAACTTAAAATATGGAATCTGACTTTGCTTATGGGGGCTTCGCAGAGAGTTGCACTAGCTGACGAAAGTCAAAAAGGTGCTTTTCCCTGCAGCTTTCTTCAAGAATGTACTGTCAATACACTATTGCATAGGTTTTTTTTAACGCCTTGCCTATTGCTACAAACGTAATATACAACTCAAGCACAGCTCATGGCACTATGAGGTTCTCCCTAAAATCTTACACCTAAAACAAAGCATGCACAATTTTACAATTACTAGTGTAACCATTCAAGTAGCAGATGGGTGTCACTCAAAATGTGAGGTGAAGGTGAGTCCTGTCGGGGAGTGTGTCCAGCCAGAGGAGAAAGAGGGTGAGTAGCGGAGCACCCGGGCCTAAAGTAGCCCCCTTGGCTCCGCCAACCACACCTGGGGGGCAGACCGGAAAAGCGTCACCCTGCACCCCGGAAGGACTACCTGTCCATTAGCCAACCGGCTACTGGACACCAAAGGGGGAGTGGCGGGGACCCCGGGGGGGGGGGGGCACTAATGGCACGCTTGCTAACACTTGCGCTTTCCCATATGCATGATGTATAGATCCCACACATAAGCACACAGCAAATACAGAATATTAACACATAGGCAAGGGAGTTGCCAGAAAATGTAAACACCTCCCACTTTGAACTAAAGCTCTTATGGCACCAAGAAAGCAAAGTAAGTCATCACAACCCTTCCCAGAAGAGCTCTCTCATCCAATGATCTAGCCAATCATCCTTCCATCAAACCCGTGATATCCACCATTCCATATTTACATTCTGTCATCTATTAATTCTTTCATCCATCATTCAGTCTTTCACCATTCATTCAGTCCTTCCATCTGTGTGCCCATCCATTTCCAAACCTTTTCAACCATTTGAAAACCTATCCATCGTCTATCCTTCCATCCATCCTTTCACTCGTCCATCCCTTCATCCATCTATTCACTCATCCATCCAACCATTTACCATTTCACCCAAGCATCCTTTCACTCATCCATCCACTCTTCCACCCATCTATCCATCCACTCATCCATCCAACCATTCACTCATCCACCCAACCATTTACCCTTTCACCCATCCAGCCTGTAAGACACTAAGAAATTTACATTTGTCAGGTGTCAAGCTCTGTGAAATGTGCATAATGGGGTTCATGTGTGAACTTGGACGACCCCAGTACATCATTCACTGAAAAAAACCATAAACGATAGAGTGCACTTGTAAAGCACACATTCATTCCGAAAGGTTAGTTGGCACTGTATACCTGATATGTATAGTTAGACTCCTTACACAAATTAATTATCATAATTTTATCTATCAAATGAAGATGGAAGGCTGATAGAGCAGCATGAGATTAGGGCACCGTACACTTTTACACGGGTTCACTTAAAAACAATTGCATCCTGTTATGTTGAATAAACCGAAGTGCACAAACATGCGTAAAAATTCAAATACAAATGAAACACATCCGGGGTGTCTTTGGGTTGTTGTGCAAGAGCTATGAATCCCAAAAGTTACAGTGGAGTGGGGCATGCTTCCTCACCTTTCCAGGAAAGAAGAGGGTGGTTCTTACGTTTTATGCACAGCCAGATGCAGAGTGTTCGCCTCTCTCAGATATGAGCGAGCAGGCTGGAGATAAGGGACTTGCGTGACTCTTTGGAACTCGACTCACCGATAAACAGCTCTTCAGGAGCCTTCGCTGCTCGGCTTTTTTTTTTATTTTAGACAATACTGTGTAATAAACCAGCCTTGAAATGATTGAACTTATATTTGAAACACATTACACCCTCCGTTCATTTTCAAATGTGGCATATCGTGTTAGTTGTCAACATGTGCCAAAAGAAGAGAGAGAGATGGACTCCGGACACTGTGGCCTGCAGCATACTTCTGATGAGATTTTTGGGAATGCCCTTCACCAACTGTTAATGTTGCCGGTGGCAGCTACTGCGCAGGAGGCGGCCCACCACATACTGTGACACCCAAACTTGGCCCATTGCCATTCTGTATGTGGCAATCAGCAGCATACAGAGTGACAATGATCTTAGTATCTCCATCGTTACTCCGCTGCCCGCAACCCCACAAAAACTCTACAATAATAAACGCACACAAAGTTATTGGAAGATAAAGTTGCAGGTTTATTTGTATACAAATAAGAGGTGGGTTATCTTACAGGCAATCCCGCTCGCCCCGCAACCCCTCGTTGCAGGGCACCTGAAGTTCAGCCAAGAATGACACCTGCGGCCATAGCCCGGTGTGGTACCTGGGAGGATTTACTCCTCCCACTGGTGAACCTATCGTCCACCCATCCCGCCCGCTGAAGAAGGGAGTGACTCACACCTTCCCCAGCTGGACGGAGCCTATTAAGCAAGCCCCCGGTTGCATAGGTTTACAACCGCCCTAAAGACTAACTGGGCGCCGTCGTACTCCAAGTTCCCAAGAAGGACCCCTTGAAGCCTGTATGACTTATGCACTGTGCGCTTATCACTGGAGGCTTCAGGTCCAGTTCCTGTGCCTTGCCTGTGTCGGGATCATCCTGTAACTCCTCCACAGCCCTGGGTGTGGCACCCGCTGCACCCAGAGCCCCCACCACTTAGCCCCTTGTATCTCTTCCTACTTGCACCCGGCTGCTTCTAGCGCTTCACCCAGGTCTAGCAGGAAAAAATTGCGTATGAAACCTAACCCTCGCATCTCTGTGAACTTGCGCATGGCCGCGTATACCCGCTTGCGAGCTACCTACAGTGCTTCCTAGGATCTCGCCCCATGCTTTATGGGTCTAGGTGTCCTCTCAGACCACCAGGGCCACACCATCCTAGCTCACTGTGCTTGCCGGGCCAGATGTATTTATTTACCTATGTGTTACTCGCTTGGTGATGGGAAACCTGCATGGGATTCTACAATGGTTTTAGCATGTATGAGTGTTGTAATTGAGCGGACTCTGGTGAATGGGATGAATGCCAGCAGAAAGACAGCCATGTCAATCTTGCTGGGGCTCCTCCGAGTGGGTCAATTTTCTCTGTAACTAATAGACGAAAAAACCCTCGTACTGGCATCGTAATATGTTTTGAGCTGTACCTGCTTTCTACAATGCCCCTTTCAGTACATTGTTGGTTTATTAATTCCTTACTTGCAGCAAGTTCCAGATCACTAATTCCCACCAGATCTATGTGACAAGCAAACCAGATCTATGTGACAAGCAAATTGACCTCTGGCCCTATCAATACAAAGGGTTCAGCGTTCCATAGGAGTGCCTAAATACTTTATCTTAGGGAGAGCCGGCCGAGGCACTTATTCATCAAGAAAACCGGCCCGGAGTCCAAAGGCATGAACTGTGAGGGTTTTTGCCCAAAGGATATTACTTCAGAAGAACCCGTTACTGATGAGATCCCAATTATCCTACCCAGTTAACCATGAAGACGGAAAATTGGCAAGCCCTATTCCTAAGGCAGACATAAGCAGTGAACTAAAGACGAGAACAGTGTTTACCTCTTCTTATGCTCCTCCTGTGCTAAATCAGAATTGTGCTGACATAAATTGACATCGTACTGCCTTTAAATTTAAAAGGACTTTGCGATACACCGCATAGTTGTTGTTAGATCCTTACTCTACTAATTGAGAGTTTGAACAAATGAAGATTTCCTAGTCTATGTACCTAAGAGGCCCCTAACCAAGGACAACCTATCAGTCCCAGACGGCGCTGTAACGGTGTTACGATTCACGTCACCTGGATGCATTTTGGGGACCTCTAAATCCCAAGTAAAATTAAATTGTTTCTTGGCGCCTGTTCATCATTGATGCACCGCCAGCGACTATGTACTTAGTAGTAATGAGTGAAATTCTGTGTCTAAAGTCCTATAAAAGGACAGGTTTTTTTTTCCCCTTAACGGAACCCTCTTTCTCATTCTTATAAGGCTGATCTATGCTGGATTTACTATAGAACCTTACTGGTTTATTTGTACTCATGATCTGGATGCATTGAGGCCACTTTACCTATGATATATTTTATGTATTTGCCTTACTAATCTTTAAATAAACCCTTAAAACTGTAGCAAGTGGCTGTCCTTCATACTGATAATGTTACAATATAAACTAATTACCAGCACTTCTAAAATTCTGAGACTGGATCATTCGAGGAGCACCAGGATCTGTAGAGCGGCTACATTCCTCCTGGTACGAGCCATGGCGCGCTCTGAATACGAATATGTGAGACAGATAAGCACACCGACACCCATTGCAAAGTTGTGCATGACAATTTATATCTGTACCCACCTTGATCTAATCTAAGTGTCATAAATCTTCTTTTACCCAACTTCTAAGTTCCCGTTGGCATTGCAATGGAACTGCATGTGTGTAAAGACACTGAACGCGCCTACTGTGGGCCTCCTACTTCTTAACTATTGTTAGATCAGAGTAGCCCCAGCGATTCCCTAGGCCCTAGGCCTTCCCTTTCTTCATGACTTGGAACTTATACCACTGTCTTAATATATGGTTTGCTTGGCCCCAGGGCCTAACCGTAAATTGAGCAACATAACGTGTAATAACTAAGTGTCTTGTTATGTGCTTACACCTCTGACCTCAAAGAGTTCTTAGGGAGGGGGGGGGAATAAATACAACTATATTTTATATATATCCTGTGTGGTGACCTTTCATTTGGTATTCAAAGGGTTACATGTGGTCCAACAGCTGGCTTTACACGCCCGCAAGAGTCTTTCAGCCTAAGACTGCTCTGTCCATGCTACCTCAGGATAGCAGGTCCACAAGGTTGACTTACAACCATCAGCATAAGTGTTGTTTGGACTGGTGGAGGTGTTCACCAGAATAGTGAACCTCAATACCAGGCCAACTTCTCACAACTGTCCCAGCCAGTCAGAATTCAAAGATGAGCAGCGATTTACCTTATATGGACTGTTTAAGACTTGAACTAGACTGGGTGTGATCCATGTTAAAGTTCCAAAACTAATGGGAGGTAGGGAGTATGCCTTCAACAGAGGGTGGCAAAGCTTTGCTTGGAGTCTTTTGGTATCGTAGGTGTCCCGTTCTAAGAGTTATGAAATGATGAAAACCCCATTTAATGTACAAGTTGAGAGCTCCCTCTCGCAGACTCTTTGTGGCTGTGGTCACTCTGTGCAGCTATCCTTTGAGGTTGTCACTGAAGTCTGGCCTCACGTTGACTTCAACTGAGCTTTTCGAACTTGTTTTTAAATATACATGATCTCCTCACTAGATAGGTAAAAGCAAGTTCCATGACATCACTTCCTGCCTTATTGCTAGTCAGCGCCTACTTGTTCGACCCATCACTTCCTGTCCATGCCCAGCCACAGATGGTCCTTATGGGCCAAGGATGGTCCTCATTGTCTGGTCCGACCTCACATGAAGACCTAGAGATGAGTTTTTTGTGCCTTTTACCCATACTTGTGACGATGTCAGGTGAGTCCTTGAGATACTTTTTCTAGGATTCCTGGGGTGGAGTTTCTTTTCTTTCTTCTCCTTCCAGTTAAAGGCCTCGCCAATTCTCATTTTATAAATTGCTCTCTGTAGTTTTTTAGTGCCCATCCAGTGCATTACGTCAGCGCCAGTCACTAAAGACAAGCAAACAGCATGAAACGCACATTCTAGAATATCTATTGATAATTGCTTGTTGTTGGTAAATACGCGATTGGGTGTTATTTAAGTTTGTCTTCGTGTCTATAGTGTTTGGAGACTTCCGGTGTGGTCCGCGCCATCTACGAAAGTGTGTCATCACTCTGGGCTCCACATGAACAAGCAGAGAATTGATGTCTAAGAGGGGGGGAGGGAGGATGGCATGCATTGTCCCTGGAGTGCCATCGTAGGCGGACCTCATGCTCCTGTTATGACGACATAGTCAGAGAGAGTTTGGATTTCTATTGCGATTTTATAGTACCATGCCTTGCCACCACACGCTGTCCATCCTGCCCGTCCAGAGCAACAGCGCGTGAAGCGCTCTGACGCCGTCAGGAAACAGACCGCGCTGTACAAAACGCCTAAATAAGTAAGTACATACTCCTTGTAGGCGCTGCGGGACTGCCCAAGGCAAACCAAAAAAAGGCCGTACTGGCGAAGTGAGCGCAGATCATTTCTCGTAAGTCATGGGCGTGGAGTAAGCTCTGCAGAAACATGCACATGCCCCCCAATGGCCCGTCACAATCATGCGTGGTGTGAGGCCTAAGCCATCCATATATATGAGTGCCCCAATAATTTGTAATGCTTCGACCTATGAGTGCCGCTCAGGTAACACGAAGAGGGCCTTATAAATAAACCCCTCGGTAACTAGCTACTTAGCAGCACCCAGAGTAAAACCCTGGTCAGCAGGGCTGGCGAGGCACCGCACTGCCAAAATGAGCCCGGAGCATCTCCCGCAATGTTGAAGTGTTTGAGGGTCTATGACTAAATTACTTGCTTCTGCTGGGAATACAAATGTGGAACCTCTATGTTGTCGGTCCTGTTGCCAACACTGATTAAAGCTGGTATCTTTATTGAACGAATGGCCGGGCAAGCTCTCTCGCTCCTACCCGCCTCGCGTCTACCTGTCCCCCACCCTTTGGCCCATACCTTCAATTTAATTATGCGCGGGGGTGTCGAACTGTGGGCGCTTCCCCAGCCGACTCAGAGCGGTCTCTATCACAGTGTGTTAGTACGATCGGAGTTGTGAGGGTGGGAGGCTTCGGCAGGGCGTTGCGGGAGGACACCGGCGGTACACGCCTAACCGCAATCCCTATAGTGCCCCTCCCCCCTTCCACATTCCCGCATGCCGCCCACATGGGCCTGGGGAGAGGCCAGTGGGGAGGAATCTGCACACACTGGCCCTAACACCAGGCCTATGCAGCCTGCCCGGGTGCACTGCACTTGAGACGTGGGTCACCGATCCGCCACATCGGATAGGGAGGCGAGGGAAAGTCGGGCCCCAACTGGCCCACACTCCCCCGGATACCATTTGTAGTACCGAACCGAACTGGGTGACAGAGCGCCTTACATATCACCACTCATTCCTTGTGGTCGGCTCGGGGAGGACAATTGAAATGCCCAGAATCACAGGATGTGTGAGCGACCTCCCGAGACTCTAACCCGGCCCTTCCAGGTTCGAGGTCCAGCGCCCTAGCCGTTAGGCCACCTCCTCCCCTTACATGCGAGACTCGCATGGTGATTCAGGCAGCACGCCCGTCTGGCAGGAAGAGGCCGGATAGCGTGTCCACCCCTTAGGCGTCACGGAGCGGGCCTGAGCCGACAATCCTCGGAGTCCCAATAGCAGACACTTGACCTCCTAGTGTCATTGGCAATGCGATCCTGGGCATGCCATTGTCTTTATGAGTGCCGCCGAAGCATTTGGGTTTATATAGTTAACATTTTTAAACATTCTGCACAGATAAACCATCAGTGGTACTTTTTATAACCTTATCGTGGAAAAGGTAAAGGAGGAGAGCAAACTGATACAATAGCATAGGTCTAAATATTTCGAAAGTGTATAGTAAGGCATCCTAACATTAAAAAGCTGGTCCAGCTTCCGAGTTTGTTCGATATTTCTTAAAGTTAAGGGGGCAATTTGGAGGATTATGCTAGCAAATAGTTTTTTCTTTTCCCAAACTGAGCACATATTGTTGCTTTCAGCCAACCATACTAGTGTCGTTTAAACTATATGCATTTGTTGCACTTTCAAGGCAAGAGAAAGGCTCCTCGTCTTTGAGAAATGATCCTTTCTAATTAACCAAACGATTTAACTTGCATTTGCCCTCGTAAACTGCCTTCCACGTCGACATTCCATCCAACATTCGGGAAGTTGAGGGTAGGCTTGCATGTAACTTCTTGCAGAATCCAAGCGCCCATTTCTACAATTGGAGACGATGTTGAAGGTTTGGCTTACTTTACAATCATTGCCCACCCTGAACGTTAGTTTAAAAGAAACAGACTAATGTTCCTTCCGTAAATTATTACTTCTTCGCTAAAAGTAGTTCCAGGCAAGATCTCCGTGAGTATTCAAACAGTGTCACGGCCCTAAACCCGGCGCAAGGTTGCTAAAGGTGGGGGGCCCCGTGGCGGAAAGGACAATGGTTGATGTCACTTAATTATACTCGTTGCCAGTCCGGGAATCGAACCCTGTTCTGCCTGCCGTCGGAATGTACTGCCGGGCTCCTAAACCCATGTGCTCCCCAGTCATCAATTGCACTACACGCTTAAACCGGCTCGGTCCACATAAACACTCTATTGCGATCCACCAACCCGCGAGCGCAATGGTAGGCTGGGGGGGGTCTGGTTTTAAACCGACACCCCCCTGCCCGCACCCAAGAAGAGGGCGCTGGTCGCCATCTTGTGCCGACCGGCATTGCGAGCTAGCCGGGCATTCCCCCAGCGATAATCCCGAATAAAGGGTTAATAGCAATCAGCAATTGGCCATATATTACCCATGCTGTGAAACTGTCCAGAGGTGGCAGTCAGTCCACCCTGGATGATCTACATTTGAGTTCTTGGCAAGATTTGGGCCCGCCAAACACTGGATTTTTTCCATAAGAAATCTGGACGTTTACCTGTCAGCTAATATCATATTTGAGCAAGAGATACTTCAGAAGGAAATAAAAGAACAATTTGGTAAGGAGAATCGAACCCGTGAACACAGGGTTATCAGCGCCTTAATCTAACCACTGAGCTAACAACTTGATGTTCAGAGAATTTACCTGTCCGTCCTAAATAGGTTTGGAGTTAGGATCTTTCTACATAGTCATGTGCCGCGTAACCGTGCGTCATAGCATTTTCTAATACCGGTGTATCCCTTTACTAGGTTTCCGCGGAGCCCCGTGCCCTCGACAAGTCTGTACAACGATTTTGTTTCCCTTTATCAACCCCGCAGCCTGTTTTCTTACACAATGACCCCCAGCGCGCCCAGGCGATTGTCTCATTTCTACGGAAGCCTGGGACAGCCCCATTGTTCCCCACATTTTGGTCAAAGAACGAATTTGAATGCCCGTGCAAGGAATAGGCCCGAGCGTCGGGAACGCCTGCTGTCCCGAACAATTCCACCGCGGGCGACTCCTCGCCATATCCCCACGCTCTCTCTGCCTGCTCACATCCCCCTCCCAAGATGGCCACTATCAATGCAATCCCCCTCCCCCTACACGATGGCACGACCGAACCTTTCCCGAGCCTCAACCTCACCGTGGGCTATGCCACGGAGCCCCGTAGCAATAGGGATTTGCCCAAGGACGGGGCCCAGGGAGGAAAAGAGGGCACGCTTACCTCGATCAAGAAATTACTTGACGCTGCGGTGGCCCGGGGTCGGTCCTTGTTCCCGACGATGCTCCACGCCACGACGAGGGGAGATGAGATGAAAAAGGGGGGGGATCTAGGGACCTAGCTGGGAGGGGGGACCGGCACCGCCGATGCGGCTGGAGGGCCTGGTGGCAGCAAAGAATGCGACCTGGCGAGAGAGGGGGCAGCAGACAAAGAGGGCGCGTGTGAGGAGGGGCCTCCCCTATATACCTGAAACCCAGCCCCTCTCCCCTGTCCCTCGCACCGCCCACCCCCCGGATGCGTTGGCTGCTGCGTCCTCGAGATACTAAGGGGCCTGCCCTACTATGGGGTCCCCTGCAGGGACCACGGGCATCCTGCATATGCTTAACAGATGAGTGTACCATCAGAGAGCTGAGGTCTCTCACAGGGAACAGATCTGTTCCCTGTCAGGCCTAAAATAACGGACAAAAGGCGTCCGTAAAAGGGATCCTCACGGACAACGGACGTGAGGTCCAATTTACGGACGGTCCGCAAAATTTACGGACGGTTGTTCACCCTAACCACAAGAGGACATTTAGCCAGTTTGAGCGACTGCTTGTGCTGTCTACTCATGTTCTGTTGCATTGAGCATTTAAGTGCATTCTTGCATCCATTTGGATATTTTTGCTCTCAGAAATAGCTCTAAATGCATTATTACTCTTTTTACGTAATTCAAGAATAATGGTTTAGAATTATTACGTGATTCTCCGTGATTGGATTACACTAAACGTAATTATCCAGGCTACGGCCACCCTTAGTCTCTTCACCATTCAATGCTGTGAATGTGTTTGCACCAACAAAGATGTAACACCCCGACAATCATTTTATATATCTTTTAAATGTATTAAACTGGGGTTTCTACTTTAACACATAGGTACTGGTGGAGTTCTTGTGTGCGGAGGGTGTGCCAGTCACTGGACCTAAGCTATACCAGACAGAGGTGCCCTAATATGTGAGAAACTATAATAGAGTTGCCTCTGTTCTGATTTAAGGGGGACCTGACATTACAGTTGGGGGGGTTGTTCCTTTTAGAGCAGGATAAAGGCTGCTTGGCATATGGCTGGGTCCAAACTGAGGTGACAATCAGTCCAAAATAATAATGGACAGGGATGCAGATCAGGTCAATTCAAGAATTAAATCCATCACCTTTTTGCATAGTTAAATGCATCTTATAATAATGCGATAGAGCAGGTGCAGCACAAATCATCAACAGTCAAACATATTTAAACAGTTACAGAATATTGGAAGCAATTAATAGAAACAAATATGAGCACAAATGCAGTCTAGAAAATCTCATCTCGTCCTATGAACTCCTCATAGTGTGAAACCATCTGGGTCTCAGTGCTGACAGTTCTATTAAACGTCTCTAACGTATCCAGGCAGTTCTCACATGGAGTCCTTCCTACTGAAAAAAAGAAGCATTGACAAAAACACTAGGTCTTACCTTGAAGACCTATTGGCTTTGTTAATGTTTTAGCCATGTTTTACAGCATCATGATTGCTCTACATCATGGCTTAAAAAAAAAAGTCATAATGATGCAAGCATACAGAGGGACACAGTCTTTCTTTACTGATCTAAGATGGATCAGTAAATAACGAGAAAAGCAGCGGGAAATTTCTTGTTCTTTCCATTGCTTTAGTTAATTCTTAGATGTATTTCCCTATAATTGTTCTGTCTCAATAAAAATGATTTGAATACAAAAAAAAATAAACAATGGAAACTGGTTAGGAGATTGGGAAGGTGTGATGGTGTGAAGAAATATAGTAAGCTGGCAGAGCAACAACATGAGGCAGAGAGAGCAACATAAATGCATATAGGAGACAGAGTCATCTGGGCGAGAGAGTAGCTTGAAGGGGGGCAGAAGAGCACATGAGGCAGAGAACTGGACACACACATGCACTCTCATGGAGCACTGAAACAAAAGTTTCTGGAAAGCGAGATGAGGAATCAAGAGAAGTGTAATATTCTCTCCTTTTCTTCAGTCTTACCTTTGTCATTTTTTAACTCATTTACACATTTCAACATATGTTCTACTCTTTTTGCTATACCAATAACTTTTTTGTTAGGTTGTGTTGTGAGGAAAAACTCTTTCCTGGTCAGGGGTTCGTGTCAAGTGATGACGTAAAGGAATCAGGCTGTGGGATTCGGTGAACGGCTAGCGAGGAGCAACGCGTGAAGGAGAGACAAGGGACGCTGCGTGTGGAATACGTCATTGCGCAGGGGTGGCAAAGGTCGCCGTGTGAGGAAACGTCTTTGCGCACTGAAAAGAAACAAGAAACTGATTGAGATCGCTTTTCGTTTGAAGTCATTTTGTGTGAAGGATCTTTTAATATTCAGTTTGAAGATACCCATAGAGAAAGGAACGCTTTCGGCGGATTGTGTTTGTGAAATTTGGGTTATTTTAGAAAAGTATTATAAAAAAAGATATATATATATAGATCTGATATCGGTATTAGTTTGTGGGGTATCTAAAAGTGACTACAATATCTATCTTTGTGAAATCATTTCAAATTAATGATAATGTTAGATAGTTTTCACTTAGTTGTATGAAATTTAACAATTTTAGTTCACGAAGAAAATAATTATTTTTTTTTGCCTTTATTCAAAATGTTTTTTTATAGCTATGATAAGTAGTGTTTAGTAAATATAAATGACAATTGGTAATAGTTTTTGAAAATACAGTGTATAATAAGGTTAATATTTTAAGTTAAGAAAATGCAGAACGTGACCACACCTCCATTTTTTTTTAATGATCCAGGTGAGCCAAGAGTCAAATGGAGTAAGTGGAAAAAGATATTTGCACATTATGCAAAGGTATGCGGTACTAATTTAAGTGCGTAAAGAAAACATTCATTTTTATTACATTGTCTTGGGGGTGAGGGGCAGGAAGTGCTTGAAAATTTACCAGAATTGTCACAACAAGAGCAAAGGGGTTTAGATGAATATGAAGTGTGTTTACTGCAATTAGATCAACATTATCTACCACGTGTGAGTACTATTATGGAAAGGTATCATTTTGGAAAACTTGAACAAGGAAAAGATGAGTCAGTGGAAGAATATATAACTGCTCTAAGGAAATTGTTCTACCTGTAAGTATGGTGCTGTGAATGACGAACGTATAAGATCAATTTGTTTTGAAGTGTAGAGAGGATAAGATCAGGGAAGATTTGTGGCTCAAGGATGAACCACCGTTGGAAGAAGTTATTGGTATAGCAAAAAGAGTAGAACATATGTTGAAATGTGTAAATGAGTTAAAAAATGACAAAGGTAAGACTGAAGAAAAGGTGGAAGAGGTTAAGGAGGATGTTTCTCAAATTAAGGAAGTAAAGCCTTTTGTAAAAAATATAAGTAAAGAGGAGACGAATGTGTCTAATTTTACCTGTTTTAGATGTGGAAAGTCAGGCCATAAGGCTAACTCAAAGTTTTGTCCAGCTATGAGTTTTGTTTGTCATGGCTGTGGTAAAAAGGGACACTTTGTAAAATTCTGTAAATCAAAGGAAAGGAAAGTGGTTAACAAAGAGATGAAGGAGGTTATATGTCAGATAAAAGTTAAAGACCAGAAAGATCATCCCACTGGTGTGATCAAGATTGATGATACAGAAATAGAGGTAAAATTTGACTCTTGTGCACGCATTACTATTATTTCAAAAGAAGTTTATGAGGAACATTTTAAAAGTAAAAATAAGCTTAGCATGATGGATGTGTGTCCTGGTGGATATGGAGGTGCACCCATTACCATGATGGGTTATTTTAATGCATCCATTGAATTGGGTAAGAGAATAACTGTGGGTAAGATCTATGTTTCAAAGGTTGGTGATTGTTTGATTGGGTGGCCTCATCAACGTTTATTGGGTGTCATTTTGGAGCCAAACTCTGATCCCCAGGTACAGATTCAAGAAATAGAATCAAAAGCGAACACATTTATGGAAGAATTTCCTGAACTTTTCCGTTCAGAATTGGGATGTTTAAAAGGCTATAAACATGCTATAAAATTGAAAAAGGATGCTGTACCTGTAATTGCTAAGGTTAGGAGAATTCCAATAGCTATACAAGAGAAGGTGGAGCAAGAACTGAAGAAATTGCAAAAACAGGACATCATTACTTCTGTAGAAGCAACTGAATGGTTGGCGCCAATTGCTGTCGCTAACAAACCCAATGGTGAGATAAGACTGTGCTGTGATTTAAGATCTTTAAACAGAGAAGTGGTAGTGGATACATTTCCTCTGCCTAATATAGATGAGCTACTTACATCTTTAGGTGACTCTAAAGTGTTTACAACTTTAGATTTAACACAGGCATATCATCAAATAGAGTTGACACAAGAATCACAAGATCTAACGGCATTTATAACACCGATGGGTGCATTTAAATATAAATCAATGCCGTTTGGTCTTGTGTCGGCTGCGTCCGTCTTTCAACGGGTCATGCATTTGATTTTGAAAGGGATAAAATCTGTAAAATGTTATCAGGATGATCTATTAATATATGGTGTTAATCAACAAGAACATGACAGGTCTCTAAGAATGGTGCTGAAAAGATTGGAAAATGCTGGTTTAACGTTGAAATATGAAAAATGTAGATTTTCTGTCAATGAGGTGAATTATTTGGGACATCACATTTCAGCAGTTGGAATCACACCAAAAAAGGAGTTAGTAGAGACCATTGAGAAGCTGGTATCTCCAAAAAACAAGGAAGAAGTGGTTTCATTTCTTGGAATGGTTGAATACTATGGAAAATTTATAGGCAATCTAGCAGGGCAAACAAGCAATTTGAGAAGTCTACTAGGTAAGAATAAAGAATTTAACTGGACAGATGAATGTCAAAGAGAGTTTAATGAGGTTAAAAAGGATTTGGTTGATGCTCCAGATTTGCAAGCATTTGTACCCTTTGGGGAGACTTTTGTGGCGACGGATGCCAGTTCAAAGGGTGTGGGTGCTGTTTTGAAGCAAAGAAGGAATGGTCAAGAGAAACTGATTGTTTGTGCCTCTAGGAGTTTGAGGGGTGCTGAACTGAACTATTCAGTTATTGAGAAGGAGGCTCTGGCTATATATTGGGCTCTAAGAAAGTTTAGGAATTTTCTGTGGGGTATGAAGTTCATAGTTTGTACAGATCATAAGCCTTTAAGAGAGATTTATATGATGAAAAGTTTAAATAGTGTTTCGTCAAGGATTCGTAAATGGGTTATTGGTCTTCAGGAATTTAATTTCAGTGTTGACTATATACCAGGAGTTGATAATTTATTTGCTGATTGTTTGTCACGTTTGGTGGATAAAGTTCAGGGAGTTGATCATGAAGATGAAATTTGTGAAAATGAGGTAAATGTATGTGAGATTACCTCAGGTGCTATACTTGAAGATGAGTGGTTGGAGGAAATTGGTAAAGATTCTGAAATGGGAAAAATAATTGCTAAAGTCAAAGGGCAAGTTAATTGGGACAGCTCTTTTGGAAAAGTATGGCATTTAGTTGAAAATGAGTTGTCAGTGGAGAATGGAATTCTTTTGAGGGGTACTAAGTTAAGTCCTCCAAGTTCTTTGAGGAAAAGGTTGATTGAAGAGGCTCATCAGGGTCATCTAGGGATTGTTAAAACCAAGGAAAGAATTCGGTGTTCATTTTGGTGGCCAGGGATGGATCAGGAAATAGAAAGAGAGGTGAGGGAGTGTTTGCAATGTAGGGTAAGTGATAAAATGTTAATATCACGCACAACTCCTATGGTTTGTCGCAATCTTCCAACAGGTCCTTGGGAGGACATTGCTATAGATATTGTAGGTCCTCTTGCTGGTGAGCATCGTACACCATATCTGATAGTTTTGATTGATCTTTATTCTAGGTAGGTAGAAGTTTCTTCTGTTTCTGAAGTTACTTCTTCATGTGTCATCTCTTTTCTTAAGGAAATTTTTAGAAGGGAAGGTTTTCCGAAATCCCTTTTGTCAGACAATGGTCCACAATTTTGCTCGGGCATGATGTCAGAATTTTTAATGTCTTGTGGGATAAAACATAAAAGATCTTCGGTTTATCACCCAGAAACCAATGGAACTGTTGAGAGATTCAACAGGGTAATTAAGGAAAATGTACAGCTTTCTAGAGTAAATTCTATGGATTGGAAGGAGGAATTGCAGAAGTGCATTCTAGCACATCGATTTTCACCACAAATGACAACCAAGAGAACTCCATTTGAATTATTTAAAGGGAGAATTCCCAATACAAGTATGAGTCCAGCCTGGATGTGTTGGGGTAAAGGTTTAATTTTTTATTTATTTTTTGCATTTCTAGAGCGCATGTTACCCGGAGGTGTCCTGGCCATAACAAATTAAGACTGGTGTTAGTGGGAGGTGATTTAATTGGTAAAGAGCCAAGTCTTCAGTGCCTTTCTAAAGGATAAAAGATTGGACAGTTGTCTGATGTGGAGGGGATTGGTTAATGGAGGGTTAGAGAGGAGAAAGTTCAGTTAAGGAATAAAATGTGCTATGATGAAAGGAAAAGAGTAAAAGAAGGGAAGATTGAAGTTGGTGATGTAGTTAGGGTCAGAGCACCTGTAGGAGCTTTGGCTTGGTCAAAATTCTCAGCACCAATGCATGTTATAAAATGTTTTAAAAACTCAGTCAAATTGGAAAATGGAAAGATTTGGAATTTAAATCGTGTTGCTATTTTTAAGGATTACACGAATGTTGATAAATCAAATGTTAAGGATTCTGTTTGTTGTGATGATGCAAATGTAACTCAGCAAAGGTTTAGCTCTCGCATTAAGAGAGTTCCATCTTATTTAAAGGACTATACAAGTTAAGGATTCCAATATGCTTCATGTATGTATATTTAAAATTTTGCATTCTGTGCTCATTTTAAATGTACAATTTCTCGATGTGTTGTTCTTAGTTCTTTTAGTTTTAGTTCAGCTTTTATTATAAGAAAGAGGATGTGTAATATTCTCTCCTTTTCCATTACTTGTGCATTCTATGGAACTTAGAATGTTCTATGTGGAGATTCTTGAGAGAGTCAGTTGCTGGCTGTTAGCTGATGGTTAGGGTGCATATGAATAAACCTAATATTAAGTCTACATTCATTTCTGTATTTATTCATAGCTTTTCAAGAAGCTATCCAATCAGTGAGGGGGTATAAAAATTCTTCCAAATTTTGGTTGCTAATAACCTGACAAATCTCCACCATATTTTGCAGACCTTTTCTTCATTCTAAATAGGCAGATGATGCGAAGTTATGTGGCGATTGGTCAAGTGTTGTAAATATAAGGGGGGGGGGTCTCAAAATGCATTTTTCTATCAAGGAATTTTCCATAGACGTTTGTATCTCATGAAATGCAAAAACAGTTAAAACGGATTTGAATTCAATTTATTAGGTTTAGACATTATGGTGCACAGATGATCCTTACGAGTATCACAGGTAAGTAGGGTAAGTAATTAAGTTATAAGCATTTTAAAATGTGATGTTTGTGGTCGCAGTATTTTTGCGAAATTTCGTGTTATTTTGCGGAGGCACCGGGGAACATAGTGATAAGTCATTATGTTATTGGCTGATGACTGACTTTACAAAAGTTAAAGGCAATGCTGTTTTTAAGTACATTTTGCCTGTGTTCTGATTTTCGCCCATTGATGTACGTCTGAGTTAGGTTTGATATTTTTTTCCTACCTATTACAACTTAATGAAAGTGGTAATAGGTAGGGAAAAATATTTATATGTTTCTATTTCTTTTTATAAAATGTACAGTACTACAGTAATGCATCAGGAGTACCACAATGCCAAAAATAAATTCAAAAAAACTTTGATAGTTAATATGCTGTAGTACCCTATTTTTTTCAGATATAGGGTCCTACAATGTATTTTCTGTTTTTAACATTCAAATCTTCAATAAAAAGTTTATGAAGAAGCACAGTATTAACTACAAATGACTGTGCTACTTAAAAACTGTTTTTTAAAAGGTGCGCTGGTCTCTTTAAACTGTGGTAAAAATATATTCAAAATTATTAATCCATTTCCTTACCTATAAACACTTTAATAAAGTGGTAATTGGTAGGGAACAGCAATAAACCCTACTAGTTACCTAGATCTAACACCCTAAGCCAGAACTCAGTGAAAGTTAGAATGCACACTAAATGTGCTGAAAACGACATGAGTGCCTTTTACCTTTGGTAAACACAGCCGGTAAACACAGCCATTAGCCTAACATATACTGCATTATGCAGATGTAAGGCGGTGTACTGTGGTATACCATGGCACAACATAACTAAGCATTTTTTAAATTAGAACTTTATAACTACTTACACTGCCAAAATATACCATTTACACTAACATTTTCCTTTTTTGGAAAAAGGGGTGGTGATGGACAGAGTTTCTGAATGATGCAGAATACTCTTACCAAGTCAAGAGATCATGGTTTTAATCCATCACCTGTTTTTTAGCTCATTGCACCATCCCAGCTCAGAACCTGGCTATATGCAAACTAGTCTGTTCCTGTCCCAGTGCATGATGGGAACAGGGCAAACCAAACTACCAAGCCAATTCTTATACTGGGAAGGAAACAAGCTTCCGGGGACCGGTTTCTGGCATCACAGCCTTCGCCGGCCCGGCTTGCTTGAATCCTGATGGTGCAATGAGCAAGGGACTCACGTCTGAGTATACCCTCCCACACTTAGTGTGGATAAAATCGATTTTGGAAAAAGGGGTGGTGATGGACAGAGTTTCTGAATGATGCAGAATACTCTTACCAAGTCAAGAGATCATGGTTTTAATCCATCACCTGTTTTTTAGCTCATTGCACCATCCCAGCTCAGAACCTGGCTATATGCAAACTAGTCTGTTCCTGTCCCAGTGCATGATGGGAACAGGGCAAACCAAACTACCAAGTCAATTCTTATACTGGGAAGGAAACAAGCTTCCGGGGACCGGTTTCTGGCATCACAGCCTTCGTCGGCCCGGCTTGCTTGAATCCTGATGGTGCAATGAGCAAGGGACTCACGTCTGAGTATACCCTCCCACACTTAGTGTGGATAAAATCGATTTTGGAAAAAGGGGTGGTGATGGACAGAGTTTCTGAATGATGCAGAATACTCTTACCAAGTCAAGAGATCATGGTTTTAATCCATCACCTAACATTTTCCTGCCACAATACATCTACATCCATTAGCACACTTTCACTGTACATGTTTCTAGTACCACACCCCACTGTATGCCATGCACTCTATTCCACTCCACTGTATGCTGCTCAATGCTATTACATTCCATGCCACCCTACTCTCTCACTCCACGCCACCCCACTCTGTCACTCCACTTTAATCCACTCTACCCCTCTCCACTGTATGTTGTTAAACTCTATGCCACTCCATTCATGATACTCCAGTGTACCCCAATCCACTTTACACGCTTCTACTCTATGCTACTGTACTATTCTCTGTTCCCCTGTATGCGACTCCACTCTATTACATTACACTCTGCAATTCCATTCTATGCCACACCACTGAACGCCACTTCAGTGTACAACACTGCACTGTCCGCTAGTCCTCTGTATGCTCTGCCACTATACGCCACTCCATTCTACTGTACTACACTCAACCCCACTCTACTCTAATCCACTCTACTGTACCACACTATGCTGTTCCATTGAACTACACTCCACTTTATAGTACCCTACTCTTTTCCATAAAATACCACTCCACTCTGTCACTACCCTTACACCAAAACACTCAACGTTATTCCACTCTAGACCACTCTACTGTACACTCATCCACTGTATGCCACTCACTCTACGTCACTATGCTATTCCTCTCTAAGGCCTCTCCACTCTACATCACTTCGCTTTATGCCACCCCACAGTATGCTATTACAATGCACTCCACTCCACACCACTACACTGTAATCTACTCCGCCCTACAACACTCACTGATATTCCATTCTACAACACTCCAGGCCTCTACACTGTAGGCCACTCTATGCTATTCCACTGTACCTCACTCCACTCTACTGTACAACACTTCAGTCTATGCCACTCCTTTGTATGCTACTACACTATACATCAAGACTCTTCAGGATTCCTCTGTACGTAACCCCACTATAATACTTAATGCAGTTCCATTCTATGCCACTCGAATATAGGCCACTCCATTGTAGGACATCCCACTTTACACCACTCCATTCTACCTCACTCTACGCCATTCTATGCCACTGCATTGTCTGCCACTCGTAAATGCACTGTACGCTATTACACAGTACATTACTCCATTATACACCCTCCCACATTCCTCTCACCCTCTTCCAATCTCACCCTCTTCCACTCTCTGGCACTCCATTCCACACCACTTAACTATACGCCAATATGCCACTCCACCTCACTATTCTGTATGCAACAGTTAACATTATCCACTCTACACTACACACTACTCCACTGTATACCAGTTCAGCCTATCCCACTACACTGTACCCCACTCTACTCTACAACACTATTCCTCTTTACACCACTACATTCTACCTCACTCCAATCTATACCACAATCTTTTGTGCTACCCTACTCTGCCCCAATTCAGAGTACACTATTCCACTCTGCCACTGTTCTCTACCCCAATCCAGACTACACTATTCCATTATATGCCGATCTACAGTGTACAACTCCCCTGTATGCCACTCTAATCTACGCTATTCCACTGTACGTCACTCGGCTAACACTAGTGTACGCCACTGCCCACTCTTCCACTGTATGCTGCTCAATGTACGACACTCCAGTATAATCCACTCCACACTACTAAACTATACACCAATTGCAGGAAGCTGGCTCTGTATACACTATACCAAAGTAAGGTATAGTGTGTACAGAGTCCAGTGGCTCCAGTACTTTTACAGTTGAGAAAACAATAGTTAAACGGTTCAAAAACACTTGTGATTACTTTTAGATCACTTCTTGATTGCTTTTCTAATTTAGCATGAAACACACTCCTAACAGTTCAAACAACACAGGACATCAATAAACATGCTATCTCTGGTGAGGGCCCAAGTTACTCGTTGTTGCCATACAAGACAGTTCAACACTTAGAAGAATTTTCAGAGAAAACCCACATTCAGTACTGTGGAGAAAATTGGCAAGTTTACAGGAGAGTAAAGCGGTTTTAGTATTGGAGTTTTTGGGGGTGGGGATGGTAGAGCCAAGGCTCTGCAAGGTTCACATTCACACTCAAGGGGTACCACCGACAGCATGAAGGAGGCCGGGTGCAGAGTGCCAGGTGCCAATGTTAGCCAATTGGGCTAAGGGGCACGCTTGATTGGGTACTGCTCATGCGCAGGCCAATTGGTCTCAGGAGTCAAGATCCTATGGTTAAGATAAGGGCTCAGGGGGTTTCAGGTTGGCACCAAGTCCACACCACCAGCGGTAGTTGGGTGCAGGGTGCTCAGGAGAGGTCAGGAGCCCAATACTTTTCAATGGAGGATGCGGTCACGAAAAAAGGCCTGCAAGCTGGAGCCAGAAGACTTGGAGAAGGGAACCAACGACTGGAGGATGAAGATGAAGAGTGGCTGGGTACCAGGACCCAGTTGGTCGGGCACCTAAGGACTAGGGGCCTGCGGGTGCTGGGGTGTCCTTTCTTCTTGGGTTCTTCTCAACGGTTCTGGTCACAGTTTTGGGGACCATTCAGGATGAGGCTGAAGGCATCTAGGTGAAGAGTGGTGGAAGTTGTCCAACACTAGATCACAGGTCAGGATCACCGGGAGACCTCCCTGGAGTGTTGGGCTACTCAGACAAGCCACACACATAGGATGCAGAGTGATAAGAACTCACAGAGTGCTGGCTTGGGCTGGTGTTGGACAAAACCAATGTCCACAGGAGATCAGAGTTCTATGGAAATGCAGGGCAGCTCTACAGGATTATTGGAGGCTGTAGGACATGACGGGTTCAGCTTATAGGGCTGGGACCAAAACAGTTTCCATCATCCTCCTCTCCTGCATCACGGCTCTTCGGTCCATCTTGTCACATCAAATCTGAAGAGGCAAGGTCCATCATTGCCCCTAAATACTAGATTTAGGGGTGTTACAGGGTGTGCAGTTTTAGAACAATGGGTCCCTTCCCTGGGGTGTCTACACCCCCTAGTATGCCACCCTCCAGAGGGAGGGGGGCATAAGAATCTTCCTGATTGGAGGGGTCCCCCATCTACAAGACAGCAGGGACTGAGATGTGGGCTTCACCTCCCCTCCCCTACCTGAGGGGTGGGGTTGGCAAAGGTGGGTACAACTCACTTCCTAGCTAGGATTTACTGCCAGTTCTCACACCCAAAATGGGGGTCAGGATAGGTGGGAGCCGGTTGCTGATAGCAGCAAAAGGTTGGGGGCAGCAAACAAAGACAGCAGGCCTTTGAAGCTTCCACTTTGAAAAGGCATAATTCCTCTGCCCAGGAAGTGCTTTGTCTTCAGACCCAGATAGCGGAGGGCTCTTTACCCAGGGGTCCAAAACGTGTCTGGTTTTGGCAGCAGCTGACTGGGAGCCAGCCAGGGGATCACACCAGAGGCAGTCATTTTTCAGGGGACATCTCTAAGATGCCCTCTGTGTGCATTTTTCATCATTCCAACACTGGCATCAGTGTGGGTTTAATGTGCTGGGACGTTTGATAGCAAACTTCCCAGACTGCAGTAAAGCCATTATCAAGCTGTGGAGTTCATGTTGACAAACTCCCAGCCCATGCACTCATAAAAGGCTACACTGCACTTAAAATGGCTGTGAGTTGCACAATCAATGTAGGGGCGTATTGCTAATGCAGCTATGCCCTCAACTGTGGTATGGTGCACCCTGCCTTTAGGGCTGTAAGGCCCGCTGGAGGGGTCACTTACCCATGCCACAGGCAGTGTTTGGTGGGCATGGTACACAGAGGTGCGTGCCGTGTTGGCTCTCCAGTTTGGTCTGCACGGAAACGTCGTCTGCAATGGCAGGGTGGAGGTGTTAAGATGAGAGGTCTTGGAGGGTAGCATAACATATGCTACAGCCCTCAGAGGCCTTCTCTGGTCACAAGGCCCTCCGTACCAGGGGCACTTTTTACAAGGGACTTACAAGTGGCCCAGAGGTGTCCCAATCATGGCTATAAAGGAATGATTTTGGGAAAGAACACAGGTGCTGGGGCCTGGTTAGCAGGATCCTAGAACACACTCAGTCAAGTTGACATCTGATATCTTGCAAAACGTTAGGGGATAAACATGCAAAACGGGGCACTTTCCTATACCAATACACTACACGATTACCCTGTATGCACCTCCACTGTATGACACTTAATATACACTATTCCACTGAAAGCCACTCCATGGTTCACCACCATAAGCCCCTCTACTCTATCACTCCACTCTTTGCCACACCAGTCTACAGCATTCCACTATACACATTTCCACTCTATAACAATGCACTGTGCGCTAATACCCTGTACTTCACTTCATTGTATACAACTGCACTGTACTCCACTCCGTCAATCCACTGTACCCTACTATACTCTACCATATTCCTATGTACGTATGTATGTATGTATGTATGTATGTATGTATGTAGCTGATTTATAAAGTGCAGGAATCACTCTCAATGGGGTATCTCCACACTACCGGAAAGCAAGAGTCAAACAGGCAGAAACTAACCACAGCTTAAACTTTTAATAATTCCGTCTTCAGGAGCTTTCTGAAGCAGATGTGGCTGGGACATTTACGTAGGTCCTCCGGTAGAGTATTCCAGTATTTCGGAGCCAGATGAGTCACAGTTCTACCTCCTGATCTAATTTTTCTAAAGAGAGGGACCACTAACAGTCCCTTGCCTTCTGATCCAAGTTGCCGATTTGGACAGTAGAATTTAAACTTGTCTGCCAGATAGCTTGGGCTTGAAATCTTCATCATCATAAAGGATTTCACCTCACTATTGCCAGTTCCACAACAGTCTCCCCTCTCATGACCTCTGTACCCAGCTCTCTCACTAGGTCAGCCACAGGTTCAGCAATATTCATAACAATTTTGACTCCCAGCTGTCCCATCCACCATCATAGCTCTCCTGCACAATGAGACACCCATCATGACTACAGTAGAAACTGCAGTAGCCATATGATGTGTTCACTCATATGGAAGCTGGCATGGAAATATGTGCTTTACTTCAGGTAGGCACTGTCTGGCTGTGCCTATCCACCTATCCATTCACCCAGGATCTTCAACAGATGCTTCCCATACTTTATCTTCTCCAAAGGATTGGACCCAAAATGCACTTGCTTGACACCAATACTGAGCACCTGAACAATAACCACCTCCTCAACCTCACACAATCTGGATCCTGGCCCAGCCACAGCACAGAGGCCAACCTCAGTGCTGCCACTGACATGTGACTGATCATGGACAGAAGAGATACCATAGCTCTCTGTAGTGAGGAGGTCCACGCAGGAAGTAGTATTTTGGGATGTTTTATTCAAGTAGTTAACAAGTAGTACAGTTCAGAACATCAAGTAGTTAAGATGTAAAATAGAGCCCCACCAGGAGCAGCCTGTATGCTGCTCAGCCCATACCCAACTGCTCCTTCACCTCTCTGTGTCCCACCATTCAGAGATTCATCCAGACTCCAACCTTTTATTGAGTTCTGAGCACAGGCACAGGCTGAACAGGTGGAGTAAAAAGCATTACAATACAAATGCAGGATACTATACTCTCATCCTACTCAGCCTATATTTTGCCTTTGACACGGTCACTCTCCCCATCCTCATTCAAAACCTCCACTAAGCCAGCATATATAGCCTTGTTCTCCGCTGGATCTGTTCCTTTCTCACCAGATGCAATTAGTTGGTCAGTCTGTCCGCCTACACCTCAGCCAGCATCAATTTCATCTGGGTAGCACTACAAGGATTTTCTTTTCTTTTATTTACAGAGTTTTATATAGCGCGAACGTGACCTTTGGGTATCAGAGCGCTTCACATTTACATGAGGTAGGTTCGATATACATCTTGTATGGCATGACAAATCAATGGTATGAGGTAGGTTGGGTATAAAGCTATATAGTAAACATTTCACAAAGGTATGAGGTAGGTTCAGTGTACATCAATAACGTATTAGCATATATAAATACAATCACGTGGTATATTTAGGCTTCAACTTGATATCGGAAATTACATATCCGTATAATTCCTGTAAATGTCCATCTTAAAGGGCTTCAATGAAAGTTGTTGGACTTTTCTACTGTACTGTACCAGGTGTATTGGGACTCCAGTACCAATTGTTCCGAATTGTCTTTTTCCGTGCCATCTATATCCATAAATCTGGATTAGTATAGTATCAACACGGTTATCCTCAGTATAGTAGGTGACTTTCTCTTCACACTATTTAATGCATACATGACATTGCTTGCCAACATGATCCGATCCCTCTTAGACCCAACATTCAAGAGCAACTATGCCTCTTACATATGCAAAGTCAGCAGCTGGATGAAGCCCAGCTGCCTGAAGCTCAACACAGAAAGCTGAAGTGCTACGCTTCGGAAAAAACACTTCCCTCTGGAACTGTACCTGTGGCCCCACAGATCTCCAACCAACACTCTGCCCAGCGATTCAAGCAAACACCGAGGGCAAAGGGATGGACAACCAACTCTTGATGACCATCCAAGTCAATACGGTTCCTTACGTCTGTTTCTACACGCTAAAGATACTCGGAAAAATAAATCTTCAAATGCTCCCAATCAACTCAACAAACGTCACCCAATCCATTATCACCAGCAAACTGGACTTTGGCAATGCACTCTATATCGGCATCACCGCCAATTGGCCAGAAGACTTCAGGCCACACAAAACGGAGCAACCAGACTTAGACTCATACCCTGCAAATACACTGCCTTGAACCTCAAAGAGCTCCACTGGCTCCCAGACCACACACACTTTCAAGCTCCTACCCAACATGTACAAAGCCTTGCACAACCCAGGCCCCGTTTTCCTCAACAGCAACATTTATTTTCACACCCTGTCCAGAAACCTATGATTGGCCAGTTTCCTGCTTTCCCATATCCCCTGCATCTTCAGAGCCAGAGATGACCGTACCTTCTCGTAGCTTGCACCTAAGCCCTTGAACGACCTCCCTCTGCACATTAGAGCAACCTCCTCAGTCATTGAGTTCCGAAAAAAATGAAGACATAACTATTTACCTCAAGTTCAGACTTTGCCAGCTCAGTTACTTCCTTATCAAGTGCCTAGATGACCTACCGGGTGAAATGGGGGCTCTACAAATAGTCATAACATAACTTGATGGGGTACCATTTGGGGAATGCAGAACTGGTACTTAAATTAGACTTGTCATCAGGATCTTCATCTGTTTTATATATTTGGCCATTGGTGGAACTGGGCGTCTCCTAAAATGGGGCAGCTTTGAACCAGAGTCCCAGATAGTCAACTAGCTTGCACATCATATGACTACCACTCACCTTCAATAGCGGAGCAATATAATTAGTCAAACTCAGGAACTCGAGTACTGTTAAGCTAAACTGACAACTTTGAATAGCTCGCTAAACAGAACAATACTTTGTGCATCATACAGTTAACAACCATGTTCAATAGGTAAACAGCACTGTTATACATTGTTGACACCCTAAAATGTTGTAGTAGCATTCACACATATATCAGAAGTCCCCTGGCATATGACAGCATCAGTACAGAGTGTTTTTCACTTTTTGACACAGACCCTTTGATGGTCTGTCAACTAGCAATGGCACAGTAAAGAGCACAAGGTCAGCCCTGGCACAGTAGTTAGCACAGTCCTGGATAAGTGTTTAAAACTGATTTTACTTCTCCTGGAACAGTGCACATTTTACTAGTGGGTGAAGTTGCATCAGATCGGCACCATCTCTAATGGCACAAATCTGTGCCTACTGTACAGCTTCACACCCAGATTTAGCAAGCCTTTGTATTGTCCTTGCATGGAGCAAGGACAATGCAAAGGCTTCAATAATATTTACAAAACCAGGCAAAGAGCGATTTGCACCCCCTTGCGTAGCTTTGTAACGGAATGTAAAGCAAAGCAGCAGCTTGCTCTGTGTTACGTTACATTTCAAGCTGGGAGGGTTTCCATGGGCGGAGCATGGGCGTTCTCACGCATCTACCCATGGATTTTGGAGCATTCCCAGACTTACTAAAGTAAGCAAACCTGGGAATGAATCAAAAAGCTACACCTCCCTCAGTGAGGCATAACAAGGAGAAATATCTTTCTTTCTCCTAGTTATTTCCTCTTTCCACATGTGTGGCATTCTGCAGCACACATAGAAAGAGGAAAATGCCCTCCAAGGGTTGTTTTTGTGTATGAAGGTGTCCCCATCATGCACAAAAACAATCCTGCCTGTAAGCAGGCACCCTGTGTTGGCGCTAGGCAGCATACAGTGCGCAGCACAAGAAGAGAGCGGAAATTATCCATATCTTTGTAAATATGGATTGTTTCTTGTCTCTCCCTTTAAAGCAACACTGTGCAGCCCAAAAAGTTCCCTTGCTGTGCTGTATTAAGTGAAAGATTATTAAATATGCCCCCTAGTGTTTAACACTTGGCAAACATTTTATAGACACATGCTCTGCCACTAGTGAGAGCGCGCTCTGGGTACGTGGATTTCTGTCAGAATAGTGCTGTAAAGTGCACCCTTTCGCTACTTTTGTATGTGGGAGAAAACACCCATGCGCCCTGGAAATGGTAGCCGTTTCTTACTTTTCTCTCTTGCTCATGTATGTAGCTTATCTCTAAATATTTCTAGAGCTGCTTTTGGTTCCTAGCCTGTTCGCATTCTGCCGATGGCCAACGTCCTTCTGCTTTGTTGCAACTGTTCCTTCTCTTCCTAGGCCTTGGCCTGGGTGCCTTTGCTCTCTTCTCTAGTATTCCTTCTCTCACTCTGTTGCTAATCTACCTTCTTTTGCTTCGTGTTTGATGGGGCCCCAAGCTATGTATTACTTTGCTCCACCTCAGCTCGACTTCAACTACTTTGCCACAGCCTGTTTTTTCTTGCTCTACCTTTCCTTGTTCTACACTTAGCTATCTTTCTGTTGCTGTTCCTACCACGTGCTCGACTCGTACCTAACAAAGCACCCCCCCTGAGAGCTTTCCAAGCCACCAATGCATGAGTAGCTAAGCAGCACTACCTAGGGCCCAGACCTGAAGAAACATACCTTACAATTGTATTTATACAGCGCCTACTACCCCTGGCGAGGCTTCGAATCGCTTTTCGGCGGGTGGCATGCTATTCTGGAACTTAATAAGTTTCCGAAAGGTACAATTGCCTTCTACCCGACTTGAATGACGAGAAGCGATAACGATATATCAGCATTTTTATGAGCACGTCACCTATAAGGATAGAATTGTTTTATTTATTTTTTAAGCAACCAGGAGCAATACATCACCCCGCTGTTTATTTCTTTATGGAACAGAAATGTAATTGCAATGTCATGGTTTGCTGTGCCTATGACAACCACTGTGTATACACAAATGTTATTTTTTAAAGCGTTAATTTGGCAATACTTGTAGTTGTAATTGCTTTCATGACCGTATGCTTTCAGCCTTGAAAAAGTCCAAGGTGCTATCCCAACAATTACGAAATACATGTCGGCTGATGCTTTCAATACGTTTGGTGGAAGCTAGCAGAATCGCCTACCCGAGGTCTCCTACATTGTACTGGTTCAACTGCAGTAGTGGTCTGTCTGCCCAGGCCAGGGGTAGCCCAGTATCTTCAGACCTCCAACGTGTCTTCGGGTCTCTGTCTCTGTCGGTACCTCCTGCGTCAACGTGGTCCTGGCCTAAATCGCATCCAACCCGCCTCCTGCTCAACAACTGCCTTCAAGTTTTTCAGGTCCAAGCGCGAGTTCGCAGGTTTTGCATTCTGGGATTTGCAGTCCTAATGCACTACACTTAAAAGAATGTGAGGCAACCAAAACTGAAATGGACGGGTTACTGCAGCATGGACTGGGGGAAATGGACTACTCTGCTTAGAACTACTGCTACCATGCGACTGTGCCATGCGCACCGAGGCTTCCCCCATCATCAGCATACTGCAGGGTCTTCAGCTTTTAATCGCAGGACATAGTTATCAATGCTCTGACCGGGGGCTTAAAAATACCCATTTCTTACTAGACAAATGAAATACCATTCAGGAAAAGGGAAAACAAAGAGCGAGGAGCTGGAGTAAAAAGATAAAAGGTAAAACGAAAGGGGAAGTGTGCCGAGAGCTGCGGGCGGTATAAAGTAAATAAAATTAAAATAAAATAATAAAGTGCGGAATTGAAAGTCAACTCCAAGCTGTGGCTCACCAAAATCGCCAATAAGCAGCTTGAAAATAAGGCCATAGTCCTTCCCAGTCGCCATCCCCATGCTTCTTCTAAAGAGATCCACAAGGCGTGGACAAGTCCATAAAAACACGGAACGCCGCCAATAAAAAAGGGATGAGGTGGCAAACAAATTCGAATAATCAAACACAAAAAAGCGAAGCCCGTCAGGTCCGTCTCCAGCCGCGGACATTAAGGCTCCTAACACGAGACCGGTGGGCTGCTTTCCCTCATGAGGGTCGCCCACTTGGAAGTGGCGTGTCTGCCCTCCATGCTTTGGCCTCGAAGAGATCAATTGTGTAATCCCAGTAGAGACACTGCTGTTCAACTGCACCTCCTTTTGATTATTTAAACCTGAAGTGCCCATTGCTTTCCCAGGACAGGACGGTGTTCCTTACATGTTTCTCTACTTTACCTGATCAGAGCGGGGAGGGGCAGGCAGCACGAGGAACGCTGCTCTGCCAGCACCACCGGGATTTCGGTCGACATTGGGGGACCAGTGGCGTGGCCACTGAACGCGTGAGCTGAGGTCATTTACTAAACTCGGCGCTTCAGAAACATGTATCACTTTTCCACATTGTCTGTGCTTGACATAATGTGTGCCTACAACCTGCTGCACGTTCAAACTGCCGACAAATAACCTCACAGACATCAGCCCTGAGCCTATCAGCAGGTTACAATTACATCGCAGCCAATCGGCGAAGGATGCTTGGGGGCGGGGCTGTGCTTCCATTTGTTTGGCGGCTTGACGCTAAGAACAGGTGTGCGGGGCCGTAGTGCCGAAATGGAAGTCCGAAAGGCTTAGGGAAATAAGTCTTCAAGCGCTTGTTCGTAGAAGATCATGGTCCTCTGACTGTCAACTTTAATTATTCTGAGTGGGGCTAACCTTAGTCCAAAACGGGGCTGGCAGGCCTTTACGTTACCGGCTTCGCGCAAGAAAACATTGTCCACACCTTCTTTTAGGAGCAAGAAAGGCCACTTTTATTTTAGGACAGGTGCATCATCAATATCATAAACATATTCATTATTTATTTATTATTTACATAATTCAACTCTACAGTGAGCCTACGAAACCTAAATCCCAAAACCCCGAACAAACTCCTGCCTACTAACCCTAGCCTACCCAACGCTACCCTTCAGGATGGCCAACCCGCTCCAGGCTGCCCACCCCCACTAACAAAAACCCGCCTACAAAAGAACAAAGGCACCCATCCTAACAGTGGCAAACCTACCTAAACTAAAACAGTGCCTAGAGCACCGCAAAAGAACAAACCCAGAAATAAAGAAAGAAAAAGAAAAAAGAGGGAGGGTGGGTGGGGCAAAACAACCTCCCTACACGCCTCCCGCCACGCAGTTGCTAATCCCCGCCTGACTTCCCCTTTTCAACCCTCTGCTAATCAGCCCCCCACCTGTTGATGTTCCTCGCGCGAACCTGCCCAGGGAGAGACCGGCTCGCGCCTGGCTCTCCCTGGGTCCCCCCTCGCGCAAGAAAACATTGTCCACACCTTCTTTTAGGAGCAAGAAAGGCCACTTTTATTTTAGGACAGGTGCATCATCAATATCATAAACATATTCATTATTTATTTATTATTTACATAATTCAACTCTACAGTGAGCCTACGAAACCTAAATCCCAAAACCCCGAACAAACTCCTGCCTACTAACCCTAGCCTACCCAACGCTACCCTTCAGGATGGCCAACCCGCTCCAGGCTGCCCACCCCCACTAACAAAAACCCGCCACCCAGGAAAACCTTTAGCGTTTTCCTGCCCCACCTAAAGGAAAGGAAGGAGCACACCACAACTGTACTTGAAGAACCTTGCTAATCAAGTCCCTGAGTTCAAGGAGGTAAAAAGAGAGGCCCAAAGCTGAGAGATGCACACCGTCCTCACAAAATAAATGATGTTCAGATACTTGTAAATGATAATGGTTCAAACTGTATATCCCCCAATGTTGACAAAAAAGGCGCATTGTCCTGTTCACTTTCCGTCTAGCCTTTTCCAGGGCAGAATGGGTCCGTGCCCCACGCCAGTGCAAACGGGGCACAAACTCAGTCCATATGAGCATGGTGCTCTCCCATGTGGTTCGGATGATTTCCAGGTCCTGCTTCATTAATTTTAACAAGGTCAGCCCAGAGAGAGAAACCAAGTCATTCTCTCCCAAATGTAGCACCAGGAGATCCGGAGGGCCCCCCAAACACTGCGAAACCAAAGCAGCCAAGGCGGGAAAAAGCCCACCCCAGCGCATTCCCCCTGTTCCATGCCATGAGACTTCATGTGTCATACTGTTCAGGCCAAGTGATCTCCCACAAAGCTGGCTGGCAGCGGCTAAAGCTGCTCGTTTAATAAAAGAGTGCCCCAGTATCCACACCCTTCTTTTGCATCCGGCGACTGATAGCCAGGGACCTAGGAGAGAAAGAAATGTTAGACCAGCCAAAAATGCACTATTTCCTCACATACTTTTCACAACACTTGGAACGCCAACGACCAATGCGTCGGATCTGGGACCAGTCCCACCCCAGGCGGGCGGCCTCCGTCGCCGCACCAATTCTGAAGGAATGGGTACCAAACTGAACAGGGTCCTTCCCCAAACGCAACAAGACCTTACGTAATACAGCCAACAATTGAGATGCCACTATGGGACTACCATCCGCATGACAAAATATGGACCCCTGTAGAAAATGCGGAGAGGACACAAACCCTTCCCATTCCCCAACCGGGCAACATGCAGAGACCCCACTCCTACCAAGGAACACCCACTTACCCCTCCCCATCTGGTCGGTTTTGGATGCCCGCAGCCAAAGTCGCACTCTGTCACTTTCCAACACCACCTCACCGCTGGTCATGCCTACCCTGCCCCGCAACCCCAGCAACTCTGATGCCCGAAATGCCCCAAAGAACAACCACACAAAACACAAACGAAATTTGGCACACTCAAAAGCATCATGACAACACACCTCCAGTTCCGGCAACATCAACTGGAGCAATTCAAACGTCACGGGCTGCCGGAGCTGCTGACCCCCAGCCCGGAGCCTGGCCAAACCTTTCAACAATTTACGAACCAACACCCCCCCAACCGGATCCCTCCCCCACCAAAGCTGTCCATAAAAAGAAACCCCAGCCAATTTACCCGAAATGGTAGTGGGCGCCAGGCCTTTGTCCGCCAGATGTAAAACAAACTGCAAGATGCATTGTTCATCAGACCAACCAGCCCTGAACGGCCCCATCGAAACCTTGCAAAACTGCAGAAACTCAGACCAGGCTTTCACATAACCCCGCCTGGTGGATTCAGCCACAGAATTTTCCACCAAGTGGTGAACCCTCAATCCCCCAGGTCCCATACGTACTGTGGGATCGGTGTTGGTGCCAGGTCCGCCCCAGGAGCTAACTTGCGGAACTCGGACCACTGAAAGCGAGACAAAGAGTCAGCGATGCAATTAGAAGTACCAGGAACATGCCGCGCTTTAAAGACAATATTCAGTTGCAGACACCGCAGCATGAATGCGCGCAGGAGCCGCAAAACCCGCAAATCGCGAGCCTTTTGGTGATTGACAAGGTGTACTACAGCCAAATTGTCCACGTGAAACAAGACGGAACGATTCTGAAACTCATCCCCCCATAGGTGCAAAGCAACCAGCAGCGGGAAGAGCTCCAGAAACGCAATGCTGCGACCCTGATCCTTCCAGTGCGCCGGCCAGCCGGCCGCGCACCATCGACCTTCCCAAAATATTCCGAATCCGTGAGCCCCTGACGCATCAGTGAACAACTGTACTTGCCACACCATGTCCTCATCCGCAAAAAACAAGGACACGCCATTAAAGTCTTGCAGAAAACGAAGCCAGACAGTCAAATCGGCACGCACAGCGGTGGTAATGCGCACCCTATGATGGGGAAGGCTTGCTCCGGACATGGACAGACCCAGACGTCTGCAGAACGTCCTGCCCGCCCGAACAACCCGGCAAGCAAAATTGAGATAACCCAACAACTTCTGAACAGTTTTCAAAACCACTTTCCGCTCCCCCAACACCAGATGTATGAAAGCAGACATTTCCTTCACTTTAGCCACAGGCAGTCTCGCCACCATAGACAGAGTATCAATTTCGATCCCCAAAAAAGTCAGGGACGTACAGGGACCCTCTGTCTTGTCCGGCGCCAAGGGGACACCCAATTCCTCCGCTAGAGCCTGAAAGATGTTCAAAGCCGACTGACACTGCCCAGAGCAACCCTCCCCAATGAAAAGAAAATCATCAAGGTAATGACAGACCAACGCGTGGCCACTGACAAAAGTGAATCGCCACTGCAGGAAGGTACTGAAGGTTTCAAACAGGGAGCATGACACTGAACAGCCCATGGGCAACACCCGATCCACGTAGAAACTACCATCAAAATGCATTCCTAACAGACTGAAATCCCAAGGATGAATGGGCAATAGCCGGAAAGCCGACTGAATGTCGCTCTTCGCCAGCAAAGCCCCAACACCAGCCGTGCGCACGAGCCGTAAGGCATCGTCCACCGAAGCATAAGTGACAGTTGAGTCAGCTGGATCAATAAAGTCATTGATTGAGGAACCCTCGGGCCAGGACAGGTGATGAATAAGACGAAACTCCCCTTCCGCCTTCTTGGGCACCACGCCCAGGGGTGATACAATCAAGTCAGGCAGGGGACAATGCACAAAAGGACCAGCAATCCTACCAGCCGCAAGCTCTGCATCCAGTTTCTTCCGCACCACATGTGGACTCTCCTTCGCAGACTTCAAATTATCCGACCACCTGCCCACCCTGGGTCCCTGATACCCAATCCGAAACCCAATTTTGAAGCCCCAAGACAAAATCTTAGCTGCCTCAAAATCCGGATAATCCACCAGCCAGAGGTCGAGAACCTCCTGCCTAATAGGAGTAGGGGCCCTTGTAAACAGACTGATGGTGCTGCCCCCTGCCCCCAGAACCCCGTCCCTGATCACCCCATCTCTGGCCGGGAAAACACTGGGTGAGGGCGTGCTTCCCTCCACACTGTGAACACTCATGTTTATACCTGCAAGCGGGTCTGTTACAGGAACCTCTGTTAAAATGCCAGCAAGTGCCAGAAGCGGCTGATTGACCTCTGCCCCAAACCCCCGCCCCAGACTGAGCGGGGCGAGCTGAAAAGGGCCGATAAAACACAGGTTGCCCGCTAGCTGTGTGGGTCGTAGCAGGAGGGTTTGCCGATGCCATCCATTGCAACCATAACTCAGAGTCAACCGCACCCCACGAACGCTCAGGAAAAGCGGCCATGCGCGCCCTAAATTCGTCATCGTAGGACAACCAAGCAAAGCCTCCAAAATAACTGTGAGCCTTGCGGATGACATCTGCATATTTAAACATGTCTATCGCTTTCTCAGGATGACGTTGACAATAAACGCTGGCATAAATGAGAAAGGCCGAAGTCCAATTCTCTATGGACTTCGGAACGCGAGGCCTCCGAGCCAATTCTAATTCCTCCTCTTTCGACCCTTCTTTTGCCTGGACATCCCTGTGGAGAAGACGAAAAACATCTACAAAAGCCCCAGACCAGATCAGATTCTTTGTTTTTTCAGATAAATGGGACCCCAAGGGCATCCCCACCCCAGAATAAGGCAACTTTTTCGGTAGGATACTATCCTCCGTTACCCGAGTGGCATCCACCCCGCCATCCCCCGATATAGAAACTTCTTTTGCAACTTGCACAGTAGAAACATTTGAAATTACGGGCCGCTCAAGCCTCGGTGCCAGAGCGACTCGCTCAACCACAACCCCATCACCCGTACCACAGGATCTTGTACTCTTAACCGGGAGACTCTCCCTAGGTTGCACATTTGAAATTACGGGCCGCTCAAGCCTCGGTGCCAGAGCGACTCGCTCAACCACAACCCCATCACCCATACCAACAGATCTTGTACACTTAACCGGGAGACTCTCCCTAGGTTGCCACACTGACCACCACCCATCCTTACCTCTTGGTAACTGCTCCGACTGCTGGGCGACGGCCCCACGATCCCGCTGAGAAGGTCCAGACCACACTGCCCCTCGTACACCTGCAGGGTCCGCTCTAGACTCCTGCAAAACACGAGAAACAGTGGGTTGCCCCAACCCACCCCCCTGGGCCCGTGCTGCCAAAAGCCCAACATCTTTGTCCCTCAATTCCCCCTCTTCCAACTCATCATCATGAAAACTCCCACCGAAAGCTGCATCAGAAAATTCAACTTGATTACTTCCACTGGGCATAGCCCCATCACCAATACCCCCATCATAAAACTGCCAATCAATGGTCTGAAAGCTTTGTGGACAGAAAACTGTAGAAGAGGTATCCGCTCCAGATAGCCCCCCTGAAAGCCCACCACTGGAAACAGCCGTGGGGACAGTTCCCGGGCCCGTAGAAACTGCCAACAGCCGCCCAGCCGAAGGCGCAGATTGAAAACTGCTGCCGCTCAAGCCAGACGATGAAGGGTGCGCGACAACATGGTCCCTGAAAGCTGAACCGCAATTTTCCCCCAAGGGACGGCCCACCGACGCCAGACCATGGACACCTCCCGACCCAGTCGATTGACCCCCCAAGTGGCCACTTGGCCGCCCCCTGGGGACCGGGAACAAGGCTTGCCCCGGGTACTGGGGCGCCCCCTCGTTGAACAAACCCCTCATACCAGGAGCCGGGGGCGTGGGGATGGCAGCCCGAGGGCCAGGCAAACCGGCTGCCACAGCCGCAGTGGCCGGGGGGGGCAGCAATCTAGAGACAGTGCCCACTGGAACCACAGCAGGGGCAGGAGTGGGGACCACAGGAGGGGTTGGAGCCGGCAATGCAGCAGTGAGTGGCCCAGCACCGGCGTCACCCGTGTGCGGGGAGCCAACATCGCGGGGGGGGGCAGGGCCAGGCCCCAGCATGGCAGGAGAGAGCATAAAACACTGGCCATTAAGCCACAGGAGTGGGGAAACCCCCCCCGGAGAATTGGGCACCGTAACGGCAGGGACTACAGGCATACCGGCAGGGGGAGGGGTCGGCGCGTGCCCAAGGGAGTCCAGGCTCCGCCCCCGCTTTGGTTTAGGGCCCGCCTGCAGCCTCCCCGTCTTCCCCGAGACCAAGCCGCCTGAACGCGGAGCTTGACGGCCCGCAGAACGCCCCCGCCTCCCCCCGGGCGCCCCGCGGGAACCAGCACCAAGTAACTGGAATGCACATACCTGCTGGGGGGCGCCCGGGTCACCCGGCGGGGGCTCCACTGCAGCGACCGGCAAAACGAGCATGTGCCCGTCCGCAGGCGTGGCCGCCTCGCCGTCTTCCTCCTCCTCCGGGCCCGGGGTTAAACAAGCGTCCACGGCCCTGGAAACGCCCTCGGAAGCCTTGCGAGGTGGGCGGGCCAGTCCGACCCACGCCTCCGCTGGGACACCCGGCCGCAGCAGGTCCTCGCGCCCGGCATCGCAGAGGAACCGCACGGCCCTCCTGACCTCCTCCACGTCCTCCATGTGGTCAGAGAAAACCCAGGTACGACAAATACACGCCGCAAAACAACCTCCCTACACGCCTCCCGCCACGCAGTTGCTAATCCCCGCCTGACTTCCCCTTTTCAACCCTCTGCTAATCAGCCCCCCACCTGTTGATGTTCCTCGCGCGAACCTGCCCAGGGAGAGACCGGCTCGCGCCTGGCTCTCCCTGGGTCCCCCCTTGGAGACGGGAACCAGGTACGAGTCTCGGCGTCGGCACAACATCCAGTGATTCTGGGCAAAACCACTTTGTCTCCCATGTCTGCCAAAAATGAATGTGTGCTTGTGTAACGTAACTGGTGCTCGTGTAAAGAGCTCCAATACATTCGGATCGAGTTTGCGCCATAAAACACTCGGGGGAAAAAAACAAATCGTGGGGGTGTGGGTCTCTCAAAGGGGCGTGGCTAATGAAATTAAGAGTGTGGCTTAAAATACAAACTAAAAATCTGTGTTTAGCCTAGTTTGAACCCCGACTGGGATTTTGCAGCTTCTGTCTTTCCATCCAGATATGTAATGCAACAAGCAGCATCACACCTACCAGTCAGGGCTAATAAGCAACAGCTATGGCTCTGTTGTATATAATAATGATTTTTTTTTAGTTCTTGTGGGAGAGGATGTGGCGTCATAACTGCCAAGGTTTCAGATTTCTATCTGTGACATTTTCATAATTTTAGTGTAACTATGAGTGACACTTTCTCGTGAGCAAAATCAAACAATAAAGACGAGGGAAACACATAAATATCAGAAATTACACCAATTTGAGCAACAAGATGGTGTTTAGAGTTGTGTTCAAACACATATAATTAAGATAAACGAGCACAGGTATGATAACAAATATAAACCCGTGTCCATCTTATAGGGAGAAAAGTGATGAGGTGGGCGAGATACCACAAGGACCATGGCACTGTGAACATCTCAATTTACAATATCATGAGAGTAGGCAGGATTTCTTTACATAGGAAGAAGGGCCCCAAAACAGAAAATAATTGCTGAATCGGTAGTAAGCAATATCATAAGTATGACCATAGTTCTTTTGCGCTATAGGTATATGTCTGTAAGAACCGTTTTGTTTAAGATTAGTACATGGCCTTATTGAGCATAGTACTCTTCAGTAACACTATGCACATTTCTTGCTATCTTAAACATCCATTATCCATCCATCTATTCACTCTTTCAGTCATCCATCCATCCTCCCTTTCACTCTCCATCAAGGAGGTCAACCAGTTCCCTGTCTTCCTTGGATTCTAGATCTGGGGCCATGAATGCGGTGGCTAGCCCTTCGAGTCCCTGCTGTATGTCCCTCCCTACTAATGTATTGATGAGGTCATTCACTTTGCTCCAAAAAGGCCTGACTTTAGAGCACTCGTAGATGAGGTGGGCAAGATCACCTTTTGCTTTGTGGCAATTCCAGCATGTGTCGCTCTCTCTTTTACCGACTGCAGCTAGGCGAGCCAGCGTCCAGAACGCTCTGTGCAGTAACCAGTATTTTGTTTGCGCTAGTTGGTGGGAGACTTTTTTCTAGGAGACTGAGACCCAGAGGCGGGATTTCTCTTCCTCGCTAAAGTGTCTGTTGTGCAGTGTTTCCCAGAACTCTATTGTTTTAGTATTAAGTGTTGACGTGTGTGGGCTTAGGAGTTTGTACAGGTGGGCAGTCTGGTGTCCGGTCTTGTTCAGGTTTCGCATGTATTGTATGATAGAGGGGGTCCCCTTAATCAGGTTTGCTTTTGTGATAGCTGCCCTGACTTTTAGGAATCCGTAGAATTCTATGTTGGGTAGGTTATAGGCCCGTTTCAGGGTGTCAAATGTTAAAGGTGTGTCATCCTTTTCTAGCTGTGCAGGTATGGTAACCCCACTCCCATACCAAGCCTTGTTGTCTAGTGTCCTCCCCTTGTATAGTATCTTTGAGTTGAACCAGATTGATTCCCACCTCGACTTCTGATACTTTGCTCCATCTTCCTGTCTACCTTCAGGAGTGCGGTTCTGGTGTTCTTGAGGACTGCATTGTTGGCTTCTGGGTGCTTGTTGACTGTGAGCATGGCTATGGGGTCTAATCCATCTAGGGTGTCCCTCTCTAGCGCGAGCCATACTGGTGTGTATTCCTGGTTCGGGATGAGCCAGAATATTCCCTGTTTGGCCAGGCAGGCCGTTTGGAATACTTTGAAGTTCGTGACGTTTAGCCCCCCCAGGCTCTTGCGCAGTCTCAGCTTTTGCAGGCTAATCCTAGGTTTCTTTTCCTTCCATATGAACTTGTTGAACATATTATCTATCTTCTTGTGAAATTCTTCAGTGAGTGTTAGTGGTAGCATACCTAGCATGTAGTTGATCATGGGTGTTATCATCATCTTAATGGTCTCCACTCGTCCCCACCAGCTGATGTACTTGGGGGACCAGGAGTCCAATTTTCCAATTACTTTTTTTAAGATAGCTTCTTCGTTGTGTTCTAGGGTTGACCTCAGGTCTCTACCGAAGAGGAGACCTAGGTACTTTAAGGGCTTCTTTTGCCAGGCCAGTCCTGAGGTGCCCAGGACCTCACTTGTTGTGTGGATGTTCATGGGTTTACATTCTGATTTCTCCCTATTTAGCTGGTAGCCTGAGACTAGCACGTACTCTTCTATGGTATTTATCAACGCCGCTATTGAGGTGGTCGAGTTTTTTGTTGTGATCAGTATATCGTCTACGTATGCTGCTAGTATCACTGTGTTATCCTTGACCCGAACACCTTTTATGTCTGTATTGTTCCTGATCATGACAAGCAGCGGTTCAAGTGTTAGCAGGAATAAGGCTGGGGAGAGAGGGCATCCCTGTCGCGTACCTATTTCTAGGGTGAATGGATCTGATGTGCCCCCATTCACTACCACTCGGGCCTTTTGTTTGTTGTATAACGCCATCTCCATGCTCCTATATTTGGGCCCTAGGCCGAACTTTCCCATGCATAGGTCTAAAAACGTCCATGAGACCCTGTCGAAGGTCTTCTCTGCGTCTAGCGCGATCATGACCGCCTGGTCCTCGCTGTTGGCGGTGTGGTGGATAAGGTGGCATAGGAGTCTGGTATTGTCCTGAGACAGCCTATTTTTCAGGTATCCTACCTGTGAGTTGTGGATTAGAAGGGGCAGGAACATATTAAGTCTTGTCGCCATGATTTTGGCATATATCTTACAGTCCACATTTATTAGGGAGATTAGGCGGTAATTGTGAGGGTACTGTGGGTTTTTGCCTTCTTTCGGTATGACTATAATGTTGGCCTCGGCCATCGAATCTGTCATCCGCCCTTCGGTTTCAGCAGCTGTAGGAATTGTATGTAGAATGCGGCCGTGTAGCCATCAGGCCCGGTGCTTTGTTCATCTTGAGGGATGTTATAGCCTTCTCCACCTCCGCCCCAGTTATGCCATCTTCAAGGGATTCCCTCTGTTGTTCTGAAAGCTTGGGTAGGTCAAGTTTCCCCAATAGTCCCAAACCCCCGTCTGCCGTTAGGTCCTTATCTGCTGTGTACAGTTTCCCATAGAATTCTTTGAATACTTCCAAGATTTTTTTGTTGGCTGTTTGTGTCTTCTTTGCTGTGTCAGTTATCGCTGCGATTGAATGTTGTCTTTGTTTTGCTTTCAGGTAAGCCGCAAGTGCCTTCCCTGCCTTGTTAGCTGAGCACAAGTTTATGGATTTGTATTTGTTTATCCATGTGCCTGCTCTCTCGCTCAGTATTTTGTTGAGCTCATACTTCCTCTTAGTCAGGTCTGTAAGAGTGTTTTTATCTGCTAGGTTTGCACAATGGCCCTTTTCTAGGTCTTTGATCTGGTCCTCCAGATCCGTTATTTTTTTGTTCCTACTTCTGTTCATTCAGGCCTTGATGCTCAAGAGTTTGCCTCTTATCGTGGCCTTTAGGGCCTCCCATAAGGTGCCCTTGTCAACCTCTGTGGTGTCATTGAAGGCGAGATATTCTTTGATTGCATTCTCAATTTCCGCTATGTTTGCGGGGATCTCCAGGATATCACTATTTAGTCTCCAGTTGCGGCAAGGCTTCTCATTGTGTCTGCCGCTAATCGAGAGGGTGATGTGTGCATGGTCTGAAATTGTTATTGGCCCGATTTCCGTTTGGTCTATGAGATGTGTGTGCGAGGCTGACATTAAGATGTAATCTATTCTACTGTATGAGTTGTGTGGGTGTGAGTAAAAAGTGTATTCTCTTGCGTCCAGGTGCTGCAGCCTCCAAGTGTCTCTCAGTACGAGTTTGGCGCAGAGGTTCTTAAGGGTGTCCTGTTCTTGCGACCTATGGCTTGGTCTGTGTGGGTGTCTATCTGTGGCCTGATCCAATACCTGGTTCATATGTCCTGCTAGGATCATTAGCTCGTCCTGGGGAATGCTGCTTAGCCTGGACTCGACCTCCTCCCAAAACCCCCTGTCGTCTGAGTTGGGCCCGTATATATTGGCTACGTGTAAAATCTCCTCCCCTCTTTTGAGGCTTGTCACTAGTATCCTCCCATCTTTATCGGCATGGTTCTCGTGTAGGGCTAGTTTGGCTTTTTTGCTTATTATTGTGATGACCCCTCTTTTCTTGTGTATGGCTGGTGAGCAGAAGACCTCGCCTATCCATTTCGCCTTAAGGCGTTGCGCATCCTCCTCTGAGATTTTGGTCTCCTGGAGGACGTACACGCCACCTTTAAGTTTCGCCAGGTAGTCTAGTGTTTTCCTGCGTTTGATTGGGTGGTTGAGGCCTTTTACGTTGAGGGACACCACCTTAATGTCTGAATTTAATTGGCTTTGTGTTGGGGTTGTCATGGCTGTGTTCTTTTCTCGCTCTCTAGTGTGGTGTGTTCCTTCGATTTCTTTCATCCCGGGACCCCATGCAGCGCCACATAATGTGTTTGTGCTAGCTGGCCTAGAGGTTGTATCTGGCCTGGTGTTGCCATAGTTCTGTCCCCTTGGAAGATAGTAGGAGTGGAAAGGAAAGTAAAGACAGAAAAGACACAGAAATAGAGAAACACGTATGACTGTACTAGAAAACACCCCTCTCCTTCCCCCCTCCTCCCCCCTCCCCCCCAGCTTTGTACTATAGACGTGCGACGGCAAGGTTCCCCCCTCCCCCCCCCCCCCCCCCGAGTCTAGTCCTAGCCCTGCCCCTATACAATCAGTCTGAGGCGTCTTCCTAAATACTTTGCGCCTTTTATGTGCACGTGAGGTAACACCTTACAAGAGGAAGTTAAAGGATATGAGAGCTTCTTCTTTAGTCTTTAAGGCACGGCATGTGCTATTCTGGATCTGCAGGGTTCGTGCTTGAGGTAGATTTGTTGTTCGCTGGTTTGTTGGCTTGGTCTCCTTGCCAATTGGGGAGACTTTGAGGTAGCGCTTCCAAGGCCCACACTATGTCTAATGTTCTGGTTCTGCAAAGTTCGGGCTTGAGGTAGGTCCGTTGTTCTGAGGTAGGTCGGATCTTCTCCATGTTGCTCGCCTCTCTGTGGCCCTATTCAGAGTTCCTAGGCTGTTAGCATTCATCAGCCACCTTTTCGGGACTGTCCGATGGCGCTCTTCTCTTGCCCTGGGCTTTGTGCTTCCATGTCTTCAGGATCCGGGCCCTGAAGGTACCTTCCTAGCTCGTTGGGTTCTTCAAAAACCAGTGTTCCTCTCCTGTCTGTGATCCTCATTCTTGCTGGGCCTGCGAAGCTGAAGGTTATATTGTCTTTCCGGAGTGTGTCTCTTAGTGCTAGGAAACCTTTCCTTGTTTCCACTGTTTGCCTTGAGAAGTCTTGTGTGATGATTATTTTTTGTCTGCTCCATCTCAGATTCTGGCCCTTCCTGGTAAAGGAAAAAATCGGCTTGCATATGATTGGGCGCGGTCCTCTTCCTTGCAGTGGTTTGGTTGCTGGCACCCTGTAGGCTTTATCCACCTCGAATGTCCTGTCGAATTTCAGACCTGTCAGCTTTGGCAGGAGGTCTTCTAGTAGGGCTGCACAGGACCCTGGCGCGTCCTTTTCGCCTTCGGGGACTCCCAGAAGTCTTATGTTCCCCTTTCTGTTGCGGTCGTCCTGTTCCGCCAGCAGTTTCTGCAGGTTGTTGGTTGTCTTGGCCACGTATCCCATGTCTTTGTGTGTCCTGACACTGGTATCTTCTAGGTCGCTTATTCTTTGTTCCACTGCATCAAATCTGCAGTTCGTCTTGCTTTGGTCAGCTCTTAAGGTGGCTAATTCGAGTTGCATGTTGTCTATTGTCTTTTTTGTGGCTTTGGCTAGATCGTTCCCTTCGTTTATCTTCTTTAGGAGTGTGTCCAGTGTTGTTTCGTTTTTGTGGTCATTTTTCAGCTTCGTCGGAGAGTCGGGCAGGTCTTTCCTGACTTTTTTGCTGTCGTTGGTGCTTTTGTCATCGCGTCCCGACATAGTGTCAAAGCCCCTTCTGGCCAGGTAGGTACACAGTCTGTCGTCTCTCTGTTGTGTAGCCGGGTACACTTTTGTACCTCTTGCGACTGCTGCTTCCTTGTTCGCGGGTGTATTGTCTGACTGAAATCTGCTTCGCCACCTGATTGTCCTTGTCCTTGTCTTGGCCCCAGCCAGGTCTCTTGCGCGTTGTTGCGCTCCTTCGCCTTGTTGGCTGAGGGCGCTCGGCTAATGTCCCTCTGGCTTTGACCCCAGCTTCCTTAGCCCTTTCGCCACTTGTCCGTTGTGCCTGTGATTGTTTTTCAGTGTACTCTCGAGCCAGGACCTGCTGGCCTGCCGGCCTCCTTGATTGCCTTTGTTCCGTTATGCTGGTTTGAGGCTTGTGTTGCTTACTTCGGAGTCAGCCTCGGAATCTGCCTGCCACAGCGCTGTTTGTTTGCGTACTGGCTGCTTATGCGTGCTTACCTCCTGGTTTCTTCTGAGAGGTTTCTTCTTCTGATTCGCCCCTGCTAGCAGTTTGTACTTGTAGAGCCTCCTCGCTGCATAGACAGGAGCTTGTCTATATCTTGGTTATGATGGCCATCTATCCTCAGGAGCCTTCTTTTCATTTCCGCTTGTCGTTCTGGCTGGGTTTTCCCTCCCGCGCCTCCGGTGCTTTGTGCTGGCCCAGGCTGTGGCTGGTGTTACGTGACTCCGCTCCCTTCTGGAGGCAAGAGGACCTTCCGGCTTGCTTGCTCTGTTTCCGCTCCGCTTCTCGCTCCCCTCCTGGTGTGCTCCATTCCTCGCGACCAGTGTTCGCCCTTTCTCCTGCAAACGTGTGGTCTCTGATCGCTTGTTGTTACTTGGTTAAGGACCGCTCCCTACGAGAGTTCACCGGGTTGCCCCGCCTTAATGTAGGCGTGTATGCGTCCAAAAATGGCTGCCTCCATGGGTTGCATTCGGTTTCGTTTCCGGTCTTTTGCTCCTCCCTCATCTCTTGGTCTGGTCACCGCGACGTGAGGGGCCCGGCGAGGGTATGTGCCTCCCGGTTCTTGTTCGGGAGATGTGGGGTTGTGGGTTGCAGAGTTATGGAGCGCTCTGGTTAGGGTACGGGTGTGCTTCTCACCTCGCTCCTCCTGCGCACGTTAGTCTGCTAAAAATGGCTGCCTCCAGTGACTGCCTTCGGTTTCGGTTTGGTTCTTGGCTGTTTGTGCCCTCGTCGGTAGGTTTTCGCCCCTCTAGGTGCCGGGTTGAGTACCTGTGCACTGCCAGATGCTGTCTGTGACTTCGGTGTGACCGTTCTGCCTAGGGTCTGTGTGCTCTGGTGGGGTCTGCTCTGTACTCCGCCATTTTGTGCCAGCCTACTTCCTTCTGCTCTCGCTCTTTCCTTCTCCCGTACCTCGTTTCTCTGTGCACTTTCCTGTATTTCGATGTAGCCGTTCGGTGCCTTGCACGTTCCGATTCTTTTTTCTGCCGTTGTTTCTTGGGTTAGAGCTGTTTCGCCACTGTGCTCGCCGTTATTTGTCTCGGGGTGGCGGAGGTAATGGACTCAGGCACCCGTCCTCATTGCCGTCCAAGCCACGCCCCAATAATAGCACTTTTTTCCATCATATTTACAAATATTTCTCTGTGCAACGTTAACCTGAGCAAATTCTCAGAGCTATTTATCAGTGCATTACACAATCTTAAGCACGCGGCCATTGATAGCACAAATGTAGAGAGGAGACCAAATTCGAGTCTAAGTGCTGCGATCGGTGCCGCGCAATTCAAGTTACATATTTGGCGCCAGATCTTTCCGTCCATTTTCTCGAATTTGGCCAGCTCTTGGGCATCTATTGTTTCACTGGCATAGCTCAGGGTTGGTGGGATCTTTATTTTATAAACTGAAATAATGTGTGAGAAATGTCTTTTCCCACAGTGGTTGTACAGGCATTTAATTGCAAAGGCTTGTGAAATCGCTTTACCTTTGCAATGATCGATATGTCTATTAGCTGAACACCTATTTGTGAATATTTTTCCTAAATATGGATAAAATGTTACTACTTCCAGTTTTTCTTTTCCCAAAAACCAGTTCAGATTTTTTCTGACCTTACAACCTTGATAGCTAAAAATCATAACTTTGCTCTTTAAAATATATTTTTTTAAATAATACTCTTCTGTGTACTTAATTAACTCAGAAAGTCGTCTTTGCAACCCAATTGGGGTTATAACCATTATTATTGCATCATCTGTGTATAACAGACAGCTCAACTTTAAGTTTCCTAATTGAGGGGGATCCCCTTTACTAAGCCCCACTCTGCTCGGCAAATCATTAATGTAAATAGAAAAGAGTAAAGGGGCCAAGAGGCACCCCTGCTTCAACCCATTATATGTTATTATTTTCTTTGAAAGACCTTGTGTTCCACCCAGTAAAACCTTTGTCCAGGTCGAAGAATGGAGAGCAATTATTAATCTTAGAAGATTCCCTGGTATCCCCATAGTGACCATTTTCCTCCACAGCTTCCCCCGGTCTACCCTATCGAATGCTGTGGAGAAATCTATAAAAGCTGAGTATAACGGGACACCCCGACCTACTGGATATTTTTTGGTTAAAGTTTGCACAATAGAAATATTATCCAGTGTGCCACTATTCTTACGGAATCCTGTTTGTTCCAAACGGATATGATTATTTCCGAATGCCCATTCTTGAACATGAGTAAGAATACTCTTTGCAAACAGTTTCCCGGTTGCGTCCAGGAGCGAAATTTGTCTAAAGCTGGCTGGGGAATTTTTTGGGCCCTTCTTATATAACGGAATTAGTATGCTTCTCTTCCGGGATTGTGGAATATCCCCATATGTATAACAATGGACAAACAACGGATGCAAAAATGTTGCCCATTCTTCACAATCCTGTTTTATTATGGCTACTGGTACATCATCTGGGCCCATTGCACTAGAAATTCTTGCCCCTTTGATGTAACCTTCAATCTCCATGCATGTTGGTGCTCCATGATCACCCCCCATAGATGGAACGTTAACAACCTCTTGGATCTGTCCAACTGTGAGATTTAGAGCATAGAGCTGGGAAATGTATATGGACCATTCTGCTTCTGGGATCCCAGAATTTTGCTTCTGGGATCCCAGAATTTTGCGATCAATGCCCAATACTTCCTAGTATCCCCAGAAAGAGCCACTTCTCGAAGTTTAACCGATTTTTTTTTATCTTCAGCACTCCTTCGGTCCGATCTATTTTCCTTCTCCGTACCTGTTTTAGCCTATATATTTCTCTCTGCCTTTGTGTCCTGGGCTCCCTAAATTGGTCTCTAATTAAACCATTAATTTCCCGATTCAGTTTTTTAATTTCCCATGGTATTATTACTATTGGAGAAGCACTAAAGACTTGTTTCTTCCTTCCGAAAGTTGTAATTGCTGCCAAGACTCTCTCGTACCTCTGCACAGGTGTTTCTTGAGTAGGGCCAGAATCAATATTCTCAAAAACCCTCTTAAAATTCGGAAGCAAATTATTTGACCAGCAAATACGCCCATTATTTCGATTATAACACACATTTTCATTCCTCTGATTCCAAAGTTCAGGCTTCTCAATTTTTATGTCCATGCTCGCAACTGAAATATTAAAGTCACTCAGATTTGTGGCAGATACCTTGAACTATATACATGCTTTATATAATTGAAAGGAAACTGCCATATAATCAATTAGTGAGTGACCATATGTCCCATGGAAAGTGTAAGCTGCGGGGTAGTCCCCAGGGAATCTACCATTTAATATTACAAGGTCTAAACTTCTAAGAATTTGCAAAAGTAGTAGGCCTCGTTTATCTGACTTTAATTGGACCGGCAGTACGCAATCTGAGATCGCCCATACCTCCTCCAGTTCTGGATTGGAAAAAGACAAGATTGCACTATTACATAATTTAGCATTAAATCACCTACCATAATTATACGTGAGCATTCTTCATTATTACCTAACCTTTGCACAAAAGTGCAAATAGAATCGACCAGTACATTAGACGCCCTCCCGGGGGAAATGTACACATTTACCAATAAAAGAAAAATCGCTTGCCCCAAATTATCTTCGCCTATTCTCAACTTTGCTCCAATACAGCATTTTGATGGGTGCTTATAGATCACAGGATCTCATACTATGTCACAACTAAGTAAAATAGCTAAACCTCCACTTGCATGCCTTTTACAGATGTATTTGCTGTTCTACAGTACACATAAAAATTCTCAAACTGATACTCTTCCCCGACCATGTTTCCTGGAGGCAGATTATCTTGGGGTCAAATTCTACTAATGATTAAAGCTTATAACTTGATTTTCCTACCCCCGTCACATTCCAGGATATGATGTTTCCCAATTGGCTACCCTCGTACTATGGGCTTTATAATAGATGTTTTTGACCCATTCAGAGTACCTGCAACCCGGCTCCACTTTGCTACCTCATCCTCCCCGTTAGCGTTGGGGGCCAATCGGACTTTAGCTGCTAAAATATCACCCGGATTTCTTCCTACTGTTATTTCTATATCTTTATAGTTTATGGGGGTATTTACACCCCTATTATTAGAGAAGCCATACCCTTGCACCTGATGAATCATTCCAAGGCTTTCTAATGGAACTCGGCAAGGGGGTACGCTAGGAATCACATCTATACCTCTTTTCTTAAAGCCGTCTGCATTATCTATAACCAGTGCTGACACTACCCCTGATGAAAATGTAGCTCTACTGCTTGGGGGTGCACTCCTCCAGTCTAAATATACCAATGCAATATTTTTACTAGTTATTAACCCCAAATCCTGTATTTCGGTCAATATCTGTAGGAGGGCACTTTTATTCAATAACATTGGTTCATTTTCAAACAGGGAGTTACAAATTAAAGACCTACTCACTTGCCCGACTCCTGATCCAGTATTCCTTATTAGTTTAATACCAGGCTGCCCTAAAACTGGATCTCTCTCTAACTTACCCCCTTTACTGTTAAAATCTGTAATTAGGTTCCCCCCCAAGCTGTCCCCTGGCTGGACTCAAACCTCGTTGGGAGAATATCCTGCCCCCAGGGGTGCAATATCGCACCTCCTGAAGCTACATTTTGATCTGTTACAGGATCCCCTAAATTATCCAGTACACCTCTTAATATAGGGTCTCTGCTTGTATCATAATTTGTCCCACTATCATCCTGACCCTCTTGGCTCGATGGGACAATCAACACCAGCTTTGAACAATTCGACTGATTATCATTTTCTTGCTCATACGTTCGACTCATATTCAGTGTGGATTGCCCCAAAGTCCATGTGTCCTTTCTACTAGGGGGAGATTTTGTACTATTTACTTATTTGATCACTTGAAGGAACCACAATTTTTTTTGCTTTTGTTTCGGAAAATGACTATTCCTCATCTTCTTCTTCCCCCTACGACCACCTCTAAAATTACCTTCACTCGCTACTGGGACCTCCCCTAAGGGTACACTATCTAAGGTATTAGCTAATTCTTCAGGTAACTGAATACTTGGGTTTTTAGAATTACTTTTTTTTTAAAATAGAGTAAGCGCGTAATGGGTTGGGAACTGGAGATGCTTTTGAGTTTAATTTAAAATTTTCCCTATGCTAGTAACCTGTCCACTCTCATGAAGTTTCACTTGGGGTGAGCTTATAATTGGACTTCCTTTAAGCGAGACACTTTTGGTTTCCACATGCATTTCCCATCCACTGATTTTGTACTGCTTTTTAACGTCCTATTGCATATTTGACATACATGGCTGGGTACTTTTGGGGCCTTTTCGAAATTCTTTATAGCTCGCTTGATCTGATTAAGATCTTGAACCCCTACCAGTATGGGCAGGAGAACTTCCAATATGTGATCAGTATTTAATCTACTTTTTTTCTAACAAAGAGAAAATTGCGGAGAGGTTTCTTTCTAATGCATAAAAAATTTCCAAAGTTCCCCCCGTCCACACATTCTTGATAGAATTCATAATGTTCTCTGCCCCCTTATCTGCCCCCTTATCCAATAAAGCTCCTGATATCCTTTCAACAGAAAGATCTAATAAAGCAGCAGCATGGGATAAACTAGTAGTTGTACTACTGCACAGAGTAGGCATATGTGGTGGAGCTGCTGTTGGAGCCGGATACAATTCTGGATCCGGATACAGTTCTGGATCCATCTCCAAGGCACTAGTCTTTTTCAGCTGTGCCATTAGTTCTTAATTCTTTTCCATTTGCTTAGCAATGTCCGGTAAGGTATAATCCTCCGTTTTCACCTGCCCAGAACTGAAGCTATGTTCTAACCACTGTTGCACTTTTCATGGAAGTTCACTCAATTTGGTCGGCGAAAAACCAGGCTCAAATCTGTGCATACTTCTTGAATTGTCAAAGAGGGATACCAATCCTGCCAATGGAGAAAATGGAATAGGTCCCTTTCTTTTCACATTATTCTCCTGGGGGCCTTCTACTTTTCCCACCGACAGATCAGTTTCCATTTCCATATTGCTACCCTGCCTTCCTAATTATAAAACATCAATTTCAGATGGAGGCTGTACAGATTTTCCACCAATATTATTCTGTTGTATAATTACGGCAGGGTAAATAACTTCCAAATTAGGGATATCCTCCCTATTCTCTGCTGGTACAGGGGTGTCCATCACTTCATCTTCCGTGACCTCCTATTTTTCTTCCTCCTTTAACCCCTTCCCCCGCTTTGAACACCTTACTCCTTTTGTAAACATTGACATCACCGATGGGTACATTTTCAAGTGAGAAAGGTGATCCCTGTTTCTCCGGCGACAAATGGTTTTCTGGAGCTTAAGGGGACTCCTCTCCTAAAAGTGGCTGAGTGAAATCTACAAGATTTCACTCAGTCACTTTTAGGCCAATGCTGCGTCATAACCCTGCGCCTGCTTGAAGCAGGCGCAAGGCTTGATGCAGCAGCGGGAAGATAGGGCCCCCCAGAGCATTGCTGGAGCTGCGTCGCAAGTGCGACGCAGCTCCAGCAATGCGCTGCTTTTACGGCACAGATGCGTGATTCATCTGTGCCATTTTTGCCACAAGGTGCGCCGCATTGTAAATGCGGCGCACCATGGGTGGCGGATCTGCGGCGCACAATAACTGGCGCATCCCTGGGGATACGCCAGTTATTGTAAATCTGCCCCTATACATTTAGCCAACGAGGGAGCACTTACTGATTAGACAGTAGAAAGTACTCCTGTTGATTAGAGGTATTGCACAAAAAGGTGGTATCTTGGTGGACAAACACGCAGGGCGGGATTCATTCTGCCCCCTGTTAGACTCGTTTTGTGTGCCCTTCTGCCCTCTGTTAGACTCATTTTTCCCTTGTTTTTCTGCCATTTTGCCCTCTGTTAGACTTGTTTTTTCCTTGTTTTTCTGCCCTTCTGCCCCCTGTTAGACTAGTTTTTTGTGCCCTTGTGCCCTCTGTTAGACTCATTTTTCCCTTGTTGTTCTGCCCTTCTGCCCTCTGTTAGACTCGTTTTTGTGCCCTTCTACTCTCTGTTATTCCCTTGTTTTTGTGCCCTTCTGCCCTCTGTTAGACTCATTTTTGTGCCTTTCTGCCCCGTTAGACTCATTTTTTGTGCCCTCTGTTAGACTCGTTTTTCCCTTGTTTTTCTTCCCTTCTGTCCTCTGTTAGACTGTTTTTTGTGCCCTTCTGCTCTCTGTTAGACTCGTTTTCCCTTGTTTTTCTGCCCTTCTGCCCTTTGTTAGACTGCTTTTTGTGCCTTTCTGCCCTCTGCATCACCACATCATCACTCAGCGCTACCCCAGCATCACTCAGCACCACCACATTATCACTCAGCACACCGCATTATCACTCAGCACCACTCAGCACCACCACAGCACCACTCAGCACCACCACAGCATCACTCAGCACCACCACAGCACCACTCGGCGCCACCACAGCACCACTCAGTGCCACCACAGCATCACTCAGCACCACCACATTATCACTCAGCCCCACCACAGCACCACTCAGCCCCACCACAGCATCACTCAGCACCACCATAGCACCACTCAGCACCACCACAGCATCACTCAGCACCACCACAGCATCACTCAGCACCACCACAGCACCACTCAGCACCACCACAGCACCACTCAGCACCACCACAGCACCACTCAGAGCCACCACAGCATCACTCAGAACCACCACAGCATCACTCAGCACCACCACAGCATCACTCAGAACAACCACAGCGACAGTCAGCACCACCACAGCACTACTCAGCGCCACCACAGCATCACTCAGCACCACCACATTATCACTCAGCACCACCACATTATCACTCAGCACCACCACATTATCACTCAGCACCACCACAGCACCACTCAGCACCACCACAGCATCACTCGGCACCACCACAGCATCACTCGGCACCACCACAGCATCACTCGGCACCACCACAGCATCACTCGGCACCACCACAGCATCACTCAGCACCACCACAGCATCACTCAGCACCACCCCAGCATCACTCAGCACCATCCCAGCATCACTCAGCACCATCCCAGCATCACTCAGCACCATCCCAGCATCACTCAGCACCACCACAGCACCACTCAGCACCACCACAGCACCACTCAGCACCACCACAGCACCACTCAGCACCACCACAGCACCACTCAGCACCACCACAGCATCACTCAGCACCACCACAGCACCACTCAGCACCACCACAGCACCACTCAGCACCACCACAGCATCACTCCGCACCACCACAGCATCACTCAGCACCACCACAGCATCACTCAGCACCACCACAGCATCACTCAGCACCACCACAGCATCACTCAGCACCACCACAGCACCAATCAGCATCACTCAGCACCACCACATTATCCCTCAGCCCCACCACAGCACCACTCAGCACCACCACAGCATCACTCAGCATCACCACAGCACCACTCAGCACCACCACAGCATCACTCAGCACCAATCAGCACCACCACAGCACCACTCAGCGCCACCACAGCACCAATCAGCACCACCACAGCACCACTCAGCGCCACCACAGCACCACTCAGCGCCACCACAGCATCACTCAGAACCACCACAGCATCACTCAGTACCACCACAGCATCACTCAGCACAACCACAGCGCCAATCAGCACCACCACAGCACTACTCAGCGCCACCACAGCATCACTCAGCACCACCACAGCATCACTCAGCACCACCACAGCATCACTCAGCACCACCACATTATCACTCAGCACCACCACAGCACCACTTGGCACCACCACAGCATCACTCGGCACCACCACAGCATCACTCGGCACCACCACAGCATCACTCTGCACCACCACAGCATCACTCAGCACCACCTCAGCGCCACCACAGCACCACTCAGCGCCACCACAGCACCACTCAGCGCCACCACAGCACCACTCAGCACCACCACATTATCACTCAGCACCACCACATTATCACTCAGCACCACCACAGCATCACTCAGCACCACCACAGCATCACTCAGCACCACCACCGCACCACTCAGCACCACCACCGCACCACTCAGCACCACCCCAGCATCAATATGCGCAACCATACAACAACAACTGGTTCAAATATGTTCTCTCAATGTTTCAAACTTTATTACAAATGTCACAAAAAGATGTTAATATTTCACTTCTGTTCTTGGATTTTTGTCACAATAAAATACACTGAACATAATCTTCACAAAAGTTATTTACAAAAGTTTAAGCTATTGCCATTATAAATTAAAATCACTTTTATTTAAGTTTTAATTATTTAAAAAGATTAAAAGCCATTGTAATTTGTAATATAAATACAGCTAAGTCACGTAAATACAAAACATGTTGCATTACAAATGCTATTGGTGTCACATTTGCGAAAGTTATAACTATTGGCATTGTAAATGGCAAAGCTATTAATTTAGCTATTTTCAAAATCAACACATTACTAAAAAAAATTGTCATTTACAAGACCAATAGCGCAAACTTTCCTGATGCGAGACCTATTGCATTGCAAATGCTTGTTTTTATATCTGTCAGTGCTTCCTGTTGAGGTTTAATTTTCATGATAGGCGCCTCATTGCCTACTTGTAACTATTCTCTGACCCAGTTCAAGGGTCAGAGCAGGGTCAGAGAATAGTTGCAAGTAGGCAACGAGGCGCCAGGAAGCACTTACAGGCTTACAGAAGCAGGTGCCCAAGTTGAAGTTAATTTCTTTGTAACCCTTTTGTAAAAGGTTACAAAAAATTAGCTTCAGCTGTTGCACCTGCTGCTGTAACCCTGTAAGTGCTTGGCTGAACATTCGTCCCCGCTGATTCGTTGATTTTACCGCGATTTCATGAGATTCGCGGATCCCAAAATCGCGGAAAATCCGCAAATTCCGTGAGCGGAACGAATTTTCAGCCCATGCTTAGTCATGAGTACAGTTAAACCCTTTGCTGCTAGGCCTTTCCCCCGTGCTAAGCCTTTTTTTGGCTATTTGGGGTAGTTCACGCTTAGGCCCCTGTAACTTTTTGACCACATAAGGTATCCATGCCAAATTCACATCCTTCTCTTCGAACATCATGGGGATTCAAAAGGTACCCAGGGTTTGTGGATTCCCCTGGGGGGGACCCAGAAATGTACCAAAATAAAGCTAAGCTTTGGTTTTTTGGGAAAAAGGGGAAAACAGGGATACAGATGAAAGCGTCTGTTTTTACCCCCTGCAAACGGTATCAGCAAAAGGGGTGTGGTGCTGAAATGAACATCTTCCCAGTTTTCAGGGACAAGCAGACTTTTTTTTAGAAAATCAAAATGTTTTACACAGTTTTGGCAATTTTTCTGGGACATAGCCTACTTTTGCTATTTTTTGTGCTTTCATCCGCCTTCCAGTTAATGGTAGAAATGGGTATGAAACCAACAATGGATCCTGGAAATCTATATATTTCTGAAAAGTAGACAAAATTCTGAATTCATCAAGGGGTCATTTGTGTAGATCCTTCAAGGTTTCTTTATAAAAACTAACAGTTGAATATTGGATGAATTTCAAAATTAGTTGAAAAAACAGCCATTTGTGCCAACATTTTCACCTGTAACTTCTTCTAATTACTACATCTGTGTAAAATACATATACCGTTACATCAAATGGGCCTTTTTTGTTGTGGGGATATATAGGACTTGTATGTTCACCAAGAACCCGACATACCCAGAGCCGATAACTGAGCAGCCTCTTGCAATGTTTTTTTATTATGTACCGGGTATATAGCAATTAATTTGGGAAAATATATACATGGACAAATCGGTATGAAAGACACCTATGTATTTCAGAAATTGGAATAAAATACTGAGTTTAGAAACAGTAGATATTTGCACATTTCCGTAATTGTGAGTACCCATACTAACATGAGAATTATAGGTCATTTTTCAAAATGACTTCTCTTTTACACATTGTCTTTCATTTGGAAGGCAGAAATGCATTAAAAGTCAGTATGTAATAACAGTTGCTCTACAATTCTGTGTTACCCTTAAGTCTCCCGATAAAAATGGTACCTCACTTGTGTGGGCAGGCCTAATTCCCGAGACAGGAAACGTCTCAAAACGCAACGTGGACACACTTTATTTTTACAGTGCAAACTGACCCTTTTTTGTAAAGTGCCTAGCTGTAGATTTTGAACCCTAGCTCTGCCGGCACCTAGGGAAACCTAGCAAACCTATACATTTTTTAAAACTATACACCCAGGGAAATCTAGGATGGGGTGACTTGACTGGCTCTCACCAGGTTCTATTATCCAGAATCCCTTGCAAACCTAAAATTTTTGTTAAAAAAAAAAACACATTTTCCTTACATTTCTGTGGTGAAGGTTCTGGAATCTGTGTGGATCCACAAAATTCCACCCACCCGTGTTTCCCAAAGTCTTCCAAGAAAAATGGTACCTTCCCTGTGTGGGGAGGCCTAGTGCCCGCAACAGGAAATGGCCCAAAACGCAACGTCAACACACCACATTTTCACAGTGAAAACTTACCCTTTTTTTGCAAAGTGCCTAGCTGTAGATTTTGAAATCTAGCTCTGCTGGCACCTAGGAAATCCTAGCAAACCTATACATTTGTGAAAACTAGACACCCATGGAAATCCAGGATGGGGTGACTTGTCTGGCTCTCTCTACAGGTTCTGTTACCCAGAATCCCTTGCAAACCTCAACATTTGTCAAAAAACCACATTTCCTCACATTTCTGTGGTGGAAAGTCCGAGAATCTGTGTTGATCCGCAAAATTCCATCCACCCCACATTTTTCAAAGTCTTCTGAGAACAATGATACCTCACTTGTGTGGGTGGGTCAAGTACCCGTGACAGGGAAGGGCCCAAAGCCTATTGAGGCAACTTGAAAATTACCTATCAATAAACAACCTGGTTTTGCAAGAGTGTCCCATGAGGTTTTGGCCCCGGGCTTGGCGGACATCTAGGGAAACCTACCAAACCCACACATTTCTGAAAACTAGACACCCTGGGGAGTCCAGCAAGGTATGGCTTGCTTGGGTTTTCAAACATTTCCATACCCAGCCCAAGATAGAAATACAAGCCACTAACCTCGTTTATTCAGCCAGCGGGGACCACAGCCTGTAGAGAAGCCTCCCGATTCCCCAGAACTCAACTTCTTGAGTAAGATGAACACTACTATGGAAAAGCAGCACCCCGGGTAAAAAGGGAAGGGGACAAAATAACAAATAGGGCACTGCCGGGATTGCTTGCTTCCTAGGTCTGGTCTAGGTGTCGGTAAATTCTTCGTACTTGAGCAACTACAGAGAGACACAAGAGAGAGAGACCAGTGTAAAAGGGAATAGAACAATACACATACACACTCTATGCGGAGAACAACACCTTATACATTTACAACAAACCCAGCAATGCTAATCCATGGGTTGAATTTCTTGTTTAGCTGTAGATCAAATGAAGCAATAAAGAAAATGTTGTTTTATATGGCTACCAGAAGATACTCTGCATTCAAATCCAGACCAAGATTCAAGAACTGTTATTCTCACAGTTAGTAGTACTTCAATAAACACAAAAGAGAGGGCGCAGACTAGTAAATACAATCCTGACCAACTGCCCACTTCAGGTGACTGAGAACAACTTATCGAAGAGGGCTGGGGTTCCACCATCACACACAAAAATCCAGGAAATGTTAGCTTCTGGCTCACAGCACATAAAAACTATGTGTGTGCCCCTTACCTGGATAGTCACGTTCTTGATACCTTTAACCGTTTCCCTACAAGGGACTTCTTTGCAGGCGGAACGAAAAGGAGAGCTTTTCCGGCACAGATATGAAAGGCCCTCGGCACTGTGAGCGTGGGCTCTGATTCCCCTGATTCTCTGGTGAGGAATCGGAGTGCAGCGACGATATCCGCAGAGGTCACGGTCTTCCAACCTCTTTTGCGGGAAAGAAAGCGTCCGCTTCCCTGCCAAAATAAAAACAATTATACTCCGGCTCCTCGTTGGAATGACAGCATGCACGATGCCGGCTTCGCTGAAAACAAATGAAAAAAACGGCTTCTCGCAGTGAAAGCAATATCCGCGATTCCCGCAAAGACAAAAATGGAGAAGTATACTGGATCCTCAGCGGGAAAGAAAGCTACCGCGCTTCCCCGTAGGAACAAACAGTCACAGCTGCAAGACTTCCACTCTGAACGGAAACGACAAGCACTCTCCATGTCAAGAGGAGGTGCTTATAAGGAGGGGTCAAGCATCTCTTTTTCTTCTCATTTCCGCCAGTTCCCATTGCATTTTGGGAGTTGTAGTGCGGTGGTTCCTCAACTTAACACACAGATGACCATGCACACAGGAGGATTTGTATGGGGAAAGGTGTATAGATGTGAAGGCTTTCCTTCCTAGAATCGCTACACAAGGCCCCAAAATGTATTGATGAGACATCAAAATAACCTATCACGAAACAACCTGGTTTTTCAAGAGGGGTCACCTGGGTTTTTGGCCTCGGGCTCGGCGACAATCTTGGAAAACTACCAAACCCACACATTTCTGAAAACTAGACACAAGTGGGAGTCCAGCGAGGGATGGCTTGCCTGGATGCCCCAACGTTTTCCTTCTCAGAATGCCTTGCCAACCTCAAATTTAGCTGAAGAAATCACATTTTCCACATATCTTGGGGTGGAATCACCATGCCGGCACAAATGTCCTACCCCACAGCGTTCCCCTCAGTCTCCCGAGTAAAATGATGTCTCACTTATGTGGGTGGGGCAAGAGCCTGTGACTGGGAAGAGCCCAAATCATATTGAATAAGGGTATAGCACTAAGAATTCTAAGCGCTACATTTTTTTAAAAATACATTTTTAGTCCATTCTGCATTAGACACCCACACAAGTAAGGTATCATTTTACTTCTGGACACTAAGGAGAACACTGTGGGGTAGGACATTTGTGCCGCCACGGTGATGCCACACAAAAATATGTGGAAAATTAGTTTTTTTCAGCTAAATGTGAGGTTTGCAGGGGATTCTGGGTTGGGAAACATTGGGGTATCCACACAAGTCATAACTCATTGGACTCCCTGGGGTGTCTAGTTTTCAGAAATGTGTGGGTTTGGTAGGTTTCCCTAGATGGTGGCGAGCCCGGTGCCAAAACTCCAGGTGCCCCCCAAAACCAGGAAGTTTTATTATAGGTAATTTTGAAGTCTCCACAGCACGATTTGGGCCATTTCCTGTTTCAGCCACTATGCCTACCCTCACAAGTGCAGTACCATTTTTATTGGGAGACTGGGGGAACACTTGGTGGTAGGAAATTTGTGTCAGCCCGGTGATCCTACTACTTTCCCACACAGAAATGTAAGAAAAAATAGAATTTTTGAAAAATAAATTGAGGTTTGCAGGGGATTCTGGGTAGGGAAATGTTGGGGGACCCAGGCAAGTCATACCTTGCTGGACTCCCCATGGTGTCTAGTTTTCAGAAATGTGTGGGTTTGGTAGGTTTCCCTAGATCGCAGCTGAGCCCGGGGGCTAAAAACTTATGGGACCCCCCTTGCAAAACCAGGTTGTTTTGTGATGGGTAATTTTGAAGTCGCCCCATTAGGTTTTGGGCAATTGCCTGTTGCGGGTACTTAACCCATCCACACAAATGAGGTACAATGTTTCTCAGAAGACTTTGGGAAACGCGGGGTGTGTGGATTTGTTTGGATCCATGCATATCCCAGAACTTTCCACCACAGAAATGTGAGAAAAATGTGTTTTTTGGACATATTTTGAGGTTTGCAAGGGATTCTGGGTAACAGAGCCTGGTGAAAGCCAGTCAAGTCACCCCATCCTGGATTTCCCTGGGTGTCTACTTTTAAAAAATATATAGGTGTTTTAAGTTTCCCTAGCTGCCAGCAGAGCTAGGGTTCAAAATCTACAGCTAGGCATAATAGTGTCAGTTTTCACAGAGAAAATGTGGTGTGTCCACATTGCGTTTTGGCCCGTTTCCTGTCCTAGGCACAAGGCCTACCCACACAAGTGAGGTACCATTTTTCTTGGAAGACTTTGGGGAATGCGGGGTGGGTGAAATGTTGTGGATCCACGCAGATCCCAGACTTTACATCACAGAAATGTGAGGAAAATGTGTGTTTTTTAACTAAGTTTGAGGTTTGCAAAGGATTCTGGGTAACAGAACCTGGTGAATGGCACAAAAGTCACCCCATCCTAGATTTACCCTGGTGTCTAGATTTTAAAAAATTACAGGTTTTCTAGGTTTCCCTATGTGCCGGCTGCCCTAAGGCCCAAAATCCACAGGTTGGCACATTACTAAAAACAAGTCTGTGCCTAGTGGGCTTTCTGCCGCCCTTTGGGGGGGTGGGGGGGGGGGGATCAGGGGGATTGCCCCAATATGCCTCCAAGGGGGCAGAAAGACTGTGGCTATTTTTTTGGGAGTGGGGGCATTTGTATGCCCATTCTGGGCAGCCCCCACGCATAAAAAAGCCAGCGTAATCGCTGGTGCCTAGTGGGGTTTTTGCCCCCTCTGGTAGCAGATCAGGGGCCACTGCCCCCATTCCTCCCCCCGGGGGGGACAGAAAGACGGTGGTCTTTTTTTGGGGAGATGTGGGCATTGGCATACCCATTCTGGGCTGACCTCACCCCTGAATTAAAAATAAATAGATCCTGAGGCCTAGTGCGCTTTTTGCCCTTCTGGGAGTCAGACAAGGGGCTATTGCCCCAATAGCCTCCGGGGAGGGGCCGAAAGGCAGTGGTAATTGTTTTTGTGGTGGGGGCATTATCATGCGCATTCTGGGCAGCCCCCACCCCTACATTATATTTAAAAAAAATCCCTGGTGCCTAGTGGGCTTTCTGCCCCCCCAGTGGCTCATGGGCTATTTCCCCCATCTGCCCCTTGGGGGAGCAGAAAGACTGTTGCCTTTTTGGGGGGGGAGTGGGGCATTGGCCTGCCCATCTTGGGTAGCACCCACCCCTACATCAATAAAAAAATCCCTGGTTTCTAATGGGCTTTCTGCCCTCCTGGGAGGGTCAAAAAGACTGATATTTCTCTTGGGGGGTTGGGGGCATAGCCATGCCCATTTTGGACAGCCCCCACCCCAACGTCAATAAAAAATCCCTTTTTTCTAGTGGGCTTTCTGCCCCTCGGGGGGCAGATTGGGGGCTACTGCCCCATCTTCCCCTGGGGGGGGGGCAGAAAAACTCTTGTGTCAAACAATGTGGGGGGAGCAAAGGCTCTTGCCCAATGGGCTGCCCCCTCACTGGTACTAGTGGGTGGATCCCTGCTTGGGGATTACCCTCCTGGGGTGCTGCCCAAGTAGGAATCCACTAGGGAAGGATACCATTGGAAAGGGGAGATTCTCCCCTTTCCAGCGATACCTCTCCCAAGTGTTTCTGTGCTCGGGGAGCTGAGATAGTTCCACGAGCACTGAAACACTAAAATTGAAACTAATTTTCAGTTTTGTTTTCAATCTAATGACGACAGCGCGCCATGCACGTGATCATCATTACATTGAAAACCAGGGAAGGGCCTTGTTAGGTTGGGGAAGCTTTTCCCCACCTCCTGAGGCCCCCCCCTTCCCAAATGGAAAGCCCTCTGCTGTTTACAGCAGAGGGATTTCGTGCCCCTGTCCTCATTACGGAAAGGTTCCGTTATCAGCACGGGAGCACTGATGCTCATGACGGAACCATTCCGTCATGAGCACCGAAGGAGTTAAGCACACTTAATGAGATTTAACAAATTGGATTTTGCACCACGGTTTTGCCAAAAAGTGACACGACCCCAACGCAAAACGAAAGCCTCGATTTACACATTTGTTTTTTAACTCTGCAAGAAAGAAATTGGCAAGAAAGTAGAGTCCAAAATAGTTTTCTGCTTAATTGGTTGCAAAGTCTGCAAGTTAAAATATATTATGGAGAAAAGGCACCTGCTGCAGAGATCTTTGTGTGCCCTGTAAATCTCAGAGATTAATGATAATGGTGAGCTACCTCTGGAGGTTAACGCATTTGCTGGAGAGGTTGGTGTTGGTCTAATCATAGCATTGACTCTACAGTAGTATAGAGGGTTAATGTTTCTCCTACAAAACACTTCATGTAACATGCAGATGACAGATAGGTAAGTGAGTTGCTGCTTTTATCAGAAAGATCTTTTTGTTACTTGCAGTTCATAAATTGCAATCCTTCTACTATTGCACCGTAAACTATGAAGAACGTGATTCATACACCTTGTAACCCTCACTGTCTTTTGTAACACATCCTGTACATTGATTTACACACTTAAGATTTATTGTCATTGTCTAATATGTATATGATATACAAAGCTCTTTGACACCAATTACATTGGGATGAGTTGTGCTATAAAATAGAAGCATTTAAAAGGTTATTTGTGTAAATACTGGGACATACCAACACATCTGACATTACAGTGCGTGCATGTTTCCAATGTAGAGGGACTGAACAAAGTCAAACGCATGCCTTTTTAAGTACTTGTGAAATAATAGCAAGCTTTGTGCCTTTATTTCCAATCCATTGTATTTGCATCTAGACATGAGGCTCCATATAGCTCCCAGCCAAGGATTCTCCAACAAAAGGAATGCTGATGGTCCCTTAAATTCAGCCTTTTGTTTGGGGCCCAGCTGAAATCTAAAATAATAAAGTCCCATTTGCCGCCTGCACGTTACTGCTCAAAAAGAAAGCAGACAAAGTCTGGGTGGCGCTGCTGAATGTGTCCTGGTGTCTGTTAATTACACCGCAACAAGTTCATTTCAGTGGGGCCCAAATTCTTGGCAGGGTATACAGCGTCCACCCAGTGAAAATAGTGGGTGGACGCTGTCTACCCATGTGTGCCCCCGATTTGTGCCCTAGCTGCAACCCTTATGAAGTGTCTTCCTCAGCCCTTGAGCATGCAAATAGATATTGCCACTCATGGGAGCTGCGGTTGAGCAAATATTTATTCTCCAAAATTAATTCACACTCCGCACATTACGTCATACTTCCCAGAACCACGCTCTAACACCTCCCCCACACATCATGCATTTCCTGTTCAGAGTTGTCCCAGAACCACAAGGGTCCTAGTGCGAAAATCATCAATCTGCTACATCTACCCTTTGTTAAATAAAAAGTGGCAGGTATTATTTGAAATTACATCTCCTCAACCAGTCCACGAGGAGTCTGCCAGCTCAGTAGGTCCAAGGTGATCAATGTTCACCCCATCAGGCAATAAAGGCTAAGGCTCAAGCATGAGAGCCAGACCTGTAGGCGTGGTCACCTCCATCATAATTTCAGGAGCTAGTGAGTGTCAATGTAGATGTTTAAAGTGTATTGTGTCCTGAGTGATAGATCTCCCAGGACGATGTGCCACCATCATGTGTCCCTTGCACGCCACCACCTGTAAAGTATCAGTAGAGAAAGGGGAGATTGTTTTTATTTTCTGTCTCTGCTTTACCAATATCCATTTTGCTTTGTATAAGACTATTTCCATGGCGTGGCGACATTGAACAGCATATGCTTTCATTTTACTCATATAAGTAGTATCAGTGTTAAGAAGTCTGTCAGCATTCCCTCATCAATCTGATCTCCATTGAGGTAGTTTCATTCTGATGGCTCTTCCAAAAAACAAAATAGCAGGACTCTCACCCGTTGTGGAGTGAAGAGCTGATCGATAGGCCTGGAGGGCCTGGGACATAGCTTTGTTCAAGTCGATTCCTTCCATGAATGCTCATTGAAGTACCCGGTGCCCATGAATCTTTTGACTACGCCATTGTCTTGGAGCCTTTGGTGTTTGGTGTTGAGTTGTGCAAAAAACTCTTTGAACTCTTTGCTGTTGAAGGTTGAGCCATTATTGGATTTGAGGATCACGGGGATAGCCCAAGCTGAGAAGATGTCATAAGGCCTTTCTATGACTTTATCATAAGTTGTCGAGGACCGTGTTTTCACCAAAGGAAAATGTGAATATTCATCTATGACTACCATAAGAAGCTGCCCATCCTCTTAGGGTCCAAAAAAGTCAACTGCAACTCTCTCTCAGGCATGGGCAGGAAGGTCAGACATGGTCACTGGGTGCTGCGTCACCTTAGTGGACAGGCAATTACAGATGTAGCATGCTTTAAATTCCTTGTTTACTCGCTCATCTAATTGAGGGAACCGCACTCTGTCTCTCAATGCTCTTTTGGTAGCTACAATGTCACGGTGTCCTTCATGGGCAACTCGATGACCCATTGTCTTAGGCTCTCAGGAATGATGATTCTTGAGCCTCTCGGTATTATGCCTTCTTATATTACTGCTAATAGCTGCCGGCTCAGCAAATCCATCCTCATGGAAAGGGGCTGAGGTCATTCCAGTGTTTAAGAAGGGTGATCATTCAGTGCCTTCCAATTATTGGCCTATCAGCCTGATCAAAAAGTCTTTGCCCAAGCACTTTTGAGGAAAATACAAACTTGGATTGAAGATAACAACATTCTGACTCCTTTCTGAGCCGGGTTCAAACAGAAAGTTAGCACTGTCGATCAGGGTTTTCGCTTTTTACTACTAACATGGAAGACAGTGACAATCTCAAAGGGAAGCCTATATGTAGCTTTCATTGATTTACGGGCTGCTTGTGAGCTTATCCCTAGACACAATCTTTGGAGTGTCCTGAAGGAAATGGGCATCCCACCTGAAATATTATCACTGACTATTCGCCTGCATAAGAACAACTTTGCAAGGATTCGCTGGGTCAATTGTCTGACCCAATCAGAGTGTACATAAGGGTCCATCAAGAGTGGGTGATGGCCCCTACTCTTTTCTCTCTCTTAATTAATGGAGTTGTTCAGTTTCTCAGTGAGAGCCCACTGATGCACCGACCCTGGGGAGTGTCAAAGTGACAACCTTACTTTTTGCAGACAACACCCTGTTAGTCTCCAAGACTCTGAGTGGCCTACGATCTCTTCTGAAAGGCTTCGTGTCATTTTGCATATTGAGAGGGCTTGAGATAAACACTACGAAGACCAAGTTCCTAACGATCAACCCTCACTGATCCTTTAAGGGCACGCTTTTCTTAGAGGGGTAACCGCTAGAGAGAGTGAATACCTTCGATTACTTGGCATCACTCTCTGACGGCCTCTCCTAGAGATCTCATGTAAAGTCACAGATTCCTCAGCTAAGGCGTATCTCGGGGCTCTGATTAAGGAGCATAAACTCTCAGTGAGCAAGCCAATAACTGCCCCGCCTGTATCTATGACACATAGCTCTGGGAGCAGCTCTATATGGTGTGGAACTCTGGGGTTTGACAAATTGGAGGCACTTCTAGTGACTGAAAACAAATTCCTGAGATCACTCTGCTCCCTCCCGCAGAGCACCCCTCTGCAGCCGCTGAGATTTAATTTGGGCAGATTCACAATTGAGTAAAAATCTCAGCTATGCCCCCTGCTCTTTTTGCTACATCTAAAAATGACGCCCAAGCTACATCAATATGCTGCCGCTCTGGCCAAAATCAGTGTGCTAGATCGCCACATGAAAATTGGCTGGATTAACAAGGTGAAATCACTATTGTCCACTCTAGGAATGGAAGGCATTTGGGATAACGACACCTCAGAATCTTTACCAACTAAAGCCCAACTTAAGGAATGTTATCAGGACTGGGTGGCGCAGTCCCTTATCTCCCATCCACTCAGGTGCAGCTTGACTCTCGATTTTATGGAGTTCAAACTGGAAGCCGCTTTTGAACAATATTTGGAGATTGTCAATAATGCCCAGTATAGGAACCTTTTTTATGAAATTTAAATTTGGTTCCCTACCTCTTAACACCTTTGTTGCTTCCTGGTCCAAGCATCCTTATGCGTCTGTGACCTGTCCTGGCTGCTCTCTTGCAGCCAAATCCATCAGTCACATACTCTTTGATTTTCCCAGGTATCTTAATTTGAGATCCAGGTGGCTAGCTCCCATCTGCAAACAGTTAGGTGTTCATTGTCATAGTGACGCACTATTTATCCTAAAATCCGATTCCAGTAGGTTAATTGTATGTGCTGTTGCTAAATTCCTAGGTAAAATGTGGATTAGTAGAAGGAATGCTTTGGCCATGCATCAGACGTAATTCCTTTGTTTTTTACTAATTTTTTAACTGTTTTTAACTATGTATTCATTTATAAGTCTGAATTAATTAACCACGAATTGTACTGCATGATGGGTCATGCCGCTGTCACTAGCGACATAGATTTTTGAAGTTACACTTCCTGGCAGCAGGTGGTTCTGGGGACCCTGCCGGTGGCGCTGGTAAAGACTCCAGCTTCTTGAGCATATTATATGATGTCTGTATCTGTTCCCCTCTCACTGCATTTGGGCGGGTGGCGGGCGGGACGGGGGAACCTTGGCCATATTATGGACCCCATATGGACTGCTCACCAGTTGTCCTTCGACGATGGACTATATCCTGTACCTTTCCTCTTTATTCGTAGTGTTGCTCTGTTACCTTTTTTGGGGTTCTCTTTTGTATCTTTTTCCTTTATTGTTATTGGGGTCCCCTGGTCACTCTTCCTGGGCACACAAGGGCCTCACTATGAGACACATGTCTCACTCTACACCCACGTACTAGCCAGGACGCATAGATCCAGCCTTGGATCTTTGTACTTACTTCTTGACACTATAACACTAAATGCCCCCCTAAGTTCAAGATCCTCATGTTTAACGTGAGGGGTCTCAACAATCCGGTTAAGAGCAAGGCGATACTCTCATACCTGAAGAGTACCAGGTCTGACATATGCCTGTTGCAAGAGACACACCTGCTCACCCGAGACTATGACAGACTCAAATCTTGTATGTTTCCCATGCAATTCTTCTCGTCTGGCGCTTCTAAGTCTGCGTGGGGCAGAAGGTGGTGGATATCAGGGGACGGCTACTGACTTACCAGTTTTGCACCATGGTTATTGGGTGGGTCCCTGTATGCACCCAACCAGCGCCAGGAACGATTCATCCACGAGGCTCTGTCGGAGGCCACCGCAACAGTTGAGCGCAAGATATTACTGGGGGCGACTTTAATCTTGTCCTGGACAACTCCCTCGATCGGATAACGCAGCGCTTTGGCCAGACAGGTGCACTCTCCGCTGCAGGATTAGCCAGACAGAAGGACCCAGGTCTGGTAGACCTCTGGCGGTGTCACCACCCCAAACTCAGGGAATATTCTTATTCTTCTAATGCCCACAAAACGTACACCAGGTTGGACTACCTGCTTGGCTTCGAGGCCATCTGCGCCCTCACATCAGCTGTGGACATCATTGTGGCATCACTGTTGGACCATGCTCCTGTAGTAGCCACATTCACTTTGCCACCCTCCCCATGTCCCAAACGACAGTGGTGCCTTCGGGATACCCTCCTGCAGCGTCCTGCCGTGGTTGAGCAAGTACAGCGTGCCATCGATGACTACATCTTGCACAATGATAATCATGACACCCTAATGGCTACACAATGGGAGGTGCTCAAAGCTATGATTAGGAGAGACCTAATAGCCATTTTGGTGGTTGACAACACCAAGCGCAAGCGATAGAGGGAGGAGCTCACACAGTAAACAAAGGAATTAGAACAAATGCATCAGCGGACAGGAACACCTAGGATTTACGAGGCCATTAGCTATCCAACATACAAGATAGGAATATCCACCTATGCTGATGACACCCTCCTCTACATCAGGGACCCGGCTAATAACCTGTCCTCAGTACTGAGAGAAGTGGTGCACTTTGGTGCACTCTCGGGACTCAAGGTGAATTGGTCCAAGTCGGTAGCGCTCCCTCTCATTCCTGTCACTGAACCCTTCGACATGGAGTACCCGCTCCAATGGACTACGGATCCGATTCGATACTTAGGTATCAAGCTGCACACTGACCCTGAGGTTATAACAAGAGAGAACTACGGAGTCGCCTATAGCAAACTGGCAGATGACGTAGAGATCTGGTCCAAACTACCACTATCGCTAATGGGGCGAATAGCGATAATGAAAATGGTGGTACTCCCGAGGTTTCTATTCCTCTTCAACAATATCCCGATCGTGTTGTCCAAGGCATTTTTTGCTACACTGACCAAACTACTCATTCGGCTGGCCTGGGGCGGCAAACAACCCAGAGTGAAATGGGATGTCCTGATGCTGCCGTACGAGCAGGGGGTCCTTGGAACTCCAGATATGGAAAGGTACTACAGGGTTGCACAGGCAGCCCATCTCCACACATGGATCCACGGCAGTCCAGATATTCCGCACGTGATCATGGAAAAACTGTTTGCGGATCCTGTGCCCCTCCCGGCTACGATCTGCGGCCCTGTGGATCGTAGAGTGGGGACACTGGACTCCATTATGACAACTAACCACGCTTGGCACTCCCTACTGCGAAGACAGAACAAAGAGTTGCTGTACTCCCCGCACATGCCTATACAATGGGTGCTGTGGCTGCCCACTCTAGCGGAACCAGGTGTATGCGGAGCTCTCCGTAAGATGGGTGTACACACGATGGGGGACCTGTTTGAACAGGGAAAGGTGAAGACATGGGAGCAGGTCACGCGGGGGGGGGGACACAGCCCACACAGCTGCAGCGATTTCAATTCCATAGGGTACGCAGTGCATGTCTGGAGCTGCTGGGCCCAGACCTGGAGGAGCCGCCCGAAGTCCCGGAGCTGACATGTGTCATCAACACACCTGCGCCTCAAAAACTCATAACGAAGCTTTACAGAATAGGCCATGAACACACAGCGCTGCGATACACTAAGGCGCGCTTAGCCTGGCAAAGTGACTTACATATCCAAATAGACGATACGATGTGGACATACTGCTGCGCGAACTCTAGGAAAATTTCACTGAACGGGCGGCATCGCCTAGTCCACTTCAAATATCTGCAGCGGGTGTATTACACGCCTGAGAGGCTGCACAGATATGGGCTGCGCGAATCCCCGGAGTGCGAGAGGTGCCGTGCACCGGTAGCGGACTTTTTGCACATGGCTTGGGCTTGTCCGGGGGTACGGAAGTTCTGGCACGCGGTATTTGCGGAACTGGGCGCCATAGTGGAGTTGGAGCTAGACATGGACCCTGCTCTTGCCCTGCTTGGATACTCGAAAGGGGTGCCAGTGGCAGTGAGAAAGTTAGTAGGCATGGGCATGCTGCTTGCGAAAAGAGTTGTGGCAATGTGCTGGATGAGGGGACCCTTCCCTACCATGAAGCGATGGTCCAGTGACATGATGTTTTGTAACACACAATCAGAACTATATGGTGAATTGCTCCCCCCCAGGAGCCGGCCCAGGAATTTCTGGGGACTGTACCAGACCTACGTGACTTCGAAAGATACTGTAGAGGAGTCCCCTGTGCGGAATAGGGAGGGACAGCCAGACCCGCTCGCAACAGGCTCACAGGCAGTGCAGGAGTACCAGGGAGATAATAGTCACTCGATAGAGAAGGTAACTGGGGGAATAGCCAACAAGGTGGAATGGAGACTGATGACTGGGTCAGGGGGAGAGAGAATGGAGCAGGTGGCGGAGAGCCCCTGGGCAAGCCCCGAGGGCGATCGGGGAGCCCGCTCAACAGTGCTAAATAATACATTCACCATAACTCCACAGCCAGGTATCCGGAGCCACAAGGGGGGAGGTGGGGTGTTGGGACAGGGTGTTCGGGGGGAGGGAGGGGCGAAAAAGTTAAAATGTTATGCTATATGATGTCACTGTTTGGGAGGAGCACTGTCGTCCGTTCGTGTCACTTAATTGAGTATATATGACTAGAATGCTGTTAGCAACCTTGTGATGTTCTTTCCAGACCTGCTTCACTGTAAGGCCGGCCTGAGATGGGTTGTAGGTGGACAGTTTTGTATGTTTTGCATCCTGCCAATAAATAAAAAAATAAAAATAAAAGGAACACCTAGGATTTGGCGCCAGCCGACCAGAGCTCGGACACAATTAGCGGCCCGTGGGTGTGGGGAAGAAACACTCTTGAAACTATATCGTGATAAGGTGGGTTTTATTTTACATAAAAGTCTTCTCCTGAAGGAAGCCATACTTGAGGTTCACAACAGTGATCTTTTTCCGGGTCTTCTTCCTTTCCGGTCCCTTTGGTTCGTCTTTGGGTCTGGTCGGGGCTTGATCCGATGATGCTCGGGTAAAAGGAGGAGAAGGATATCAGAGAACTGTGAGGATTTTTGTGCGGGAAAGGGAGTGAGGGATCACCCGTAAGTGCTCAGGACTGTACTAAGTAAGTGCACTTGCTCAAGGTATCGGGAATATGAAGCAGGAGGCTAGAAAGTGGGAAAACACCCCTCTACGGGTCAGACCTCTCCCGTGTCCCAACCACCTCACAACCTTGCTCCATACCTTTGAAAGCCACGCTTCTCCTGAAGTGTTGCAGGGTGCAGCGTGGATATGGTGGCCTCCTGGTTGCTTTGGTTCTCCTGAACTCTCCGCTGTTTGTAGCACAGGTCTTGCCACTGCGAATGTAGATCTTGGATCCCTTGTCTCCGCGACGGTCTCGTCATCTCCGGGGCTCAAACTAGAAGCGAACTTCCTCCCGGTCTTGTTGTCCTCTTCTCTTATTGGCCAATGGGTGCTGACGTCGATCTGAGAGGCGGTCTGTCCACAGCCTGTTGTCAGTTTAAAGGGCCCGCTCTCTCATATACATGTCCGCTTTCTGCATGGTAAATGAGTCTGCAGTCCACTCTTTTCTGCTGAGAAATAAAAGGCACAGTGACAGGGGGAGCAGACCACCATTCTGTATCAGGGGTTAGTGGTTCATAATGGCCCAGTTTGACACGGCCCTAGATCAGGACAGATCATAATATGTGGCGTTACAAGTACGCCACTCTTTCTACGTTGGGTGGGGGACAAATGCGGACGGTTGTTAGCCCACAAACTACACAACCTCTGACAGTCACAGGAGATCTGAGACCAGACCCGGCGACTAGTCACAGAGGACGCAGCTATAGCTGATGCATTTCAAAACTTCTTCACCCAGTTATTTGTGGGGGTAAAAGTTGGAGGATGAAGATAGAGACGCGTACCTAACAGAGGTGCACCTCCCTACCTTGTCCTTGATACACTCAGAGCAGTTAGAGGGGGATATCCGAATAAAAGAAGTCATAGCGGCCATATCAAAACTCTAATTAGCCTAATCCCCGGACCAGACGGTTACAACGCTGCCTTTTACAAACAATTCTGCCCTACACTGGCATCCCTTCAGACCAGGCTTTTTGATACCTTCGCATCCCCGGGAGCAATCCCCGAATAAATGCTCGGGGAAGCTATAGTGGTAATCCCTAAGCCCGGAAAGGACAAAAACAGCTGCGGGCATACCGCCTCATCTCCTTCCTGAATATAGACCTAAAATTATATACCGGGATCTTGGTGCATCGATTAGCTACTCACATGCCAGGAATGATCGTTCCAGATCAGGCGGGTTTTATTGCACAGAGGCAGACGAGCGACAACACTTAGAGGGTCTTACATCTTATCGAGAAGGCATCACGGATCCCAGGAGATGTTATGCTCCTCACCATTGATGTGGAGAAGGCCTTTGACAGGGTCCACAGGCCTTACGTAAAACAGGTGATAATATTGTGCTGGACTCCTTGAGAAAATGAGGACACAAATTATGAATTGCTATTGTTCTCCCACAGCGTCCGTTAGAGTAAATTGGCACACCTCAACATCGTTCCCCATAGGCAGAGGTACACGGCAGGGGTGCCCCCTGTAACCCATGCTCTTTGCAGTGTACACAGAGCCTATGGCCCAAAGAGTTAGGGAACACCCACAAATCACTGGAATCCGATTTGGAGGGGACGTCCACTCCATAAGCTTATATGTGGACGATGTGCTGGTGAGCCTTTCGGACCCTGCGCTACCTTTGGGGCCTTCCTGATGGAACTCAATTCCTTTGCGCGGGCCTCAGGGTTCAAGGTCAATATAGAAAAGTCAGTGGCTCTCAAACTCTTGCTGTCACCACACATGAAGGCCCTCCTCCAACAGCAGCACCCAATACAGTGGACTGGGGAAACGGTCACATATTTGAGAATCCAGTTGGGGCCTACTTTAAAAGCTATAGCAACAGTTAATTAAGCCAAGCTACACACTCAAATTCGCTCAAACCTGAGGCGGTGGAAACATTACCCTATCTCGTGGCTAGGAAGGATAGCGGCCATTAAAATGACCATCTTACCCAAAATCCTATACTTGTTGCAGATGCTTCCTCTACAGCCCCCAGTGGGATGGTTAAACCGGGTACAGTCAGAACTCTCCCTCTTTATATGGCAGGGCCCTAAACCACAGATGAGGAAGCTCATCAGCACTCTCCCACCTACCAAAGGCAGGCTGGGGGTCTCTGACATCCACCTCTACTACAAACGCATGCGGATGCGACACTTAGTTGAATGGAATCGAGTTCAAGAAACACTGGCTCTTCCAGGACCAAGCGGTGGCTGACACGTCACTGAGAAATATCCCCTTCATGAAGGAGCCGCACAGACCCCCTAATCTATACGCTTCTCTCATTACTTGATCTACATTAACAGTATGGGACCAGGTCAACATGAGATATGGGCTGACTACATTTCCCTCTCCTCTCACCCCACTCTTTGACAATCCAGAATTCGGTCCGGGGTTAGGTGAGACTGCTTTCACGCACTGGCGTGCTATGGAATGCCGCGCCTTGGGTCACCTATATGATGAACAAGGGGTGATTCCCTTCCCACAAGTTAGATCTGAATATGGAATCCCGGAATCAGAAAGTTTGCACTACCTGCAACTCCAACACTGGGCATTACACCCAGACAACAAATCACAGGCACAGAGACACCTTACCCCTTATGAACATTGGCTCCTCACATGAACATCAGACAAGAAACTAATTTCAGACCTCTATAGGATCCTCCTTACTCGCTACACGCACACTTATAACGCTAGTCGTACATGCTGGGAGAAAGACCTAGGTCGAGCACTAAGTAGCAAGGAGTGGTAGGGGGCATATTATAGGGCAAGGCACACGGCCAGCAACATGGGCCTACCCAAAACACTAACCAAAATAGTCATCAACTGGTACTACACCCCGGAGCGTATTCACAAGGTAGACGCCACACAAACCCAGGATTGTTGGAGGGGTTGCGGGAAACCTGGAACGTTGGTTCACCTGCTATGGGAATGTGAGCATTTACAACATTATTGGTTTGAAATTCTGGCAGAATTTGACAAACACCTGGATACTGAACTGCCAAGATTTCCTGCATACATCCTTCTAGGGGTGCCAAATCCCCTAACATACCCCCTCAAGTCCAAAAGAGGATGCCAAATTGTGATAGCCTTGGGCACGGCCATACAAAACATCCTGATTCTTTGGAAAACACCTCGCATTCCTAGACACTAGCTGGCTCCAATGCTAATGGCATATCTTAGGGATGAAGAAGATATCCCTTACACTAGCAGGGAAAGGCTCGACCTTTGGAGACTTATGACAACCAGATATATGCGCCTCTTACGGCTAACCGCACCCGACACCACCACAACCCCTGACCATGCAATCACTGTTTACATTCTACTGTTCAGTATAGTAAATACTGCCCTCCTACCTGTGCGCATTCCCTCTTACATCAGGTGTATAGGATACTGAGGTCAACAGGAATATTACTTTTTCTAATAATCAGAAAGAAATGAAGAGATGAGTGTAAGGGTTTGAGCAAAGCACCTTTAGACATATACAATGTTCAATTCCCCTTCAAACCGTAGGTATATAATAATGACCTCTAAATGTAGGATGACTGGCAAGACTGGAAATCATAAAGGAAAGAACGACTTAACACTATATACTATATATTGTTAGATGTGCATTACATCATGCATCCTATATTTCCGCCATATCACAAGAGTTAAAAATAGAAAAACAAAAATACGCCGTAATCAAAAATCGAAAGTGCAGGACAGAGTTCAAAGTGGTATCAAATGAAGGTAATCCAAGTAATGCAGTTGTTATTGTTCGTTTTCTCTTTTCAGAATATCTAGCAATCAGAAGTACTGATACCAGCACATTAATGCATTACCGGTATTGAATTGATGCTTTGTTTCTTTCCTTCTTTGTTTTACAGCAGCATGGAAGTAACAGCTGAGATGCAGATGTGGGGTTTCCCTCGAAGCAACACTGATGAGGCAAGATGAGAGCCCCCCGATGTGAAGTGCCCAAAGAGAACTCTGCAATCAATGTGAAAAACCCGGAAGCAGAGAGGTAAGTGACACGACGGCAGGAGACTGCTTTTCACAAACAACTAGTTTCAGACAGGCTATGACTGGCAGAGGCCACAATGTGTCTCTGAGCATTCGGGCAGCAGTTGTGTTGAACAAGGATTGCCTCCAGACCTACTGGACACGCATCTAGATCTAGATGGTGTAGATGCCATCAGGGATGCTACAAGATGTTCGCAGAGGTTCATTTCTTTGCACCCATTTTTGGTGGGCCTTGATGGAGCTTTCCTTACTCGTCCTGATCTCATCCCAGGGATTTTCTTTGTTGTTAAGGTGCTGCCCGACTTCCTGGTAATTCCTAATGTTAGACCTTGGCGTGGATTCCCCTGTCTTTTTGCCTCTACCACCTGTATTTTTTACGCTGTGCTGGATTTTGTTTTTGCTGGTATAGATGCTTTGGGCACTTTGCCACTGCTGATCAGTGTCAAAGTGCAAGTGATCCCTGTGTAAATTATTATTGTTATTGGTTATCCATGATTGGCATATTTGTATCACCACGAAGTACCTAGTAAAGTGCACTGAGGTGCCAGGGCTGGTGATAACAAATGCTACTAGTGGGCCTGCAGCACTGATTGTGCCACCCACATGAGTAGCCCTAAAATGGTGTCTCAGGCTGCCACCGCGGTGCCTGGGTGCAGTCTGTGAACTGCCATGTCCTCCTGGTCAGTGTCCCCACTGACCACGCCTAACCCCTCCCTTTCTGAATACATTGGCCACCACTATGGAAGGATCAAGGTACCCCCTTGGGCAGGGTGCAGTGTATGTGAACGGTAGAGCATGTACTAGTGCAGGTGACATGCTCTGGTAGTAAATTACGGTACAAAAGGGGGTGGTGATGGGCGGAGCATCTGAATCAATCAAACACTCACACCCAGTCAAAATATCTGGGTTTAATCCTTCACCGTTCTTTAGCCCACTCTGCCACCCCAGTTCAGACATGGCCATATGCAAATCAGTCTGACCCTGTGCCTGATGGGAACAGTCCAGCCCGAACTGCCAAGCCATGCCTTCCCTGGACCGGAAACAAGCTTCCGAGGACCGGTTTCTGGCATTCCAGCCGTCTTCAGCCCGGCTTGCTTGAATCCAGTGGCAAAGTGAGCAAGGGACTCACGTCTGAGCATACCCTGCCACACTTATGGCGGCCAAAGCGGTACAAAAGGGGGTGGTGATGGACGGAGCATCTGAATCAATCAAACACTCACACCCAGTCAAAAGATCTGGGTTTGATCCATCACCGTTCTTTAGCCCACTCTGCCACCCCAGTTTAGACATGGCTATATGCAAATCAGTCTGACCCTGTGCCTCATGGGAACAGTCCAGCCCGAACTGCCAAGCCATGCCTTCCCTGGACCGGAAACAAGCTTCCGAGGACCGGTTTCTGGCATTCCAGCCGTCTTCAGCCTTGCTTGAATCCAGTGGCAAAGTGAGCAAGGGACTCACGTCTGAGCATACCCTGCCACACTTATGGCGGCCAAAGCGGTACAAAAGGGGGTGGTGATGGACAGAGTGAATTACAGCAATTTTCATTTTTCACTATTGTAAGGCTATCTTGCCCCATAGGCTATCATAGGGAATGCGGGCTACAGTGGCTACCAGCATATCTTCCCATAGGAGCAAGATTGGACATAAAAGTTTGGTATCCCTAAACTCAGAATTTAATAACACATCTTTTAGGAAAGGTTGTTCTTAAATCCTGTGTTTGAGAACAGCACTTTTAGAAAGTTGCTGTTCTCTTGTCTGACCTTTCTGTGTGCCTTGGCCTGTTTGTGAATTGACTGTCTGGTTTGTGAGTGACAGGGGCTGGGTGGCTCCCAGAGGCTGTGTGGGCCATCCTTGGGCTGAATAGCTTCATCTGCATCTAGAGTGGTGGGAGGGGTTGGCACCTGGGCCTGAATAGGGCTGTGCCTGCCTTCCACAATGCTGGCTCCACCTCCTGCTGGGCGGCTGACAACCCTGCCCCTCTGTCTGAAAGGAAAGGAGAGGCCAGGAAAACAAAGTGCTCAAGGAACGCCCAGAACTGGTTCAGACCAGGCTCAGAGCCCTCCTGCACAAAGGGAACAAGACTTTTAGGGGTATAAGTACAGGACCCCTGACTACAGAAAATTAGATCATCCTGGAATCAAGAAGGAACCTCTGCCAAGGAGAAAGCTGAAACTGAAGAAGGAAGACTGTCCTGCTGTTGCTCTGCTGGACTGACCTGCTGTTGCTTTGCTGCCCAGGAGAGGGGAAGGACTTTGCTTTGTGCTGTGTCCCCTTGCTTGAAGGAATCTCCAAAGGCCTGAGAAGAGCTGGCTCCCTGTTAAGAAGTCCCAGAAACAAAAGGACTTCCCCCGCAGCTACCCTGAACTCTGCTGAGAGAGTTCTCTCCTTCCTAGAGTGCTTGGGCCAGTTGTGGTGCCTATGGAAGTTGTACCTGTGTGGGGGAGCTGGAAACCAAGATTTTGAAGACTTTCTGCAATTTTTATCGCACCGCTCGCTTGCGGAGCGCATCCCCGTAAGTGCGAGGAAATTCCAGCCGCTACGAAGGCCAAGATTGTCGCAGCACCTGTTGTGGCGGCCAGAGTCATCGCATCCTTTGATTGCGGGACGCACCAGTCCGGTGCGGGAAGATTACCATAGCTGCGAGTCACAGAGCCTGTCATCACTGGGTGAGATTGTCGCACCGCTTGCATCACGTCGCTGCGAACATCGTCGCAGAGCCATCGCATCAAGGGCCCGTGAGAGTAGAATCAATCAATCAATCAGAGTACTTATAGAGCGCGCTACTTACCTGTGAGGGTCTCAAGGTGCATGAGGGGAGGGGGGGTGCTGCTACTGCTCGAAGAGCCAGGTCTTGAGGAGTCTTCTGAAGGCGAGTAGGTCTTGGGTCTGCCATATGCGGGTAGGGAGGGTGTTCTAGGTCTTGGCGGCGAGGTAGGAGAAGGATCTGCCGCCGGAGGTTGTTCGTTGGATGCGGGGGACAGCGGAGAGTGGGAGGCTGGTGGAGCAGAGCTCGCGGGTGGGGGTGTAGAAGCTGAGTCTGCAGTTCAGGTAGGCTGTGGAGTGCTTTGTGTGCGTGGGTGAGGAGTTTGAAGGTGATCCTCTGGTCGACGGGGAGCCAGTGTACGTCTCTCAGGTAGGGGGTGATGTGGCTGCGGTGGGGGACATTGACGATCAGTCGGCGGAGGCGTTTTGGATGCGTTGTAGTCGTCGTAGGTGTTTGGCTGGGATTCCTGCGTAGAGTGCGTTGCCGTAGTCCAGTCTGCTGCTGATGAGGGCCTGTGTCACCCTTTTTCTTGTTTCGGTCGGGATCCACTTGTAGATCTTGCAGAGCATGCGGAGTGTGTTGTAGCAGGAGGAGGAGACGGCGCTGACTTGCTTAGACATGGAGAAGGAGGAGTCAAGGATGAATCCTAGGTTGCGTGCATGGTCGGTGGGTGTAGATGCTGTTTCCAGTGTGGTTGGCCACCAGGAATCGTCCCAGGCTGAGGGGGTGGGTCCAAGGATAAGTACCTCCATCTTGTCCGAATTCAGCTTCAGACGGCTGCTCCTCATCCAGTTGGCGACGGCCTTCATTCCCTCGTGGAGGTTGGTTTTGGCGGAGTGTGGGTCCTTGGTGAGGGAGAGGATGAGCTGGGTGTCGTCGGCGTAGGAGATGATGTTGAGGTCGTGATGGCGGGCCACTTGTGAGAGGAGGCTATGCAGATGTTGAACAGTGTCGTGCTGAGGGATGAACCCTGGGGGACGCCGCAGATGATGTTGGTGGCTTCGGACGCTCTGGGTTCTGTCAGAGAGGAAGGACGTGGTCCAGTCAAGGGCCTTCTCTTGGATTCCAGATTCTAGGAGGCGTGTCTTTAGAGTGCGAAGGCAGACTGTGTCGAAGGTGACCGACAGGTCCAGGAGGATGAGGGCTGATGTTTCGCCATTGTCTAGTTGGCGCCTGATGTCGTCTGTTGCGGAGATGAGGGCCGTCTCGGTGCTGTGGTTTCGTCTGAATCCAGACTGGCATGGGTCCAAGATGTTGTTGTCTTCCAGGTGGCGGGCCAATTGCTTGTTGATGATTTTTTCAATGACCTTTGCCGGGAACGTGAGCAGGGAGATGGGCCGGAAGTTCTTGAGGTCCTTGGGGTCCGCCTTGGGCTTCTTGAGGAGGGCGTTGATTTCGGCGTGTTTCCAGCTTTCAGGGAATGTTGCTGTTTTGAATGAGATGTTGATGACCTTCCGTAGTTGGGGTGCAATGGCTGTGTCGCTGAGCTGCGCATCGTTGCTGCTTCCCCAAAGATCGTTGCATCGTCCCTTTTGCGAGCCGTTTCCACGAAACCTGTGCACCGAAATCCACGCAAGGTATCGCATCCCTCCCCATACAGACCGGAGTCATCGCAACACGCCCGCTATGTCCAGCGGGGTTGTCGCATCGCCACCCCAGGGTTTCAGGAGTGTCGCATCGCTTGCTTTTCACAGCTACAGCTTTCACTTGGAACTTTTGTCCCATCTAAATGTACTGTTGGCTAAAACATGACACAACTGTGGATTATTTTAACGCAACTTAAGAACTCTTTTGAAACCATATTCTTGAACTGTGTATGTTGGATTTTTGCCGTTTTGGTCTTGTGTAGTTTAGATTAAAATAATTGATTTTTCTAAACTGTTGTGGAGTCAGTTTGTTGTGTTTTCAATGTGTTACTGTGAGTGTTGGTACAAATACTTTACACATTGCCTTCAATAAGCCTTGACTGCTTGTGCCAAGCTACCCAGGGGGTGAGCTGAGGTTATCTAAGAGTGTTTCCTCCTTACTCTGACTAGAAGCAAGGGTCCCTATTTGGACAGTGGTACCTACCTCTGCCAACTAGAGACCCCCAGTTCTAAAACCTTACAATTGGTTAAGCTAATTGGCCGGGCTGGGCCGGGTTGGTTGGTTAGTTGATTGATGAATTAATGAAGTAAGTAAGGTTAGTTAGTAAATTAATTAATTGATCAATTGGATTAATATGAACCCTTGGTTTTTTAGTTTTTGCTGTAGTTTTGTTGTAGTTATTATTGATTGTTTGCTAATATAACTTATTTTACGGATTCTTTACAGATTTTTACTATCTGGTTGGTTTATTTGTTGTTGATTTGGTAGATTTTTTTTTTGTTTTTAAGGGCCTGCCTGCCAATGCCTGATGGCTCTTGAATGACTCTTGGATGGCCGGGATTCTAGAACCCTAAGCGGTCAGGATAGCTGTGAACTCCTTGAAAGATGGCCTGGCCTGGCGGGAGCAGCTCCTGCTGCGCCATGTTTAATTTTTCCTTGTCCTTTCCATGTCCTTTTCATTGTCCTTCATTTCCTTCCTGTGTGTTGGTCGCGGTACTAGAACTGTTACTGATACTGGTACTGATGTCCGTTAATGTTATTGTTTTTGATTTGCAGGTGATATTTGCAGGCAGTCTTTATGGATGAATAATGAAAGGTGGTGGGAGGGCTGGGGTGGGCTAGAGGTACTAGCGGGGCGCTCTGACTGAATTGCCGGCTGCACTTGTTCTAGACAGACCGCCTCTGCAAGGGCACACACTGCTTAACCGTTAACCGTCAACCATCAACCGGACTCGCCCCAAATCAGCCGGACTTGCTCCTCCCAAGTTTGCTGGCTCCCACTTACTATTTCGCCGTTTCCGTTGCCATTTCCCCCCTAGATATCTTGGATCCGCCGCTCCTCTATGTATCTGCGTGTTTGCGTGTATACAGTCTCTGCTGTCTCTTGCTGTCCTGCAGTCCCACAGTGTCTCGCCTCCCAAATCTTCTGTCCGGTCACAACTGCAGCACTGCAGCTCCCCTCACCCTCACCTCACCGCACCTCACCCCGTTCTTGCCCCACCTCCTCCACCGCCCTGCTTACAGCTTTGCAGTAGCTGCTACTGCAAAGCCACCCACCTCACACAATGGATCACACACAGCGCAGACGAATTGGCACCCTTGAAAAACCATCAAATCAAGCAAGGTAACAGAAAAGCCCCCTGGTTCAACGATGACCTCAAGAAATCCAAAAAGCTCTGCCGCACTCTCGAGAAAACCTGGAGAAAAAACCCTACCACTGACAACCTGACCTCCTTCAAGAACGCCACCCGCAAACACCACCAACTCATCCAATCCACCAAGAAATCAGCATTTAAGGATCGACTTGACAACAACGCCCAAAACAGCAAGGAACTATTGAACATCGTCAAAGAATTCACTAACCCCACCCCAGGCACTAACGACATCACCCCCTCCCAAGACCTCTGCGACTCTCTAGCCTCTTTCTTCCACAACAAAATCGCCGATATACATAACAGCTTTCAAAACCAGCCCGAAGACCAACCCACTCCGCCCACCTCAGAACCAAAACCCCACTCTATCAACCTCCGCACCTGGAACCCAATCACCACTGAAGACACCATCCGCCTGATGAATTCCATCCACTCAGGATCACCAACCGACCCCTGTCCCCACTACATCTTCAACAAAGCAGACTCCATCATCGCACCCCACCTCCGAGACGTCATCAACCACTCCCTCAACTCCGCCACCTTCCCGGAAAACTGGAAACCTGCCGAACTCAGCGCCCTTCTGAAGAAACCCACGGCTGACCGAACCGAGCTTAAGAACTACCGCCCCATCTCGCTCCTCCCTTTCCCCGCCAAAGTCCTCGAGAAAGCCGTCCACAGTCAGCTCGCCAACTTCCTCGAATCCAACAAATCCCTCGACTCCTCTCAATTAGGATTCCGAGCCAAACACAGCACCGAAACCGCCCTCATCGCAGCTACAGACGACATCCGAACACTACTGGACAACGGAGAAACAGTTGCTCTCATCTTACTTGACCTCTCCGCAGCCTTCGACACAGTCTGTCATAGCACCCTCATACAACGCCTCAGCAACACCGGTGTACAAGGAAAGGCATTGGACTGGATCATATCGTTCCTCACCGGAAGAACCCAGAGAGTCCGCCTCCCCCCATTCAAATCAGAGGCCACCAAAGTCATCTGCGGCGTACCACAAGGATCATCTCTCAGTCCCACCCTCTTCAACGTATACATGAGTCCCCTCGCATCCATCGCACGCCAACACAACCTCAACATCATCTCCTACGCAGACGACACCCAGCTGATCCTCTCCCTCACCAAAGACCCAAACACCGCCAAAACTAACTTACACGAAGGAATGAAAGAAGTAGCCGAATGGATGAAGAACAGCCGTCTAAAACTAAACTCAGACAAAACAGAGGTCCTCATCTTAGGATCTTCCCCCTCCGCCTGGGATGACTCATGGTGGCCACCGGCCCTCGGATCCGCACCAACACCTACGGACCACGCACGCAACCTGGGCTTCATCCTGGACTTCTCCCTCTCAATGACAAGACAAGTCAACTCCGTCTCATCATCCTGCTTAAACATCTTACGAATGCTCAAAAAAATCTTCCGTTGGATCCCCACCGAAACAAGAAAGACACTCACCCACGCGCTGGTCACAAGCCGATTGGACTACGGCAACACCCTTTACGCCGGAACCACAGCCAAACTTCAGAAAAAACTTCAACGCATCCAAAACGCCTCTGCCAGACTCATTTTAGACATCCCTCGGCAAGCTCACATTTCCGACCACCTGATAGACCTCCACTGGCTCCCTGTCAACAAGAGAATAACATTCCGTCTCCTCACCCACGCACACAAAGCCCTCTACGACCTGGGACCCGAATGCCTCAATACGCGTCTATCCTTCTACACCCCCTCCCGCCAACTATGATCGTCCAATCAAGCCCTCGCCGAAATTCCGCGCATCCACAGATCCACCATGGGAGGAAGATCCTTCTCCTACTTAGCGGCTAAAACCTGGAATTCTCTCCCCTCCCACCTCCGCCTCACTCAGAACCACCTCTCTTTCAGAAAGCAACTAAAAACCTGGATATTCGATAAGTAAATCACCACCCACCCTCAAGCGCCTTGAGACCCTCTGGGTGAGTAGCGCGCTATACAAATACTTGAACTTACTGAGGGTAAAGGGCCTAGGACTAGGGGTGGACAGTGCTTAATTTGTGCCGGTGCTTGTCGGTGCTTAGCACCAGCACCTTTTTATCAGGGCCGGGTCTACACTGTCACTGGCAACTCACTTCACCAACACGACTGCACTGCAGTCTGCACGTCATGGTCAAAGTAAATTAAATATCATTGCCTTACTGCAACGTTGTTCACTTCAGACAGTCTCCAGAGTCCTCTCCTCGGTGAAGAAGAGTGTTTCTCTGCAGTGCTGCTGAGAGAGCGAGCCCGATAACTTCATTTCCTTGATGCACATTAATTTTCTTTCAGTGTTGCTGGAGGTGGGCAGGCTGCGGGCCCCTGATTGGGCTGTATTTAGTTATATATTGTAGGGGGCTGCGTCAGCGTGCCGTGCATGCGTAACTTTTTTTTCATTCCAGGGATGCCACCCAGCACACACGTACTGGACGAGTCACCAGCACCCGTTAGCACAACATCGAGGCAGGAACTTTAAAGCAGCAGCCTCATAGTAAGTCAGTGCCACCAGCAGTAACCTCTCGTAAGTGAAAAAAACCCAATGCTGCTCCTTTTACTGGCGTGTGGGGACGGTCACCTGAACCGAGTCAGAGGCGCCAGCAATTGCCATTGGGCGGGGCACGTTGTGCTACGAGGCTGCCAGAAGAGCAGGGCGTTGCCCTGAATTTAACCCTGGCTACTCTAAATGGTAAAATCTCTACTATGACATACTTACTTTCACTTGGCTGGCAGTGCTCAAAAGAAATGAAAAAATCCATTAAAGCCAAAGGGATTAAAAAAAAAGGTGTGATAATCTTTCTGAAATATGATTTGTCCTGTGTTTGAAGAGCCGCCAGCAGTAACCGTAGCGCAGACAGCCAGTAAATAATAAAAAAAAAACAATGCTGCTTTTACTGGCTCGTGGTGACAGTCCCTTGAACCGAGTCAGAGGGGCCCCAGCAATCATGCCAACGGCGTCGGGCAGGGCACCGTGTGTATTGATATGACACAGTGCAAAGAATCTTTCTGGTGACATTGCACATGTGACACAAACAGTGCGCAGCCAAATCACGTCTCACTCCTCCCTAATTTCCGATTTCCTATGTCCCCAATGCACTCCTCTATGTACAGCACTCCCTGGTCGATATGACCTTTCGAAAAAATAGAATAATCCCTGCACAGCCCCCTGCAGCTGGCTGTAAATTCATTGGTGTCACATCAAATACAGTAAAGAACACTGTTAAGCATACTGAAGTGTACAGTCTAACGTGTACAATTTCAAACCTAAGTGGCGATAATGATGTTGCAAGGAAGGCAAAGGAAATAAACCTAAACATCCCACCAACTGAACTTTTCACAAGCATACATCCTACATCCATAGTGTGCACGGGGTCAGGAGGGCTAGCCATGCAAGAATGTTCCTGGCACAATATTTAAGCTAAAGAACAGTGCAAGAATCACGAGGCCTCAGCCCACAGACCTGACTGCCGCCCCCCCAGGGAAGTTTGGGGGTGGGGGTAAAAGGTTTGTTGGCAGGCATGTGCTGGTAAATGTTTGACGTACTTTACTTTTATTTGGCTGGGCTAAAAAAAAATTAAACCCATGAAAGGAAGAAAAGGTGTGATAATAATCTTTTTGTTAAGGTGATTTGCACGATGTGGGAGGTGTGAAGAACGGTGCAAGAATCATGAGGCCTCAGTCCATGGACCTGGCTGCAGCCTTCCAGGGGAGTTTAAGGATTGGTGGGGGTGAAAGGCTTGTTGGCAGGCATGTCCTGGTACATGATGTCCTTGCTTGTGAGTGGTTAGTTTGTAGAGTGAGGGGGCGAGTTGACGTCACACTGGGGCACCACCCTGCAGGAGGGTATGCAGTGAATTCCTAAAGATGGTTGAAAAGCGGGGGTGGGGCCGTCCCGGAAATCCCTCCCAGTATGGACAGAGGAGAGAGCGGGAGAGATGGTGGTTTGGAGGCCTGCCTGGAGAGGGCTGAGGAGGGCAGGTGATGTCAGGACTCCTGCCAACACCTGCCCACCTCAGCCCTCATGGATAGGAGTCATGGCTTTAGGGAGACATAACCAGCAAGAGCACATAGGCAGAGTAGCAAGAGAGAGAAGTGGATGGAGGAGAGAAGAACCACCAAGAGATATTAAGAGGTTGGATGAAGAGGGAAAGACGAGGAGAAGGTGGATGTAAGTTGTGCAGAACCAGCAAGAGAACGTTAAAGGCTTGGTGAGAGATTAGAGATGAAGATTAGATCAGGGAGGTAGAGTTTGATGTAAGAAGGGCAAAATCAGCAAGAGGAGAGGGAAGGCGGAAGGGGAGAGGTGTATCTAATGGGGTAGGAACAGCAAGAGAAGATAAAAGGAAAGGGGAGAAGGAAAAGGTATAGCTGTATTTAGGATGGCATAACCAACAGAGAAGATAAAGACTGGGTAGAGAGTTGAGTGGTGAAGAGTATGGCAGGAAAGAGAGATGTGAATGTAAGAGGGGCAGAATCAGCAAGCAAATATGAGAGGAAAGGTGGGAAGATGAGAGGTAAAGAGTAGAGCATGGAGGTATTAGGGCCAAGAGCAATGTAAGAGTGGCAGAACTAGAGAGAGAAAAAATGTGATCCTTATCAACTGTTTTCCTTATATTAGTTTATAAAATGTGTAATGCAGCTTTATGTTCATGGACGTGGTCTTTTTAAAATCATACTCCTTATGTTTTGTAAGGATTTCAGCAATGGACATTGACGTTCTTGATTTTTGGAGTTGGTTTACACCTTTTAAATACAAAATGTTGCTTAAAATAGCAGTCAGATTTCGGCATGTTTTGCTTATTTTTGGTATCCTCAAAGTGTCGGTATGATAAATTGTTGATTTAATTGGGGAAGATGCCTATTTTTGTTCAAGTACATCTCGGGCTCTGTTAAATATAGTTACATAGAGGAATGCTATGCTATGTATTAGGGGTCACGGTTTCAGTTGGTTAGGCAAAACTTGAGAGGAGGCGCATTGTGTGTTTGTGATGCAACTTTATTTATTTAATACTCGTACTTAATCATGTCGGAGGAAGCTGATGAAGTAAAATTTTGCCCCCCCCCCTGGAAAAATTTCTGCGGACGCCCATGGTCAGGAGACTGGAGACCAGAAGGGGGCGGCAGGGCAGCCCTGTAGGAGAGAGCAGGAAAGAGGGGCGAGTCTATGTTTAGGAAGCAGAAGAGAGGAGCAAGTGTGCAGTTCTGCGGGAGGGAGGAGTTTTTGAAGGATGTGTAAATGGGGAAGTGTCAGGCATAGCGAAAAGACCCGAAGGAAAGTAGGTGACAACCAGGTGAGAACTTGACATGGGGAGGGGAGTCAGGATCAGGGCTGAGGGTAGGAGGCCTCAAGTAGATATCAGAAGAGATGGGGACACGCTGCAGAAGAGGGTGAGTTTACAGTCCTTGGAGACATTAGAAGGGGGTGGGGGTTACAGCTTGCCTAGATAGAGGCTGAGTGCAAGAGGGGAAAGTGCACATGTGTGTGGAGACAGCAGGAGGGAGGGAGATGCAAGGGCGTTTGCAGGTCTGGTGGAGGGAACAGACGGGGTATGGGGAGGTAAGGGCCCACTATGGAGGAAGTGGGCGGAGCCAGGGGGTAAGTGGGTGTGGCCTCTGACAAATATTTGAGGACCTGGACTTCATCATTTACAAATTAAGCACTGTGGAGGATGGAGAGTGGAGGGCAGAGGTCAAACGGAGAGGATGGTCGGACTGCCACCGTGCCCACGAGGCCACGAGCCACAGGAGAGTCATGGGAGTCACAAGGGAGGGCCGCTGCACACCCCTACCACCGCACCATTGCAAGCACTGCAATCCGCGGTCCGTTCTGCAGTCCACGATCCCGCTGATTGCTAATGAAGGCAGGGGTTGGGACTGAAGCAGGCTGGGCGCAGGGCAATGCTACTAGCTGCTAGCTGGAGCCGCGGGGCGCGGGCCAGGTCAGCAAAGCGACTTCCTCGGCTGGGCGCAGGACAATGCTGCCAGCCACTAGCAGGAGCCGCGGGCCGGGATAGCGAAGTGTCATCCTCGGCTGTTGCTGGTCGCCTGTTGCTGCAATAACACAGACTGGCACCCCCACACGGAAGCTCTTAGAGCTCTGAGTTAGAAAGGATAGTTTTAATACTGTGATTGTCCTGTGCTTATAGAAAGGCAAAATCACTATCTGTTTTATTCGTTTGCCCTGCTGTGCAAGGCAAATTCACTGTTGGTGAATAACCAGTTCATTAGCATTGATTGAAAGCGATGGTATTTTTTTTTTCAAGCAAAGTTTTATTTTACGAATGTTGGTCTCACCATGAGTTAATACCTGAGAGATGCTACTGCCAAGCAAGGTGCTCCATAATTCCCCATTATTTGACTTTTATTAGGCACAGTTGAGTCGCCCCTGCTCGTAATTTTTTCATCCACTGACGCAGAATGCTATTGGCCATGCATATATCCAATCAGTGTGTTGCTGGCTCAAAGTAGCTGCTATACTATTTAGTCCAGTAGAAAACCCTAATCTACTTATGAGCCATAGGTGGCGGGATCACAGGTGGCGATTTTGGAGGATGAGAAAAAAGTGGTGGAAAAAGCAAATAGAACTGCTAACAAAAGTAAAGTAATAATATACCAAAGTATATATTATTGACCATGAAGCCCAGCCTATAGCAAAACGTTAAAACGATGAGGCAAGCCCAATATGAAACAAAAAGTTAGAACCATGCCAAACGACTCACGATAGGAATACAATGGAAAATAGTACTAAATATTACATTATAAGTAAAAAAAAAAATCTGCATTCTTTTAAAGTATTGAATCAAAAATCAAAATGGTGGCGAGATTAAGGAGCGCGAATAGACTCCCATCTGCTGAGTGTGAGAAGTTCACCTTAAAGGAAAAAAACAATCAGATATGGACATTTGAAGCTGGCAAAGCTCACAGGAATAGTGGCAAACCCAGGTGAAAATAATCCCAGTGCACTTATTTTGTACTGTTCAGCTGAAAAAAGGTTATCATGCACTATCTATCCAATTACAGGAATATCATGATAAAAATATAAATTACCAAAATATCGAAATGTATGTGTATGTAGTCAAGTATATATATATCTATAACTAGTATCTATACGATACTATATTCAAGGCACGAATATGTGGAGTTAAGAATATTAAATCGAAATTTACTCACATGCGCTTGCTTCGCTATTTTGGTCTTCGAGATTTTAGTTAATTATATTCTTGTAAATCGATATTCCGTATACAGTATTCCAGGTTACAACACAGGGTCGGAGCTAGTGCCTACCACATTATTGTTAAGTCGTGTGTGCTACTTCTTGCACAGTTTATCGTTCTGCCAGTCCTATGTAGTGCATGCGGGCTAACCCGACCATGCCATGTAAACTTTCACTCGCCATCCACAACCGCGCACTGCTGCAAGCTCAGCAAAATGCCAGACCACCGTGAATCCATATGCGGCAAATATTCATAGAAAATGTGCGACTTTTGAAGTAATTCACATACTGCGCTATAAGAAATGGCGTCATCTGTGGCATATAACTATGTGAATGTTTTAGCGACAAATGTGTTATTTATACCCACTTATTTGGCTAATAGATTATCAAAACACCTCCAAGAACTCAATTGCGTTTTCCATTATGGTTGGCAAATAAAAATAAATGTGTCTGCCCATGCTTCATGGGTGTGCTGCATAAGGGACGTCTGGAAACTCATCCACAAGAAACGATCTGAAAGAATGGCAGTGATTATTGTGAAAGGGTGTTTATTTATTGCACTGCATAAAAGAAGGTTTCACAATTCGATGGATTTTCTGTATAGCAGCGCTGTTGTTTGTGTATTCATGGCTGAGCTAGAAGTCACATGAACCTGTTTATTGTTCATACTTCAAGCAATAAGCCATCTGTGGTAGTCCATTTTTTGCTGCATGTTTATAGGCAAATATGTTTATATGGCTTCTTTCACCTCACATGCATATTTATTGCAATCTGATTATCAAACGTAATGTTTGTTTTCAACGGTACTGTATAGCTATGCATTTATGATGGGATTGTACATAATTTCTGTGAGCATTTTACGGCTTGCTATTTGCTTCAAACACGTTCCTTGTTATGGTCTGGCTTGTCGGCGCAGCTGACACCAAATTATTATGTGAACATATAGAAGAGGGGGTTTAGCTCTGCCCACATGTTGGGAACCAGGTGTACATGCTTTGATTGGTCAGAAGGTGTGTACTTCTCCCAAAAAAGTGCTTGCCCTCCACACAGCTGTGATGATTTTGTTTATTTTTCCAGCTGCCTGAGTTTGAACGTTCAGGTACTCACACATGACATTGTAATAATATTAAAGCGCATTAGATAACTATAGGCCTATAGGCATTGCCAATGCTTGTTCTCTTTTAGTGTAAGGTTGTTTACATACAGGCTATAACAAGTACTCTGTACTTGCTCTGACTTCGGTGCTTTCAGACATTAAAAATAAACGAGGAATGCATTTAATTACTCGAATCCACGTATTTTATTTCCAATGACATTTGATTTTTACCTTCCCAACAAAGCTGCAAGATGAACCAAACATACAGAAAAATGAAGCTGAACATAAAATAATTCAGAAAGACGTTATCGTGAAAGATAGAACACAAAGTAGTAAAAGCATGATTTAGTGAACAAATTATGATGCACGTAAGATTGCTGATTTTTTCTGTCTACCCAGAAATAAGCACAGTAGTGCACGTTACATGGAACAAGCTAAAACAATAGACATTAGGGGCCGATTACGATGAAGCCAGTAAGCCTTCCTGCCTGCATCATAATGGGCCTCTCTGTTTATTTTCCAACCACCACATTATGATGCTGTCAGTCGGAAAGTAAACTGGCCGATCAGTACGGCTGGCTTGCAAAGGGCTTACGGAGCAAGTTGGCCAGTCAGATCGGCTCATATTCACAAAGGGCAGGCCTTTCGGCCCTTGGGATTACGATGCATGGTTTCAGACATGGTTTCCAAGTTGATCTGTCCGACATGGAAACCATGTTGGAAAGTGTGTTTGGGGGCCCCTCAGCAGGCCCCCCTTGTGCGTGCGGCCTCCGGTTGGGGGCCGAGGGGGCACGAGGTGCAGAGACGAAAAACAACTTCCATTTCTCAAAGAATGAGCAACACCTCCCATTTCTCAATGGGAGCCTGGTTTATGGCCGGTTTGTGGAGTATGTTACCGAACAGTGTTGGGTCGCATTGCGATTACCCAGTCACAATTACCGCACCGGAGGTCGGTTGGTCTTGACACAGAGACGGTGTCGGGCGGACACAAGTCCAGCCAACATCATAATCAGGCCATTCAACTGAAAACCACTTCTGTATCAGTTGTACGTGTTTCCTGTTGACTAGATTACTCCCTTGTTGCAATATCATAATTTGTAGACCCCCTCGGGTTAGGAATAAGACGTATTTGAACAAGGAATCACAAATAATTTAAGGCCGCTTGTGTTCAGTTGTCGAAGGGATACTTTATACATCCATGTTGCTTTTTGTTCCTACAGAAAGTAAGGACAAGAGCATCAGTACCCAGAGCATGCCTCAGATGGCTGCAACTGCTCCTATTGGCACTTGTAATTAAAAATGTGTCCCTCCCAAGTGGTTCCTATTCAATTTAGAATTATTTTAACTTTATAATTTTGGGGCGATGGTTGAAGTTTTCGATGCACTCATCTGCATTGGGAATTTCCAAAATCACGGTTGTATACAGAGGGCAATAGAGAAAGAAATGAAGTCTTATTTAGTGCATCAACCTGTATATAAGCCAATCATGTGTGACGCTCCATTGTTATAATGGGTTCCTGCACCTCAAGTAGCTCCATTAACTTAACACTGAATCAACTAGAGGTACTCAATAGACGTTGTTTGAACTCATTGACCTATGAATAGAATTCTGGGAACAATACATCGCAGATGCACATGTTGAAACTCACGCATTCTGGTTAAACTTGGCAAGCCATCATCATTAAAGAAAAATGTATAACCCCATAGTTAGTATCTAACACCTTCCATGCTCATGACGAGCTGAGCTCATCATGAGGCACGGTGCTCCGGTGCTCATGACGAGCTGAGCTCGTCATGAGCCGTGGAACGCTCACACGCAGGGATAATTCCCCTGCTGTGCTGAGCGTTCCACGGGAACGGGTGCAGCTGTGACGAGCTCAGCTCGTCATGAGCTCCGGAGTACCGTGCCTCATGACGAACTGAGCTTGTCATGGGGAAACAACCTTTACAATGCAACTTTTACAACGCACTACCATTACAACGAAACTTTTACAACGCAACATCCATTACATCGCATGCCATTACAACGCAACCATTACAACGCATGACACTACAATGCATACCACTACAACGCATGTCATTACAACGCATAACATTACACCGCATAACATTACAACGCATAGTACCCTTACACTATCCAACACTTACCCTACTGTTGCACCCCCTGGAGTTAGAATAGTAATTTTTACCCCTACACTATCCAATACTTACCATACATGCAATGTATTGTTATGCATTGTAATGGTATGCGTTGTAAAGGTAGTATGCGTTGTAATGGAATGCATTGTAAAGGTAGTTTTTAAAAATTAGTTGTAATGGCATGCATTGAAATGGAATGCGTTGTAATGGATGTTGCGTTGTAAAAGATGCGTTGTAAAGGTATGCGTTGTAAAAGTATGCGTTGTAACATCATACAACCTTGTCATGAGCATGGGGGCGCTGTGCGCGTCCCCCGCCCCCCAGCACAGCGGGGGAATTACCGCCCACAGTGAAGGGTTTAAGTTGCAGCAGTATTGTCATAGGAGTCCCTTGCCATACAGCACCTGCAGCCCGTGCTGCACTCCTTCAGTGCAGGGCACTCTAGCACTGTAAACGTGCCACCTTACTTCGACCACATTCTAGGGTGAGGAAGTTTTCGGGAAGAGTGTTGACAATACATCATACTTCCTTTCTGTCTATAGTTATATCGAACTGTTGCGGCTTGCACTGTTTTGGTAAGTGACATCAATTGGGTTTTTTCCAAGGAGTGTCAATGTTAGCTGATTAACAGTGAGAGGCTCAATTGCTTCTGAAGAGCTTCTCTGATCCCTTTCCCAGTGGGCTGTTTAACCCTTTATTGCCTATAATAAAAAATCGAGAACTACAGATAGTACCTTTTTTTTTTAATTTCACAACTCTGCTTTTGAAGAAGGAGAGAGGATACCATCACATATTTTTGTGTTTTTTCAAACTGCAGCTTGTTGCATTGTAGAGCTTGTAGTTGTATTTTTACTAGTTTCTGCACGGGCTCAAAATCCCAACATACAAAGTGCTGGTGGCTAAAACTCCTGAATTGGCCATTAGTCCGCTGCATTTTAAAAATGTTAGTCAGCTATGTTCTAAAATCTTACAAAGTCAAATAGTCCGTTAAAAAAATGTTTGTTTCACTCGTAAATTCCGATGTACACTATGCTCAAATATTTTTTGAGGGTTTACTCTTTCACTGACATCATGCTCTTAAAAAAGCATTGGCATTATTAATCTTATTTCTTTCATGTAGAGTACCAACAGAATAAAGATACAAAGGCAATTTCAAACTCACCGGTTACTTTAGCGGTTGGGTGGGTGTGGGAACCTTAGGGGCAAGTGATCCCAATCTAATTTGGTTATCTACAACCTTGAAGGTCTTGTTTTCACGGGGCAAAACACCTAGGTAGTGCAGGGGGAGTAGAACAACAGACCAAAAGAGGATTTAAAGTAGACAAAGATATTCCCTGCATATTTTTCAGCTCAGCTCTTCGATAAGTGTAATGGAGAGTTTGCCATCTGGCTTGATTAATCATCCTTGGGATGCTCTGTTTTAGTTAATTTCTGTGGGATAGCTCAGACTGTAAATTCAATACTGTCTAGGACCAGCTCTCATAGAGCTCATACAACTCCCAGGTGGTTTGACAAAAGGTGTTCAGTTGCACTTAAAAAGCTAGAATTGGCCCTTAAACCTGTGCGATCGGACAACAACTTACTTAGCAGGGCTAGGGAATCCTATAAACTATAACTTAGGACCGGAAAACGTGCTATAAAACTATGAAGCCTGGACAATGTTACAGAGGCAAGCAATCTTCAGAGCAGATGTAAATTCTAGTCTACCTTTAATTAGTCATTTCTCAATAGGGGAGATCATTGCTTAGTTACCACACATATAAACCCACAAGTGTGGGTTAATCATTTTAAGGAAATCGAAAATGTATCCCCAGATACTCTGGGGAGTAATTTAGATGTTTTCCTGGTGGGTGACTCACATTTGGTCTTCTCCGTAGCATTGATCAATTTAGCCATTTCCCAGCAGTCAATCAACAAGGCCCCAGGCCAAGATGGTATCCCAGCTGACCTGTATAAGTTCTTACCAGAGGTCTGGGCACCGATTGTAACACAGACAATTACTTCTTCAGTCACTGGGTGAATCCCAGCTACCTTGTCAACACCAGTGATCGTCCTTGTATTAGAGAGTAGTGAGAGAATGGCCCCACACTGCTACCGGGCATTTTTTCTACTGGCACTGTTGTCAAGGTGGTAGTTAGGGACATCCTAAATAAGTTAGCAGCTTAGATAAGGGCAGAGGGGAGTTTCTCTAATGTTCAATGGGGCTTTAAACCCCGGCTGGGCACCAGTAATCAATTCTTAAGTTTACATATGTTGATTGGTAAATACACTGGCATCAGCCACGGGTCTATCCATCATGCCTCTATGACCCTCTCCTCAACTTTTGACCATGTGAACAGGTCAAAGTTATGGGCTATCATATTATCTATGTAGGTGGCTGCAGATATAGTTTTTTTCTTGAAGGAATCACATGAACAAACACAAGCAATAGTCAGGTTTTGTAGTGAAGACACTTGTACAGAGTCCTTTGAGGTAGCACGGGGGATACATCAAATGTGCATATTGGCCTATTTATTTTATTTACTTTGTATATTAGCAAATTAGAATCCTTTTTCGTAGGTAATGATGTAAATTACACCAAAGTGAGGACTCGTCCCATCTCCACCTTATTACACGTGGAAAATGCCAATGCAGTGCTGATGCCCTGGACTACGCTGGAACTTCAGAAATTAATTGATTTCCATTTTAGTCTATTTGCAGAGGCTGGATCTTTCAATCAACTAAAATTTTTTTAAATTAATTACTGGGTCTAAATCAACTAAGAGCAGGAGATGGTCTGTGATGGGGCCAACACTTGATTGTAGGGGCTCTCGGTGTCCTCCTTTGGATGCCAAGTGGAACCCCTTCCAATGCACTAGAGTGGCTACAGGGACTTTTTCTGCCAGGTTAGGTAAGAAGCCTGTTGGGATCAAGCTTTAGCTTTACAATGCCAACTGTGCGTCAATTATAGTATATGGTCGATATCTAAGGGGGGGGTATATAACTCCTCTCATTTACAGATTGTGAAAATGTTTTTCTCGCAGACTGTTAAGTGTTCCAATGAGTATCGGAATCTTCACCAACCATCATGAATTGAGCCTAATGTTTTGAGACCATCATTAAAATGGATCAAAATAAGGATGAGCCCAGAATGCAATCTTAATAGGTTGAATCTGAAGGCCTCCTTACCTTACAAAGCAGCAGCCGAGAAGCAGCACATAGTGGTTGTAAACGTGGAGCCGAGTTCGACCTGGGGACCTGGGTAAAATTGACTGGTGGGCCTGAGGAGCAGAGGTAGGTGGGGCAGGTGGCTGAAAATGGCTGGTGTGCTCATGCCCTCCTGAGCAGGCTGAGTCGTATCAGGCAGGTGCTGAAACACAGGTGTCATCCGGTACAGCTTGTGGGAAAAAAGCGCCAGCACCATTGCTATCAGGGCCACTTGAGGCTTGCTCTGCAGGACTCATCAAACCATTGTCTCTGGACCCCAACCCCTAAAAGAGCAGAATCATTGCCTATCTAACTCCATGTTCTGCGTCTCTCACTGCTCACGTTCCCGCTGGCCCTGGCATTAGGGCTTTACCACTGCCAGTAGTAGTCCCAGGCCCAGCAAACCACGGTCTGATCGTGGCGAAATCAGGCGGGGCCAAAGTCTGACTACTGGACCATGCCCCCATCTTGGTTGTGGAGCACAGCTGCAGCAGGAGAAACCTAAAATGATAGACATTGACCGTATGCAACGAAATCCAGCCAATTCCAGCTAATACTCAGCACAAATCTAGGCTGAGTTCCAAACTGCACCCTTAAGGGAAAAAGGCAAAATCCTCAACCAGCATTGCCCCCTGCCTGACCCCTGTAGATGGAGAGGGAGACTGCAAGAAGCTAGTGGAAACCTCATGGGGCCTGCTAACCAGAGCTTCATGGAGGTGAACGAACAGGGCGTGTAAAAAAAGAATAGCATCACTCAAAACCAAAAGGGTGTTCAGGACCTGAAAGGAATCCTTTTCTAGCTGGTGACACAGAATGCCAACAAAAAAGCTAAGGAAGACTGTGTGGGTGAATGCAAGCGTAGGAGGCTCCAGGTAGCCTCTTGAGAAAGCTGGGCGTGTGTGAGGTTTGTGGGGGGTCTAGTGTGCTCCTTCGTGTTCCCCTCTTGATCCACCACCACTTGCAAATCAGCAAGGGAATGAGCCGTGCCTGGAAATCATCCTATATAAGGAGCGAAGGTTGGAGCACAAAAGATCTTAACCCAAGGGTGGTTAAATAAGGCTCCATTTCCCTGTGCCATTATCAGTAATCCTCAGAAAGACACAACGCAAAAATGCTAAGAGAGCCAAAGAATACCGACAATAATGCAGTCCAGGAGGACGAGGAAAGACCTGGGTCAGGGCAAGAAGAAGGCCCTAAAGAGATCAAGAACGCCAAAATATGTTCGGAGGAAGAAGAATCAAAAGAACTAGAAACAGCATCACTAAAGCCGAAACTAAAAAAGGGTTGGTACTTAATGGTGCCCAAAGGAGAAGGTCATACAATAACAGATGTACCAATTCAGGAACACGCAGAGAAAGTAAAAACGATGGCAAATAAAACATGCCCAACTTTTCCTCAACTGGGAATCACATTGGGGATAGACAGCCACCCCTTAAACAAGGCAAATACACATGATACTCCCATCCTAGGTACAAGATATAACAAGTACAAGCACCCTTATAGCACAAACAGAAGTGTGTAAAGTCAATACATCATTGTCATTTTCAACCTTGAACCTCTCCATCTTTAGCAATTTTGACTTTTTCATTTCAAGCTCTGACACAGCTAACAACAAAGGTCAGTTTAAGAGTCTTGAAACATGGGATCATCAACTGATTACATTCATGGAAACAATATTAACCATGCAAGGTGAAGATGCAAAACCAACTCAAACCCCAATACCTTATTACAAGGGTAAATCCGACAGAAGGACACAACCACAGTTAGTTTGAGCCCGTTCCTTGTCCACAGTAGTAGCTTACCAGTTAAGGACACGTTCTCCTATAAGGCAAATCTTTCCTGAAGGCCAATTAATATGCCTCCATCCGAGATGATTCTTAAAACTGCTCCAAATGAACAAGGGAACGGAGACAAGGACTCCAGGCTCGGAAGCAGTAGCTGAATCCGCCAACACCACTGTTCAACCAGTGTAGTTTCTTTTTCCAAAACAAAGTATAAGCAGAAGTCAATCTGGTGGAATCAAAGCATGAAGAAAGTCTCACTACAGATAAAGCCCCCAACAATACCCAGGGCTCAGTGCTTGTACTAAGCCCTTTCTGCAGTCAGCATTGAGTGATAGAAACACTTACGAGACCTTCTACGAGTTACGACACAGCACTGAGAACAATGAAGAAACTAAAAACAAATCAACGAACATGTGCAAGGTATCACAACATGCATTTTTCAGAACCAATGACTACAGCGAGCAGCAAAATCTGCATTCTCATAAAGAAAACAGTAACGTTGGGATGATGAGAATGAATGGCTTGATACATCAAGACACGCGTAACACTGCGGTCCCACAGCAGATCAAGACTCAGGGGCAATACACACAGCATGATGTGCCACACCAGGAAAAAAAACTGGCACTCTCTGAGCCACATAGGGCCAAGATTCAAGCACTGACTCTGGGGCATCTAACTCCTGCCAATACCCTCCTATATATAACAAGCATTTGCAATGCAATTGGTCTCAGCATTGGGACCTTATATGTATTTAGCTATGCAGCACATTAGCGTGGTTGCTGAAATATCTACTGTTCTTAATAATGGAGTGAAAGTAAGCACCGAACTGCCTGATACTAGGCACTTTGGAATTATGTTTCCAACAATTCACTAGACTTTGCAGTTAATTTTGCAATTTTAAGTATTTATTGTAAGTGAAAACAGCTGTGATTCCATTAAATCGCCAAATGTTTGCCTTCTTCCCGCACATGTACCTAAGACTGTGCATTACTTATCGCTTCTGACACAGACATTCCTCTTGTAATGTCAGGCCACTTATACGGTCCAAATCACAAACTTAATAGCCACATATTAGTTGTCATTAACACCCAAGTAAATACTAGTTATGCTATCAACATGACAGTGATGAACGGCTGAATTGACTCTTCTGAGGTTGAACCTATGGCCTTCAGGATACACGCAGATTCATCGATGAGAGTGCAGCCCACTGAGGTTTCATATCGACTAATGTTATTCATAAACATTTATTGCGCCCCCATAAACACCTTTGCCCAGGTCTCCAATACGTATCTTTATGATTAAGGCCAAGAAACCACTTGCAACCCTCCGTCTGGTAATTTAAACAAATTAGATCAGGTTTGAGAATGTGGCTCTGTATGTCAGATGTAAAATAGGTAGTACCCAGAGCAGGAAATGAAGTATGGAGTTTTTTTGTATTTGCGCTTTTATAAGCATTTTTTAAAAGAAAAGTTCCATAGAAGTGATTTTATATTGAAGTGAACGAGAAACACACTTCGAAGCAGTTATTCATAAATAATCCGGGACACATATGCGACCATGCCCTAAAGATTTCAACTTGTTTTTTATTCTTAAAACTTAATTTTGCAATGTAATAGTAGATTGGCGTTTTATTTCTTATGTTTTTAAAGTACAATATTTTTTAATAAGGCAGAGGAATTGAAATCCTTGGCTCACATGACTTTGTTAGAAATAACTGGTGTGCCTGAGGAATTTTTAATGAAGTGGAGGGATTTATAATTGTAATTTTTGGAAATGTTATTGCTATTGAGAAATTTGTGACTATAACATGTTTTTTGCAATTTTCACCCCGAGTGGGCTGGGTATGCTCAGACGTGAGTCCCAGGCTCTCCACACCACTGGAGTCAAGCTATCCAGGCTGATGAAGGCTGATAGCCAGAAACCGGTCCTTGGATGCTTGATTCCGGTCTGGGAAAGACAAGGCTTGGTAGTTCGGACTGGACTGTTCCCATGAGGCACAGGGTTGGAGGTGATTTGCATATAGCCAGTGTCTAACCCAGGGTGGTGTGGAGTGCAAAAAAACGATGGATTTAGGCCCAGATCCTTGTAATGGGGTAAATGTATGACATTGTTCTACATTCTGTCCATCAACTGTGTTTTTTGCAATTTTCACCCCGAGTGGGCAGGGTATGCTCAGACGTGAGTCCCAGGCTCTCCACACCACTGGAGTCAAGCTATCCAGGCTGATGAAGGCTGATAGCCAGAAACCGGTCCTTGGATGCTTGATTCCGGTCTGGGAAAGACATGGCTTGGTAGTTCGGACTGGACTGTTCCCATGAGGCACAGGGTCAGAGCTGATTTGCATATAGCCAGTGTCTAACCCAGGGTGGTGTGGAGTGCAAAAAAATGATGGATTTAGGCCCAGATCCTTGTACTGGGGTGAATGTATGACATTGTTCTACATTCTGTCCATCAACTGTGTTTTTTGCTATAACATGATTTTGGGCATGATTCTAAGAGAATGTCTGCATAAATTAAGTTATTCATTACACTAAGGGGCCTTTGCTTAAGATGCACTTAATCACATGACCACCTGGCTTCCGGTCCAATGCCGCCGCCTTTACGGTGGCCTTGCAAGGACATCTCCAGGCAGTGCGGTCCACTGCCGTTTTTCTACGGTTCAGACCAGCTGATTTGGGAAACTGCATGCCTCGTTCAATGGGAAATATGCCACAAATAAGGGGGCGCTAGAGGGCGCACGAGCTAATGGCCGCACTTTAGTGAGGCTCTGGCTGCCTAGGCAGAACTATCCTGCATTTATCCTCTAATCCTGCAGTTTTCCACCTAAAAATTTCAACGAGTGTCAGGACCCGTGCCCTGCAGATCCTGTCAAAATTTGGAGGCGATCCGACGTCGGAAACCGGACTTCGTCGAGTTTGAAGTCAGACCGGGACACACTGCTGCAGAGGGGCGGCGCGACAGCCTGGTAGTGCGACTACGGGAGGCCGAGGCTCGCCACGAGGAAAGTGGGCCGCAGTTGCGGGGCGGCCCGCCTGGAAAGTGCTATTCCTGCCAAGGATCGGCTGACCTGCTGTGGCGGTGAGTCTTCCCCCTTTGCTGGCCACGTTACCGTGCAGGGACATTAAGCAGCGATCCAAAGACTTGCTGGGACCGTGAGTGGAGACGGGACCTGCCGCCTGACCGGGAGGTGGGTGAGAGGAGCCCCGGGCTGGACGAACATTTGCCATAGTGCCAGACCACCCTTCGTGAGCTCGCCGCTGCTGGTGGAGGTGGGCGCCAGGAGTTTGCTGTGGAGCACGGCCGGATACCGGACCCTTCACTGGTCGCTGCCCGCCGGCAGCACGGTGGAGCCCTCCCCCCACCCCCCCCGAGCCTCTCCAGTGAGTTCTGAGAGTATCCCTGTAAGGCAGGGGGGGTCTGCATGAGCGCAACTGGGGCATATCTCGGACCACTGTACCTACTGACGACGCACAGCGCCCATAGGAGTGTGGCTGGCACTGTGTTGTGGAGGCGCCGCTTGTCTCAAGGTCTGCAGGGGTGCGCACCTCTCACTCGTACTACGGCGAGGCCACGTGCGGCCTGCAACCCGAATACTGGTGGAGAATTCTGTACACTTGTGTGGGCAGCTCGGCGCTGTGGGAGACACTGTGGCCCCGACTGGGCGCTGGAGATCCTCGTAGCTGTTATAGGTTCCCCTTCCACGCACTACTAGCGGGCGATGTGGGCAGAGGGTGACGGAGGGGCACAGGCCTTCCCTGCCCAGCGGAGGTGAGACACACCTTGGTGGAGAGCTGACGGTGGTAGGACACCTACAGAGTGGTCTCGGTGGGGGCACTCTATCGCGCTAGACCGCTCACCCTTGATACGACACCACCGGCCGTGCGCACATCGGAGCCTGGTGGAACCACTAACGTCTCCTGAGCGATCGACGGTAGCTTCGGTTACTGGTGCTGAAGACACGCTCTGTTGCGGTTGTGACTCGCGCGCTGCTGGACCGCTCCTTGGGCTGAAGGTGCCGCCACGTACGCAACCAGTGTGCTGGAGGAACAGATGCAAAGGGATTTGTCGACAGGCAGTGAGAACCGCTCCACTCGTATCTTGCCGAGCACCTCAAGCCCCTACAAGCGACGCACAAAGGGGAAGAATGACAATAAGCAGCCTAAACTCTCTTTTGAGCCCGCGGCCACTAGGAAACAACTACGAGACACGGCAGGGGCTGGTGGTGCACGTGGATCACCGAGTGCTGCACCCTTATCCGCCTCCGTGACCCCTGAGATGCAAATGATGATGGAGGAGATGAGGCAGGGCTTCGCCACAATAGTGGACAAGGTGGATCGGCTGTCCTCGAGGATGGATGGGGTCGCACAGAAACTGGAGGTCCACGAGGATTGCCTTACGGAGGCAGAGCGACGCATATCAGCTGCGGAGGATGCATCAACGTCCCATGATACCCGCCTCTCCAGGATGGACAACATCCTGCGCGTGATAGCGGCGAAAAATGAGGAGTTGGAGGCGAGGAGTAGACGCAATAACATCCGCGTCACAGGCGTACCGGAATCCACCAACACCGGGCGTATGGAAGAATGTTGAAAAAATCCTCGCGACTGCAGTGGGCAGGGAAGCCTTCTCCGGTCAATTTATTGTCGAAAGAGCACACCGTTCCCTAGGTCCACGTCCTGAGCCAGGAAGGCCGCCGCGGCCGATTATCGCTCGGTTGCTCAACTACCGCGACCGCGACGCGGCACTAAGGGCGGCACGAGTGCACCGAAACCTGACATGTGATGGGGTGACCTTCTCAGTATACCCGGACTTCACCCCTATGGTGCAGAAACAACGGAAGAAGTTCCTGGATGTAAAGAAAAAGCTTAGAGACATGCAGGTGGACTATGCACTCCTGTACCCTGCAAGACTCAGAGTGACCCACCAGGCCAAACAACATTTTTTCACTAATCCGCAACAGGTGGAGGACTATATCAAAAATCCGGGCTACTAGAGGTGGAAGGCGAAACGAGGAGGATGATTATGTCGACGGGGGACATTTGGAGAATGTTGGCGAATGAAAGCGCCTTTCTGAGTTAGACTGATAGACCTTTTATCGTTGTGCTGCTGCTCGATTTGTCCCCTTGAACCTGGCCAAGCCCCGAATGGATTACCTTGCTGTGGCAACGAGTTGCAGATTCATTGCTACGTGAACTTGCTGTGAATGAGCTGGTGACTCGCTGGCTGTGGCCCGATAATGGGATTGTTGTTGAAACGGGCAAGATGTTGGCAAACTTGATGGAGGCATGTCCTGCTGCTGATAAATGGGCATTCTCACTTGAATGCACTGGAGTCCTCTCCACCTGGGGAGGAAGACGTGAGAGACGTTGAGATGATGGACAGGTGCAACTCTGCAGGGGTGATGTATACCAGGCACCACCCCCCTCATCTCTGACTGTTCCCGCATGGTGTGTACGGGGCGGGAGGAGATTAACGGGGTGGATTGGTGCGTTCCTCTGTTGCCCCCGGAAGGGGATCCCCCACACAGTTCTTTGTTGGTTGTTGAGTATGGGGTTCAGGGAGGGGGGAGGGAATGTGGTACTGGCAAGATTGGGTTGCTTCAGTGGGAGGGGGGAGGTATGGGAGTGCGGGAGTTGGGCTGTTGCCTGCGGGGAGAAGGGGAAAGTGTGCCTGTTGGGGATTGGGTTGTTGTGACCATAAGTAATGTTTCGGGAGATATCTATGATGTGCACACATGTATTGCAGCGAATGTGACTGATAGTGTTACGGTACGGGAGATGCGGATGTTTCGGACAGTGAGTGAACTTGCACTAAGTATGATGCGAATAAGGGCTGGCATCTTGGCTATGATTCTTTATAGGAAGGGCAGTGGCGGACATGGGCGATGATGCATTGAATAATATCTCAATATTGTCCTGGAATGTGCGTGGCCTTAATGATCCCAGGAAATGCAGAAATGTAATTACGTATTTAGATAGACATCATGTGAAAATAGCGTTACTTCAGGAAACTCACTTGGACCCACGGAGGGACCCTAAATTTGCATGTAGATGGGCACTTGTGAGGGAGTTCTCTTCTTATTCCACGTATTCCAGAGGTACGGTCATCTTGGTTAACAAAGCCCTGCCATTCCAAAAGTTGGGAGCGAGGGTGGACACTGAGGGACGGTATGTGATCCTATGGGGCAGACTGGGCACGGAGGTGGTCATAATTGTGAACTGTTATGCGCCCAATGTTGATACACCTGGTTTTTTCCTGACATTGTGGGGTCATGTGTTAGAGGTCGAAGCTGCACACATCATCTGGGGGGGGGGGACTTCAACTTGTCGCTGATGCCTGCAGTGGATAGGTCGGATGGCAGTGGCCAATACAACACAAAAGCCTGTGACACCCTGTTGGGTATATTAACTGAGGCAGGGCTAGTAGATAGCTGGAGGTTCAAGCACCCAGTGACTAGAGAGGGCACACATTTCACGGCACACGCACGTACATGGGCGAGACTTGATTACTGCTTTATATCAAGGGGCCTAGCTAATGGTGTCATTAATGTAAACCATTTGCCTCGGACCTTCTCTGACCACTGCCCGGTCTTGGCTATACTTGAGATGCCTGGACTACGCAAATCGAGACCGCCGTGGCGGCTGTTCCCCTCCTCTCTTCTCGACCCTGTCTTCAAGCATGAACTCGGTGAGGAGATAGAGGCTTTCTTCCCTAGAAATAAGGGGACAGTCGAGAGTGTTGAGACAATTTGGGAAGCCTTCAAGGTGACTGTCAGAGGTATCACGATCGCTAAGAGCTGCGGGTTACTGAGGGACATAGTGCGTACGCTGACTAAACTTGAATCGAAACTTAAAGCCCTGGAGGCGGAGATGGTCCACAACCCTAGCCCTGACCTGGCGCGGGAATTCAGGTCGAAGCTTTCAGCCTTTGAGGAGGAAGCTGCCAGGGAGTTGAAGTTCAGGGGCAAGTACTGGATGGCTAGGAGATTCTGCGAGGGGGACCGGCCGGGGAAGGTACTTGCAGCACTCACGCGACCCCAACGCTATGCCACCCATATCTTGGAAATTGCTGATGGCAAAGGGGGGACCTATCAGGACACCAAAAGGATACAAGACACCTTCCTAGAGCACTACAAACATTTATATACCTCGCAGCAGGAGGGCGAAGTGGAGTTCGGGGACTTCCTTGATGATATAGCGCTATGTTGGCTTGGCGATAGCCACAGGGCCTTCCTTGGGAGTCCTTTTGAACTAGATGAGATTAGGGATGCTATCATGTCCCTCAGTAACGGTAAAGCTGCAGGGCTGGACGGCCTTCCAGCTGAATTTTACAAGTGCTACATTGACATTATGGCACCGGTGCTGAAGGAAGTCTTCACAGAGTCGCTGGAGGTGGGGATATTGCCAGGCTCAATGAGGGAGGTGGCGATTACCTCACTCCTGAAGCCAGGGAAAAACCCGTTAGATACCGACTCCTATAGAACCCTCTCGCTTCTGAACTGTGATGCGAAAATACTTGCCAAAGTGTTGGCGTCTAGGCTGTCCCTACTCATGACTACCCTGGTGCTACCGGATCAGTCGGGCTTTGTGCCGGGGCGAGCTACGTCGCATAACCTTTGCACGCTGTTCTCCCTTATCCCCACCATTGCGCCTGAGCTACCTGTGGCCGCTGTGTTTCTGGACGCCACCAAAGCGTTTGATTCTGTGGAATGGGGCTACCTCATGGCTATTTTGGTCAGAATGGGATTTCCTCAGATTTTCATCTCATGGGTGAAGCTTCTGTACACTGCCCCAGTTGCAAGGGTTGTCATTAATGGTGTGCTTTCTCCACTGATGCCGATCACGAGGGGAACCAGGCAGGGCTGCCCCCTATCGCCCCTGCTCTTCGCCTTGGCAATTGAGCCATTGTCATGCAGGATCCGGCAACTACATAAGGCCAGCGCCTTTAACTGCTACCAACGGCAGATAGGAATTTCCTTATACGCGGACGACGTTACCCTGTATGTGCGGCACCCTCAGCAGAACCTTAACCCAATCCTGAGGGAATTTATTGTCTTTGGCGGCATGTCAGGAGTGCACATTAACTGGAAGAAATCACAATTCTTCCCCCTCACGGCCTCGGTTGGCCATTTCCAATTAGACTACCCCCTAGACTGGTGCAGCTCGGAACTCAGATACCTCGGTATAGAGATATCTCTCAATAAAGAGGATACTATCCGGCTGAACTATGGCGTGGCTATCTCGCAACTGACAGACAATGTGGATCGCTGGATGGCCCTGCCGCTCTCGATGGCAGGCAGAGCCTCACTGATCAAGATGATCATCCTCCCGCGTTTCCTCTACCTTTTTCAGAATATCCCCTACTACCCGGGCCCCTATTTCTTTAAGAGACTGAGGACTGAACTTCTTCGCTTATTCCTGGGAGGTAAACAGCCGCGTATTAGCTGGGCGGTCTTGACACAACCATACGATAAAGGTGGGTTCGATGTGCCGGATTTTGTGGTGTATTATCTTAGTGCTCAGGCGCAATACGCCTACCACTGGGTCAACCCCACTCCCTTTATACCACAGATTGCGGCTGAAGAATGGATTGCGCGCCCTCTTCCGCTTAACGGTATGCTGATGGGAGTGATTGGTGATATTGGGACGCCTACCACCACAGTCACATGTACTATCGACGCCTGGAGAAGAGTAGCTAAAATGCTCGATGCTCCCATGCTCTACTCACCTGCACTGCCCCTAGCGTACCACCCGAGATTGTCATTGTTATTAGAAAATGGATTTCGATCCATGTGCAAACGCGTTTGCATACGTACTTGGGGAGATTTGTTCAAGGACGGGAAATTTCGTACCTAAGATCAGGTATTTCAGACGGGTCCCCCGACTCCGATGGAGGTGTTTTACTATATTAGACTTCGTCAGGGTATGCGGGACATACTCCCCAGCTTCCCGGATGAACCAGGGGTGGTATTACCCTTGCATGTGCTCTTGGTGTCCGATGGGAGGCATATGGTTTCTAAACTATATAATAACATCCGAGCGCAACGCCAGCCTTCTAGGTCCAAAGCGCGAGACGATTGGAGCTCTGAACTGAACGCCGAACTCACTGAGGAGCAATGGAACTATTGCTGCTCGGTCACGGCGAACGTCTCGTCCAGCTGTCGCCTGAAAATCATCCACTACAAGTTTATTCAGAGATTTTATTACACGCCAGTCAGGAAGCTACGATTTAATCTCTCAGATGATGACAGGTGCGCGCGCTGCCGTTCGGAAGGCGCGGGCTTCCTTCATCTGGCCTGGGAATGCGGCGCAATACAAGAATATTGGACGCAGGTGCACGCAGCGATTCAGATCATGATCGCAGGCCCTCTTCCATTAGACCCGGTGCTGATGGTTTTGGGGTATACCAAAGACATACCCAAATCGCACCGACGATTTGTTGATATTGCGTTGCTCTTAGCTAAAAGGAGAGTAGCCTGCAGATGGGGGAGGGGCAGGGCGCCGAAATTCAAAGAATGGATGGATGATCTCACATACTGCCAGGACCAACATAGCGTTTATGCAGACTTAATGCCTGTTCGTTGCAGGCCCAAAGATATATGGTCCCCGATGCAGCTCTACTGGATGTCCCAGGAGGCTCATAGTGACACCTCTGCGGTTGAGGGGCTGATAACTGAGTCCTGAGTGACTTGATGTAGTTGGGCGCTCGGGTACAACTGCAACAAACCTAGTTGGTGGGAACGGAGTCTATCGGCTCGTGGAGAGGAGGGCAGCTCGGCGGCGAGATGAGGTAGAGGACTATGGGATGCCTGCAGGTTGCATGCCGCTATGTGCGGGACATGCGACGTAGGCCCGCCCTGATATACTAATGCTGTGATCAAGTTGGATTTTTTTTTTTGTGTTTGCATGCACACTGGGCTCACTGACTAAGCACATATAGGGGTGGCCCCTATAAGTTTGGATACCGTGCAACACCTTGCGAAAAACACCATTCGGAGTACCACATTCTATATACATATTTGGAGGGGGCGAAGGGACACACTTCTCGTTGCCTGCAGGGGTCACTGGGACTCACAGGGGTGATGTTGGCCAACTGGTAGGGACTGTATCATACACGCACCTCGGATAGTCTACGGCCTGTCCCCTCTAAAACACACTGCTTGTATCTAGCTAGGTTGTAGTGCATCTGCCTGCACGGATAGATGATCTATCCCAATAAATGCTTGCCTCACTGCAAGGTACGCAATGATCTGCTAAGGCTGTCCCCACCCTACTGACTATTGTTCGCTGTTTTGCTGTCTAGACATGCTGAGGTGTTCCAGCCCACAGAACTGTACGTTATTCTGCTGCTGTACCATAAGTGTAACGACCTGTTTGATTGGTAATGATGTGAATGTCATGTATCTCTATTGAATGTTATAAATAAAGGATTAATAAAACTAAAAAAAAAAAAAATGCCAAAAATAAAATCCAGGCTAACCTCTGTTAGGAAAAAGAAAACACTTCAATGCATGGTCGCTAAGACAACAAACTGACCTTCAGAGAGGTAAAGGAAGTGCATTCAGTGGTCACCTTTATGAACTGGGCGGCCTTTAGCCACTTGTATAAAATATTAGTGCGCTTGTGAGAAGTCCAAGCCTGAAGTCAGGAGGACCTGAAATACTTTGCAAGGTGCCAGGATTTGTTTATAATAGATACAGCCCACACCCAGGGATCAAACCCCGTTCTCCAGCTCCAAAGTTGGCAGCGTTATATAATGAGGCACCTCCTCCCTTCGATTCTCTGCACTATTTGTGTCAGTGGTTTTCATTCCTGCTTTTATGTAGCACATGCGCCTTTGCGGCGCCGTAAGAACACAATAAGTTTCACTAGGGAAGTCATTGCATAGGAGCAGCGTGTGCCCGTGAAAACTTTGCTTTTATCTCCTTTTTGGCACCTACTTCTATGGTGCCCTTTATGAACTGGGCGGCCTTTAGCCGCTTGTTTAAATATGGGTGCGTAGCCAGTGCTTGTGAAAAGAGCAAGCTTGAAGTCAGTAGGACCTGAAATACCTTACAGGGTGCCAGGATTTCATCCTTTGCCTGATTCCAGCTCCTCACACTGCCCCCACCCCCCAATTGTGTTTATCAGCCCTGGCAGCTTCCCGGGCCCACACACAGACAGTTTTTCAGCTGCCAGTCGCACCCGAGTACTTCACAGGTCTTTGAAGAACATTCACTTGTTAACAAGGCTTTTTTTTTACCCCTATCGTACAGCCACTGCATCGCTACCCTGCCTTTTGCTGGAAAAAGTAGCCCCCCCCCCAATTTAGGTCTAGTTGTCCTTTTCTGGCCCACTAAGACAGTTCCCCTCATTGCCCAAAAGTGCCTTTTTTTACGCTGCCCACAAGAGGCAATTTTTTATATTTTCCTCTTGTGCCAGCTCTTCCACACATTGCCCACCTATCTAAATTCGCTCCCCAAATTCTAACACTCCACCTGCTGACCCCGCTCATTCAACCCTCTGTAGCCCTTCTAACTCTTCACACATAGCCATGAGTTAATGGGCCCAGCCCAGCAAAACCTCCCTCCTCTCTGAATGGCACCCAAGTGCAGTGCTGCCATTTCCCAGTATTTGCACATACCTGATCTGCATTGACAACACCCACCCTACATCCTTTAAAGTTAACCGACCAAGCCTATGCTGTGCAACTCTACCATCACCTCACATGCAGCTCCACCCCTACTGCCCAAAGAATCTGGGGGTGTTGAGGGAGTGAGGGAGGGCGCTTTTGTTGTGTTTCTGGCTTCCAGCTGCTATATGGCCTAGTCTCGGCCCCTGTGCAGGGGCTGCTGCTTGGGAGAATGAAGCTGCATCAGCTTGTGCAGTCCCGGCATGTGGCAGGTGGACAATCCAGGGCATCTGAGTTCATGCTCGCTGGGAACTGCTTGGAACAATGACAAAGGCAGCAGCGATCGCAGCCCCTTCTCCGCAGGGCAGTGGCAGGAAGGTGCTCACCCCCACCAGAGGCGCAGATCAAAAGGGAGTTTGTTTCCCAGGTACACGCTTCTCTCCAGATCACTTTTAAAAGAGAGCTTATGTTACCCAAAGGCGAGAACTATTGGCTATGCCAATGCTTGTTTTACTTCTATTCGATCATGTGCACAGATGCTACAATACCTATAGTATGTATATAGCCTTTAACCACTTCAGCTTTTAGCAACAGAGTGTTGTATTCTGGGACTTGTAGTTTTGTTATCGCCATTACAAGGACATGATGTTGCCGGTAAAAAATTCCAGGCCTGGCTGTGCCTGCGTGTGAGTTGTGTATCTGTATGTGGGCCAACACATATCTTCCTGTCACTCAAATCCAGGCAGCGGAAGCTTGAAATGAGGCTCCAAGACATCAGGAGAGTCCCAGCTGCCCTGCCCAAATCTTACATGTCAACACTTACTAAGAGGATGCTCAGGGCTGGTGTGTTTTTTGGAGCAGGTTAGACAGCATGTGACACCACTTATAAAACAGCCTCTTCGGTGTATTGTTGAAATGTGCATTCTGAGATGGTTTGTAGTGCCCTCCTTTTAGCAAAGAGGCGTACAGCTAGGGTGTTGGCGAGATGAGACAGGGCCATTGGAATCCTACTCAAGGAAAGACCACATTATGTTGCATAGCAATCATCCTCAAAAACAACATCTCTATCACGGAAATTACCTCCTGTCTGTGTAGCGCCTTTGAGTGTCTCTCAGTCAACATAAAGACATGCAATACCAGGCCCGCACTGTGCCATCTCCTGTACCACCCCCCAGGCAACTCCTCTGAATTCGGGGAACACCTCTTTGACTTGATTGCCTATTGCGCACTCGGTAAGTCTAACAACATAATTCTTGGCGACCTCAATCTAAGATGGAATGAAACAAAAAACCTGCTCATTCAAACCCTAAACAACCTTCTACTAGAAAACAATCTGACCAAACATTGCTCAAAAGAAACACTTCATAGAGGAGCAATCCTGAACGCAATAATTGCCGAAAGCAACGCTATCACCATCTAACACATCCTTCCCTTATACTGGTCCAACCACCACATTGTTTTTTTCCATATAAACCAATCAGTCCTAACTCTACACCCCAAAAAATGCCACAAATAAAATCCAGGCTAACCTCTGTTAGGAAAAAGAAAACACTTCAATGCATGGTCGCTAAGACAACAAACTGACCTTCAGAGAGGTAAAGGAAGTGCATTCAGTGGTCACCTTTATGAACTGGGCGGCCTTTAGCCACTTGTATAAAATATTAGTGCGCTTGTGAGAAGTCCAAGCCTGAAGTCAGGAGGACCTGAAATACTTTGCAAGGTGCCAGGATTTGTTTATAATAGATACAGCCCACACCCAGGGATCAAACCCCGTTCTCCAGCTCCAAAGTTGGCAGCGTTATATAATGAGGCACCTCCTCCCTTCGATTCTCTGCACTATTTGTGTCAGTGGTTTTCATTCCTGCTTTTATGTAGCACACGCGCCTTTGCGGCGCCGTAAGAACACAATAAGTTTCACTAGGGAAGTCATTGCATAGGAGCAGCGTGTGCCCGTGAAAACTTTGCTTTTATCTCCTTTTTGGCACCTACTTCTATGGTGCCCTTTATGAACTGGGCGGCCTTTAGCCGCTTGTTTAAATATGGGTGCGTTGCCAGTGCTTGTGAAAAGAGCAAGCTTGAAGTCAGTAGGACCTGAAATACCTTACAGGGTGCCAGGATTTCATCCTTTGCCTGATTCCAGCTCCTCACACTGCCCCCACCCCCCAATTGTGTTTATCAGCCCTGGCAGCTTCCCGGGCCCACACACAGACAGTTTTTCAGCTGCCAGTCGCACCCGAGTACTTCACAGGTCTTTGAAGAACATTCACTTGTTAACAAGGCTTTTTTTTTACCCCTATCGTACAGCCACTGCATCGCTACCCTGCCTTTTGCTGGAAAAAGTAGCCCCCCCCCCCAATTTAGGTCTAGTTGTCCTTTTCTGGCCCACTAAGACAGTTCCCTTCATTGCCCACAAGTGCCTTTTTTTACGCTGCCCACAAGAGGCAACTTTTTATATTTTCCTCTTGTGCCAGCTCTTCCACACATTGCCCACCTATCTAAATTTGCTCCCCAACTTCTAACACTCCACCTGCTTACCCCGCTCATTCAACCCTCTGTAGCCCTTCTAACTCTTCACACATAGCCATTAGTTAATGGGCCCAGCCCAGCAAAACCTCCCTCCTCTCTGAATGGCACCCAAGTGCAGTGCTGCCATTTCCCAGTATTTGCACATACCTGATCTGCATTGACAACACCCACCCTACATCCTTTAAAGTTAACCGACCAAGCCTATGCTGTGCAACTCTACCATCACCTCACATGCGGCTCCACCCCTACTGCCCAAAGAATCTGGGGGTGTTGGGGGAGTGAGGGAGGGCGCTTTTGTTGTGTTTCTGGCTTCCAGCTGCTATATGGCCTAGTCTCGGCCCCTGTGCAGGGGCTGCTGCTTGGGAGAGTGAAGCTGCATCAGCTTGTGCAGTCCCGGCATGTGGCAGGTGGACAATCCAGGGCATCTGAGTTCATGCTCGCTGGGAACTGCTTGGAACAATGACAAAGGCAGCAGCGATCGCAGCCCCTTCTCCGCAGGGCAGTGGCAGGAAGGTGCTCACCCCCACCAGAGGCGCAGATCAAAAGGGAGTTTGTTTCCCAGGTACACGCTTCTCTCCAGGTCACTTTTAAAAGAGAGCTTATGTTACCCAAAGGCGAGAACTATTGGCTATGCCAATGCTTGTTTTACTTCTATTCGATCATGTGCACAGATGCTACAATACCTATAGTATGTATATAGCCTTTAACCACTTCAGCTTTTAGCAACAGAGTGTTGCATTCTGGGACTTGTAGTTTTGTTATCGCCATTACAAGGACATGATGTTGCCGGTAAAAAATTCCAGGCCTGGCTGTGCCTGCGTGTGAGTTGTGTATCTGTATGTGGGCCAACACATATCTTCCTGTCACTCAAATCCAGGCAGCGGAAGCTTGAAATGAGGCTCCAAGACATCAGGAGAGTCCCAGCTGCCCTGCCCAAATCTTACATGTCAACACTTACTAAGAGGATGCTCAGGGCTGGTGTGTTTTTTGGAGCAGGTTAGACAGCATGTGACACCACTTATAAAACAGCCTCTTCGGTGTATTGTTGAAATGTGCATTCTGAGATGGTTTGTAGCGCCCTCCTTTTAGCAAAGAGGCGTACAGCTAGGGTGTTGGCGAGATGAGACAGGGCCATTGGAATCCTACTCAAGGAAAGACCACATTATGTTGCATAGCAATCATCCTCAAAAACAACATCTCTATCACGGAAATTACCTCCTGTCTGTGTAGCGCCTTTGAGTGTCTCTCAGTCAACATAAAGACATGCAATACCAGGCCCGCACTGTGCCATCTCCTGTACCACCCCCCAGGCAACTCCTCTGAATTCGGGGAACACCTCTTTGACTTGATTGCCTATTGCGCACTCGGTAAGTCTAACAACATAATTCTTGGCGACCTCAATCTAAGATGGAATGAAACAAAAAACCTGCTCATTCAAACCCTAAACAACCTTCTACTAGAAAACAATCTGACCAAACATTGCTCAGAAGAAACACTTCATAGAGGAGCAATCCTGAACGCAATAATTGCCGAAAGCAACGCTATCACCATCGAACACATCCTTCCCGTATACTGGTCCAACCACCACATTGTTTTTTTCCATATAAACCAATCAGTCCTAACTCTACACCCCAAGCAGGACCACCCTAAATGGGTCAGGAACACAGCTCAGCTCCCTCAAGCTGACCTAGAAGAAAGAATCAGCTCGCTCCTCCCCAGCACCACTGATCTCCTCTGAACTACTGAACTCACCGCTCTCTACAACTCTAATATGACGCTCACCTTGGATCACCTTGCTCCCGTGAAACTAAAAAAATCCAGGAACATTCCCTCCAGATCATGGTTCACCACTGACATCGATGAAGAAAGAAGACATCTAAGAGCCTCTGAAAGAATCTGGAGGAACAATCCCTCCTCCCTCCATCGCAATTAACTCCTAGCAGCCCGCAGGAATGACAAAAAGCACATTAAGAACAAAAAGACAGCTTTCCTCTGCTCTGCTCTGCTCTAGACACCACAAAAAAATGACCAAAATAGCTCTTCAATATCATCAGGAATCAAACCTCTAAGCCTATGATATCCTCAACTCAGGCATCCAAAGAACGATAAGACAACTTCGCCATCTTTTTCAATGACAAAATTGCCAAGATCGATCTCTCACTTGGCTCAAATCTCATCCCCTCCACCGAGATCAAGAAGCCTGAAACTCATGATAGTGCTTCCTTGCACCCCCCTAAACATTGGTACTCCTTCATTCCCATTCAGGAAGCAGAGATAGTCAAACTAATCTCTAATGCCAAACCCTCATCCCACGCCCTGGACCAGCAACCCCCGCACCTGGCCAAGGACCTGAAGCTCTTCCTAGCCCGGCTATGGTGCAAGATCATTAACAGCTCACTGAGCTCTGGAATTATACCTGATTGCCTCAAAGTAGGTCAAGTCACATCACTGCTGGAAAAGCCAGGACTAGACACTGACGATCCAAATAACTTTAGACCAGTATCGACTTACCTCTTCTGTCCAAAATCCTGGAAAGATGTGTACTCCCTCAGCTGACCCAACACCTGGATAACATTAATCTCCTAGATCCCAGTCAATCTGGCTTTAGAAAAGGCTGCAGCACCGAATCCACAATTCTCAATGTCATAGATGATGTGCATAAGTCACTGGACTCGGACCAATGCTACCTGCTCACCCTCCTAGACTTATTGGCCGCATTCGATACAGTCGATCACAAACTGCTCATCAAGGTTCAACAAGAAAGAGCCGGACTTGAAGAGATGGTCCTCCACTTGTTCTCTTCCTTTCTCCACAACTGCTCACAAAGAATAGAAATTAAAAACTTCGAGTCCGACCTACACCCCGTCAACAGAGGTGTTCCACAAGGGTCAGTGCTCTCCCCTCAGCATTTCAACATTTACATTGAACCCCTTACCACACTACAGAGGAAATCTAATATCCCCTTCCACTTATATGTGGATGATACGCAGCTATATCTGGAAACCACCTCCATTTATGACATCCAGAGACTCAACGCCACACGCAGAGATGTTCAACAATGGCTCACAAGCAATCAACTGAAACTCAATCAAGAGAAAATGGAAATACTCCTCATCTCCAACAAAGACGAAAACCTTCAAATTGAAGAAAGGCTCAAAGCCATAGATGCCCTCAATGGTAACCTCACCCTGGCAGATTCGGTAAAATCTCTAGGTATCACCCTAGACTCAAAACTGGACATGAAAAAAAACATTACAAGATCCCCTAAAAGTGCCTTTCTCAACCTAAAATTACTATACAAAATAAAACCCTTCCTCCCGCCCAAGGACCTTCAACAAGCCACCCAAGCACTGGTGCTCTCCAGAATTGACTATGGGATTGTAGCCCTGTCTGGGACAGCAAAATCACACCTGGCCCCCCTGAAAACACCCTTCAATGCAGTAGCCAGAATGGTCACCGGTTCTAAGAAATTCAAACCCATCTCTCCTGCACTCAGAGAACTTATATGGCTCCTAATTGAGTTGCGAGCCAGCTTTAGAACAGCCTGCCTCACGCACAAAGCCCTACACACAGGTAAACCGGAATACCTGGCCGCCAAACTCAAAAGGGCTGGCCAGTCCAGGAACATCAGGAGTTCCAACACTCTGCTACTCATTCTGCTGAAAACTGGTAGGCAAAAAACCGCAGCAAAATCATTTGCTGGAGACGCCCCAAATTCTGGAACTCCACCCCCCCACATCAGAACGACCCCCTTGTTTCCAAAATTCAAGAACCTGCTCAAAGTCCTCTTCCTCGACCGCTCTCGAGCGAACCGATAAAACCCAAGGCAACACCTTAGCCGGCTCTCCATCGTGCCTCAGTTTTGAAACCGATGACAATGACTCGGACCAAGAAAACTGTGTGGACACACGTCCTATTTGAACAGGGAATCCTCACGGAAGCTCGTCTTGTTTGACCTGCACCCTCCACGCCCCTTTACACTTTCGCTCCTTTGTTTGATCTTTATCTGGCCCGAATCCTCAAATAAAAAAATAAATGTGTCATGTTGACTAACTTCTTCACAGAGAAGAGCAAATTATGCAGTAGGTGAGAATATTGTTTTGTATTTTATCATTTTAACGCATATCGGTACTGTGTGGGCAATCGTGTCTTCGTACCAATATCCCTTTAATATTGGAATGTGGCAATCAGCAGCTGTAGTTTCCCTGTGAACCCTTGCAAAGAGGATGCCATCATGTAGTATCATGTGTGGAGCTGTGTTTTAGTAACTGCTGATCCGTTTAAGCTAGAAACATTTTTTGGGTTGAAGTCTACACATTTTGCAACAGAGGTGGATTATGTGGCAAGTGTGGCAGATCCATAATTATGCTGAAAATCCTACTGCCACAGAATTGCATAATTGCGGTGGCCTATGAAGTTTGTAGACAGGTACTCTATGCAATTTGTAGCGTATTGCGTGTACTTGTACCTGTTAGCCTTTTGGGACAAAGGCATGTAACTAGACCGTGTGTGTTTGCTGCAGTAAGTAGCTAAAGAAACATGGACGTAAAACACGTCCCAAACACTGCCCTAAGCAAAGAAACCGGGCCTGGATGTTAAAACGATGTAGTACGGGGAGAAAATTAAATAACATGTTTGCATTGATACATTATAATAAATCCTCATAGTCCAAAAGAAGCCTACGAGATGACTTTATGCATACCTGGAAATGTTAAATAGTAAATTAACGCGATACTGGTTAGACTTTAAGCCTCATGAGAATTGTAACACAGGCCGAACTCGGATAAACCCGGCCACTTAAAAGGAAACACAAACGTCTGAAGCAAACCATGTGGCAAAGTAAACAAGTTCTTTTAAGTTTGAACGTTCAAAACCCGGTGAGTGCACTCAGACTCATGCAACATCAGTGTCTAAAACGAGTCGTTATTTATGGGGAGCACAATTAGTCTGGAAACCTAGACATCAATCTTAGAATCCCCAAAGAGCCTCGGGAGGGGTCAGTGGAGAACCCCTCCCTGTGCCCCTGCCCCACAGTACAGGCGCGTGGGCAAGCATGAAAGGAAACTACAAGCCCCGGCCAGCCCGAGATGAGCAATTAGAAAACGTAACAATAAAGCAATGCAGCTAGTTCTCTTGTTTTTCGCTCACTGAAGGACTAATCGGGTGATATCGCCCATAGCTAAAGACAGCCAATGCATGTATATTAGGACACCTTGCAAAACAGCCCTAAAACTCAAGCAGCAAATCCCAGCGCGAGACACCAGGTAATGGGTTCAAACGTGAGGACCACAACTGGAAGGGCAGCATTCTGTCTTTAACACTAAAAATGGGAGTGCGGGCGAGAAGACACAAGCATGACTGGGAGGGAGAGGGGGGCCCCAAGAAGTCACGGACTGCAGGAGCGGGGTAGGGACGGACAGGAAGAAAGTAGTCTGTGCAGTGAAGGAGCCAGTAGCCATGGAAGCATACAAATGACTGACATGCCTGTCAAGGGTAGGGACTAACAAGCTTAAAACCAATCGGAAGGCAGCATTTATAACCTAAGCCAATGAAGAAGATGGGCCGGAGAGTGGGCGGAGCTTCCACAAAGCTTCCACACTATAGGGAATACTACATGCCTCGCAAAGTAAATGCAACGCATTCGCGCTGCAACGCTAGGTGAGACCTAAAAATGTAAGTTTGACACTCTAAACAGAGGGCTGATCATGAAACTAACAAAAGAAATATGAGAGCTTGTGCACATCAATTATTCACATTTACTAGCAATAGAATTCTAACCACATCCTTATAAAAGAAATAGAGACGCAACGGTTAATTATGGGCCGCTGCTAAAATTGTGCACCAAGTTCTTGCACAGCAGGAAACCTTTCAACAATGGGGGATTGAGATACAAAGGAGCTATTCACCACATTTCTGGGTGCATTGCTCCCCAAAGCCACAAGCAATACGAGGGGTTGGCCTAACTGCTAAGGCGCTCGACCTCGGACCTGGGGATCTGGGTTCGAGTCTCGGTAACGACGCCAAAAACCTCCTGTGATTCTGGGCAAATGACTTAATCTTCCCGTGCCTAAAAAAATGAAAGTGTGTCCTCATGTGTAATGTAACTGGTGCTATGTAAAGCGCTCTGATACCTGATTCGGTTCGGGTCTAGTTCGCGCTATATAAAACTCTGCAAAAAATAAATAAAAAAAATACAAATGTCAAATCAACTTCCCCGGCAACAAGGCACTCGGTTCTGGGGAGGAGGGGGGCGATTGGAGCAGAAAAATCCTTGGCAAACATAGTGAAATTCCTGCCTTCCGGTCATATTGGACAGGCCCAGCAGCGCCAGCAGGATTCCAAAGGAGAATCAAACCAGGAATGGTCACAGACCCCAAGCGACCAAGATACCAACTGATCCTGATTGTGACATCTCCGTGTTAGAGCTCAACCGTGTTAACATTTGCTCTTGTTACACTTATGGTTTCGAGAAATGCTACAAGAGGCAGACACAGTATCATTTCTCCCTAACTTTGACGTCATTTTAACACAGGAAATCTGCAGCTCATAGCCAACGCCAATAATATGCTATGTGGAACATCACACCCCAGCTGAAAACATCTCAAATTATGGGCACCCTGGGGGGGCATTTCCATGTACTCCTCTACAAAATACAACTTGTCGTGTCGTGATGCAGTCTAGTGGTTGGGGGGCGGAGCTGAAAAGCAGGAACAGGAACAGGAGGGACAAGGACCGAGAGGTCAGTTAGAGAAGTGACACAGAAGAATAAAGAGGTGTCCACTTACCCCTGGCTCCGTGTGGTTCTTAGCGGGAGCGCGACACTGGCGACGAGGATGGGATCGTGAATCCCCTCGCGCATCACCGCTCAAACCCTGCCGCCTGCACGCGGCCACAAACACAGAGCCTGCAGCACTCGCCGAGACGGAGCGCGGGAGCGCACAAAACAGCGAGAGCCCGAGCCCGCCTGCTGCCATACAACGGCCGGTGATCACCGGCCCACACCCGAAGGAAGACAAGTCCTAGCGGGAAGAAAAATAAAACCAGAAAGGGTGCGAAAACGGAGGAGCGCCCGGCGATCGGCTCACTACGCCCAAAGGTGACGGGGTGAGTCCCAAATGCCAAGAGTCAACTTATTTAATCAGCCAAGTTTGCAAACAGTGCCAGCCACCCGGCAGAGATATAAATGAGACAAAGACATTGCAAAACGCTGATTTCAGTGGAAGCCACCTGTCTCGAGCGGCGGCGGCCATCTTAAAGTCAGGCACTGGTCATAGGCCCCCATTGAATCTTATGTGTCGGCCATCTTAAAGTCAGGCAGCTGTGGAAACTGCAAAACACAAGTAAATACATGAGGTTCAACAAAGAAACAAGCACCGGCAAGTGCAAGAAGGAATAATGAGCAAGTGCAAGGGACAGAATAAGACTGACACACATACAACAAGCATTGGTAAATGCACGACAAACAGGCAATAAAATAAGCCTGCGTAAATACAAAATATAGAATAAGAAAAGCACAAGCAAGGACAACAGTAGAGTAAACAAGCACGAGCGACTGCAAGAGAGCAAAATGTAATCAAGCAAGCACAAGCAAGTGAAACTAGCCTAAGCGAACGCGTGAAATGTAGTCAAACAAGCACAAGCAGCTACGAAACAAACACTGGTAAAGACAAGAAGTGAAACACATCAAACACTGGCAAATGCAAGCACAGAAGAAATATCGGACACGAGCACAAGCAGTTACAAGAAGACAGCAAGAAGCACAACAAACACTGGCAAAGAAAAATGCTGCAAACAAGCACAAGCAACAGCAAGAAACAAAAAGCGGCAAAGACGAGAGGAAACCACAAAAGAGCGCAAACAATAAGCATAAGTATATACGAACAAAGAAACATACCGCCAACGGGTGAGTGACGACCAAGCTGATCTCAAGAAACCAAGTCCGTCCAACTGAAGCTTGCGCATTCCACCATCATGCCAATGAGGAAAGACACGCATAAACCCAACCCCTGCATCGGAGTACCTCCTCCAGTGGCACAGACCAGCGACCACTGTTTAGGTCCCGAATGGTCAAGGTGGCTGGAGTCGTTGGACGAATTCCTCGCAACGACTGGCGAGCGAAGGGATAGCAAACGTCGACTACTATTGCTTCAGCTGGTGGGTCACGAAGGCCGACGCCTAATCAAAACATTTTCAGCAAAAGACACAGAGACATATAGGGAACTCAGAGAGACACTGCTCACTTATTTCTACACAAAGGAAGACGTGGATCATGAACGCATTGCTTTCAACGCAGCACGGCAGGAACCATTAGAATCCTTACCAAGCTTCATTACCCGGCTGCAACGTCTAGTGAAATGTTGCCACTTCGACACTTTCACAAATGAAGATGCAATCCGACTGCGGGTGATTGAAGGCTGTTCAAAACCCGACACCATGCGCAAGATCATTCAAGGGCGGTTCTCACTAAAAGAGATCATCAGGAGAGCCGAAGTTGGAGAGCGGGTCACAACGAGGAAAGCATCCAAAGAGTTTCACCAGGACGCAGGAAACAAAAAGAGAAGAAAGGAGACATCCCCCACGTCCGCGAGGCAAGCCCAGGAGACAAACAAAACCCGAGAGAGGGAGGGCGAAGGCGGACTAGAGGCAAGATATCAGGAGAGACGAAGTGACAGTGGACCAGAGACAAGATACCATGAGATACAAAGTGACAGGGAACTCCCTGAGTCAACGATACAAAGGGCAAAGGAAAGGAAAAAGATATCCCCCATGTCCGTGATGAAAGCCCAGGAGACAATCAAAACACGAGAGAGGGAGAGAGAAGGCGGACTAGAGAAAGGACAACGTGAGAGACAAAGTGACAGGGAACCCCCTAAGTCACCAACACAAAGGAAAATGGATAAGGGTGTACGAAAGACTGGGACAACCAGGAATTGTGACAGCCTGATTGACATAACGTCGAGAAGTCACTCAACACACTACTCTGGAGAAATATCAAGCAGTGACACAGACCACACAGAGGAGGCCGAAGACAGTCTACTCAACGGTTATGACGAAAACACCAAACACCGGCGAGGGGACAAGTCACGTTATCTCCGGAAACTAACATACTACTCTGGAGAAACATCAAGCAGAGACACAGACCACACAGAGGAGACCGACGAAAGTCGACTCAACGGTTATGAGGAAAGGACCAAACACAGGCGAGGGGAAAAGCCGCGCCATCTCCAGAAACCGATACACACACACACTCGAACAACTCAAGACGCATACGCTCAAGCCATCTGTGATCAGGAGAAAACAGAGAAGAGTCGAATATTATCCCAAGACCAAACCAAGGAAGTAAATACGGGGCTAGCAAACAAACCCGTCACAGCAATAACACAAAAGACACTTCAAAAGATGCCCCCAGAGGAGTGTCTCCTCGATAGCATCGACTCCAAGAGTGTGTCATCGCTTCAAGAGATGCACCCAGAGGAGTATCTCCTCGACAGCGTCGACTCTAGGAGTGCGTCACCGACCGATTCAGAAAGCATGTCCGGACAATCACTTAAATCAACAGAATCCTGGTGTCTCCTCGACAGCGTCGACTCTAGGAGTGCGTCATCGACCGATTCAGAAAGCATGTCCGGACAATCACTTAAATCAACAGAATCCTGGTACCGACAACGGTCACGGTGTCCACCACTTGAAAACACAGAGGAAGCAAAGACCGTCGTCCGAAACAACACACCTCAGGCCAACAACCTGCAATGCCTGAACTCTCCACAAGACAACATGCCATGCCAGCCCCAGGAACATCATGACGTGAAGAATATACCGTCACCGCTGAAGGGGTCAGCAAGGCTTACACAAAAGGGACACAAAAGAAGCACAGATGCCGGTGACTGTACCCACTGGGCGGGAAGGGACCACCTAGTCACCCTACCGAGAGGGGCCAACCCGTTGGGAAAGAGAGGTCACTATCATCAGTCAGAAGGAAAACGTGCACCTGGGTTATCTGGTATGCCTGTCCACGGACAGGAGGACAGGGAGGCCCCTGACCGAATAAGACAACGAGAAATAGAAGTGCATGCAGGCGTTCAGAAGAAAACTAAAACAACGGACACACGTGTAAGAGATCAATTGCCACTCAAACAAGAACTACAAAAGAAAATGGACAGCCGACATCTAGCGGAGCCATCAACAGCCACATCACAAGAAGCGACACTCCTGTCAAGACAGCCGGAAAGACACAATGAAGTATCTCCAACAGACTGCACCCTGCTGACACCTGAGAAACAGACCGAGTTTGAGTTTGTAATGGAGATGGGTTTCATGACTCAAACAGGCGGGCCGCAGCCCTGTGCAGCTGATAAAGGAACTATAGACGCTTTGAGAATCAACTTTGTTTGTTAAAAAGGGGGGAGATGTCGTGTCGTGATGCAGTCTAGTGGTTGGGGGGCGGAGCTGAAAAGCAGGAACAGGAGGGACAAGGACCGAGAGGTCAGTTAGAGAAGTGACACAGAAGAATAAAGAGGTGTCCACTTACCCCTGGCTCCGTGTGGTTCTTAGCGGGAGCGCGACACAACTCAGCGCCAGAAAAGATCGACCCAAGAGTAAACTAGATACAGGTAACCAAGTTACAATGCAAAAGCAGGAGTTCTCCCTCTAAGTTGCTTCTCATATTAAATGTTTACATTCATCCATGTAAAGGAAGGAATCAATGGCAACCCTGATTGAGATAATAAAGACACTACAGAACGTATACCAGCAATCCCTTCTCATGATTTCAGGAGATGTCAATATTAACCTCAACCAGAGTATTAAAAAAACGGAGCAATCAATTTAAAACCATCAACTCACAATAGCAGCTGAAAGAACGAGGTCTAAAGATGCTGAATGGCAACACAAAGGACCACACCCCAGCATCAATAACCTTTTTCAGCGACAAGATAAGGTCAACAATAGACTGCTCACTAATAAGTGAAGAAGCGTACTCACTGGTGAGCAAATTCAAATCATTCCTTGCTCAGAGAGCGATCACTTCCCACAAACCATCAGAATCAAAAGCAAGTTCCATAAGTTGAGCCCAGCAAATGGGTTAGTCTCCACACCAGTCAGCTACAACCTAAAAAGATTAAAATGGCATGGCCCAGGTATAGGAAAAATAATGGCAGAGCTTTATCACTGTGCAGGAAATTCAGAAAAGGTAAAGATACGAGCAGGGCACCGTGAAAATGCCTGGACAACTTTAATCACGACCCTACTGTCAAAATTTCCAGCCAAAGCGATACCACACATAAATATAAAAGGAGATTACGCAAAACGTGGAATTTAATGGCAAACTAGGTACAGTAGCTGGTTGCACAAGCCATAATAACAAATTACAAGAGAAGAGAGCAGACGTGAAAAAGGAAAGAGAGCCGAAAAAGTCCCACTGCGAATCATGAGAATTTTATATCATGAGGACTGCTGATTAGCAAAAAGAAGGCATCAAGAAGGTATTTGGAATAAGATCTTATGGATCAGCATTTTACTAAACTGTTAAGAATTCTGGTACTTGATAAATGGGCTGGTAAAGTGGTAATGAGAAAGGCTCGACATCAAAATATGGGGATTACAGATAAACTCTGGGAAGCCCATATTTGCAAAATGTAAGCTCTGCCTAAGTATGATGCCAGACAAAATAAACATACCCTGATGCTGACCTGGATAGAAGACAGCATGGAGACCAATGAGACAAATTAAGAACCCCCAACCCACAGCAACCAAACTGACTCCACAGAAAATAAGAGTACAATGAGCAAGCACTTGTAAAACATAGCGTCCATGACTGATATTAGAAATAGAACAAATCTTAAAGAAACTAAAGGCAGAAGGGGCCTCCTGTCTAAAGAGCCTCCCCAAAGCATGCTTAAAGAAGGACATTGCTTTCTGTGCTCGCTACTTAGCACCCCATTTAAGCACACATTTCACACTAACATCATACTAGACTCATGGAAGGGAAACATCTTTGATCCCATCTATAAGAATGGGAGCCAATCCTCGCTGAGCAATTATGCGCTCATTAACATCAAAGCAAAACTTTATGGGCCATGTTTACTCTAAGACTTGCAAGCATGGGTCAATGAAAAACACCTGATACCACACAAATTGGGTTCAGACCAGATATGTGGACGCTGATAAATTTAACAACCCTTAATATCTCAGCTAAAAAAGCAAAACAATGCAAAACCCATCAATTTCCATGTTTTGTTAAGCTCAAATCAGCCTTTGACCGGGTCCCTTGTGGTCACCTTTGAGCAAAATTGTTAGAATGGGATATCTCAAGAAATCTGTTAAGGACAATCATAGCTATGTATAATGAAACATGGCTTCAGGTTAAAACAGAAGATGGCATCAGAGTCACAAGAAAAACCGACACAATAAATGCCCTGAAACAGGGTTGCGGTCTAGCCCCAAGTCTGTTAAATTTATACCTTGCCGACTTCGAACTTTACCTTCCACAAGAGGGAAACAATCACCCTAGCTTGGCAACAGAGAAAGTTGGAGGCTTACTGTATGCCAATGATATTGTTCTCATGAGCCAAATATCAATTAGCCCCAACGTAGTATGAACACACTAAAAACCTACCTGGACGAACACCACATAGGGGCCCATTAGGATGGCGGGCGGAGGTACCACCGCGGTGCTGGCGGTGGCGGAAAATGCCTTTTCCGCACACCAATATTTACAACAAGGGGTGGTGAGGGACAGAGTCTCTGAATTAAGCAGAATACTCTCACCCAGTCAAGAGATCTGGGCTAGATCCAACACCGTTTTTTAGCTCATTGCACCATCCCAGTTTCAGAACCTGGCTGTATGCAAATTAGTCTGTCCCTGGCCCAGTGCATCATGGGAACAGGGCAGACCAGACTACAAAAGCCAATTCTTACACTGGGAAGGAAACAAGCTTCCGGGGACCGGTTTCTGGCATTACAGCCGTCTTCGGCCCGGCTTTCTTGAATCCTGATGGTGCAATGAGCAAGGGACTCATGTCTGAGTATACCCTTCCACGCTTAGGGTGGACAAAAATATTTACAACAAGGGGTGGTGAGGGACAGAGTCTCTGAATTAAGCAGAATACTCTCACCCAGTCAAGAGATCTGGGCTAGATCCAACACCGTTTTTTAGCTCATTGCACCATCCCAGTTTCAGAACCTGGCTGTATGCAAATTAGTCTGTCCCTGGCCCAGTGCATCATGGGAACAGGGCAGACCAGACTACAAAAGCCAATTCTTACACTGGGAAGGAAACAAGCTTCCGGGGACCGGTTTCTGGCGTTACAGCCGTCTTCGGCCCGGCTTGCTTGAATCCTGATGGTGCAATGAGCAAGGGACTCATGTCTGAGTATACCCTTCCACGCTTAGGGTGGACAAAAATATTTACAACAAGGGGTGGTGAGGGACAGAGTCTCTGAATTAAGCAGAATACTCTCACCCAGTCAAGAGATCTGGGCTAGATCCAACACCGTTTTTTGCAGACTGGGTGAGAGTATTCTGATTAATTCAGAGACTCTGTCCATCACCACCCCTTGTTGTAAATATTTTCCGCACACCAGCAGCGGTCCTCACGCCCGCTATATTAGTATGGTCAAACATAGCCCATTTCCCGTCAACCGCGGTGCAACGCAAACCGCCATAAAATAGCACCTGCCACCGTGGCAGTGGGAGCCAATAGAGACCCACCGCCGTGCGGATTGACGTTCCAACCGCTATACAAATCAGGATGCCCCAAACAGCCAGTCACACCGCAGCAGAGAAACTGCCCAACCAGAGATGGCGGAAGCTCGATAGAAGATTGCAAAACCAGAGTCCCGTCCTCACTGCCCCGTCCCGACCGCAATGGACCCAGCTCTACTTGTCTTCCCAGTGCTGTACCTGATACACTACCATCAACTCATGCACCATCACGGCCGCCGTTACAGGTATGCAATAACACCATTCCGCACACAACAACAACTCATTACCCATGTGCAGATACAGGGTTCCTGTCCACACCAGACACCCTGGTGGGGACAGGAACACATCCTCAAGTGTACCCACATATGACCCACCTGTCACCAAGTCACCCCTCCGCATCCAGCTCACCCATTTTCCACGATCTTGAAGTAATGTCCCAGTCACGTCACCGCAGCAGTGAAGCCGCAGGAAAACATGTGCACAATGTAGTAGGCAGGGCCTGCACCAGGCATGGGCAGTGTACAAAGTTCACAGTGCCACACCTCCACACTCCACACATTAGCCCCCCTCAACATGAAGGGACATGCCATGTGCCCCTCCTGTGCTCCCCCATACACAATAACCAACCAGGTGAACCTAGCACCACACACCAAACAACTAGGGGGGCAGCCTTTGCAGGTGTGGCTGCAGAGGAACACACAGCACAGAAGCACAGGGCCAGGGCAACCCACACACCATAACAACACCACACTCATGGCATCAAAACTGAGTCCAAGCACAAAATAAACACACACACAGATAATAAACAAACACTCCACTGGACACACAGCCTGCCAAGTCACACAGATATATCCCACACTGACACACAGCCGCATACACAGACCACATGTCGTGTTTTGGCAGCTCCTGAGTTAGCGTTTAGCTCAGCTACACGATCTTTTGCGTTAACTTGACCAAAATGTACGGGGGCCATCTTGAATCCCTCCGGCCTCCATTTTGTATGAACACGCTGCCTCGTGGTCAGCGTGCCCTTTTGTCCTTTCTCGATACTCATGGTCATCTATTCTGCTCGGCAATAGGCTATTTTTACTACTGGTCAAGCGCACATGCGCACTATGCATCAACTGGTCATTCTTTAGGAATGTTAGCACAAATTGACCAGTGCTATTGAACTCCTCCCACATGCTGGCTGTGTTCCAAAAATGACCTTATATGTACCTAAAGTGTGTAACTTGTAACCGCCTATCTTTTTAATGCTATCAAACTGTATAAAAGAGGTCGCGCACCGATGTTCAGTGTGCTACTTCTTACATTGCCGAAGGGTGCTGTAGGAATGTACCACCACCCCATGGGGTCTTAATAAACTTGTCTTTTGCATTTTCCAGTGTCCGTGCCAACTTCTATACTAAGGTGTTCGAGAGTTTAGCAGAGTATGTAGGCCTGATTTGAACCCAACACCACAATTGGCGACCACGAAGGGACTCATCGGCGACTCGGATGCCCGAAGGAGAGGTCGCGACGAAGGTTTGGAAACTCGCCGTGGAAGCGATTGCTGCCATTGAGTGACCCGAGTCTTGGCATCCACGGTGTTTCTTTCCTTCCTTCTGATCTGACCTTCCAGGTGGCGCCGGTCCTCGACTGAGATTCTGATCTTGGATTGTCGTGTAGTGCCGTTTTGGCTGATTCGATCACAGAACTTGGCAGTTGGATCTTGGACGTTTGAAGATATTTGGTAAGCTTCTGATTGGTGAGGTAGTCTACTGACACTTACTATGGCTTTTTGAATTTGAATTTGAATTTGTTTGAAGTTAGCTAACGTTTGAATCTTTGAATTTGAATTTGATTTATATGTGGAGTGCACCTCACATAGGCAGGCATGTAGGGATATTTCTCTGATTTATTTGATTTGAACGGCACACCGCGTATGAAGCACATTAAGTGTCATTTTATGTAGTATCGCGTTTTCGTGGTACTTTTGAACATGCCTGTTTTCAGCACACTCCGAGGGATGTGCTGCTTTGAAAATGGTACCAATTATCGATTAAATAAATCACAGCCGGCTCCCCCAGAGGGGACTCCAAATCGTGAGATGTATGTAAAATTTGGCATTCCGCCAATAATGTACAGCACGTTATGGCACAAGTATACTAAAACCGATCGTGAATTACAGTGGCCACTACACGGGTCATTTGATCTTCGAAAGGTTCAATATGTAGAGCAGTGTTTGTTTCAACGAAGGTCTAGACAAGATATGTTTGATTGTGTGCGTATGTGGGAGAAAGAGGTGCGTGAACGAGTGAGGCGTGAGGAAGCCTTGGCGGAAATGGTGCAGCGAAAGGCTGCACGTGACAAAGCTTTACAGCTACAGGAGAAGGAGTTACAGGAACAGAAAGAGAGGGAGACTCGAGAACACAATTTGCAGGTTAATGGTCAGTTTCCCATCCGGCGTCCTCTTTATCCGGTCCTTACTAATGAAACAGATGATTTTTCATTATTAGATCGCTGTCCGCCTCCGTACGTCGCACCTACGGCTCCGAACATGGACTCGGATGAGGACGATCAGAATGCACAGCGTACAAGGTTATCGTCGGATCGAACTGCGGAATTGCGTTTGTTTGCACGAAAGCTAAATGTTAATTCCGTAACTGTGTCTGACATTAGTAAGCAAATGGAACAATGGTCTGATAGGGAGCGGTTGTATTTTTTAGATCATTTTGGTGATGAGGTTGTTGAACGATTTAGAAAGTATTCTACAGAGTTAGAACCTAAGGATATATCCAAGGGTCGCGATAACTTTCGTAAAGGTCTTTTTATTCTTTCAGATGCGGATGAATTTTTCAAATGCTTGGTTCAGCTACGGAATGAGGCGACACGGCTACGGGAGTTGGAAAGGTCATCGGGTCCGCCTGCGTCCGGATCGACGGAGACATCCAAAGAATGCTCTATCTTGGGAACAGATAAGATCGCTGCGATTAATGTTAGACCTATGCGAGAAGCTGCGCCTTTGTATGTCCCTCATAAAGGGGAAGGCACAGATGATGATAAAATGTCTAAAGACGCGAAGGGGTATTTTGTATATAACTGGGTTTATACGCCTTGGAATAGAGCAGATGTTATGGCACTTAAGAATGCTTTGCCTGATCCCCGTAAAAATCCAGCGGCTTTCTATGAAAGTGTTGAAAGCGCGATTTCATCGTGTATTATGACGTTAGTTGATATTGATCTGTTTTTTGGGCTAATATTGCCCCCTGATATGTGGAGAGCGATTCGTAAGTTTGATGATCACACGACCCTCGGGGCGAGTTCGAAAGATATAGTTCAAGCTGACTTAGACAGGGAACCAGCATGTAAGCCTTGTCAATTAATATTGGATCTTCCAGGTGCTATACTAAATAAATTAAAAACGCTCGTTCCAGCTAAAAAGATTGATTGGACCATATTTGCCTCTTGTAAGCAGAAAACGGATGAATCGGTTTCTGATTTCTTTTCTCGTTTTGAGGAAGCGTTCCATGATTACATTGGACAATCATTAACAGAAGATACAGGCAGACATTTATTTGTTGACAAGTATGTGGCTAATCTCCTACCGGAGATTGCAAAACGATTAAAGGCGAGTGAAAGTTCGTGGACCACGGCAACCCCTGCTTCTTTATTGACTATGGCTCAATATTATGAACGACAGGAATTGGAGGCAAAGGAAAGTAGTGATAAGAAAGCGAAGGATTTGAAGACGAAGGTAATGTTGGCTCAGGTTCAGGCTACGAGGGGAAACAATCGAGGGGGACGAGGATCGTATAATAATGCTCCTCCTCCTCGTTCCGACATATCTGTGAATCAGTGTGCATACTGTAGACAGTTTGGACATTGGATTGCAGATTGTCCAGTGTTTCGAGAACAGTGTAATTTGAGGGGACGAGGAAGTGGAAGGTCTAGGAATAATTATGGAGGGCCGAGAGGATATGGAGCAAATGATCGCGGAGGTTATGGGACAAATGATCGTGGAGGATATGGAGCAAGGGGTCGTGGTCAGACAGATTATAATACGTTCGATAATCGCAATCAATATCAGATAAATGAGGGTGGCTCTGTTGAGCCGCGCGATGAGCACTATGCATAGGATTGCGTAGGATGGGGTGTGGAATCGGTTGAGGTACCGGTTGATCAAAGGGGTCCATACATAGAAGCACATGTCTTGGGTTCCACTGATCAATTTCTGGTCGATACAGGAGCTACTCCTAGCGCTTTGTCCAAACACTTGGTTCCAAGGGCTCCCCTGTCTGGCGAGGTAATTACAGCTATAGGGTTCGATGGAACACCTACTTCTAGCCCACTGTCTCAACCCGTTGCATTTCATGTTGATAAATTTGCTGCCCCTTGTCCCTTTTTGCTGTCTCCAAATACACCAGATAATATTATGGGACTCGATATGTTAAAACATTTTCGAGCTACTATTCGCTGTGCCCCGGAAGGAGTGCGAGTTGTGTTGAACGAAAATTATCCAGAAGTTGAGCGAGTGTGTCTTCTCCATGAATCTGAAGTATTAGCCTCCCTACCAAAAACATTGTGGGCCACTTCTGATACTGACGTAGGACAGATGAGTATTCCCCCAGTACGTATTACTGTAAAGGAGGGAGTATCTCTGCCACGTGTCCCACAATATAAAATTTCGAGAGAAGGCGAAATTGCTTTGATACACATTGTGAATGATTTGATTTTGGCAGGAGTAGTTGAGGAAGTTCCCTACAATGTTTGCAACAGCCCAATTCTACCGATCCTTAAAAGAGATACAGATGCTAAGGTTTACCGTTTTATTATTGATTTGAGGGAAATCAACAAAATAGTAGTACCTCAGTACCCGGTGGTGTCTGACATCACCACGTTGCTTACGTTGGTTCCACCGACGGCAACTACTTTTACGGTTATCGATTTGAAAAACGCATTTTTCTCGATTCCTGTACATCCTGATAGTCGATATCTCTTTGGATTTACATTAAATAATAAATCGTATAGATTCTGTCGAGTTCCTCAAGGCTATACAGAAAGTCCTAGCATCTATAGTCAGGCTCTAAAAAGGCAGCTTGATTCCTTTGAATTACAGGAAGAAGTGGCTCTTATTCAGTATGTGGATGACATTTTACTTGCAGCTGATACGCATGAACAATGTGAGAAAAGTACTTTCTCTTTGCTTTCCTTCTTAGCCAAACATAATCATAAGGTTTCGAAGAAAAAGTTACAGTATTGTAGACCGAAGGTGACCTACCTCGGTCATCTTTTGTCTAAGGAGGGCCGTGCATTAACACCAGATCGAATTCAAGCAGTTTTAGACACACCAGTCCCCCGCACTCAGAAAGATGTTCGTGCCTTCATAGGTCTGACGTCTTTTTGTAGGCAATGGATATTGGGTTTTTCACACATTGTTAAGCCTTTGTTGGCATTGTTGTCCAAAGATACACCGATTCCCATTGAATGGACGGATGAATGTCAGAATGCTTTTGAACAATTGAGAAAAGCTCTCTGTTCTGCACCTGTGTTAGGTACACCTGATTACACGAAGATCTTTACATTGTATGTACACGAGAAGGATGGGTGCGCATTGTCAGTCTTAGTGCAGACACATGGAGACAAACAGAGACCCTGTGCATACTTCTCGGCGGTACTCGACCCTGTGGCTCGAGGATTGCCTGAATGTTTTCGAGCAGTTGCAGCAACAGCTGTAGCTATACGACAAAGTGAGGGAATAGTTTTATCACACAAATTGTTGGTGTTAGTTCCCCATGCGGTAGATGCATTGTTGAATCAAATGAAAACACAGCATCTAACAAGCGCCCGCCTAACAGTATATGAGCTAACGTTGTTGGCGCCGCACATTACACTAAAGCGATGTGCGACACTGAACCCTGCTACTTTATTGCCGGATCCTGTTGTTGAGACTCAGAAGGAAGAACAACATGACTGTGTTTTTCTGACTGAGGAACAAACAAAGGGTCGTATCGATTTACAGGATACACCATTTCCAGATGTAGATGGGGAACTGTGGGTCGATGGATCGTGTGTGAAGTTACCAGATGGTACGACTTCCGCAGCTTATGCGATCACGACACTTAAGACGGTGGTAGAAGCAGCACGAATACCCCAGAAATCGGCCCAAGCAGCTGAATTGATAGCCTTAACGAAAGCATGTGAGTTAAGTGCTGGGCTATTTGTGAACATTTACACGGATAGTCGTTACGCTTTTGGAGTAGTGCATGATTTTGGCCTACTCTGGAAGGAACGAGGATTCTTGACTTCACATGGAGTACACATCATGCATGGAGAATTGGTACGCGATCTCCTGAATGCATTATTGTGTCCAAAGAAAGTAGCAATAGTCAAATGCAGTGCACACAAAAAGGTGACGGATAAAATAGGACAAGGCAATGCTTTCGCAGATCGCATTGCGAGAGAGACCGCTATGTTACGAAATAATTCCCCCATGTACGTGGTGAAATCACAAGCCGAGCGGTGGCATGATGCTAGAGAAGAAATATTAGATATACAGAGGTCAGCATCTGAAGCAGAACTTACGAAATGGGCCACTGAAGGAGTGTTGGACGATGAGGGTTGCTGGCGAAGTAAAGATATGGAAAGATGGAAATTACCTATGGCCTATTTACAAACAATGGTGCAAATGACACATGGGCTGGCACATATTGGAGCTCTTGTAATTACTAAATTGCTTACACGGGTTTGGGAAAATCCTGAAATTGCTAGTACGGCTAAGAGAGTAGTGCAGACCTGTCTGATATGTCTACAGCACAATCCTGGACAAGTGACTCATACTCCTAAAGGAGGGTTTGTTCCACCTACTGCACCATTTGAAGTACTGCAAATGGATTACATCCAGCTGGAGCGCTGTAATAACCTCAAGTATGTCTTAGTGGTGGTGTGTGCCTTCAGTAAATGGATTGAGGCTTACGCTACGAAAGATAATACAGCATTGACAACAGCTACGGTGTTACTCAAAGAGTACTTCCCGCGCTATGGTGTTTGTAAGTTTATGTGGAATGATAATGGTCCTCATTTTATTGGGAAAGTAGTGGAGTACGTCCTGAAAGGATTGGGAATCAAGCGAAGATTCCACGCTGTCTTTCATCCGCAATCAGCAGGTTTGGTAGAAAGATACAATGCAACTCTGAAGCTGAAGCTAGCAAAGATCGTGGCATCCACATCTTTGAAATGGCCGGACGCTTTGCCTTTGGCATTGCTGTCTATCCGATCAGTGCCACATTCCCGATCTGGCCTCACACCCTATGAAGTGGTGTTTGGAAGGCCGATGAATATTTGGGGAGTTCCTAAACCTCGTTTGATACATGATGTGCCTTGTATAATGATGAACGATTATTTGGCACGATTAACAAATGATTTGCTTTCTATTCATCAGCAGGTTCGAGAAGCGCTCCCTGATAACTCCACTGGTGAGTCTCACGATCTTCGTCCTGGGGACCACGTGATGATACGCGTGTTCGAGAGATCCAGCAGTTTGGAACCGAGATGGCATGGCCCTGAGCAGGTGCTGCTGGCGACTCGGACCGCAGTAAGAGTCACCAACAAGAAACGGTGGATTCATTCCACCCATTGTCGTCGTGTTTCCCCGGATCTGGTGAGCCCTGTGGTGCTATCCGACTACAGAAACATTTTGGATGCAGAGAAGAGCCCAGCTGTTACGTCCAATGAATTGGAGGGAGCCTTCCCGGACCACACGGTTTCTGATGGAGTGAAGTACAATCTATGTCCCAGGAAATAATTTCTTTTTTGCATTTTTGAAACTGGTTGGTAACCGCTCTGAGGTTTGTGAAACGGAAGCCGGGAATATCAAGGGGGGGGGGGGGTCAGTTCTGTCCAGTGTAGCGACACCCGTCTTGAATCTCGGAGAACAAACCAACGGCAGCCTCAGTCCAGAACCACCTTTTTATTTTTTTAGTGTTGCTCTTGAAGATCATTGTTTTGCGAACTATGGCATCTCCTTCGACACGAAAAGGGAGAATTCTTGGTGCTGTATTGTTTGTTTTGACCATAGTGGTGATTGCAGTAATAGCTTGGACTATAGAACAATTGTTTCCTGTACGAGAACACTTACTGCCTACCACTCCAAGCCCATCCGAACATTTTCATTTTACTTTGCCTATACATGAAGAGAGGCATAGACAGACCTATTTGAATAACAGTTTTATTCAGATTTTGCATCACACTCACAACATGACCAACACATCAAACTGTTGGGTATGTGGAATGTTGCCCGGACACCAAAAGAGGGGAGGAACTCCACTCATTCCTCTCCCGTTTTCTCATAATGGTTCTTGCAATGCTTGGTACACTCTTCTTTTTACTTTACGATGGCCAACGAAAGGTGGACTACTCTTTCGACTGAATAAAATATGTTTCAATGATAAAGATGGTTATCCACAAGCTGAAGGAACTAAATTTTAATGGGAAGAGTATCGTCCGGACAATGTATCTGCACCTCGTGTTTATACGAATCAAAGACTTATAAATGTAACGAATTTACATGTGATAACGGTTATTGATACAAAAGCAGATCTTTCTGTTATGAGGTAGCTTTTGCTAAACGCTAAAAGGGCCGTCTGTCGTGTTTTGGCAGCTCCTGAGTTAGCGTTTAGCTCAGCTACACGATCTTTTGCGTTAACTTGACCAAAATGTACGGGGGCCCTCTTGAATCCCTCCGGCCTCCATTTTGTATGAACACGCTGCCTCGTGGTCAGCGTGCCCTTTTGTCCTTTCTCGATACTCATGGTCATCTATTCTGCTCAGCAACAGGCTATTTTTAGTACTGGTCAAGCGCACATGCGCACTATGCATCAACTGGTCATTCTTTAGGAATGTTAGCACAAATTGACCAGTGCTATTGAACTCCTCCCACATGCTGGCTGTGTTCCAAAAATGACCTTATATGTACCTAAAGTGTGTAACTTGTGACCGCCTATCTTTTTAATGCTATCAAACTGTATAAAAGAGGTCGCGCACCGATGTTCGGTGTGCTACTTCTTACATTGCCGAAGGGTGCTGTAGGAATGTACCACCACCTCATGGGGTCTTAATAAACTTGTCTTTTGCATTTTCCAGTGTCCGTGCCAACTTCTATACTAAGGTGTTCGAGAGTTTAGCAGAGTATGTAGGCCTGATTTGAACCCAACACCACAATTGGCGACCACGAAGGGACTCATCGGCGACTCGGATGCCCGAAGGAGAGGTCGCGACGAAGGTTTGGAAACTCGCCATGGAAGCGATCGCTGCCATTGAGTGACCCGAGTCTTGGCATCCACGGTGTTTCTTTCCTTCCTTCTGATCTGACCTTCCAGGTGGCGCCGGTCCTCGACTGAGATTCTGATCTTGGATTGTCGTATAGTGCCGTTTTGGCTGATTCGATCACAGAACTTGGCAGTTGGATCTTGGACGTTTGAAGATATTTGGTAAGCTTCTGATTGGTGAGGTAGTCTACTGACACTTACTATGGCTTTTTGAATTTGAATTTGAATTTGAATTTGTTTGAAGTTAGCTAACGTTTGAATCTTTGAATTTGATTTATATGTGGAGTGCACCTCACATAGGCAGGCATGTAGGGATATTTCTCTGATTTATTTGATTTGAACGGCACACCGCGTATGAAGCACATTAAGTGCCATTTTATGTAGTATCGCGTTTTCGTGGTACTTTTGAACATGCCTGTTTTCAGCACACTCCGAGGGATGTGCTGCTTTGAAAATGGTATCAATTATCGATTAAATAAATCACAGCCGGCTCCCCCAGAGGGGACTCCAAATCGTGAGATGTATGTAAAATTTAGCATTCCGCCAATAATGTACAGCACGTTATGGCACAAGTATACTAAAACCGATCGTGAATTACAGTGGCCACTACACGGGTCATTTGATCTTCGAAAGGTTCAATATGTAGAGCAGTGTTTGTTTCAACGAAGGTCTAGACAAGATATGTTTGATTGTGTGCGTATGTGGGAGAAAGAGGTGCGTGAACGAGTGAGGCGTGAGGAAGCCTTGGCGGAAAAGGTGCAGCGAAAGGCTGCACGTGACAAAGCTTTACAGCTACAGGAGAAGGAGTTACAGGAACAGAAAGAGAGGGAGACTCGAGAACACAATTTGCAGGTTAATGGTCCGTTTCCCATCCGGCGTCATCTTTATCCGGTCCTTACTAATGAAACAGATGATTTTTCATTATTAGATCGCTGTCCGCCTCCGTACGTCGCACCTACGGCTCCGAACAAGGACTCGGATGAGGACCATCAGAATACACAGCGTACAAGGTTATCGTCGGATCGAACTGCGGAATTGCGTTCGTTTGCACGAAAGCTAAATGTTAATTCCGTAACTGTGTCTGACATTGGTAAGCAAATGGAACAATGGTCTGATAGGGAGCGGTTGTATTTTTTAGATCATTTTGGTGATGAGGTTGTTGAACGATTTAGAAAGTATTCTACAGAGTTAGAACCTAAGGATATATCCAAGGGTCGCGATAACTTTCGTAAAGGTCTTTTTATTCTTTCAGATGCGGATGAATTTTTCAAATGCTTGGTTCAGCTACGGAATGAGGCGACACGGCTACGGGAGTTGGAAAGGTCATCGGGTCCGCCTGCGTCCGGATCGACGGAGACATCCAAAGAATGCTCTATCTTTGGAACAGATAAGATCGCTGCGATTAATGTTAGACCTATGCGAGAAGCTGCGCCTTTGTATGTCCCTCATAAAGGGAAAGGCACAGATGATGATAAAATGTCTAAAGACGCGAAGGGGTATTTTGTATATAACTGGGTTTATACGCCTTGGAATAGAGCAGATGTTATGGCACTTAAGAATGCTTTGCCTGATCCCCGTAAAAATCCAGCGGCTTTCTACGAAAGTGTTGAAAGCGCGATTTCATCGTGTATTATGACGTTAGTTGATATTGATCTGTTTTTTGGGCTAATATTGCCCCCTGATATGTGGAGAGCGATTCGTAAGTTTGATGATCACACGACCCTCGGGGCGAGTTGGAAAGATATAGTTCAAGCTGACTTAGACAGGGAAACAGCATGTAAGCCTTGTCAATTAATATTGGATCTTCCAGGTGCTATACTAAATAAATAAAAAACGCTTGTTCCCGCTAAAAAGATTGATTGGACCATATTAGCCTCTTGTAAGCAGAAAACGGATGAATCGGTTTCTGATTTCTTTTCTCGTTTTGAGGAAGCGTTCCATGATTACAGTGGACAATCATTAACAGAAGATACAGGCAGACATTTATTTGTTGACAAGTATGTGGCTAATCTCCTACCGGAGATTGCAAAACGATTAAAGGCGAGTGAAAGTTCGTGGACCACGGCAACCCCTGCTTCTTTATTGACTATGGCTCAATATTACGAACGACAGGAATTGGAGGCAAAGGAAAGTAGTGATAAGAAAGCGAAGGATTTGAAGACGAAGGTAATGTTGGCTCAGGTTCAGGCTACGAGGGGAAACAATCGAGGGGGACGAGGATCGTATAATAATGCTCCTCCTCCTCGTTCCGACATATCTGTGAATCAGTGTGCATACTGTAGACAGTTTGGACATTGGATTGCAGATTGTCCAGTGTTTCGAGAACAGTGTAATTTGAGGGGACGAGGAAGTGGAAGGTCTAGGAATAATTATGGAGGGCCGAGAGGATATGGAGCAAATGATCGCGGAGGTTATGGGACAAATGATCGTGGAGGATATGGAGCAAGGGGTCGTGGTCAGACAGATTATAATACGTTCGATAATCGCAATCAATATCAGATAAATGAGGGTGGCTCTGTTGAGCCGCGCGATGAGCACTATGCATAGGATTGCGTAGGATGGGGTGTGGAATCGGTTGAGGTACCGGTTGATCAAAGGGGTCCATACATAGAAGCACATGTCTTGGGTTCCACTGATCAATTTCTGGTCGATACAGGAGCTACTCCTAGCGCTTTGTCCAAACACTTGGTTCCAAGGGCTCCCCTGTCTGGCGAGGTAATTACAGCTATAGGGTTCGATGGAACACCTACTTCTAGCCCACTGTCTCAACCCGTTGCATTTCATGTTGATAAATTTGCTGCCCCTTGTCCCTTTTTGCTGTCTCCAAATACACCAGATAATATTATGGGACTCGATATGTTAAAACATTTTCGAGCTACTATTCGCTGTGCCCCGGAAGGAGTGCGAGTTGTGTTGAACGAAAATTATCCAGAAGTTGAGCGAGTGTGTCTTCTCCATGAATCTGAAGTATTAGCCTCCCTACCAAAAACATTGTGGGCCACTTCTGATACTGACGTAGGACAGATGAGTATTCCCCCAGTACGTATTACTGTAAAGGAGGGAGTATCTCTGCCACGTGTCCCACAATATAAAATTTCGAGAGAAGGCGAAATTGCTTTGATACACATTGTGAATGATTTGATTTTGGCAGGAGTAGTTGAGGAAGTTCCCTACAATGTTTGCAACAGCCCAATTCTACCTATCCTTAAAAGAGATACAGATGCTAAGGTTTACCGTTTTATTATTGATTTGAGGGAAATCAACAAAATAGTAGTACCTCAGTACCCGGTGGTGTCTGACATCACCACGTTGCTTACGTTGGTTCCACCGACGGCAACTACTTTTACGGTTATCGATTTGAAAAACGCATTTTTCTCGATTCCTGTACATCCTGATAGTCGATATCTCTTTGGATTTACATTAAATAATAAATCGTATAGATTCTGTCGAGTTCCTCAAGGCTATACAGAAAGTCCTAGCATCTATAGTCAGGCTCTAAAAAGGCAGCTTGATTCCTTTGAATTACAGGAAGAAGTGGCTCTTATTCAGTATGTGGATGACATTTTACTTGCAGCTGATACGCATGAACAATGTGAGAAAAGTACTTTCTCTTTGCTTTCCTTCTTAGCCAAACATAATCATAAGGTTTCGAAGAAAAAGTTACAGTATTGTAGACCGAAGGTGACCTACCTCGGTCATCTTTTGTCTAAGGAGGGCCGTGCATTAACACCAGATCGAATTCAAGCACTTTTAGACACACCAGTCCCCCGCACTCAGAAAGATGTTCGTGCCTTCATAGGTCTGACGTCTTTTTGTAGGCAATGGATATTGGGTTTTTCACACATTGTTAAGCCTTTGTTGGCATTGTTGTCCAAAGATACACCGATTCCCATTGAATGGACGGATGAATGTCAGAATGCTTTTGAACAATTGAGAAAAGCTCTCTGTTCTGCACCTGTGTTAGGTACACCTGATTACACGAAGATCTTTACATTGTATGTACACGAGAAGGATAGGTGCGCATTGTCAGTCTTAGTGCAGACACATGGAGACAAACAGAGACCCTGTGCATACTTCTCGGCGGTACTCAACCCTGTGGCTCGAGGATTGCCTGGATGTTTTCGAGCAGTTGCAGCAACAGCTGTAGCTATACGACAAAGTGAGGGAATAGTTTTATCACACAAATTGTTGGTGTTAGTTCCCCATGCGGTAGATGCATTGTTGATTCAAATGAAAACACAGCATCTAACAAGCGCCCGCCTAACAGGATATGAGCTAACGTTGTTGGCGCCGCACATTACACTAAAGCGATGTGCGACACTGAACCCTGCTACTTTATTGCCGGATCCTGTTGTTGAGACTCAGAAGGAAGAACAACATGACTGTGTTTTTCTGACTGAGGAACAAACAAAGGGTCGTATCGATTTACAGGATACACCATTTCCAGATGTAGATGGGGAACTGTGGGTCGATGGATCGTGTGTGAAGTTACCAGATGGTACGACTTCCGCAGCTTATGCGATCACGACACTTAAGACGGTGGTAGAAGCAGCACGAATACCCCAGATATCGGCCCAAGCAGCTGAATTGATAGCCTTAACGAAAGCATGTGAGTTAAGTGCTGGGCTATGTGTGAACATTTACACGGATAGTCGTTACGCTTTTGGAGTAGTGCATGATTTTGGCCTACTCTGGAAGGAACGAGGATTCTTGACTTCACATGGAGTACACATCATGCATGGAGAATTGGTACGCGATCTCCTGAATGCATTATTGTGTCCAAAGAAAGTAGCAATAGTCAAATGCAGTGCACACAAAAAGGTGACGGATAAAATAGGACAAGGCAATGCTTTCGCAGATTGCATTGCGAGAGAGACCGCTATGTTACGAAATAATTCCCCCATGTACGTGGTGAAATCACAAGCCGAGCGGTGGCATGATGCTAGAGAAGAAATATTAGATATACAGAGGTCAGCATCTGAAGCAGAACTTACGAAATGGGCCACTGAAGGAGTGTTGGACGATGAGGGTTGCTGGCGAAGTAAAGATATGGAAAGATGGAAATTACCTATGGCCTATTTACAAACAATGGTGCAAATGACACATGGGCTGGCACATATTGGAGCTCTTGCAATTACTAAATTGCTTACACGGGTTTGGGAAAATCCTGAAATTGCTAGTACGGCTAAGAGAGTAGTGCAGACCTGTCTGATATGTCTACAGCACAATCCTGGACAAGGGACTCATACTCCTAAAGGAGGGTTTGTTCCACCTACTGCACCATTTGAAGTACTGCAAATGGATTACATCCAGCTGGAGCGCTGTAATAACCTCAAGTATGTCTTAGTGGTGGTGTGTGCCTTCAGTAAATGGATTGAGGCTTACGCTACGAAAGATAATACAGCATTGACAACAGCTAAGGTGTTACTCAAAGAGTACTTCCCGCGCTATGGTGTTTGTAAGTTTCTGTGGAATGATAATGGTCCTCATTTTATTGGGAAAGTAGTGGAATACGTCCTGAAAGGATTGGGAATCAAGCGAAGATTCCACGCTGTCTTTCATCCGCAATCAGCAGGTTTGGTAGAAAGATACAATGCAACTCTGAAGCTGAAGCTAGCAAAGATCGTGGCATCCACATCTTTGAAATGGCCGGACGCTTTGCCATTGGCATTGCTGTCTATCCGATCAGTGCCACATTCCCGATCTGGCCTCACACCCTATGAAGTGGTGTTTGGAAGGCCGATGAATATTTGGGGAGTTCCTAAACCTCGTTTGATACATGATGTGCCTTGTATAATGATGAACGATTATTTGGCACGATTAACAAATGATTTGCTTTCTATTCATCAGCAGGTTCGAGAAGCGCTCCCTGATAACTCCACTGGTGAGGCTCACGATCTTCGTCCTGGGGACCACGTGATGATACGCGTGTTCGAGAGATCCAGCAGTTTGGAACCGAGATGGCATGGCCCTGAGCAGGTGCTGCTGGCGACTCGGACCGCAGTAAGAGTCACCAACAAGAAACGGTGGATTAATTCCACCCATTGTCGTCGTGTTTCCCCGGATCTGGTGAGCCCTGTGGTGCTATCCGACTACAGAAACATTTTGGATGCAGAGAAGAGCCCAGCTGTTACGTCCAATGAATTGGAGGGAGCCTTCCCGGACCACACTGTTTCTGATGGAGTGAAGTACAATCTATGTCCCAGGAAATAATTTCTTTTTTGCATTTTTGAAACTGGTTGGTAACCGCTCTGAGGTTTGTGAAACGGAAGCCGGGAATATCAAGGGGGGGGGTCAGTTCTGTCCAGTGTAGCGACACCCGTCTTGAATCTCGGAGAACAAACCAACGGCAGCCTCAGTCCAGAACCACCTTTTTATTTTTTTAGTGTTGCTCTTGAAGATCATTGTTTTGCGAACTATGGCATCTCCTTCAACACGAAAAGGGAGAATTCTTGGTGCTGTATTGTTTGTTTTGACCATAGTGGTGATTGCAGTAATAGCTTGGACTATAGAACAATTGTTTCCTGTACGAGAACACTTACTGCCTACCACTCCAAGCCCATCCGAACATTTTCATTTTACTTTGCCTTATCATGAAGAGAGGCATAGACAGACCTATTTGAATAACAGTTTTATTCAGATTTTGCATCACACTCACAACATGACCAACACATCAAACTGTTGGGTATGTGGAATGTTGCCCGGACACCAAAAGAGGGGAGGAACTCCACTCATTCCTCTCCCATTTTCTCATAATGGTTCTTGCAATGCTTGGTACACTCTTCTTTTTACTTTACGATGGCCAACGAAAAGTGGACTACTCTTTCGACTGAATAAAATATGTTTCAATGATAAAGATGGTTATCCACAAGCTGAAGGAACTAAATTTGAATGGGAAGAGTATCGTCCGGACAATGTATCTGCACCTCGTGTTTATACGAATCAAAGACTTATAAATGTAACGAATTTACATGTGATAACGGTTATTGATACAAAAGCAGATCTTTCCGTTATGAGGTAGCTTTTGCTAAACGCTAAAAGGGCCGTCTGTCGTGTTTTGGCAGCTCCTGAGTTAGCGTTTAGCTCAGCTACACGATCTTTTGCGTTAACTTGACCAAAATGTACGGGGGCCCTCTTGAATCCCTCCGGCCTCCATTTTGTATGAACACGCTGCCTCGTGGTCAGCGTGCCCTTTTGTCCTTTCTCGATACTCATGGTCATCTATTCTGCTCGGCAACAGGCTATTTTTAGTACTGGTCAAGCGCACATGCGCACTATGCATCAACTGGTCATTCTTTAGGAATGTTAGCACAAATTGACCAGTGCTATTGAACTCCTCCCACATGCTGGCTGTGTTCCAAAAATGACCTTATATGTACCTAAAGTGTGTAACTTGTAACCGCCTATCTTTTTAATGCTATCAAACTGTATAAAAGAGGTCGTGCACCGATGTTCGGTGTGCTACTTCTTACATTGCCGAAGGGTGCTGTAGGAATGTACCACCACCTCATGGGGTCTTAATAAACTTGTCTTTTGCATTTTCCAGTGTCCGTGCCAACTTCTATACTAAGGTGTTCGAGAGTTTAGCAGAGTATGTAGGCCTGATTTGAACCCAACACCACACACATGCCAGCAGCAATGGAGAACAACAAATAGGAAACCTAAAGTGAGGTGCATACAAATGGAAGGCCAAGGAGCAAACCTACAAGCATGTGTACATCACAGGGAAAAGAAGGAACATATAACAACACCCTCAGCCCATCAAATCACACATGGCCGGCACAGTGAGTGAAGTCAAACCACAGTCACCTCAGTGCAACAACTCAGGGAGACAGCAAGGCAACCCATGCATAGGTACAGGGATAAAATGAAGGGTATGAAGTCAAACAGTGAACAGCCACACATCTGTATCTAACTACATGACAGGAGTATGCCAGCATCTCAACACACAGGGCCCACTGCAACACTCCATGACTGTCAAACACAAGTAGGAACCTTCACACATACCCCACCCCATCACACCTGCAGCACACAACACCAGTGTCAAACACACAGAAGGGTGCCAATAATGTCCAGTAAATACACTGACAAACAATCACACTCCCTGGGGGGTATCCACAAACATCACACACACAGGGATGCCTGAACCAATATTTGCACAAAAACAACAGCCAAACACATAACTCAATAAAAACCCACACAGAACTACAACAAGACCAGACATGATCTGTGCAGCAAAACTGGGGAAAGGTAATGGGAGCACAGACACAATATGACTACACAACCTCATCAGTCAGGAACAATGCACAGACAATATACCACAACACAGACAAGAAGTGCATCATCACAAAACAATCATGGACACAAACTGGGAGAATGAGCCTAAAATTGCACACACAGACATACCACAACACCCATTAAGTCAACATGGTGTCATAGTGTACCAAATGCCTGCACATGCACAAGAATGACAAGATACAACTCAAATATGAGATGAGAAAACACCAAGGACGCACCTAAATGAAGCACAGGAACTAGAAGAGACCTAAGTTCATGTGACAGACACACAAGTAAGGCACACCACACTGGCAACACACATCTGAATGAAACACACCAACAAAACGCACACACTGACATGCAAAAAGAACACCACACACAGAGCATCTGACAACTGCAAGAGACAACACAGCCCACACACTGCACACAGCCACATCAGACACACAACAGATGCACATGCCAAGAAATCACTTTGCAAACACTGCAGTACATCAGGGAAAGCACACTAGGCAACGATAAGGAAACATACAGTCACAGCACTGCATGCACACCAAGCAGTATATGAACAACAAACACACCAGTTGCACACAAATATGAATGACACATCATGAACACCCACAATAACAATCAGAACAGCACACAGATAACACCACACCCAGAAACCTAAGCAGCCCTTCAGCAAACACACACACAGCTAACCCAACACCCACAGATGCACAAGTCTGGCCCCCAAAGTGGAAACAACATGGTCAGAGGAAATGAGCCATTGGCAATGTTGAAGTGGCATATAGAGCCTGTGTCACAGTAAACCATACCCACACATAAAACGCTTTATTTAACAAGGACACTGACAAGGCAGACAACAAGGAGTAACTGATTTCATTCACATATTACACAGATAGGCACCACAAATAGACAAAAGCAAGGCCAGTGGCCACAAATTGCAGATGAGGTACATGAGATCCTGCACAGGGTAGGGAAATACGGCAGGGGAAAACAAGGCCATTGGCCAGTACAAGGTGCAGAGTATGTCCATGAGAAGCTGCACAGGTAAGGGGCACACATCAAGGCCAGTGGCCAGTCCAATGTTCAGAGTAGCCACTTGAGATCCTGCACAGGCAAGTGGCAAACAGCAGTGAACAACAAGGCCAGTGGCCAGGACAAGATCCAGGGTATGTCCATGAGAAGCGGCACAGGTAAGGGGCACACATCAAGGCCACTGGCCAGTCCAGTGTTCAGAGTAGTTACATGACATCCTACACAAGCAAGTGGCAAACCGCAGTGAACGACAAGGCCAGTGGCCAGGACAAAGTGCAGAGTAGTTACATGAGATCCTGCACAGGCAAGGGGCAAACAGCAGTGAACAACAAGGTGCAGAGCATGTCCATGAGAAGCTGCACAGGTTAGGGGCACACATAAAGACCAGTGGCCAGTGCAATGTTCAGAGTAGTGACATGAGATCCTGCACAGGCAAGTGGCAAACAGCAGTGAACGACAAGGCCAGTGGCCAAGACAATGTGCAGAGTAGTAACATGAGATCCTGCACAAGCAAGGGGCAAACAGCAGTGAACAACAATGCCTGTGGCCAGGACAAAGTGCAGAGTAAGTCCATGAGAAGCTGTACAGGGAATGTGTGTGATTGTACCCTGCCATGGTCAGCAACACAGTTAGGGGGGTAACAATGGGCAGTAGAGGCACCGGTGTGTGAGGGGGAATTCCACTCAGATTTGGCTGTCGGGCTGACTGAGAGGTGGCTGTGTGTTGGGGACAGATGGAGGACTGAACCAGTGGAGAGAGAGTCCTAGCTGAGGTAGAGGCATCAGTGGCCTGGGAAGCCGGAGGGCTGCTTTGACCAGGTGGGGCAGTGGTACGTGGAGGTGGAGTCATACTGCCATGAGACATAGTGTGGGTGTGAGATTGTGGAGGGGTGCCTTTCCACTTCTTGGAGACTCTAAATGGCTTCCCTGTCATCAAATTAATGGAAAGTGATGTGGACGCAACAGGCAAACTCGCCACCAAAGCTGCATCAGGTGCAGACGGTGGCCATCCCTCTGGGGAAATGCTGGAACCAGCTGAACCCTTGGCCTGGCCTTGCCTTTGCCCCTCCATCCTATTTACCAGGTGTGCCCCCTAAAGTGGCCTCCTTTCCCTGCATTACAGGGCTTTGGATGGCAGTTGAGGTTGTGGGTGAATCTGCCTTGGATCCCTTCTTATGTGTACTCTTAGCAGTCACCCCCTTCTCAGCGGGCACGGAAGCTGTCTGCTTGTCTTTGCGAGATGCTTTTGGGACAGGAGAGTCTGAGGCAAGGCCTCTGAGGCATGTGACTATGAGGCCTGCTTCTTGGCATTGTGGCTCTTGGTTTCGCCTGATGGGCTTTTGTCTTCGTGCTTTGGGGTGGCTTTAGTTTTCTGCGGGGGTGGTGTCTGTGCCCTGGACCTCTTGGGCTGCTGCTGCTGTGTGCTGCATGTGCTGTAACTTGCCCTTGAGGTCTGTGGAGTGTGGTCACTATCATCAGATGTGGCCAATGGCAGGGGGTTGGACAAAGGGACTGGATCTGTACTCTGAGATTGTGCCAGTTGAATGGCTGCCGTCACTGCGGAGGACAAAGACTGGACAGTTCGGTGTAGCCCACCCATGTCTGAATGAATGTCCTCCATGAAAGCAACCACCTGTGCCAACTTTTTCTCATGGTCTACAAAGGCATTGAGGAGGGCTGTCTGGCCACACACAGCTGGTGCAAAAGGCCAACAGACTCAGCACTGATGGTAGGAGGGGGGACAAGGGCAGGGGCAGCGGTGCCTGGGGAAAAGGACACCCTACCCTTCTTACTGGTGCAAACATGGGCAGCAACGGTGGAAGTAGCTCGGAGGGTGGAGACTGTATGCTGTGTGGTGGAAGCGGAGGCAGAGTCCCCGTTCCCTGGGCCAGGCAATATAGATGTGTCTCCACTGGCATCAGATGACGTTGAGCTCTGAGTCTCTGGCTGTGATTACTCAAGCAGACTCCTGTCCCTCTCCAAGGCGCTAGTCACATCTGTGTCACTGTGCTCATGTGCAGCAGTTGTGCTTGATGACTCACCACTGGTGTCCGTCCCCTGTCCTTCTGTGCCCACGGGAGATGCTGCATGAAAGAGAGATGTAGGATCAGTTCATTGGCATCAACAGAACAATCATATGCAAGCAAAGCATCACTACAGAAGATGAAATCTCCATGTTGCACACTACCCTGTGCAACAACATTGTGTGTCCTCAATTACAGGTAGGGCAAATGCATGACAGCTGTACTCAACACAGAGGCCACTTATATGCCACTGCATCACACTACCAACATCACATAGCCCAGCACTGGCCCAGGCTGTGAACACATGCAGCCACTCACAGCCAAAGTCACCCTTCCAAGAATACTCACCCCTAGCTTTCTGCTGATGCTCCTATAAACCGTGCATCCAGATCAGGATATGTCACGGCCAAGATGCGGGCCATGAGTTGTGTCATGCTCCACCACGCCAACCTGCCAGTTCGATGGAGCAGACCCAGCCTCATCTCAACCAAGTTCTTGCTCAGCTGGCAGGTGTCATCCCACCTCTGGTAACAGTGGGTGCGCAGTCGGTTGGAGACACCCAGAGCCCCCACCTTGCATGCAATGGCCTTCCACGTGGCCTTACGCTGGTGGAATTTGAGCTGCAGGCATGGGAGACAAGAGGGGGGAAAATCAGTGACGCAGTGTTATGTCCCAATATCTCTCAGTACAGGAGCATGATACTAACTCAGCCCAAATACACAGAGATGTCTAACAGATACAATACAGCATCTCACATTCTACATTAGCATGGGAGAATCACACATACATGCATGCAGGTATGAGGGTGCACACAGTACCTGCCCATCTCATACACATGCAGGATGCCAGCACAGATATCTATGTGTAGGCTGCCCACATCTACTGTCCAATTTTTTAGTTGAGCAAGGAATACAGTACATATAAATATATGTTTGGGGTTGACTCACTGTGTCCAACATTGCGCAGCCCTCAATGTCCTATCCCTGTGAATGGTTCACTGTGTCATGGATGTCACAATGAGTGACATGATCTTACAAACACACACCCTTCTCACAAAGCCTGTCATGTGCAGTCTACAGAGCTGAGATGGCTCATTGATTGAGAGTCCCGCAAAATGCACTCTGTACATTCAGCGATGTGTCCTTGTCACATTGGGCGGTGACTGTGTAGGCCAGGTGGGCTCACACTGAGGTCCAACGTAGGGCATCAGAAATGTCACATGAAGGGACAAATAGAGAGCAGAACCAGTGCCTACACATGCCAGTCAGTACACATGCTGGTGGAAATGGAGGGTGCTGCGCACAATAGTACGGCAATCTGCTGTGTCATAGGTGAATGCCTAACAACAGTGCCACCCTTGGATAATGAAGTCCTGAGGATATTGCTGAACTGGAGATGATGCACAATTAGGAGCCAGACACAATCCCATCTCTACCTTCTGCACGTAAACCCCAGCTAATGCCACAGATGAGCCTGTGAAGGACATCAGGGACCCACACAGCCATTCACACAAGCAATCACTGTCCTGACTCCTGCATTAACAGTTTGCTGCGTCTATGTATGGCTGAGAAGACATATATGTCCCTCCAATCTTGATGTGCAGGCAGGGAGACGTCTGAAATAGGCTACACACCCCTTTCCCCAGGACACAGCATGCTAGGCACTGCATGGCATGACCCACACTCTCAGCCACACACTGCAGCAGATCAACTTCATGTGTGCCCCACACTGCACTATCACTCCCACTCTGGAACACTTACTATAACATTTGGAGCACCAAATAGCCTTGGATACTGTGTGAGCACCTTGTCCACCACGAGCCCCAGCTCCTCGCTGGTGAAGGGACTGACATGGATCTTCTCAGTCTTTGACATCACTGTGGCCATGAGGCAGCAGCAGTTGTTGATGAGGGGTCTCAGGCAGCAGGCTCTGAGCTGTCGAAATGTGGGGCTCTTTCCCACACATATATAGCCCCCTGGGGTCATTTCAGTCATTCTAAGCTGCTGCAATTGGTGTTCCAGGTCAGCCTTTTTCAAATGCATCCAATGACCGGCTTCATGATGGCGGAGCACACCTACAGCGATTTTCAAATCTTGCATCGTGCTACTGCGATTTCGGTCCCCTTTGGCTGTAAGGGCATGGCCCATGGTAGGGACATACGGCAGGGGCCAGGCGGGTGCTACCGCAGTGGTGCATCTTTCAATTGCATCCAATGACCAGCCCCGCAGTGGCGGAGCACGCCTACCACGATTTTCAAATCTTGCATTGTGCTACCGCAATAACAGTTCCCATTGGCTGTAAGGGAATGGCCCACGGTGGTGACACACCGCTGGTGCCAGGAGGGAGCTACCATGATTTGGGCGGCAGAGCATGCCAACCGCCATTTGACCATGTGGATATGCCCATCACTACCGTGATTGTGTCTTGGGCATTAGCGGTGACACACCGCTGGTACCAGGTGGTAGCTACCACCATATGGGTGCCATACATTGCCATGAATGACCGTGATTTTAGTGGCAGAGCATTCCAACTGCCATTTGACCATGTGGAAATGCTTATCACTATCGTGATTGTGTTTTGGGCATTAGCGGTGACAAACCGCTGGTGCCAGGCGTTAGGTACCGCAATATGGGTGCCATACATTGCAATGAATGACCGAGATTTTAGTGGCAGACCATGCCAACCACCATTTGACCATGTGGATATGCCTATTACTACCACAATTAAGTCTTTGCCATTAGCAGTGACACACTGCTGGTGCCAGGTGGTAGCTACCGCAACATGGGTACACGCTATATAAAACTTTATAAATAAATAAATGGGTGCCATACATTGCCATGAATGGCCGTGATTGTAGTGGCGGAGCAAGCCAACCACCATTTACCATGTGGATATGCCTATCACTACCGCGATTGTGTCTTGGGCATTAGCGGTGAAACACCGCTGGTGCCAGGATGTAGCTACCGCAATATCGATGCCAAGCATTGCCATGAATGACCGTTATTTGGTTGGTGGTTCAGTTTGACAGCACCTATGGACACGTGTGAAAGCCCAATGTGCAGTTCTCAACAGTGCACAGTGGCCACATGATCATATGACACATGATTGCTCACACAATGCCAATGTCACATTTACCTCACTGCTGACTACACAGGCCATGTTTGTGTTTATGTTTTGGGACATTTGCATGTACTCCCTCACATGTCCCTTGTGAAATTGCTGGGCATGCCCTCAGAACAGTGTTGTGATGGACCCTCCAATGGGTACACATTGCAATGTGTGCAAGTGCTGAGCAACTCACAGTGATGATTGTCTTACTGACCAATGTGCTGGTTTGAGTGTCTACTTTTCCTGGCTCATGCACATACCTCTTTTCTCGCACAGACTGTGCTCATTGCGTTGTTGAAGTGTGCCCTCTTTGACTTATGCCTGAGGGTGTGGCAGGTACTGCAGCTAGGTATGAGACAGTCGTTTTGTTTTTTCACACATATGCTGTCTGAACTACTCTCAGGGCTGCTAATACAAGATGTGGCCATATCCCTTTGGGTATTCTCATATTCAGAAATTGTTTTGTAGGTACTTGTTGTGTGAAAGGTGGACAAGTGTATGACTAGTGTAGCTGAAGGTGTCCCTACATGTAAGGTGTGCTGTACGCTCAACTGTGATGCTAGTCATTGTTGCTGTTGTGTCAGTCAAAACGTAAGATGTCAGACACATCTCCTGGTGGATTGCATTGACATGTGTCCTCTCTTATCTCATCAAGGAGGAGACCGAATGTGCATCGTCCCTTCACAGTGCTGGCAGACATGGAGGATGAGGTTGTCATATGCAAACACTATCTGGATAGAGCCACCCTCAAAGAACTATGTGCAATGTTGGAGCCCCACCTGCAGCATTCCAGGACAAATTCGGGTGCTTTCACACCTACGTCAAAGGTGATGGCGGCCCTGCATTTTTTTGATTTTGGATCTTTCCAGTACACGGTGTCCAGCGCATGTGGGATGTCACAACCTATATTCAGCATGGTGCTGCCGCTATGATGATCTACAAGGACAGATATATCCATTTCCCCTGGGAGCGTGATTTGGCGGATGTTAAGGGTGATTTTTATGCCTTTGGTCACATCCCCCATGTTGTTGGTGCCATTATTGCACACATGATGGGCTGGTTCCACCACAGGCACGTGAGCACATCTACAGGAATCGTAAATATTTCCACTCCATAAATGTGCAAGTGGTGTGCTAAGCGGATATGATCATCTCACACATGTGTGCCACATTTCCAGGCTTGGCCCATGACTCATACATCATGCAGAACAGCATTGTACCACAGCTGATGGCTAATTTGCTACCTGAGTGTGCATGGATTGTAGGTGAGTATGCAGAGTCAATTAGCATGCTGTGTGTGTGGCATTCTGTCCTCTGCCAAAGTATAATTACAAGGTTTCTCTGTGTTTCTCACACCTAGGTAACTCTGCATATCCCAACCGTCCTTGGTTGCTCAGCCCACTGCGGAAACCCAGGACACCTGCTGAATTCTGCTACTATGATGCCCATGGAAGGACACGTCGTGTGGTCGAGTGTACCTTTGGTCTCCTGAAGTCACGATTTCGCTGCCCGGACAAGACCAGAGGTGCACTGATGTAATCATCCAGGAAGGTGTGTCAGATTGTAGTTGCATGCTGCATGCTCCACAGCCTGGCCATTCCCAAGGATATCCCCCTGCTCCTGGATGCTGATGAGCAGCCAAGGCCCCCGCCTGCAAACCAACCCATGTCCAGTGACGAGGATAGTGGAGAGGAGGAAAGTGTTGATCTGCATCAACAGCTCATCAACCTCTACTTCACTTGAAGGTGAGTGACGATGTACAACGGACCCATTGTCTGATATGTCACTGTTGTTGGCAAGGTGTATGTGAGCTTTGTGAATGCAGCCGGTTGTTGACTCAGTGGTGGCTGACAATGTTTCTTGAACAGGAAATGTTGGCACATCTACAGGATGTGTATGTTGGCACTGTTGCTCATTGTGATGTGTGCATGATTGAGTAGCTTGATGATAAGTGTTGTGTGATGTCTGTGATGCCACACCCTGAATGGTGAATCTTGTTGTGTTGTGTTTTCCTAGGTCCCTTCAGCCTCTCCTTGCCTACGTTCATTCCATGCTACTGGTACAGTGTAATCATGGTGGAGACTGCATATCCTGGATTAAACACGGAGCAGAAACAACTACATGTGTGTAATGAGTATTTATTTACAATGGTGACATGTGAGGGAGGGTGAACATTTACATTTAGGTGATTAGTGAAGCAGTGAGTTGACAGTTATGGTAAATGAGAGAATCGAGTAGTCACTGCATTGATGTGGTGACCCAGTCCAACAGACAGACGCCATTCACAAGGCAGTGTTGGTAAGGACAGTTCAAAAAGTGAATGCAGTAGTGAAGAGAGTTGTCTTCATGGCTGGCTCCAAGACTGATGTTTGGCAGGTGCTTTGCCGCAGGATACTCCCAGGGATTTCTTGGGATGGCCCCTTCGTCGCTTGGCAGGGGGTCTCTGCTGTAGAACCAGTGGGGACTAAGGACTCACCCCTCTCTGTGACCGCAGGGGAGGATGGTGAAATGTCATCCTGTGGCACACCAGAGGGAGGTGGAGTTGTTGGTTATGGTGCAGGCCTGTCCCTCATTACCGCCACTAGCTGGCCCAAGAGGTACACTATTTGGCCCATGCTGGTGTCCATGGGCCTCATCAGCAGGAGGAGCTCGCGTGAATCTTCTTCTGACCGGCCCATTTGTCCCTGGGCCCGATCATAGGCCCCAAAAACTCTGTTGATGTCCAGGGCTGCGGTTCCAGGGTCTGGTTGTCTGTGACTGACCCTTGCCCTCCCACCTGCCATGTGGCCACAGACCTGTTGCCTCACAACTGTGGGTCCCCGCATCCTCTCCATGGCCTCCTAAGATGGTGGTGTGGGCTGGTCATCCTCTGGGACAGGGAGAGTGTTGCAGGAAGCACTGGTGGTGGTGGTGGTGGTGAACAATGCACAGGCAATAACAGCAGGGGTCTGCGGATAGGTTGGTGTTGCTGCAGATGTGGTGGGGGAACAATATGGTCCTGGGACCTGTTGCACCCTGGCACACCAGATGGGCCGGCTTTGAGCTCCTCGTCCTCTGAATCTCGGGAGTCAACATCAGAGAGTCCATGTTCCGGGGGGGAGCCTGGCTCTGCAGGTTGCTGGTATTGCCTTTGCAGTCAGTTCTTGGTCACCTGTGGGACAGCGGGAAAATGGTCATTGTAGTGCACCACACAAGCTTTGTGTTAGATGTGTATTTACACTGTTTGTACACCACGCAGTAGACTTATCAACACATTGTTTGTAGGCATACTACTGTGCCTCCTGACATTATGTTGAGGTACATGCATTACCTGGCCATGATGTGACGTGTTTAAATATACCATGCACCTTGTGCATGTTTTATGATTACAGGGACATGTTGACATCTAGAGACTAGCGCAACAAAGAATTTATGTGAGGCCTGGCAGACGTTACATCTGTGCTTGAACTGGCCATTGTCATCTCATGCATACCTTTTGTCATGTCATGTGCAAATCAAAATTTGTACCACCAACCATGCTTTGTTTGCTTTCATATGGTCCTTGATGCTCTGGCCACATGGCCCTTACATATGGCACTCAGTGCTGTGCATGATTGTGCACAGACTTTCTTGTACATGTGAATTGGTGTGTCAAATGGTTGCTGTGACAATTACATTTGCTTAGCTGTCTGCACACTGTGAGTGGCAACACTGTGTGTATTTCTGTGTGATGAGAGGGCTGGTGTTGTCAAATGGCACCATGCTTTTTGAGAGGAATGGTTGGGTGCATGTACTGGCTACTCACCTGTTCTGTTTTCATATTTGTGTTGAATTTGTGACACATCTGTGTATGTGTGTGTGCTGGAGGCTTCCATCCTTCTCAGGGGTGGGACAGGGGTGCCTGTGAGACTTGTAGTGGAGGCCGCCGGAGCGCGTAACCAAGTGCTTTATAAAATTCCATAATAATAATACCGCCTAGCACTGCTCTAACCTCCTGACCCCCTCTCACACGCTCACTTTCAGCGCGGGGACACGCCGGAGCGCGTAACCAAGCGCTTTATAAAATTCCATAATAAGGCCTCCCACTGCCAAACACCGCTCCCTGGGAAGATGGCTACCTACCTGTTCGGTGAAGGTGAGCAATGCAATGGCTGCCACATGCTTCTTGGTGGGGGGAGTGCTCCATCTTGCTCAGGGGTGGCACAGGGATGACTGGTGGGAGTTGTAGTGCAGGCCTCCCACGCCACCCCTCCATGGGAAGATCGCTACCTATAAGTAAGTTTGTTTGTTGTGATATAATAGCGGCGGATATATGACGTTACAACGCATACTTTTACAACGCCTACCTTTACATCGCAAGTTTTACAACGCATACCATTACAACGCATAATGCTTTTGGGCGCTGGATAGTGAATAGTTTAATTTACTATTCCAACTCCAGTCCCCGTGGATAGTAGGGAAGGTGTTGGATAGTAAATTAAACCTATTTCCTATCCTAGAGCGCCCCCCAGCGCTATGCGTTGTAATGGTTTGCGTTGTAAAAGTTGCGTTGTAATGGTAGTTCGTTGTAAAAGTTTCGTTGTAAAGGCTGTATACCAATAGCTGCTACATGCTTCTTGGCGGGGGGAGTGCTCCATCCTGCTCATGGGTGGGAGAAGGGGCACGGTGGGAATGGTAGTACAGGCCTCCCACCCCTCAACAGCCCTTCCTGTGAAGATGGCTACCTACCAGTATGTTTGTTTGTTGTGATACAATGGCTGTCGCATGCTTCTGGGTGGGGGGAGTGCTCCATCCTCCTCAGGGGTGGCACAGGGGTGCCTGGTAGGAGTTGTAGTGCTGGCCTCCCACCCCTCCCTGTGAAGATGGCTACCTACCTGTAAGTTTGTTTGTTGTGATACAATGGCTGCCACATGCTTCTGGGTGGGGGAGAGCTCCATGCTGCCTAGGGGTGGGACAGGGGGCATTGTGGGAGTAGTAGTACAGGCCTACCACCCCCAACAGCCCTCATCGGGAAGATGACTACATACCTGTAAGTTTCTTTGTTGTGATACAATGGCTGCACATGCTTCTGGGTGGGGGAGTGCCCCATCCTGCTCACAGGGGCATGGTGGGAGTAGTAGTGCAGGCCTCACACCCCCAAACAGCGCTCCCTGGGAAGATGGCTACCTACCTGTTAGGTGAAGTTGAGCAGTGCAATGGCTGCCATGTGCTTCTGGGTGGGGGGGGGAGTGCTACATCCTGCTCAGGGGTGGGACAGGGGGTCTGTTGGGAGTTGTAGTGCTGATTGCCTGGACATGTACATCCCTGTATATGCTGCCTACCTTTGGGCTGATTCAGATGGAATGAATTTTACATCTGTGGGACATGTGTTAGATATTGTGGCACATTTTAATATACTTGTGCCTCTGAGATGTAGCTTTGTTGTTGTGCTGGACAGTACATATAAATGTAATGGTCTATATGTGTTTGTACTTACCAGCTTGCACTCCCCCGGCTATTCCTGTGAGACTCTCTTGATGCAGTATGGCAAGCACCTTCTCCTCCCATGCAGTGAATGTTCTTGGAGGAATGGGAGGGCCACCCCCAGTCCTCTGGGCCAGCTCAATGTTCTTGTTCCTCTTTTCTTTGACAACCCTCTTCAAGTCAAGCCACTGCTTCGTGATTTCCTGCTTGGAGCACAGGGTGGTCCCTACTGCATTGGCCTTGTCGACTATCCTTGCCCACATTTGAACTATTGTGGCTAATGGAGTCTGTTGGACCAGGAAACCAAACACCTGTGGTTCTACTCTGATTATCTCATCTACCTTGACTGTCAACTCACTCTCTTTGGGCATTTTCTGTGGTGCCATGTTGTTTGATGTGCAAAGGGGTTAGAGATGCAGGTGTGTAAGTGGTGAGGGTGATGTGTATGGTGTGTGATGTGCAGAGGGTTTAGAGGTGCAAGTGTGGAAGTGTTGGTGGTGCTGTGTGTGTTGTGTATAGTGATGGTGTGTTTATTTGCCTCTCCTTTGTGCTCTGGTGTTGGGCCCATCAGTTGTGGAGTATTGCAAAGGATTCTGGTCAGGGAAGGGGCTGGTTTCATACTCCGCTAAGTGGGCGTTTCTAAATGGGGTATTGCTGTCAGGTGTGTTTTGTGGGTTGTCCTGTGGTTGCGTCATTGGGGTGTGTTCTGTGCTTTTGGGGGCATGGCAGGTTTGCTGTGTGCACTTGGTGGCCTTGTTGTGCGTTTTTTGGTTCGACCGCCTTATTTGTCACGGAGTGTCTGCAGCAGTAGCTATGCTACAGCTCTTCTGCTGGCTCTCCCATTCATAACTGTTTGTGACCACGGCGGTCGGAATCAACTGAACATACCACGGTCACATTGGGGATATCCTAATTTTCCGTGCCGTGTCTCCGCTGTCATGGCAGCGGTTTGGTGATTTTATGCCCCAAATCCGACCACAGCGGACGGATTTTAGCCTTCTCTGCCTGCTACGGGCGTCTTTTCATTGCCTCATTCAGCCGTGGTCTGATTCTTTGGGCGGTTGATCCTAATTGGACCGCGGGGTTTTCAGCGGGATCTGGTGGGCAGTTGTTTCCGCTACCATGGCGGTTGGGGTGGTTTTCCGACCGCCATCCTAATAGACCCCTTAGAGTTGAACCTAAATAAAACCAAAGTGGTCCGCCTAGTTGACACCAAGTGTACATCATTTAACTGGTTCATCGAGGACTAAAAGGTCAAGGTAGAAGCCACATTCAAGTATATGGGCATCAACATGGAACAACAGATGTCCTTCAAACATCAACTAACTCCTTTCAGGCAAAAGCACATTCGCTAATATTTGAGTTTAAACTGCTGAAAAAGAAACTCAGCTGCCCCTCACTTGGTCAAGCACTAACTCTAATGGCAGCCCAATTAATTCCAACAGTGGCATACAGTGCGGGAATTATGTATGGCAGGAAACAAAAACAATCAACACACTCCAAACAAAAGCCTACAAAGCAGTATTCTCCATAACAAAATCATCATCTCCATCCCAGGTCAATCTTGAATTTGGCTTAAAAAAACTAAAACTACAAAGAATGAAGTATTTTGTCAAATGATGCTGATGATTAGGGGTTCCTTAAACACACTACATTGGATGGAAATTGAGGAACAGCTGAGGAACAAACAAAAACACTAATGGTTGAGAATACTTAGGAAAGGCTCTAAATGAACCAGGTATCTGAGATGTATGGACCTGTGACATGGAAAGAGCACCATTTTGTCCAGTAACTAACTCTGCAACCAAATATCTGTCTCATTTAAACAATAAGAATCACTGTACAAAGAAAAAGCACCCTTGAACAGTAACCAACACTTAGAGAAGCTTGAGACCCCAGGATACACGTCAGCCCTCTTTTCACCAGCCTTAAAACACCAGTTCATGCTATACCTCTTTGGGCACTAGACATCAAAGATTTTATCCCAACCTGGAAGTACCTGCCATCAAGCCCATGTTGTCGCCTATGCGGATAAAATCAAGAAACTAAGGACCACATGTATATTCACTACTTTTTGCGAGTTCCTAATTGCGACTTCCAATGTACAACAGTGTTTGACACTTTTTGCGATTCCCAGTGTGTCACGATCTGTCTCATCAATATTCATGAGGTAGGTTGCAATTTGCGACCCATTGGGAATGGACAAAATTATAAGGTTGATGGCCTGCTGGAGTCAGTAGACCTCCATGTCTGTGATTGCTTTTTTAACAAAGAAAAGATTTTTGTAATGCAACCTGTTTTCCTTAAAGGAAAAATGTATGCATTTCAAAAATGAAAATTAAAAGTTTTTTAAAATTTTTTTAAGACTAGGTAGTAGACCTTGGGACCACTGCCTGCTCTAAAAAAAAATGTTTGTGTGCCCACATGCATAAAGGATAAGGGGCCCCTTGGGTATCCCTTCCTCTTTTCAAATGGGTGACCGCCAACTTGCAGTTGGTGGTAAACTACAAATGTTTTGTGACTGCATTCCAGTTGCAAAACCTTCATTCACTCCCCTGCGACTAGCTTTTACGATGGGATGCCCTTAACATGCGTCTTCCTCATACCGACTCGCAAAACCTAGTTTGCAACTTGGTAATAGGTTATAAATTCGCAAAATAGGTTTAGTACATATCAAAAGTCACAAATGGTCTAATCCTCTTTTTGCGGGCCCAATATTAGACATCCTTTATGTATGCCCAATGGTCATGGCTAGAGGAAAAAGCTACTGAACCCAACATTTTTAAAACTTCACATTCACACCTGCCGATAAGCTGTAACCACCTGGTTGGGTGGAGCTTCCATCACCTTAGATTGCCAGGGAACAACATTTTTAAAACCGGTATTCAAGAAACTTAGTGACATTGGGACAGAGAACAGACATGGTTAGCAATGATCTCCTCGCACAATGCATTCACACTTTACAATCAAAACAAGGGGACAAAAATAAGTACCGCACAGCTCAATGAAGCATCCCTCGTTCTAAGATAAAGGCATACAGGAGCAGGTTTCCGACGAACAAAGAGAAAAATTCATTTATTTTCCCCAGAAACTAACAAAAACGCTCCTTTGCACAAAACGATGATAGGCCCTTAACCCTTTCACCGCGGCGGGTGATTTATTGCCTGGGCGTGGTTCGGACGGCCCCTGGCCGTCGTCCGCACACGCCCACCGTGACGTCGGACGGCCGGTGCAAGGTGTTAATAAACACATGAAGTAACAGCCACATAAGGTCATCAACGGGCTCGCATGTAAGATGTTTAATAATCTAAACTTTTAATATCGCCCATTCAAAACATTTAATCAGTATGTTTTCCGTGTATTGTTTGAGTGCTACTTGCTAATATTGCTGAAATCGCTTGTGCTATTTATTAGCTGTATGCAATGTTTTTTATTAACTATGCAAAGAAACTTTTACTTTCTATTGTACTCTTCCAAAGAGTACGATAGTAGGTAAAAGATGAAAGTGAAGATGGATTTAGATAAATGTTTTTTTTGTATCTTTCGTGGTTGCACTTTGTATTGTAACCGAATAAAGATTATTTATTATTACTGACATGAGCCCCTCATAGGTTTAGCCTCTTGCATTTTTAAACATCAGTATTTTAGCGAGGTTAATTAATCCTATAAGGCACAACTTACAAATGAAGAATGTGATAAAGGGATACCCTTTTAGGACTGGCACTACGGCATAGAAATGTTTCCCAGAGCATATTCCATGTTCCCAAAATGTGTGAAGTTATACATGTTGCTGTTTTTGACACAATGCGTTTTATGGTTATTTCATAACTAAAAATTAAATAACACATTAATTGATTGCTCTTTTTTAAATGAGGGTGTTGGAAATAATTCTTACGTAAAGACCAGTCCTTCATATCCTTTAGGTGAATAAAGCAATTGAGGTCTTCATTAAAGTTAAATACCATGCCCCATGAAATACAATATTTGTTTCTCCTCACCCTTTTGTATAGGTAGTAGGGTATCACATTTTTCCATAATAAATATGCTATTCCCTCCGCCTTTTCAATAATATGAAATTTGACTGAGTCTCTGAACCTTTGGTTTCATTTGATCTTCTTGATTTCCTCAGTGACCATTTAGGTGTTATCAATGAGAAGTGTATGACTGAATGTGCTAAACATGCATCAGGTATTTTTTATTGGATTTTTATAGGCTGATGCCTTATGGTACTCAATCTTGTGGACTGACATGCCTTGAGTGGATACAAATTATTTTAATATTTTGAGACATTTTAGGAACTAAATAATAAATAATTCAAATTACTTGGGCCCAGATTTACAAAGACTGCACTGGTGCAATGTTATAAAGCAACGCAAATTCTTGCAAGGGTATGTACTTAACAGCATAAAAGGCCTTGGATCAAAATCTTACTCCTCCTTGAAGCAGGGCCAAACAAGAAGAACCCTTTATATTTCTTCAAAAATACAACACATTGCATCTGTGCTGCACTTCAAAGGACCCATACAAAGCGCAGAATGTTTCAGAATTTGTATAAGCATGCTTTTATGGACTGGAATGTCAGTCACATACTTCTGCATCATGGTGGAAAGGTTGTACATGGTACAAGACACTTTGATTTGGACCCCGCACAGGGGATGACAGCAGCAGCAGACTATTTAAAAAATATATTTACGCGCTGCTTCCCCCGCCTAGTGCAGCACAGCAGAGGAACATTGGATTTTGCGCTGCATTACTAATAGTAAACATACCCCTTGTTTTTTTCAGAGATTATGTGGTAATAGACTTTTCCTGATATACTATACTTTAAAATAGCGTTTCAGACTGTGATATATAGTTGTGCCATTACTAATAGCATTAAAGTGTAAAACAAACGATGGATGAAATGCTTGAATTCATCTCAGCCATTGTCAATTACTCGTGGTTGCATATCGATCCATCAGTATTTTGAACGCTATGCCACCTAACTTTGAACCCAGCAATATGAAAATCAGTCTTAACCCTGCTTCAGTGGGACAATACAGCCCAAACTGTCATGGCCAGGTCCTCCCTGAACCAGAACATAAACAATCTAGGACTGGTTTTGCTCTAGTTATGGCTCATCAGCCAGGTATAGCTCAGGTCCAGTGAGACGGTGTGCATGGGAACCTTGTCTGGGCATACTCATCCCACTTAGGACGAGACACTAAAGTATACAAAAAGAGCTACTGAAATAATATGTGAAATCATTTACTATCTGTAGCCCAATAAGCATTAAGTTAAACCTAAAATGTAATGCCCAGTCCAATGCTTTCTGAAATCATAGCACTTTAAATACACATAAGGGGTAAGGAAAGAATGAGCGAGAAATAGTAAAATTAAGTAAAAACAAAGGGGTTTATTTACAAGTCCATTGAGCCGCCGGTGAGTTATTTTTTTCGACACTCCAGCGGGCAGTGGGCTAGACCATATTTACAAGGTCACCTAAAGCCCCCCTGCATGACTTTTTATGGCCATGTAAATATAGGCCCCTTTCACGCATTACTCTGCCTGAAAGGGGTATTCCATGGGTGTTGCTGTGGGTGTTCCCACGCAACATCCATTGAACTTGGCGCATTTCCAGATTAACAACATTTTGTAAAACGCATGAATGTGTCAGAAATCCTACACCTCCCCAGGGGAGGCGTGAGAATGGTGCAACGAGGAGAAATACTTTTATTTCTCCTATTTTTTTCCTCTTTCTATGCGTGCTGCAGTCTGCAGCATGCATAGAAAGACGAAATACCATTAATGAAAATCATGCAGGGTTGCCTGTGCTGGTGTATGGTAGCCAATTGTGCACCAGCACAGGGGAAAGCACACAGATGCATCCTATTGTTGTTAATATGATTCATCCCTGTGCTTTGAAAATGGTGCAGCACAGCACAGCTAAATGGCTTGCGGCACCGTGCTGCATCATATTTTTTTGTGCGAGACCCTAACGTTTCACAGAATTTATATCTCTGTTACTAGATTGTTACGGAGACGGCAAAGACAAAGTAAGGTGAGTAAGTTGCTCAGTTTGCATAAATAATACATTGTATTAAACTAAATGAATTCATTTCTAATTTTAATAAAGACAGCATTCTCATTTCCTAAATTTTACATGCCAAAGAACCCCTTAAATAGCAGATTGCAATCCTTTGCACCCTGTTGGCCGAAGTCGTAATATGTAGGAAAACGTTAAGTGCATTAAGATCTTTTGGCTAGGTTCCAAGGTAGCATAACAACAGCGTATTCATCACAACCCTCATTTCACCTTTGTGTAGTCAAAATGGATGGCCTAATTCACTGCAGCGTAATTTAGTTTGTTAGATAGAGCAGAAATGGCTAGCGCATTGTTTTTGAAAAACACCACAACCATGCTAAATACAAATATTCCATTTCAAACCCAGAAGTGATTTCATCCGAAATTCCACTTAACCTTAAGGCAGCAATTTCCTGCCTGTGTGTACAGTTTGCTGATATGAACAAAAGTGAATCAACTTCATGCAAAACAGCTCCATACGTGCGACTACTCCAAACAACTAGACTCTATAGTCACCATTATCGTTGACAAACAACATATACTTTTCCCTCAGGCATTTTTGACAAAGGTCAGTCAAAAGCACATTCCAATTCAATGCTTTTATTGTGCGTCGCTGTTGGAGCCTTCTTGCAAACATCCAATTACTTCTGCATGGTATGTCAGCATCTTCCTCAGAATTGTATAATACAGAGCACAACCTACTTAGGTGACACTTTGAGCTTTAGGCCGTTTTAATTAACGAGGCCAGGAATAAAATTAGCATTTCATAGTGTCATGGAAATATCCCATCTAATAATAAATGTGATTTCTGCTTATTTTTGTTATCATATTCAAGTTATCAAGAAATTGCTTTTTCTGCTCAAAATGTAAGCCTTCCTTCACCCATGGGTTTCTGTTACACTAAAAAATAACAAAAAAATTAAAGGAGACAGCTGTGTATACTTTTCGTTTTAAACTTCTATGAAATATATATATATATATATATATATTCACTGAAAAAACCATAGGTTATAGACCATATATAGTTAGGAATTAGCATTTACAAAACCTTGAAAATTCACTGAAAAAACCATAGGTTATAGACCATATATAGTTAGGAATTAGCATTTAAAAAACCTTATTTTACTCACACAAAACCATTGAAATTCCATATATAGTTAGTTGCACTAACTATATATCGCGCACCCGCAATCCACTGCTGATGATGTCACATATTACATCATTCATGACATGGTCAGTGACATCACTGATGACATCACTGATGACAACATCCAGTGATTATGTGTTTCTGTAAAGTTTAAATATGTTGTACATATTGAAGAATGAGTGGATGTATAAGTGTCTGAATGAAGGTTTTAGTAGGTGCGTGATTGACTGTATGAGTGAGTGATTAAATGCGTCTTACTGAATGCACGGGTTAGTGACTAAACTGTCTGAAAGTGTGCATCAGTATGTCTGTTGTTGTGCAAGCTGCTGCATGTGTTGATCAGTAGCTATATAAGTAGCTATATGGGTTATTGATTGGTTGCACAAGTATTTGTATGGGAGACTGAGTGTGTGTATGGCTGGCTGGGAGGTGTGTGACTCTGTGCAGATCAATGTGTACTTGTATCAGTGATTCTATAAGAGAGTAACTATGTGTTAGTATATGTTTCAAAAATGTAAGGTGTTCTGTGTTTAACTGTATAGATGAGAAAATGGAAGTGTGATTGATTCTTTTCAGGACTGACTAGGTGTGTGAGTAACTCCATGGATGAGTGGCAGAGTGTGAGTGTCTGTATAGGTGTATGAGTGCATATGATAGTGTTGTAAAGATGAGTGATTGTATGTATGAATGATTGTATGAGTGAATGTGTGTGTAGACATAGGAATCAGTGAGTGCGTATGTAGTAACTAGTATTGGTGTGTCAATGGTTTCAAAAATGATACTCTCTATTTAACACTGGGTGTAACGAAGGTTATATTACAGTGTGAGGAGATGCATTGTATTATCACATGAATGATATCATCAGTGATGTGATCATTGATGTCAAGTGAGATGTCATCAGTGATGTCATTTGAGATGTCATCAGTGATGTCATCAGTGATGTCACTGACCATGTCATGAATGATGTAATATGTGACATCATCAGCAGTGGATTGCGGGTGCGCGATATATAGTTAGTGCAACTAACTATATATGGAATTTCAATGGTTTTGTGTGAGTAAAATAAGGTTTTTTAAATGCTAATTCCTAACTATATATGGTCTATAACCTATGGTTTTTTCAGTGAATTTTCAAGGTTTTGTAAATGCTAATTCCTAACTATATATGGTCTATAACCTATGGTTTTTTCAGTGAATTTCAATGGTTTTTTAATAGCAAATATCATAAGCTGTCGAATGTCAAGTACGTGGTAAGTAAAAACATTTTCGTGTTTATGCACACTGATCTGCTTTGAATGCTGCCCCCACCCCTCATTTCTATTAGGAGTACTCTCTCTTTGCAGATAGTGAAGGGTAGTTAACGCAGCCCTTTGCCCCCTTTGTAATCCGTCGTGCCTGCTTCTCTCTCCATTTGATTGATTGTTCTCTTTGGTTCATTCTCTATTTACAAACAAGCACAGAGTCAAAATACTCTGTTTAGTCTTTGCAGATAGCGAAAAACCGTGTAAAAAAACAAAAGGAATCGAGCAAAATCAGTAGGCCACTAATGGGATCTCTTTTTGACCTCGCTAAAATAGAAACATTAGGAACAACCTGTTGAAAATAGCAATGCGTATGTACATAAGCGGCGTTCATTTTTGTTCACAGTACCCCTTGTTGATTGTTTGAATCGAGCATTGAATTGTTCGAAGTTGGTTCTCTTAAGGATCTTCTCTGCCTGCAAACGAGGAAGAATAGGAATATTCTCTCTCCCTTTGCAGATAGTGAAGGGTAGGTAACGCAAGCCTTTAACACGTCGTACCTATTTCATTCCTCATTGATTGATTGATTGTCCGAACATTGACTGTTTGGGAATTAGTTCTTTTTGGAGGTATTCCCTGTTTGCAAATAAACGTAGGAAAATCTTTGCAAGTAGTGAAAGGGTACGTAATGCGGACCTTTCTCCCCCGTTGTAATCTGTCATGCCTATCTACTCCCCACTGATTGATGCACCTGTTTCACCCGGACCATTTACTAGACATACGTCATCTGGCCCGACCAGAGAGCACCCCTAGTGAAAAGGACATATGCAATAATAACGAAGTGATCACTGTATCCTGTTAACAGAAACTTTAGCATGAAACAACCTGGAAAGAAAAGAATAGGAAATCGAAAATCAGTAGGCCACTGATGAACATGAACTTTTATTAAACTACGAACAAAGAAACGATAACATAACGTAATGATAAAACCTATTAATGTCCTAGAAACAAGAAAACGTTAGAAATATGCCAGTGGTGAGAGACCAGAAAAACAGTAAGAGAAACCAAATCACCCCTCGCTGTCCCACCGCCTGCCACGCCACGCCAAAAAAATCGATAGACTAGGGAAAATGCAAGTCAGTAGAACATCCGCCCCCACTCTGGAAACTTCCAAGGTGGGGCAGGGTTCCGGCTACGCCCAGCCGGGAGCAGCCCATATAAGGCAGGTCCTGCTGCCACGCCTCGGCCAGGAGATCCTAACGTAGGGTGTAGCCGGAGGAGAGGCCGAGACCAGCGGGACCCGGCCAGGGGATTGCCTTTACAACGCTGAACAGTTGCAGAGGGGGGGGAATGTCTCCTCGACCCTCCCCTCTCTCTCCCAGTCCGGCCGCGGTGGCCCTTGAGAGTTGCAGGTAGTCCCGCCACATGCTCTTCCGGTCCGGCCACCAACGGTCGGGGGGCCGAGGCCGACGGGATCCGGCTGCAGCCAATAAACCAAGAAACCCGTTCATGGGGCCAGAGCCAGGGGCGTCCGGCCGACATCTACCGGAAGCCCGGCCCGAAGACGGACGGGACACTTCTTCTTTCTTGTATAATTGCTGCAACAACCCTGGGGGGGGATGTCTTGCACATGCCTCCGACCCCCCCCCCCTCGTCCTCATCGCCTGGTCCGGCCATAACAAATCTCAAGCGAGACGCCGTGGGGTGCACTGGGAGGGAGAGACGGTGCGAACAGGCCTCTCCCGCCTCCCCAGGTGGAGGCTTCCCAGCTGCACCCTCAGCGCTCCAGGCGCCCGGAAAAGGGTTCTTCCACTGTGACCATGCTGCAACGTCTCGCCCGGCAGGGTGGAGCCCGTCCGCTCATTTGACCCCGCGATCGCCAGTAGCTACCGAACTCTCAAAATGGCGGTCGACCTGGCAAGAGCGGGCCCAGCATAAAGAAATGGCCCGGTCACTGGTTGACTCCACCACCGTAGTCCTCCACGACCTTGAAGATTCTAGAGGAGCCGCGGGAGTCTCCGACCCCCGATGGGGAATGACTGCCATGATCACCCGTGGAGTGACGAAACTGTATCCGCGGGACGTCGGCGCCAGCCTCACTTTGAATTACTAGAATCCTGCAGACCTCACTTCCGGTGAAAGCACAGTGTGACCCGGTAGGAAAAATTGTTGCACCCCCTCCCCTTTTTGACTGATAGTTCAAACCACCGATCCTTTCCTTTGCCCTTTTAACGGAACTTTGGACTGCCTCCCCCTCTTTTACATTTTCTAGAGAAAACAAAACATTAACCACTACAATAACATAGCAGTTGACACCAGAACTGTTTTCAAATTGAAAACCAACAACATCTTCAACAGAATCCTTTTTGTTTCTGCTGTGACCCTGCTACAGCACAGGCATTGTCCCCAGCAGTAATTCTGCAATGCCGGTAAGAATAGCTGTGGTGCCTACTGGACTCACTCACCCCCGCGGCGCCCCACGCCGTTATTTGCTGGGCGGCAACTTGCTAGACATCACTTTCGTGCCATCTAGATTTCAGCGCGTTCTGCTGCCTTGGAACTATTCGCACAACAGACCGCTACTGACAAGAATATTTCATTATTGGTGCTGTCAATTTCAATAAATCTATTGGATAATTCAAAAGAAATTGCCACGGTCTCTTCGTTGTTTAAATGTTTTTACTGTTTTTGTTTTGTTGTATATATTTATATGTTATTAAAGTTTTATATTCCTACTACTTTGTTGGAGTGCTATATATTTTTAATGTGACACATAATTGTAAAAACTTTGATGTACAAAGAGTGATTCCTGGAATCTTCCGCTTCAGGCTCGGTCCCCTCCCCAATCACAATACAGGATAGTTTTCAGATAGTAGGAACACGTGTGGTGTGACGGATCTCATCGGGTGTGGGCCTTGATCTACTATAACTCCTTTGAAGAGGGGTGATTCTTTACAGCTGGGGCCATAAACTACATCTGCAGGGCTAGCTGATAGCCTGGACAATCGGACACAGAGGAAGAGGAGTGTCAGAGGGTGCGGTAGTAAATAGGGCGAAAGGGAGGTGTCGGGCGGGCACAGTGTGATTCTCAGGGAAGAGCAGCGCAGATGGGGGGAGGTTTATTGCCCATGCATAAGACAGAGAGCGGGGGTGACCAGTGCCTGGGGAAGATGCTTGCGAGGGTGAGGAGCCATGCTACGAATCGACAGCGTGCAGAGAGTGGGTCTGGTCAAGACATCTAAAATGGCTGCCGTGCACGACAAAAGTGTGGCATTTCAAAAAAGGCAAGATGGCGCAGACCATGTTTTTCAACACTTCCTCATTTCCTTCGAATCGAACGTTAACAGACGTTGGGGCATATTACCAAAGTTAAGCGATATTTATCGCTAACGATGCTTACCAACGAATTTTTTACCGCTAAGCATCATCAGAAATTATCGAAGATAAACCTTGCTATTATCAAGGTTTATCACAAATGCGATAATAAACGGCCGCAATGCATGAATATCGCTAAAAACTCAGCGATATTCATACATTACCGAGCTAATGCTCTTAGCCATGTTATCCACCTCCCATTGGATAACATGGCTAAGAACAGCTCAGGGCAGGTGTTACTTTTTGGAGATATTCGCGCTTAGCGCGAATATCTCCAAAAGTTGGTAATAGGAGATAGATATCTTGCATGTTGTAATGCAAGTTATTGTGGTATATGGAACTCATACCATAATCTCTCAGGAAAGCAGAAACTGATCCTTTTGGGACCGCCTAAAAAGGCCTAGGGGGTGAGGAGTACTCTACTTTGCCCCCTTTTCACGTTCTGAACTATTTTATTTTACTCTCTTCTGTAATTACACAAAATAGCAGCGATAAGATGCATCGGAGACACACAGTGAGAGAAAGGAGGCCGGAGATGAAGAAGAGATGTCAAATACACATTGGAGATAATATAGTGGCAGAAGGGAAGTAAATATGAGTAAACTTACCATGTAACATAAAAATGTTGCACTCTATACTATAAGTCTCATTTTATACTACAATCACTTCGCTACAACCTCATAAATTAAAAATAAAAATGAATAATGTCTCAAACAATTTTTGATTTCTAAATATAAATTTATTCTTCAGAATTTTCTAAATTTGAAACAACTAGTAACATGTCCTCATCAGCAATGTCCTCATGAAAAGTCTGCAATAATGATTCTTGTAACTCTATGGTCTCCAAACACTCGATAAATTCGCCATCAAGAGATTGATCAAAAAAATCATTCAAGTCATCTCCTCCTTCTGACAATATTTCATTATTGGTGCTGTCAATTTCAATCAATGTAGTGGAATCATTCAAGTCATCTCCTCGTGACAATATTTCATTATTGGTGCTCTCAATTTCAATCAATGTAGTGGAATCATTCAAGTCCTCTCCTCCTTGTGACAATATTTCATTATTGGTGCTGTCCATTTCAATCAATCTAATGGAATCATACAAGTCATCTCCTCCTTGTGACAATATTTCATTATTGCTGCTCTCAATTTCAATCAACGTAGTGGAATCATTCAAGTCATCTCCTTGTGACAATATTTCATTCTTGGTGCTGTCCATTTCAATCAATCTAATGGAATCATACAAGTCATGTCCTCCTTGTGACAATGTTTCATTATTGGTGCTCTCAATTTCAATCAATGTAGTGGACAATTCAAAAGAAATTGCCACGGTCTCTTCATTGTGAGCCATTTTATTTTGAAATTGCTTGCTGTAAATTGCAGAAAAAAATAATCACTTTCATTTATCGTTTTTAGTAATACATAATATAAAACTAACTTTATCAAGTATTTAGTATAACAGAAGGACTGCAAATAAATAACAGAAAACATTTTTCAAATTATCTTCAAGTGTACAACATAGTTCCCCTTACAAATTAACAACTCACCTTTTTAAAAGTCGGAAAAGTGTTAGTACTGTGTAAATCAAACACCAGAAATTCACCACCAAAAATTCCTCACAAATGTACCTCAGACAGTAGTATCACAAAATGGCTGTGGTTTCCTCTCATTTGACATATATACATAACCAATTAACTTTCATCACACACAAATACAAAACCAAAGTAACATTTTAATTGGTTCTAAATTTCAACACTTTCAAATGTGTTTTCCCCATGCAATTTTCCATAGGACATTTACATACGTCTACAGCCTGAATGGCTGAACGGAATTACACCAAACTTGGCAAAATGGTACATCAAACCTAAGAGGTCAGGAAGGATCTACTATGCCCCCTTATGGTCATTTCCCCCTTCGCTTTGACCTCCTCTTGTCTCTCAATCCTACCGAGAGACAAGATGGCGGCCGCTACGGACTGTTTGGAATGTTGACAGACGCCGGAGAACCAATCAGCTTCGCAAAGCTCCGTAACGCGAAAAGTACGCGAAGCGGAGCGCTGTTACAGATATATATCTTTTTTTGAACGTTAATTTCTCAAAATCCACTGGAGCACATATATTGAGACCTAGCAAAGGCACATCGGGCTACCAGTCCCTAATATTTTACCAAGTTTCGTGCAAATCCATTCAGCCGTTCGATTATTATTATTATTTTTTTTTTTTGTCCCGCGGGGCCCTTTTAAAACCTCCACATCAAACCTAGGGGGTCAGCGAGGATCTACTATTCCCCCTTATGGTCATTTGCCCCTTCGCTTTGGCCTCCTCTTGTCTCTCGATCCTACCGAGAGACAAGATAGCGGCCGCTACGGACTGTTTGGAATGTTGACAGACGCCAGAGAACCAATCAGCTTCGCTTCACAAAGCTCCGTTGCGCGAAAAGTACGCGTCCTGGGCCGCTGCCTGGTCCGCTGTTACATATATATATCTTTTTTTAAACGTTAATTTCTCAAAATCCACTGAAGCACATATATTGAGACCTACAAAAGGCACATCGGGCTACCAGTCCCTACAATTTTGCCAAGTTTCGTGCAAATCCATTCAGCCGTTCGGGCTAAAAGTGAGGCCAACCGCCCTATGGAAATTAACATGGGAAAAACGCGTTTTGGGACCCCCCTTTTTTCTCGGCCCCCCCTTGACGAACCCCCCCAAAATTTTCAGGGGCTGCTCAGAAACAAAATGTGCCATTTTCCTGAACATTTCAGCCAATTCCGTCCACAAACGCCAAAGTTATTAGACATAGAATTTTCAAAAAACCCATAGAGAAAAAATCCTAACTATATATACCTACTGGCGACCGCCAGTAGGTAATATATATATATATATATATATATATATATATATATATATATATATATATATATATATATATATATATATATATATATATATATATATATTCACTGAAAAAACCATAGGTTAGAGACCATATATAGTTAGCTGGACATTTTATTGATATAAAACCAATGAAATTCCATATATAGTTAGTTGCACTAACTATATATTTCACGCATCCGCAATCCAATGCTGATGATGTCACATATTACATCATTCATGACATGGTCAGTGACATCACTGATGACATCACTGATGACATCTCAAATGACATCACTGATGACATCACTGATTACATCTCATTTAACATAAATGATCACACCACTGATGATATACTTCATGTGATAATACAATGCACCTCCTTACACTCTAATATAACCTCTGTTACACCTAGTGTAAAATACAGAGTATCATTTTTGAAACCATTGACACACGAATACCATTTACTACATACGCACTCACTGAATCCTACGTCTACACACACATTCACTCATTCACCCATACAATCACTCGTACATACAGTCACTCATCATTACAACACTATCATATGCACTCATACACCTATGCAGACACTCACACACTGCCACTCATCCATGGAGTTACTCACACACCTAGTCAGTCCTGTAAAGAATCAATCACACTTTCCTTTCTTCATCTATACGGTTAAACACAGTTAAACACAGAACAGCTTACATTTTCACAGATATACTAACACATACTTACTCACTTACACAATCAAATCCTTCATCCATACTCTTATACATCCACTAATTCTTCAATATGTAAAACATATTTAAACTTTAAAAAAACACACAGACACTGGATGATGTCATCAGTGATGTCATTTGAGATGTCATCAGTGATGTCATCAGTGATGTCACTGACCATGTCATGAATGATGTAATATGTGACATCATCAGCATTAGATTGCGGATGCGCAAAATATATAGTTAGTGCAACTAACTATATATGGAATTTCATTGGTTTTATATCAATAAAATGTCCAGCTAACTATATATGGTCTCTAACCTATGGTTTTTGCAGTGAATTTTCAAGGTTTTGTAAATGCAAATTCCTAACTATATATGGTCTATAACCTATGGTTCTTCCAGTGAATTTCATTGGTTTTTTAAAAGCTAATATCTATAGCTGTAAAATATATTCTTTATTACGTGACGTATCACGTAGCAACGTGAGACGCCTCATGACGCGTCGCATAACCGTGACGTATCGGCTCTGCAGCGCAAACAAAACCCGTAACGTAAGCGGGCCGGAGCACGCTTACAGATATATATATTTTTTTTAACCTTAATTAGACAAAATCCACACGTGCACATATCTTGAGGCCTTGCAAAGGCACATCAAACAAACAGTCCCTACAATTTTGCCAAGTTTGGTGGAAATGTATTCCCTTAAATTTTTTTTTACTGTTTCTCTTGGTTTTCCCCTTGTTACGCTTACCGGGACGCTACCCGGTACGCGAACCGGACGCTCCAAAAACACAAGATGGCGGACTCCCGTTACGCTGCCGGTTAGCTGCCCGGTTCGCGTACCGGGAAGCGCCTCTACCGCGAAAAATCGCAAACATTTTTTTTTTTTTTTTTACCCCGCGGGGCACTTTAATGGCCCCCTCATCAATCCTAGGGGGTCAGGAGGGGTCTACCTTACCCCCTTTCCTTCATTTTCCCCTTTTTTTTTCCACCTCTTGTCTCGCGATCCTACCGAGAGACAAGATGGCGGCCACTCCGGACTGTTTACAATGTTGACAGCCAATCAGCTTCTCCTCAGACTCCCGTTACACTGCCGGTTAGCTGCCCGGTTAGCTGCCCGGTTCGTGTACCGGGACGCGCCTCTACGGCAAAAAATCGCATAAGATTTTTTTATTTTTTTTTTGCCCCGCGGGGCACTTTAATATCCCCCTCATCAATCCTAGGGGGTCCGGAGGGGTCTACCTTGCCCCCTTGCCTTCATTTCCCCCTTCGTTTTTCACCACATCTTGTCTCTCGATCCTACCGAGAGACAAGATGGCGGCCGCTCCGGACTGTTTAGAATGTTGACAGACACCAGAGAGCCAATCAGCTTTGCTTCGCGAAGTTCCATTACGCGTCCGGTACGCGAACCGAGGCGCTAACCGGAGAGCTGTCACAGATATATATATTTTTTAAAACATTAATTTCTCAAAATCCACTGGAGCACATATATTGAGACATAGCAAAGGCACGTCGGGCAAACCATATCTACAATTTTGCCAAGTTTCGTGTAAATCCATTCAGCCGTTCGAGCTAAAAGTGAGTCCAACCGCCCTATGGAAAAATGAATAGGAAAAAAGTGTTTTGGGACCCCCTTTTTTCTCGGCCCCCCCTTGACGAAACCCCCCTGAATTTTCAGGGGCTGCTCAGAAACAAAATGTGCCATTTTCCTGAAAATTTCAGCCAATTCCGTCCACAAATGCCAAAGTTATTCGACATAGAATTTTCAGAAATCCCATAGGAAAAAAATCCTAACTATATATACCTACTGGCTATCGTCAGTAGGTAATATAAATATATATATACATATATATATTTAAATACCGGTCGCCAGTAGGTAGTTATAGTTAGGACCTAGTTTCCATAGGAAATCCGCAACATTCTATTGGGAATAACTTTGGCGCCGGTTGATGAATCTTCGCGAATTTCTCAAAGAAGATGGCCCGCTCCAATACGCTCCTTCCCTGGAAGTTTTGGGGGCATTCGTCAAGTGGGGGCTGAGAAAAAAGGGGGGTCCCAAAACGTGTTTTCCCCATGTTATTTTCCATAGGACGGTAAGACACGGCTACGCCCGAACGGCTGAACGGAATTACAAGAAATTTGGCAAAATGGTGGAGTCTGATTCGTAGATCATGCTTTTGCTGAAATGGTGTAAATCCTTCCAGTAGTTTCTGAGAAAATCAAAAGAAAAAAAATATATATATATCTATAAGCGCGCACCCGTGCATGCACAGTGCGCGAATCGGGTGTGCGCGAGCGGAATTCTGATTTGCTATTAGACGTCTGTCAGCATTCTAATCGGTGGAAACCAGAAAGTGTTGGCCGCCATTTTGTCACTTCGAGGCAGAAGAGAGCCCATAACAAAAGTGGAGAACGTGAAAAGGGGGCAGGGTGTCCCTGAAGTACCCCGAAGGCCCCCAAAAAAATATATATATATGTTTTTTAAATCGCGGTGCGCGCGCACGTTGCATAACCCCTGAGTCAGAAGAGAGCCCAAAACAAAAGTGGAGAACGTGAAAAGGGGGCAGGGTAGGGACTTCTTGACCCCCTAGGCCTTCTCAGGGGGTCTCTGAAGGAACCCAAAGGGCAAATAATTTTTTTTTTTTTTAAATCGCGAGGTGCGCGCACTTTGCTCGCACCCTTTGAGGCAGAAGTGAGTCAAAAACAAAAGTGGAGAATGTGAAAAGGGGGCAGGGTAGAGACTCCCTGACCCCCTAGGCCTTCTCAGGGGGTCCCCGAAGGACCCCAAAGGGAAAAAGAAATATTTTTCTTTTTTTTTTTTAAATCACGAGGTGCGCGCACGTTGCACGCACCCTTGAGGCAGAAGTGAGTCAAAAACAAAAGTGGAGAATGTGAAAAGAGGGCAGGGTAGAGACTTCCTGACCCCCTAGGCCTTCTCAGGGGGTCCCTGAAGGACCCCGAAGTGCTAAAAAAGCATGTTTTTTAAATAAAAAAAATTGCGAGGTGCGCGCGCGTTGGTTGCACCCTCTAGGCAGAAGTGAGTGAAAAAAAAAGTGGAGAACATGAAAAAGGGGCAGGGTCGAGACTCCCTGACCCCCTAGGCCTTCTCAGGGGGTCCCTGAAGGACCCCGAAGGGCAAAAAAAACATATATTTTTTTAAATCGCGAGGTGCGTGCCGTTGAGCACACGTCAGAAAAAAAAACAAAAAGAATTCAGTTCAATAACAAGTTTGAGGGTTTAGATGTTGGTTGGCTCTAAAAAGAGCCGTTGTGTTCATTGAGTGTTTTTTGTACCTACAAGTAAGTACCGATGCAGAGTCTAAAGTTCAAGAGGAAGACTCGGTTTCCCTCATCTATGAAATGTACACCGTCTCCTCTATAAATGCCTTGCATGATGTAACGCAAGTTGTTGTGGTATATAGAAGCCATACCATAGTATCTGAGGAAAGCAGAAACAGACATATTCACATGTTTCCTTGCTTTCTCAATCTGTGGACAATATTGGTTGGACCAGTTCCATTTTTGCCTTTAGCATATATTAGAATATACAAAGGCAGTTTGTGGAAAAAGTGACATCAATTGCCCAAAGGTGTTCTTTAAAAGCATTTCCAGACCTACCCCAGTCAAAGTGCCTAGGTCATTGCCACCACAGTGCACAATTATGAGGTCAGGGTGTGGGAGATGCAAAAAGGATTTTACCAATGGCATCAATTGGTGAGATCTTAATCCTCTCTGGCCAATCCATATAATATCCACATTTGGTAAATCAAGGTTGAGAAAGCATTTATTTGCTTCATACCTTTCACTCCAGAAAATATTATCTGTGTCCTACAATCCACACTCTGAGCATCTTGAAGGGAGATCTGGTTGTACTCAGATGGGCTCTGGAAATGAAATGGCAGTTTGAAAAGTAGGTGTTTAGAAAAAAATGTGGATGAGATTCAGTGCAATTGAAAAAATGAAATGATTGGTGATTTCTGAAAATTCAACATTGAAAACTAGGGTGCATGCTACTGTTTTTGTAAGGAGAAATGCTAATGGTTGAGAGAAAGTGATTGAAAGGAACATTGCACAGGATACGCTGTTGTATTGAAAAGTCAAACATCCTTGCTGGTTTGCTTTGCAGATGAACTTTTCACCTGTGTGTTCAGTTAGGTGTTCTATGGAGTGTTACCATGGTAACAGGCAGAGAGAGCAGTGGGGGAAGGTTGAATATTATGTGAGATTGAAAGTGTTTCAATGTAGAACCAATTAAAATGTTAGTTTGGTTTTGAATTTGTGTGGGAAGATATTTGATTGGTTATCTCCAATAGTATGTTTGTAAAATGAGGGGGAAGCTATGCCATTATGTGGTTGCAGTGACTGGTGCACAATTCAGAGATTCGGCTTAAGAAAATCTGGTGTTTGATTGACACTGTTCTAAAACTACAAAAGCATTTTTAAAGGTGAGTTGTTATTTTGTAAGGGGATCTAAGTTGTTGTGCACTTTAAGTTAAATTGAAAAATGTATTCTAATGTGGATGCAGGAGTTTATTTGTATAGAGTCTGATTTTGAATTTGTCTACTTTGTGAAAAACATTGTGAAAGGAGCATTTGGTATGTTTATGTGTTTGAGGAGATATTTTTTTGCAGTACAGTGCTGTTGTTAAAAATGTAGAGTTTTTATATGAAGTGGTCTAACCACTTAAACACTTGTATATCAGGGTTAGAATTCTCAGATAGTTTCCTTGCAGTCTAGTAAACATTCTGGGTGTGCTGCACAAATGCCATAGAAAATCTTTCAGTAGCAGCTAGTAATCATTTTTCTGAATTGCAAGGGATATTGTCATGTGTCTAAGATCACCGTGTGAGTCAGAATTCATTTTAGAAAAATGTGGCAGAATAATTTGTTTAGTTGATGTGTTTAAAAATATGGGTATACATGTACTCATGATGTGAGTCAGGCTTCTCAATTCCCAAATAGTCCCCATGCTGTGTAATAAAGATCCTGGGTGTGTTGTAGAAATACCATAGCAACTCTCTCTGTAGCATGTAGTAATAATTTAAGTGAATTTTCATTTCTACATCCTCAGTCCCACCTTGACCCCTACTCTGCCTGAACACCACCTCACTGTCCTAAACTCTGAAACACCATATGTACCAACACCTGCTAAACTCTTTCAGCACTACTGCACTGCTCTAAACCCTGAAACAGCACTCCCAGCAAGACCCCCTTCCACTGTAGTAATCATTTTACTGAATTTAAAGGGATACTGTCATGTGTGTAAGATCACAGTGTGAGTCAGAATTCATTTCAGAAAAATGTGGCAGAATAATTTGCTTATATGATGTGTTTAAAAATATGGGTATACATGTACTCATGAAGTGAGTCAGGCTTTAGAACATGTATTGATAGAAAGTCCTATGCAGCATTTGTGCCAGGCCTCTCAATGCCCAAATAGTCTCCATGCTGTGTAATAAAGATCCTGGGTGTGCTGTAGAAATTGCATAGCAACTGTCTCTGCAGCATGTAGTAATCATTTCAGTGAATTCTCATTTTTACATTCTCAGTTTCACCTTGACCCTCTACACTGCCTGAACACCACTGCACTGTCCTAAACCTTGAAACAGCACTCCCAGCAAGACTCTCTTTCACTGTAGTAATACATTTACTGAATTGCAAGGCATACTGTCATGTGTCTAAGATCACAGTGTGAGTTAGTCTTCATTTCACAAAATTGTGGCAGAATATTTTGCTTAGTTGATGTGTTTAAAAATATGGGAATACATGTACTCATGGAGTGAGTCAGGCCTTAGGACATTTAGTGCTACAAAGTCCTATGCAGCATTGTGTGCCAGGCCTCTGAACGCCCAAATAGTCTCCATGCTGTGTAATAAAGATCCTTGGTGTGCTGTAGAAATTGCATACCAACTCTCTCTGTAGCATGTAGAAATAATTTCAGTGAATTCTCATTTCTACATTCTCAGTCCCACCTTGAGCCCCTACACTGCCTGAACACCACTGCACTGTCCTAAAATCTAAAACAGCACTCCCAGCAAGACTCTTTCACTGTAGTAATTATGTTACTGAATTTCAAGGGATACTGTCATGTGTCTAAGATCATAGTGTGAGTTAGTATTCATTTTTTTTGTTGTCCTCGTCTCACCTTTAAGCACTATGCAGAGTGTTACAGTCGTATAATGATCCTGGGCTCCCTCCGGCCAACTGCAGTGGCTGGAGGGACCAACTCCTTGTGCTGGAGTTTTAAGGTGTAATCATTGGACTGGGGTGTTTTGGATTTTTCAGTTTCTATATAATCTCAGATCTTTACCCATGTCGATAAAAGGATACCAAAGGCTATTCGAAAGGGTATCAACGCTAGCGAGATCTAAACGGGCCATCGCGAAGGCAGATTTCAACCAATCCTCCAGCCTTGGGGGGGTTAGGATCTTTCCATTTCAGGCTAATTTCTCTTCGGGCCAATAGAATCAAGCACAATAAGAGACCACTATCCCTAACTGCTAGATCTTGTGATGAGAGGCGGTCATCCGCAAATAAAAATAGGGTCTCATTAACTGTAATATTAATGCCAAAGGTCTTGCTAAGATAACCTCCAACCCTTTCCCAGAATGTTTCCAACTTCACACAACAAAAAAAAACATGGATATCGTTAGCTTTAGGGGCCATGCTTCTATAAAATTTTGGCTCTGGAATTGGGGCAAATTTTGTGATTTTCGCTGGGGTGTAATAGATACGATTAGTTACAAAAAAATGTTTTTTCTTTAAGATGGCAGATTTGGTGTATTTATATAAGAGTATCAAGGAGGGTTCTAATAACTCCTCCATTATTAGTTCAAAGGGAGATTCTCTCCACGCCAAAGACTGAGATGGAAGTTCCGCAAGCGGGCGGATTTTCTTGGTACACCCATCTGCATGACATTTTGCCTTACACCAACGCGAATTGCATGTTAAGGGGAAATATCAAACAAACTGCACCATGCTGTCATGCACTGGCTCGGCCAGCTTGTTTTCATTCTCTGTTATGGTGTTGGGGCCTACTTTTGGATCCTCCCTAAATCTTTTCAATCCATCTTTGTCAAAACTTTATTTCTGATGGGGGGCGTGGCTTGCGCGCCGCGGTGACATGGCGGTCTGCGCTTGAGCTCCGTGATGAACAGGGTCCGTCGGAGCTTTTTAAGCTGATTACAGAAACCCCATAACCCGAGAGAGACGTCTATGCTTGCAGGAACACGTGGTGTGTTACTTACGATCTTTCTCCGTCCTTGACAGCTGGTGGAATGCTGTTTTTCTCCGGCTGTTTACACTGCTCGGCCCTTCTGACGGATGGTCGCCATCTTGCATTCCTGTGACGGAGATCGGAATTTCTCCTCAGCTGACAGCGCGCTTGTCAGACATTTGACAGAAATACGTCGGAACAGACTCTGGTTGGTTATTCCTGACTCCTTTCGTGTCTTTTACGATGTTTCTCATCTGGTCAGTGATTTTTTACCTTTTCCATGGTGCATTTTGACAGCGCTTTATTTTATTACGCAGTGGCTTATTTTGGAGGAGTTCTGCTATATCCTGTTTTTTCCTCGCATATATTTGGCAATATATTTTGCTCTGCCCTGTTGGTTGTGGAGGCGCTTTGTTATTGTTTTTGGCTGAGAATTTATTCGAGTGACGTGGGCTCCCTCCCACTCACCTCAATCTTTTGCTGTTCTTGGATATCTGCAGTGTTTGTTACTTTGTCGTTTTTTGGGTCTTTACCTGTATGGCTGAGAATATGGGCTTGCCCTCAAATGCCAAAGATACTAAAGCCTCTTTAAAGAGATTGAAACAACCATCTCCCACGCTGAGTCTTCTCAGAAGGACACTGCGTCCACGCTAGAGACTATTTTGACGCGCTTGAATGATGTTCATGACATTGCTCAGTCCACCAAAACAAACACGGATATGCTGCAAGTTGAGGTGTCTGCCATCAGAAATGAATTTAAGGCTCTCTCCCTTCGGGTCTCCGACACAGAGACACGTATTAGTGGTGCAGAGGATGTTGTGCAGAAACAATCTAGATCTCTGGGCCAAATAGAGCGTTCAATGGCGGCATTGAGAAAAGACCTCACTGAGCAAGAGGATCGCAATCGTAGATCCAATCTACGCATTTTTGGCCTTCCTGAGGAAGTTGAGAAAGAGGCTCTCTCTATGATTGATTTTATATCCAATTGGCTTCCTGCTACATTGCAAATTTCTTTTCAAAGGGATTTTGAGATAGAGAGGGCACATCGTGTCCCCACCTTCCGATCCAAATCGGCCTCACAACCGAGGGCTATAATTTTTAAGCCACTGCGTCATCAACATACGGAGCAAATTTTGGCGCACATGAGGAAGGTTAGGAATATTTCCTGGAATGGCCATCGTATTTCCATTTCTCAAGACTTTGCCAGAGATACGGTGATAAGAAGGAAGGGCTTTCTAAACCTACGGAAGCGATTATCTGAGATGAATATCCCCTTTTCCTTCTCTGGTCCTTCAAAGTTTCGAATTACCTTCAAAGGCCGTTCTAGAATTTTCGATGAGCCTGCTGACCTGGCCTCTTTCTTGGACAATCAGATGGAGCTTCAAATGGACGCTTCGCGTACTTCTAGTACTTCCGGCACTTGAGATGGATGCCCTTGCCGGAGATGCGTTTCTTCTCTCTCAGATCTCTTAAGTTTGTCTTTTTAGATCTGGGTGGTGGCGTGATAGTCCACCGTTCTTACTGTTTCTCTGTGCTCTGATGTGTTCTGTTGTTTTCTGTTTGACGTTGGCAATTAAATGTGCGTTATGTTCTCCTCCTTCACTCTCTCTACTCTTCTTCCTTTTCTTCTGTTTTATTCGTTACACGTTTGAGATATTTCCTCAATATTTTCTCTACTTTTCTGAGGGTTACTTCCTTTCTATATTGTTTCTATTGTGGTTGTTAGTTTTGTACCTGTCCTTTCTCTTGTTGCAGACGAATCTGTAACTGAGGCTTCGTTTACACCTGACGCTCTTGTACCTGAGACTGTGCATGCCCACGTAATGTGTTTGTTCTTTTTAAGAGCTGTTTGGTTTGTCTCTTTCCTTGGAGTAGTGATGTTAGTGTACACAAATATTGTTCTTTTTGTTTAGTAACTGAGTTTTTATACGATGTTTTAATTTAATACGGTGGTGTGGTTCTTCTTCTTTTTCTTAGTTTTTTTTCTTTCCTGTTCCCCTTCTTCTTTATTCTATAGGTTGTCAATGTCTTGGTGTACTCTCTTTATGCCTTTCTGATTCTTTTTGTGGTCCTGCCTATTTTTCTAGGTCACCTTTCAATTTGTCTGTCCTGTTAGTGCTTCTATGTTATCCTTTCTTTTTTTGGTTATCATTCGTTTATTTCAGCTTTCTTTTTCTTTCTTATCTTCCTTTATGCTTCGGTTCATTCCTTCTCTGCAATCTCCATGATATTTCTTTGTCTTCATTTTTATATTTGGCCTTTCTTTCCCTTTGCTCCATCTCATATGAGTTTGATTGATAAACTCTTCTGTGCTTTCTGCTGTTATGTATTTTGATTCTTCCATCATTTATTGCTTTTTAGTACTGTCTTATGGATTTTTACAGTTATTGCTACACTGCTACTTATTCTTTCAATTATGTATCTAAAGTTATGCTTCTAATAATTATCTGATTCACTTATTTATTTCCTGCTTGTTCATTCATTGAATGCTTATTTCTTTCCTTATTGTATAATTTTTACTAGATTTAATGATTATGTCAATAGGGCAGTTTACAGTTCTCTAATATTTTACTGTATAGTCAGTTATGTTTGCCATACTCTTCCATGAGTTTCTACTCTACACATCATCTGATTTACATATTTTACGTCACTTGATTGATTCATTGTTTTCTCTCGCTTTTTGCATGTTGCTTATAGGCTATATATCCATCTATGTATTGTTCCCTGATAGGTATATTGTTTCTTCTGGATATGCTTTATTTGCTCTTCACATGCCTTTAGGCCTTTTCATTATATTGATACTTGCATGTTATACGCAGTTTGTTCTCATAGTTTTTCATATTGATATGTTTTATAATCCTCTAATTAACTTTTTTCCATAGTCATGTTTTCTCTCTTCCATATTAATTATCCTTTGTCCTGATACACAGTGGGGTTGTAGCTTGCTGATATTTATTTTATTTGCTCCTTATGATGGCTCCCCTGCTTGTCGTCCCACGTTCCCCCTAGTATGAATTTGGTCTTTTTCGGACCCCCTCTGCTGGCTCTTCTCTTTCTTCTTTCTTCTTCTTCCTTTTCTCTTTTCTCTGTTCGGATTTCTCCAATGGTTTTTCCTTTTTGGACATTGTTGTTGGATGCTTGGATGTTTGTCTTCATGTGGGTTGCTTTCTGTCTATTATTTTTAGCCTATGTTTTTGATTTTTATACTAGTCGATGCCTGGTTTGAATGTGTTATCCCTTAATGTTAAGGGCTTAAATCATCCTGTGAAACGATCCAAGATCTTGGATTATTGTAAATCGCTCTCTTCAGATTTAGCCCTATTTCAGGAAACAAAAGTATCTACCAAAGAAGCATTATTCCTGAAGAAAGATTGGGTTTCAGATGTTGCTTGTTCTGATGCGTGTGGCAAAAGAAATGGAGTTATCACTTTGGTTTCCAGGAATTCAGGATTGTCTATAGTTTCTTCTGATCACGATTCTGAAGGTCGTTGGTTATTAACTAAATTGGCTGATGGTTCTTCTGATATTTATATAATGAACATCTACGCCCCTAATAAGGATGATCCGGCCTTTTGGAAATCAGTGGCCAAAAAATTGAATGACAGGCCTCACTTTGGTAACCTTGTTGTTGGGGGAGATTTTAATTTGGTGATGGATCCCATTCTTGATAGGAATTCAGCTTTTCAATTTCGTCCTCCAAAATCCCATAAACAAATGCTTAATAGGTGTTCCCTTTCTCATCTGCAAGACATATGGCGCCTTCATAATGCTACTGGTAGTGATTTTTCCTTCTTTTCTTCACCTCATTCTACCTTTTCTCGTATTGATTACTTACTAGTTCATTCTTCCCTTGTTCCTGCTTCCTCCTCTCCGATTATTCATTCTATTCTGATTTCTGATCATGCCGCGGTTACTTTTAATCTCTTGTCCTTTGCTCCCAAATCGAAAGCTAGGTCTTGGAGGTTAAACACAGAACTTTTATATGACACTACCCAGGTTGATGAATTTTCTAGCGCGATTGACACTTTTTTTCTGGAGAATGAAGGATCAGTTTCCTCCCCGATTGTTCTCTGGGACTCGTTCAAATGCACTTTCCGAGGCCAGGCTATTAAATGTATGTCTAAAAGGAATGCTGATATTAAAAAAGAACTTGCGGATCTCGCTACCGACATTAAAATTCTGGAATCTTCCTTTCGTCACTCTAAAGATACATCTTGCCTACAGTCAATTAAGCTCCTAAAATACAAATACAACACCATAGTTACCAAGAGAGCCTATATTGGGGTTCAAGCTCAGAAATCCAAAAGGTTATTGTTACAAAATAGAGCTGGAAAGATGCTCGCAGCTATGTTGAAATTCCAAGATTCTTCCTTTAAGTCTTCCCAAATCTCTTCTATTACTGACCATCTAGGTGTTAAAAAATTTCAGACCGGGGAAATTCTTGAGGTTTTTCGTGATTTTTACAATAACCTGTACTCACCTTCTGATCAGGCCTCATTTAAACAATGTCAAGAGTTCTTAAAATCTGTTCCTATGAAATCGGTTTCTCTGGAAGATACTACTCTTTTGGGTGGCCCTATTACTACTGATGAAATTACCTCCGCAATTAAGGCTACTCGTTCGGGGAAAGCTCCAGGGCCTGATGGTTACCCTATTCTTTTTTATAAAACCTTTCTTCCTGTGATTGTTACCAAGCTTCAGTCTGTGTTTGATGCTTTTATTCAGAATGGATCTGTCTCTGGTACTGCGGCGGATGCTACGATTGTGGTGATCCCTAAAGAGGGAAAAGACCATTCAGATCCCAAAATTTTTCGCCCCACTTCCCTTTTGAATATGGAGGCTAAGATCTTTGCTTAAATTTTGGCCAAGAGATTAGAATCCTTCATTCCTACATTGGTACATTCCTCTCAAACCGGTTTTGTGAAAGGCCGTCTTGCACGTGACAATATTCGCACATTCTGTCACATTCTTGGAGCTGCCAAACATTCTACTCTCCCAGCTGCGGCCTTGGCGCTTGATGCTGAAAAGGCCTTTGATAAGGTTTCCTGGCCATTTCTGCGGGCTGTCTTATATGCACATAATCTTGGTGACTCCTTTATTAACATGGTCATGTCCTTATACGCCCAGCCCAGAGCTAATATACGAGTTAATGGTGCTACGTCTTCTTTTTTTAATCTTTGCCAGGGCACCAGACAGGGATGTCCCTTATCCCCTCTTTTATTTTTGTTATCCATTGACCCTCTCCTTAGATTGATTGAGCTGAATCCGGATATTAAAGGTTTTTCGTTTGGTCCTCACTGCATTAAAACTGCTGCATACGCAGATGACGTCCTTATTTTTTCAGACGATATTGCCGTGGCTATACCTGCTATCTCAGATACGATTGCCCTTTTCTCAAAGGTTTCTGGATACACCTTAAATAAAGAGAAAACGGAGTTGTTTCCCTTGAATGCCTATTGCTTCCCCACACATATGGGTTCTGCTGGCTTCAAATGGCAGTCTAAACACTTAAAATACTTGGGTATTTATTTCTGTTCTACTTTATATGACACAATTGGCTATAATGAAAACCAGACTATTCTTAAAATTCGCCGTCTTTTAGATACTTGGTCACCAAAACACATTTCTTGGTGGGGTCGTCTTCAGACTCTTAAAATGATGATTACACCTATTGTTAACTTTGTATCCTCTATGCTTCCGGTGAAACTTTCAGATTCCTTTTTTCATGAAGTTGACGTTTTGACGTCTACATTTTTATGGAATGATAAATGAGCGAGAATTGCGTATACATTTTTACGGAAGCCTTATGATATGGGAGGGGTTAATCTGCTTGATTGGGATAAATACCAAACGGCCTTTTTGGCTTCCCAAGGTGCTCTTTGGTTTTCTTGTCCCGTGAGCCATGTGCCTTCCTGGTTGTTCATAGAGCAGGAGTTGGCTTCTCCATTACCGACTGCATCTTTTTGCACTGCGTCTACCCTATCTATTCCTTTTTCCCGCTCTATTATTTTAGACACTTTGTCTGCGGTTCGAAAGGTGGACAAGTTGGTGGCGCTTCCACTTCATAAATCTAGATGGTCGTCTATTTGGCGGAACTCTAAAATTAAAATTAATATTGATCCTTCCTTGATTTCCTATTGGGCGGCTAAAGGGATATCGTTGGTTAAACATCTTTATGGTCCTAATGATGAACCTCTACCTTTTTCATCTTTAGCTCAACAATTCTCCTTAACTAATTTAGTTTTTTATACTTTTCTTAAAATTAAGGTGGCACTTGCTAAAGTACGTCTTCATCCTAATTCTTCTACGATTACTCTTTTTCAAATTGGGTTGAAATCTGGTCATGTAGCATCAAAAATTTATAAATTTTTATCTACGTCTTCATCTTCCCCTCATACGGTTGCTCAACATAAATGGTTACGGCATTTTGAACATGAGGTCATCGACCATATTTCTTCAGATACATGGCAGAAGATTGGTAAACTTTCTCTTCGCAATAAAATCGCCCCATCGTTAATGCAATCTAAATTTTTCTCTATTAATCTTCTTCACTGGACGCCTGTGCGCTTACATTCGCTCAATCTCAAAGAAAATAATCTATGCTGGAGTTGTGGTTTATCGCCGGGAGATTTTTCACATATGTTTTTCGAATTCTCTCTACTCCAACCCTTTTGGGACCTCATTCATAAACATATTATGCTCATTTTTGATATTAAATTCCAGCTTTCTCTCCCATTAATCTTATTGGGCCCTCCTGCGGCTCCTTCTCCTCTCCCCTTGGAGACTATGGAGCTACAACTATTAGATCTTCTATTGACTGTTGCTGTGAAAGTAATTCTTATGGACTGGAAATCCTTCTCCTCTGTTTCGTATCATACTTGGTGGGCTTGGGTTTCCTTCCTACGCAGTGCTCATACTTCGGTCGATCAAGCTCATCTCTCTCCGTCGATTGCTAGTGGGGTTTGGACCGCTCTAGACAATTACATGGATTTGTCATCACAGGGGTTGGTTGACCAATATCCCTTTCGTGTGTCTGGTTGATTGGCGTCTTGTTTGTTCGGTTTTACTCATTACTTTTAAGGTTTATTCATTGGAAAATCCTTCTTTCCTTTTTCCCCTCTCTCTTCTTTGTATCCTCTTTTTTTCCATCTGCTCCCTTTTCTTCTCGCCTTTCTTCTTTCTTTTTCTGCATCTTTCTTCTTCTGATTATGTCAGCTGATAGTGATACTTTTGTAGATGGTTTGCATATAAGCTACATTGATTGGTCTTCATGAATGCATATTTTTTATTTCTGGCAGAATACTTCTATTTATTATATATGGATGCATTTCATATGAATTATTTTTGGAGTTCATCTTCTGATGGTCTGTTTATTTGCTCTCAAATGTATCACTTTATTTATATTCTGTATCTTCATTTGTGTATGTATAACAATAAAATCTTTTGAAATTAAAAACTTTATTTCTGATCTTTTTTATTGATTATCTTTCCCTGTGTCTTGTCAAATGAATATTTCATGTTGTTTACTTCTTCTTGTATGTTTTTTACAGTGTTTATTATTATTATTATAAAATCCTTTCTTCTTCCCCTCCCTTACTTTTTTACTTTCTACCTAATAATTGTACTTGCTTGCAACTTTGCGCTCACTTGGGTTAATTATTTATGAGAACTTAAGTTAGGTTATGCAGACTAGATAGATTTCTTTCCTTTGTCCTGTCATTAAGATAGTGGTTGTAGTTAGTTACTCCGTATTAGTTAGTAATTTAGTGGCCGGCGTCCTCTCACTTCAGTCCTTGACTCCTTAGAAGAAAATGTTTTGTAGATTGTATAGTAAGTGAATAGTAACCAGTCAATTTGGAATAGTAAAAATAGGACGCTCCACAACAGTGATACTAGTCTACTACTAGTCAATATGATTTAGGAAAGGTCAATGGTATTGCAATTGCCGTTTCCTGTCAAAAAATCTATTTGGAGCGATTATTTAGTATTTATTTAACACCAATCATTTTTCGTCTCTTATGTCTTACATGATCATCAGCATTCAGAGGCAAGATGACGAGGGTGTCCGAGGTGGGTGCAGGAGCTGGATGTGCCTTCCAGGATCTCTCCTCATCGGATGGCTCTGCTGGCCCCAGTAAGTCATCCTGTTTTTATTATTAATATATATTTCCCTAACTTTTACCGCTTCTTATTTGTTTTAACTATATTATTTCCGTTTCCTGCTGGACCTGTTAGATGTTTAGGTCACAGGATTGGTGAGTAGCTAATTATAATCATTATTGTATGTGTTCTCAATGTTATTGCAAATATAATTTTTTTCCCAAATAGCAAGAATGCTGCTGCTCACATGCAGGTAAGATAAGTTTAAAAATCTTTGATTATGTGATCATTATTCTAGACAGGTGCCTGGCGCTACCTAATAATTGTACTTGCTTGCAACTTTGCGCTCGCTTGGGTTAATTATTTATGAGAACTTAAGTTAGGTAATGCAGACTAGAGAGATATCTTTCCTTTGTCCTGTCACTAAGATAGTGGTTGTAGTTAGTTACTCCGTATTAGTTAGTAATTTAGTGGCCGGCGTCCTCTCACTTCAGTCCTTGACTCCTTAGAAGAAAATGTTTTGTAGATTGTATAGTGAGTGAATAGTAACCAGCCAATTTGGAATAGTAAAAATAGGACGCTCCACAACAGTGACACTAGTCTACTACTAGTCAATATGATTTAGGAAAGGTCAATGTTATTGCAATTGAAGTTTCCTGTCAAAAAATCTTTTTGGAGCGATTATTTAGTATGTATTTAACACCAATCATTTTTTGTCTCTTATGTCTTACATGATCATCAGCATTCAGAGGCAAGATGACGAGGTTGTCCGAGGTGGGTGCAGGAGCTGGAGGTGCCTTCCAAAAACGCTCCTCATCGGATGGCTCTGATGGCCCCAGTAAGTCATCATGTTTTTATTATTGATATATATTTCCCTAACTTTTACCGCTTCCTATTTATTTTAACTATATTATTTCCGTTTCCTAATTTTATTTTTCCCCAAATCCTCCTTGATTTATCTGTTTCTAAATTCTAGTTATCCCTATATTACCATATCTTAGTTATTTATAAATCTAGTGTCTTTTTTTACCTTAAACTGCCTCTGACTCAGTATTAGTATGTCTGTAGCTTGCTTTCTTCTGGTTTGTCAGTCAGGTTTCACTCTTCCCTTATATATATTGTGGACTGCCTAGTGGTGGTAATGTAAGGACTCAGTGAAGATATTTGTCATTAAGTTACTACTACTAGTACTGCTACTCTGCTGTGCAGATTGCATGACTAAGTAAGGTATTCTACGCATGTTTGTTGAGATGGAAGGTTTCTTTTTCTTTCTCATGCTCAATCATTAAATGATGGTCATGTTTGACACCTTCAGACTTTTCTGAAGGATCAGAAATTTGTAAAAGATTGGTCACTAATCGCGTGGCACTGCACATGCGATCGGTTAGTGTTAATTATTAGCACAGCCAAATGCATAGCAGACACCATACTTATTCAAATAAAAGAACTCGAAGCACAGATTAAATCTGTGATTTAAGTTACCCTTTTCAAGAAAAGTAATGAAAAATCGAATAAAACCACCAAAGAATTCAAAGGCTCAATTTTGACCATGAAGGTTGAGAAATTCAAGAAAGATCTGGCAAAATTTTCTTTAGAGAATGTTTATCCGTATACTAGTGAAAGCTATATGCTACCTGAATTCAACAAAAAAGGCAGATGGTTCTAATTACTCTTCATCAGGAACAGATGAGTGGTCTAGTGACTCTGACTCGTCAAATCAAACAGTTAGAAGTAACCGTAACAAATGGCGAGGCCGTAGGTTTCATTACAGGGGTGATGCTTTTGGACCTCCTCCCCAATTACAATCGTGGCCTCCGGGACCATGGAGTTATCCCAATAACCCTTTTCCTCCTCAAGGCCTGCCATTCCAACCATATCCTCAAACCTACCCAGATCAGCCTTATTTAGGGTATGGCCCCGGACCAGGGGCGCGCATGAGGCAGGCGAAGAAATCCACAAGCCCAGGTGCACTGGAACCCGCCTGCATCACCGTGCACACGGAGCAAGAAAAAGATGACACCACAACCAGGAATGAGTTCGGATTGAGTTTAGTGGTTAATCTCACTGATCATGTTTTGACACCTTATGAGTATGCAGCACTTAATGGGGGGCTCGGATTCTTTCCCAGTGTTGGGGGTGATTCCTTTCAAATACAACGTGAACTAGCACTATTTTTCAGGAAGATACGTCTTCATTTCTTTTTAAAGGAAAATACTCCACCAGTGCAATAACAGAGCCCATGAAGGCAGGTCTCAAGGTTCGATCCCTTTTCATTCCACCTGCGCACACTGTTCCATCTTAAGTGCTGGCATTTGAGAAAGCAGTAATCAATGAGGTTAGTGCGTTATCACCATGCCATATCCAGCAATTTCATAATTTACCAAACAATGAGAGGAGTGCACTGCAAACATTGGCGAGGGATACGCAGATTACCATCAAGCCTACCGATAAAGGCACAGCTATAGCCGTTATGAATACATCGACATATTGCGCTGAATGTCTTCGCCAGTTGGGCGATGTTCGCTTCTACCAACCTCTGAGAACTGATCCAACTGAGAGACTCTCTCAGGAGATTGGAGATCTCGTGGAAGAAGTCAAGATAGAAGGCTTGATTACCAACAAGGAAGCTAGTCTTCTCACTACCATGTATCCGGTATTACCGAAGATACATAAGCCCCAAAGACCACCACTGGGGCGCCCAATTATTTGGGGCATAGGGTCTTTGTTGGAACCTCTTTCCACCTTTGTGTATTACTTTGTATGCCCTATGGTTAGTGAGATGCCCACCTATCTTAAAGACACTGCTGATATACTCAGGCTGCTAACAGACATTACATTTAATGTGGCAAATGACTATTTCATCAGTTTTGATGTAGAGTCATTGTATACCTGTATTCCCCAGGATGAAACTCTAGATGTAATCAGAACTCTACTGGGGAATTTTGAATTAAACTCCATCACTCCTGTGAAAGTTATCATGGAGTGCACCAGGTTGGTCATGAAGAAATTTACCTTGAAACATCGGGTACATCGATGGGCAGTGTTTTTGCACCGAGCCTGACAAATCTTTATGTCCATCAGTTTGAACAAGAACATGTGCTCAATCTCACCAATCCCTTCCATAATCACATTCTGATATGGAAACTATATAATGCAGATATTTTTGTAGTATGGAGAGGTGAAGAGGTCACCATCTATGAGTTTCAAACATGGTTAAATTCAAGAAATGCTTTCCTGAATTTTACTGTAGAAATCGGTGAGAACAGTCTGCCCTCCCCGTGATTTGAGGATTTTCCCCACAGTCAATGGGTTGCAGGGTGAGCTGTACAGAAAACCTATGGCTTGCAATTCACTTCTACTGTATATCAGCCATCATCCCAGGTAACTTCGCAATAACCTACCATACAGACAGTTTCTGCATATTAGACTCAATTATTCAACTAAAGGAAAATATGAAGAATATGCAGCCTCTCTTTCTTTACAGCTTAAGGAAAGGCAATATCCTAAGAAGCTGATTCTTCAGTCTTTGAAACGGGCAGATAATAACAATAGAGATGCGCTCTTATAAGTCAGAACGTCCAGGTTGAACACTTCAAAACTAACGTGTGTGAATACATTCAGCGCCGCATCCAATGGAATTCAGAAAGCCATTAGAAGACATTGGCACTTTCTGAATATTGAGAAAGAAACTACCAGCACCATTCTTTGCCTTCAAAAGAAGCTCTAATATCAAAGACAGTTTGGTGCACACACAACCATTTGGTAAGACCTTGACATCTTCCACTTAGAACAGAGTGTATTATTTGCCACCAGTCAGGGGGCATCACCCCTGTGTTTCTTGTGTGGCTTGTCCGCAAACGAGTCATACGACCACGGTAGACATTGGAACTGAAATACCTTGGTCACAAGTGAGACATACTAATTGCAATGGCGAGACACTTATCTTTTTGATAAAGTGTCCCTGCCAACTGAAATATGTGGGCTGATGACCCGAAAAATCAAACTCTGCTCATCAGAGCATAAGAGTGTGATAAGATGCAACAAGCAATCTACGAAACTGACCAGTCATTTTTTATCTTTCAAACATAAAGCAGATGAACTACGATGGAAAGTTTTGGCACAACCTGCTATTCCCCTCTATGTCACAGATGTCACACAATTCCTTTTTCAAAAAGAACAACACTGGGTGATCAAGCTTAAGAGGGACAGCATAGGTCTCAATGATGACATTCCCTGGACCTTGCTATAATCGCCTGTAAAGGTCAACCGTCAAGTTGGGAGCATCAATATTATCAGGTTCCTAATTCCATATCACCTAGTCAGTATTATGACATATCTGTTCTGGGTGCTAGTGACATCTCTGTACTTGATTGTGACTTTGGAATTCACCCTGCAATTATGAATCGATAAGCTTGTCAGGCTTTATGTTCCTGATTACCCTATAATAATTATGATGTATTTATCTTTGGTATTTTGGGTCTGTAGTGTCATTTTTTGTACTTTATGTTGACTTTGATGAACACCTGCTTAGTCAGTATGTGAGCGCCTACTCCACTACTTGTTATTTCATTACTATGTTATCAGTGATCGTATGTACGACTTTCCTCTAGGACCCTTTTTCTTGGGACCCAGTGTTGTATGAGCTTTGTACTCTAATATCTAGTAACTTCCATCTCGAAGCTCTGCATATGAATATTGAATGAAATTACTGCACCTGTAGTGGGTTTGAATTAAAAAATTGTTGAATTGAATACAAATTCCATTTTCCAATGCGGGTGCGAGCGCAAGGGGTGGCACCATGACGGGTTTCCTAAGTTAGACCGGATCTCTACACTGGCGAGGAGATAGGTTATCTGGGGCATTTGGTGTAAATACTATTTGAAGCTGCAAATCTATTTATTTACAAGGCTAATATTCTGGCCACGTAATAAACTAAATTTTCCAGGATTTGAAGCGCTTGTCCATGCCATATCCGGTGCTCTTTTGTTTGTAATTTCACCCTTACGGTATATTTATTCATGAGGCCGAGATTCCGATCTGCGTAGGAAACTACATTTCCCATCATTCAAAGTGCTTGGCCGCGTCATGTCTGGTGGGCTTTTGCTTGTAATTTCACCCTGACAGTATATAATGACAGGCGGAGCCTCCGGTTGCAGCCTTGTACAGCCCCGGGTACCGATGAAGAGGTAAGTTCCTCAACGAGAGTGATGTGCATCTCGCTCATTTATGCGTGCTTTTGATTGTTTGATTGTTACGAGTGTGCTGCTGCTGCTGACGAAGCTAGTTGGTAGTCCCAATATAGACATATTCTTAAGAGCATGTGGGGACCTGCTGGGATTAATTGCAGATTCTCTACTGGATTCTTGGTTTAATCAGCATTAGTGTGCTGCAGCTCACTGCGCTAGTTGGTTTCCTTAGACATGAACATGTTTTTGGAGAATTACTGAGATTAAATGCTGTCTCTCCACAGGTTTTTAAATTGTTTCCTTCTTGAGGCCACTGCGATGATTTTGACTTTGATAGCGCTAGGATTTGCAGCAATTGTTGTGCTACTGCTATAGTTATTTACGCAAAATGGCCAGGCAGAGTCACATCAATGGTATTGGTTCAAAATAAATAAGGTATGTCCTACTCACGCCTACTGCCGAGTTAAATTATTGTTCTCTTCAACATCACATGCCTACTGAGTAATGTGTCGCCACACAGGAGATCTTTAGATTGTGGCGTTACTAGATGTTTGATTGCTCCAGTGACTTTAATAACATCACTGTTGGAGTCAGCCCAATTGTCTGGTGTACTGCTTTTTGGTATAAAGAGTCTTTTCATTAGCACTTAGTTGTTGACATTAATAAAACACACAATGAGATCTGTAGTTACTCACAGTGTGTATTTAGTTATATCACTTAAATTAAGCTGGAGTTTTTTTCATAGTTGGATAAACTCTTTTTTCAGAGGGATGCCTCATGTCCTGATCTGTTGCCAGGTGAGGTGTTTGTAGGAGAGTAGGATCTGCTTACTATGATTACCCCCACTTTTTGCTGGTGTTTCACTGTTGTTCGACTTTAGTCCGGCTGGGAACCTGCTATCCAGGACCACAGCCTAGCTGCTTCCTCTCTAAAATGATTGCATGTACTTTAGGTACGCTCCAGTTTGATTAATGGGGTACCCTTGTGAGTCCCCAGTATATGGTACACCAGGTACTAAGGGCATAGGTACCACAGAGGCCTACTAGGGGCTGGCGCATGTATTATGCCACCCCTGCTAAGCATTCTAAAATGACACCACAGGACTGCTACTGCAGTCTGGGTAAGGTGGTGCATGCACCTCTTACTAAGATATAGGTTACCTATATCTACCTTTAAACACTGACACATATAAGCCTATCAGTCACTCCTATGGCAGGCCTATCAATCCTGAAGGCAGAGTGCATGGTTTTGTGTGAGAGGGTGCCCATGCGTGAGCTGGGCACCTCTGCAGCTTTCGGTGCCTATTCTCTGAGGCTGTTCTGTGATGCAGCCAGACCATATACTCTTAAGTGCATTATAAGCTTGTGTTAAATGCTAACTTTGGAATGGCTGCATGGAAACATGTTGTGTTTGGTGTCAAACACTTTGGAATCCTGCCCCCCAGCCAGTCCTGGCAGCGGGGGTAGAATTCCACCCTTCTAGAGGGAGAGACATGTACACACTGGTCTAACCAGTATTAGTTTAAAAGAGCCCTGGCATCACGAAATGGATGCTGCAGCCACAGACACGGGTCTGACCTCCTGCTGCTGGACAAAAATCCAACAGGGGAGGACTGGACAATAGGCTACATGCCACAGGGAGGTGTAAAAACCTCCCAGACAGGCTCTTGTGTATTGGGGCTGGTGGGTGCACTCTGAGAGTGCTTTGAAGGCAGCACTGGGGCACATTTGGTGTCCTTGTGCCTAGCCCAGTTCAAACCGGTTGCAGGGACTACCAGCCCCAGGTCTGGTGCAACACTGGACAAAGGAAATGAGTGTAGACACTCCTCTTTCCAGACCCTCCAATAGGTGGGTCCCCAAAGTATGTTCAACCCCTTTTCTTAGTATAAGTAAGGGACCTCAGGCAACAGGACTTTAGATTACACCTGGATGAAACTCTGACACTGAATCCTGGAACTTTGATGCTCTACTAAAGACTAGAGGATGGAAGAATTTCCCTTGGGGTCAAAGAGTGACTCCCCTGCTCAAGCAGGCACCAATGAAGCATCTTGCCGGTCTGTATTTCTGAAGCTCCCGATGGACTCCGACGTATCTGCGACACAGGAAGTGGATTTATATTTTGCTGAGACCCGCAGCCCTTAGGAGTGACATGGAAACGGAACCCCTGGACACCATGCATATTTGCTAGTGCATCAACTTCCCGATCTTTCCCGAAGTTGTGCATTAGGATACTTGTAGCCTCAGCCCCGTGTACCATCTGCACTGAAGATTGTGGGCCTACAGTCCACGAGTGTTCCGTGAGCCTGCTTCTTGCATTTCTGCTTGAGGCCCCTTCACGATCCCTGGTCCCAACAAAGGCAACCCCTCTTTTACTTGGGCTTCCCTGGTTGTTCCAGATGTGCCCTGACTCCCTACCAAGTACTGAGTCCCTCAGACCTTGCTGGTCTGCACCAAAGCATATCTCTACTTTCTGCATGGGTTGCTGTTGCAAGGCTTGTTGGGTCCAATCCGGAAACCGACACCTCAGCACTCAACATCCTTTATGGGACAGCTCGAATCCAGAACGTGATCATTGTCGACGCCTCGTGGTCCTCGTGGCTAAAGAGTCAAGCTTCACCTTCTTCACCTGAAAGCACCCGACATCGGTGGGCATCCGTCTATCCTATTCCTGGTCACTGGCAAGTGACCCAGACTCTGTCCCCTCTGCTTTCAGGTTCCTCACGTCTTCGATCCAGGCTTGGAACACACCGGACACTTTCCACTTGGACGCCAGCAGCACTTTGCAGTAGATTGCCATTGAAAACGAAGATGAAACCAGACACCAAAAGACACCAAAAGACACCTATGCACCCGGCTTCCCTGGGTGAGGATACTCGAGTACTCCGGTGCTCCCATGGGTGTTGACTCTAGAACCTCCTAGTTCTAAAGGGGTTTGCTCCAAGTCGTCTTCTAAGTGTCCTTTATCTTTAAAATTCCAACCGCGACTTTCCCCATTGAAGTTAATGGTAATTTGCGGCTGTGCTTAGACACTGCACGTGTCCCCCGTGGGTCCCCTGTGTCATTACCTTGGGTGGTTCCTAATGGCCCCAGTGCTTCTACAGGCTCTAGACCTTGTCTCTATACCAGTCGTGGTTCTTATACCACTTTCTTAATATATGGTTTGGTACGCCCCTAGGGCTCAACGTATATTGTGCTAATTTACTGTGTGTTAATAAGTTTACTGAATGTACGTTTGTCTCTAGCCTCATAAAGGGACTAGGGGATGTGTTTCGAATAAATACATATATTTTCTATATATATCTGGTGTCGTTCTCCTTTCATTTTATCATTCACAACATTATAGACTGGTAAAACAAGCTGCTGTACATTCCTCCAAGACTTAGCCTGAAGGCTGCTCTCCACAGTTACTACTAGGATAGCTTTCTATTAAGGTTGTCTTTAACCTACCATCAATAAGGGTCATTTGAATGGTGCAAGGTGCCCACTAGAATAGTGGACAGCATTTGCCGGGCCAATTTCTCACAGTGTTGTCGCTTACTCGCAAATGATGGGTAAGTTTTGTTTGTACATATGGGGAGTAGGTTTGATGCAATGTTATTAGTATGTATCTCACTAACATTCGATTAACTGGTGTCCTGTAACTTTCTCTACGCAGGTGGACTTGTACACATAGAACTTACATCTGAGATCTAGTGTGGTATAGGTTATATCGGATCCATTCAAAAATCGTTTGGTTTAACTTTCTTTTTTGAGCACATATTACGCAGTAGCAATTTATATCTAGGTCATGAAGAAGGCTAGACACCTGTAGGGTCATTAGAGCCGAAACAGGTAGACCACGGTTGCAGTTATTATGTTAAAACTGCTCTATTTGCTCTGTTTCTAATCCTGACATCATGAGACAACCATTAAAGAATGTCTATGCCTCCTGATAGTTAGTTTTAGTTCACATTAGCAAATTTTTGCTTTAGTTTGCACCGTGCTCATTACTCACATTCTACAACTATAAATCTTCATTCTGTATTTTAAGAATCCTAGGATAAGGATATTACTAACAAAAGCATCCCTGTGTTCCTCCCTCACAGTGAGGGGGTTTTAACCCTCAGCTGTACTAGGATTTACAGCTGGGAGGAGATCCCTTATGATGAAGCATGTCACCTCGGTGAGTGATGGGATTCCGTCCTTTAAGATAGGATTCCGTTGCAGGTTTAGTTATTTGGTGTACGTATAGGCACATAGGTCATCCTAGTTTTAGATGCCTTTCTGAGACCCTCTGACTTGTTTGTTTTGTATTCTTCTCGTCTAGGCCTAGTATTATTATATTAGCAGCAGTTGTTGATAAAATGATTACCATGCACTATGGCCAGAAGGAATTATGTGGAAGAGGAGGAGGAGGATGGCACCATTACTTTTTCCAACGAAGAAGACGTTATGTCTGATTGTCTGGCCAGTTGGCCACTCTTTTTCTTTTGAAAGACTCAGAATCACCAATAGCTCTAGCCACTGAGTCCAGTCCTTTGAGTTGTCCTATTCATCATAAGCTTTTTCAAAAACTGACACCAACTAAATGCCCAACCAGATATATTATTATTTTTAATAGGGCATACTGTCTACTCTAGTCTGTGTACACAAATTGTACTGATAGTTGTGGTGCATGTATTGTATTCAATCTTGCTAGTGAAAATAATTAAATAGGGGGAGGCGTATATGGCATCTAAAAATGTGTAATGTTTTTTCAAGACATAGCGCACACCAGTAATGGGTCCAGCAGGGAAGGTGATGCTAGCCAGAAGGGAGAAGATGCAGCAGCTGCAGGGTTTGATCCAGCAGCAGTGGCAGGTGGTGGTAAGTCATATTCCTTTCTTATTCCCAATTAGATTTATAGGATATATATATTAGCTGCAAGGATATACACTGTACTGTTAAATGAATACATATTGGACTTGCAGAACGCAAACTCAGCCCCAGGTCATCACAGCGCTGTAAGCGAAGCATAAGGGTGACAGCAGAAAACATACTTGTACCGAGGGCTGTAAGAAAAGCCAGGTCTTTCAGGCATTACTGAAAAAAGAGACACCTGGCCCGAGAGTTCTTCCTGGAGGGAGTTCCACAGCTTAGAAGCAACAGTGGAAAAGGCTCTACCTCCCCATTTGACCTTCTTAGATCTCGGTACAGTTAGCAGATTCTTATCTGCAGACCGGAGCCGCCTGCTAGGAATGTAGTGATAGACAATATCCTTAATTGCCTCAGGGGATGAGCCGTATTAGGCTTCGTGAGTCATGCACATAGCCTTAAAAAGGATCCTACAACTCATCGGCAACCAGTGCAGCAACTTGATGGAGGCTGTGACTGCATGAAATTTTGGTAGATTCATCACCAGCATAGATGCAGCATTCTGCACCATCTGCAGACGTCGCACTAGACCCTTTTAATGCCCAAATAAAGGGAATTACAATAGTCCAATCTGGATGTTACCAGAGCAATGACGGCCAGTTTACGTGCTTCGAAGGAGAGAAAATGAAAGATGTTTCTAAGGATCCTAATGATCACAAAACAGGAGGAGACTGTCCTGCTAACCTGAAGGCTTAGTGACAATGAATAGTACACGATAACCCCAAGGATTTTCCCATGGGCAATGAGGCAGGGAAAGACACCAAGCTCTTCCGGCCACCAGTAGCTGGACCAGATCTCCTGTTTACTCCTAAAAATCAAGACCTCAGTCTTCTCACCATTTAATTTCAGAAAATGTTCCACCATCCAGGAGGAAACTGCCTGTACACTGTTCCTAAAATTAAGGGCCGAATCACTTATACTATGCGTAATAGACACCATTATATGGGTGTCATCGCATAGGACGGCACCCCAACCCAAAGGATCTCACACCTTAGCAAGAGGAGCGACATAGATATTGAAAAGAGTTGGGCTCAGGGAGGAGATATGAGGAATACTGCACAAAAAGGATTTGGGGGCTGAGTAGAACTGACCAAGTTTCACCGTCTGTGCCTAAGAGAGGAGGCACGAAGCCCAGAGGGCGAACCCCCCGATACCTATCTCTCTAAGGCGATCAATCAGCCTGTGAGGAGACAGGGTATCAAAGGCTGCTGTGAGGTCAAGTAGAACAAGGGGAGTAGTATACCCTGCGTCTACTTGAGTCAGAATGTTGTTAAAAAAAGCCGTAAGTGCTGTTTCCGTACAATGGTGGCTTCTAAACCCATGTTGAGAACCATAAAGTAGGTGGTGATCCTTTAGGTAGGAGCTAGGATGAGTGGTCAAGTGAGTTTCCAGGAACTTAGCTGGAACAGAGAGAAAAGAGATTGGCCAATAATTCTTCAGTTCATCAGGGTCCAACAAATGTTTCTTTAAAAGGGGCTTCACTATCGCCGTCTTCCAATGAGTGGGATATTGCCCCTCTAAGATGGCAACATCAGTAATAAGGGGAATGATGACTTCATGACCAATTTTTAGCACCTTGAGGTTGACAGGGATCTAATGGGGAGCCCGATTTGACCCGTTCTAGAAGCTGATCAGTCACCTCAGAGGACAAGCAAGGAAAAGTAAGGAGGCTGGGAGATGCCTCCGTGAATGAGGTCTCATTAAGAGGGGGAGAGGGTCGAGCAGACAACCCCGCAATGGAGTTGGATACTTCATGCAGGGCATTTATGTCTGAGATCTTTGTATGGAAAAATTAAAAAAAATTCTCACAATGCTCCAGGGAGAGTTCTGAGGGGTCAGTGACATAGGGAGAGGTGAGGGAGTTTATTACCTTGAAAAGATCCCTGGAAGAATTCATAGATTCAGTGGTCTTGGAAAGGTATAGTCTCTTCTCCACAATAGCAGTTTTATGATTTTTTTTAGACCCTATTTATGCAATTCCCTACTTCCCGGTTCTAGGTCTGTGCGCCAGATCCTCTACTGTTTACGAAAGCCCTGCCTCAGCTTTCTGAGTCTCTCCGTAAACCAGGGAGCAGAGGGTTTTTTCCTTGCTATGTAGTGTTTACTCAGATGTGCAAGGGTGTCCATTGCTATCGTAAGATGTGATAGCTCTGCAGCTGCCAAATTCACATTGGGGACGTTAGAGAGCTCAAGGTTATTAAAGAGATCAAAATGTGACTCCTTATTGATGAGGCTAAGATCCTGCTGCCAGATAGAGCCATCGCTGATGCCATGAAGTGTAAATCAAAAGGGATGGCAAAGTGGTCAGTCAAAGCTAGGGGGATCGGTTCCCCCACCCTTATACGAGGGTCTTTAGAGAAGACACCGTCCAGGATATGCCCCGCTATATGGGTGGGCTTTCTGACTAATTAAGAGAAACCACAGCCACTCAAGGCTTCCAAAAGGAATTGAGAATCTTTACACTGGGTATTGTCTAAATGAAAGTTAAAATCCCCCAATAGAGTGAAATTAGATCTTTCACAGAAGGGTTCTAACAGCCTGCTAAAATCCTGGCTCAAGGAAACCCTAGAGACCGGTTGCCTATAACATAGGATACCCGAGAAGCTTTCCGTGGGGTCTAGGTTGATTGAAAAATAAAAGGCCTGGTAGAGATTAAGCATGAGCGCAAAATCCGCTCCGATCCCGGATTTTGCGGATTTTCGGTAAATCGGCGATCCGCGAACTCTCGCGAATTTACCGAAAATCCGCAATTCGCGAGCGGCGGATTCCTCGGTCAAAAGTTCACGCCTTGCTGGTCTGTAACTAATTTACGATGGCGCCGGCAAGCTGCCAGCGCCATCCTAAAGTTACTTAATTAGCTTCAGCAGGAAGCTCTAATAGATAAGATAAAGCAGGGGCTCGAGCGCCTGCTTTATTTTACCAATTAGAGCTTCCTGTTGAAGCTAATTTAGTAACTATTTTAGGATGGCGCTGGCAGCTTGCCGGCGCCATCGTAAATTAGTTACAACAGGCACAAAACGGTGGTGTCTTCTTGAATAAACATGAAGGGCAGGGTTCATTCTGGCACGACGGTCCTGGCACAAAAATTAAACCTCATCCGCAAGCACTTACAGATAGCAGTTAAGCATGTGCCCTAGTTGAAGCTTAAATTCAGTGACGCATTCATCGGCCCCAAAAACAATCGTGAGCGTTGTCAGGGCTGGGCAGATGTGCCTTCTTCCCAGATATACCATCGAAAATCAGCTGTGATGCTGGACATAGGCCTTTGCATCCTCGACTTTCACGAGCGCAATCCTCGTGACGTTCCTGTGGCCGGGAGCTTCTGTATTTTCATCTGCTGCTCTGATCAGTCTCTGACCTTTAATGCACACAAGAGGCATGTGCACTCGCATGGAAGCCCCGTCCGTTTGGCCCCGCCCACACACTCGAGGTGTGCACCGTCTTCCAGCCATTTACCCACTATGATAGGTCACTCAAGGGACCCCTGCGCCCTTCGGCGTGATTGCATAGTAACACACACCTGGTCGCTGTTGACAACTCTCTGGCACTTTAGGTAGCTGTAGTGTAGTAAAAGCACTATACATTTACCCAACGAGGTAGCACTTACTGATTATCCAGTAGAAAGTACTCCAGTTGAGTAGAGGTATGGCACAAAACGGTGGCGTCTTCTTGAATAAATACGAACGGCAGGGTTCAATCTGGCACGATGGTCCTGGCATTGAAGCCCCGCCCCCAAATCCGCCGATCCGCTAAATCCGCGGATTTTGCGGATCCACGATCCGTGAATACGCAAATTCGTGAATCGTGGATCCGCAAAATCCGCCCATGCTTAGTAGAGATCAGAAGGAGCGGACAAAGCATGACTGCGGCAGATCGAGGTTTCTTTATAAAGAATGCCCACACTCCCGCCCGCCGCTCTAACTTGTCCATTCTAGCAAAAGTGTACCCATTAGGGATAGCGTCTACAAGGTCAGGGACAGAGGCGTACATAGCCCAAGTTTCAGTTATAAACACCCAGGTTGGCTTCCTTGCTGAGACAAAGTCTCTAAAAGCAACCTTATTTTTAATCAGAGATCCTGCATTAATGAGATATCCCTGCAAACAGGGGCGTAACACAGGCCCCCGCAGCCCACGCATGGCGGGGGGGGGGGGGGCCCTGCGCTCCAGGGGCCGCCTCACTTCATCATGAACTAAAATGATGAACACGGCACGTCCGGCCTCGTAATAAATTATATGGTGCAGTTTCATTGCCATCCACATGAGGGGTTCCAGGGGCCCATCTGCAGGTTATTTGCTCACTTAAGACACTTAAAAAATCTCTCTCTGATGAATTATAAAGCACGTAATCATGGAAGACGCTTGGTAAATAAAAACTGACATCACTCTTGAGGATTGAAGCATTAAAGTGGATTTAAAAAATACAGCCCGACCAGTTTCCCATGGCAAAGATGGTGACTGAAGCTGTTCTCTCACCTCGTTTTGTCTTGCTCTGGAATCCTAAAACCGTATGCCTTGCTCTGGGACAGTTGGAGACGCCCCCTAAGGACCACATGATAAACCCTCCCCGTGTTATGAACTTTATATTAGGGAAGAGATATTTTTGTTCTTTGATTCTTTAGCAGATTGCTATTATCTGATTTGAACGTTCACCGAACTAAAGAAAGTCGTTGTGAATGGGTGCTGTCTAGGGACCTTCGTAAAACTGCACATCTCTAAACACAAGCGGAAATTAGCACAAGTTGGCTCTGTGTTTGCAGCACCAAAAGCAAGTATGAATGAATGAAATAATTTGATAACGCGACGAATCACCCCCGTAGGCGTATCTCGGCGCAAAGTGAATACAGCCAGTATTCCTTTTAACTGCACTTAACTTCACTTACCCTCAGGGAAACTGAACCAACGCACGCCTGGGCCCTGTGCCTCAGAGGCTTGCTCTTCATTAATTAAATGGTGCGCAATGCGCACGCGCGGGCCCAAGCCGGGCCTCTGAGCCTCTTCATGAATTAAATGGTGCGGGGCCCGGCCGGGCATCTGAGGCTCCCGCTCTGCTCTTTATATTAAATGGTGTGTTGGTGTGGGTGGGTGCGCGCGGCACGCACTTGTCACCGCGATGCGTCTGCGCGGTCTTCAGGGTGGGGCAAGGGCTGGTGGCCAATGCCCTGATTGCATTTGTTATGCGCCTTGTGGAGCGCGCGCAATTAAAAGTGCGCGTAACACTTGGGTGGCACATCAATCCCAGGACCCAGCCACGGTACGACAGAGAATGTTAACGACCGTCCGATTTCCATCACCGGCCATTAGGCCATAAATTATAATTTAAATTATTACTAGCCCCTGCCTGCAGTGCCTGGCTAGCCTTACTTGGCCTGCCAATGCCTTCTCTGCTACCTGCCCGCCCGCTCGTGCCTACCTCTGAAGATGCAGGCCAGTCTCAGCCCACAGGTCAGGTGAGTCACCACTTGCTTGTGCGTGTGTGCCGTGCTAAAATACTCTGCCAGTACAGCTATGTCTCGCAGTGGTAGCTGCTGTCCCATACATCTTCCAACGTGCCCGTGCCAGCTGCACTTTAAAGTGCATCGAGAGCATGACTACTCTTTATTCTACCACTTTCAAACTTGCTGTGGTTTAAAGTGCCGGCGCCATCTCACCAGAACTTTACTGCTTCCATGCCTGCCCAGTGCTAATCAAACTGTAATACTGTGCTGTTCCTCACAGATGTGCACGGGCGACTCTGTGCTGGGTCGTTTATTCCTTATGTCTCATTTCATTCCTTCATATTCTAGCGCCGCTCAAATTGTAATGCAGTTTTGTGCCAGATGTACATTAATGCTTCACTCTCATGTTATCTGATTCTTCATATTTAGGTGACTGTCATGCAGCACTATACTCTTGAATTAATGGCTCAGTGTCATGCCATCTGCGCCTTAGACTGTCATGGTGTAATGCTGCCCTATACAGACTGTGTGTTAATGACTGGGTGCCATGTCAACTGCGCCGTAATATTTCAGTGACTTCATGCAGCGCTATACATATGGATTAAGAAATCAGTGTCACGTCATCTGCGCCTTAATATACCATTGACTGTCTTGGATTAATGCAACGCAATACTGTATGTATGTTTATGACTCGGTGCCCTGTTAATTAGGCCTTAATATTTCATTGACCTCATTCAGCACTATAAACATGCATTAATGGCTCAGTGTCATGTGCGCCTTAATATTCCATTGGCTGTCATGTTGCAATGCAGCGCTATACCATCTGTTCTTTATTGCCTCACTGACAGGTCATCTATGCCTTAATATGCTAGTGCCTGTCATAGTGTAATGTTTAACGGACATGTCATCTATGCCTTAATGTCCCAGTCACTGTCATGGTTACCTTTATTGTGCCTCAGCGCCTTGAAGTCTATGAATTATCAATGTACTTACTCTCAAGCTGTAATTTAAGTTGAAAGTGCCCCTCCAAGAGTTGTTTCTTGGGCCGGTGTCATTCCAGATGTGAGCTAAATCATTAATGCCAGTGCATCTGGGTGGAGAAGTGTGACTCAATGGTTAGAGCGGCAGACCCTGATGCAGAGGTCTAGCCTGGGACCAGGGTTTAATTCCCCGCCTCAGCGGGTCTTGGGCTCAAAATTCCACGGAAATGATAATTCTCGCCTCGGTGCCTATTCCAATCATGGAGTCCCACTCTGCAACTCTGGGCAATAGCTTGCTTAGTCTCCACAACGGCCCCCACAACGCTAAGGATGCCTGGCCTCCACCTTGGGGGTGCCCAGGAGTGGACACCTCACAGGGAAAGCCAGGATGGGTTCCACAGCGGTATTCGTACGAGCGCCTTGAGACCCTTGCGGGTGAGTAGTGTGCTATACAAATATCAATTTACTTCTCGGCCATTCCTGGCTCGGTGTCCAGGTAGCCGCCTGTCAGTCATATCATCTGCCCTGTAATGCACCAGTGGTTCATTGTGTCCTTGTTCTTCAGTAAACTGATGCCCTTGAGCACGGTGTCAAGAGCATCACCCCCTACCCAAATCTACCTAATCTTTCTTAGAGAGAAATCAAAAGAAACATTTTGATAATGTTTCTAAAGATGTCAATACCCATGGCAAACAGTTTGCGGAACATTAGAGTTAATGTGCACAATGGCATAACAGAAGCCTACCAGAGGCTCTGCGTTCCGGGGGGGGAGGGGAGAGGGGGTGGCCTCTGGCACTGGCAAGTCCCTGGCCTGAGACCTCCGAACTGGGTCCGGAGCATGGGGCCCCTCGGCATGTACTTTGCAGGGGGGCCCCCTCTATTTTCGTTACGCCATTGCCTGCAAACTCTGTTCTTTGGAAGGGGGCCTGATTACATTGTTATCAGGAAGAATGTTATAGACCTGCTTAAAAGAAACATTACATCCTGTGCATACTAAATGCCGCTTTTTTGCTAAACATTCTGGGTCCAAGTATGATGACAAGGGACCCATTCTGACCGAAGGTCTAACAGTACATTTCTGGAATAATATATCAATGCCAGCTGGTCAGAAATGGACAGGGCAGCATCTCCGGCATGTGGCGCAGACTTAACGTGGATGGGCGCAGATGGGCTTGCCTTTGGCGTGCCGGCGGTGCTCCCGCTGTGTGCGTCCACTGTGCGTGTCCGCTGCACGACGAGCCGGCTATGCTTCTTAAATAGTCTAAGGGACTACAGCGCTAAAATCCCCTGGCTCGGCCCCCTAACAACCGGAAATGTGCCTGGATGTACGCCCGCGCCCTCCACAACAAACGGGAAAACCCGCAGTTGAACGGGGCGTTGGCGAAGCTAGGAAGGCACTGGAAAGGGAGACAAGCCCCCGAGAGGTAAGAGGGAGCTAGAGGCTCAAGACAAAGTAAACAGTGCAGCAGCAAAGTACTTAGGAGATTTAAGAGTCTTCTCAAAATGTAATAATAAAAAACTTAAACAGTAAAAAAAAGAGTTCAAGAGCAAGTAACATCAGCAATTACATGGAATCTGTGCGCGTCCACTGTTCGCCGAGCTGGCCATGCTTCTTAAATAGTCTACTGGACTTGAGCGCTAATATCCCCTGACTCTGCCCCGTAATGACCGGAAATGTGCCTGGATGTACACCTACGCCCTCCACAACTAATGGGAAAACCCGCAGTGGAATGGGGAGCTGAAGAAGCTAGGGAGGCACTGGAAAGGGAGACAAGCCCCCCAAGAGGAAAGAGGGAGCAAGAGGCTCAAGACAAAGGGAAGAGTGCAGCAGCAAAGTACTGAGGAGATTTGAACGCTTTCCCCAAATTTTATATTACAAAATATTAAACAGTAAAAAAACTGTTCAATTGCAAATAGCATCAGCAATTACGTAGAATCTGCGAGCGTACGCTCCGTGCCGAGCGGGCCATGCTTTTTAAATAGTCTAAGGGACTAGGGCCCTAAAATCCACTGGCTCGGCCCCCTAACCACCGGAACTGTGCCTGGACGTATGCCCGTGCCCTCCACAACAAACAGGAAAGCCAGCAGTGGAACGGGGCGCTGGCGAAGCTAGGAAGGCACTGGAAAGGGAGACAGACCCCCCCCCGAGAGGTAAGAGGGAGCGAGAGGCTCGAGACAAAGTAAACAGTGCAGCAGCAAAGTACCGAGTAGATTTAAAAAACTTCCCAAAATTGAATATTAAAAAATTAAACAGTAAAAAAAGAGTACAAGTGCAAATAGCATCCGCAATTACATGAAATCTGCGCGCTGAGCCAGCCATGCTTCTTAAATAATCGAAGGGACTAGAGCGCTAAAATTCCCTGGTTCCGCCCCCTAATTGTAAATGTGCCTGGATGTACGCCCGCACCCTCCACAATAAACGGGAAAACCCGCGGTGGAACGGGATGCTGGCGAAGCTAGGAAGGCACTGGAAAGGGAGACACGCCCCCGAGAGGTTTGTTGAGAATACTATAATATAATAACCATGTTTGGATGGATGGATGCCTGGATGGTATTCAATCATAGGTAAAGACTGGACGGAGACAATATAAAAGAAAATGAAACCATGCAAATAGAAATAATGCTAGAAAAACAATTCAATGATAAACGTAACAATCCCTGGGAAAAAGATTGAAAGGAATGTTTATTTTTCAAGGTTTTTGATTCAAAGGTTTACTTGGAGGTTGTATTTCAGACTACTCTCTTGACTCACAGTAGTTTGGAAGCAAAACATATATATTATGTATGCATTTACCACCAATCATCACTAGCCTCCCTCCGACTCCGATGCCCACTCCCTCCCTACCCAATGTCATTTGGAAAGTGTCAGCCACGGGTGGCCTATTGGCTGCATGGTTACAAACAATTGTAGTACCTCACGCAACTTGAATTTGTGACGTTTATCATCATTCATATTCGTAATTAATCATATCATCTGTCTTTTTGTAGTAGTCAGGGTGAAAGTGAAATTGAGCATTTGCCATTGATTTAACAGAGTATTGCCAGAATATTAGAAAAATAGATGATGTTCCAGTACAACTGCCCCACCTGCAGACAGTGGTAAATTAACGTGAGTCTACAACACAAGTATGTCTGTCTAGGCCCCAAGCTGAGCTGGCATGCCTACAAGAATAATTTAGCTAAAGAAGAGAGAGACGAAGAATACTTGTCTACTCCATAGTGCCTAATGCCTAAAACTGTAATCACTTTCAAATCTTAGGCGCTGAGGAATCGAGGATACCACAAATGTTATGTGCTGCTAGTGCTACTGTGCCACTTTAATTTTATGTGTTACTCTTTTGCTACGATTAGCGATTACGATTGTCTTTTTCTCTTTCTTGATATAGCTACTCCTTCCCAACCCACCAGGCAGGAGAACTCGGTTAAGATCCGGAAGCAGAAGCTGGAGGACATCAGGGATGAATATCGGTGGCTGGTGGCTCTGGCGGTGGAGGAGCTTGCTTCTGCAACCTCTAATGCCCTGGACCCCAGCTAGGCCCCCGCATTACATCTGGTGGTATGGTGCTGTGGTCTGGAAGCCGCACGCCGCAAGTCAACAACTGCTGCCCACCCCTGTTCATTTTAAAAACTTTCAGTGCTGCATGCTCCTCTGGATGGCGCACCGAGAGGCCAGGATGGAGGAGCGCTTGGAGCATCGTGAGCATAAGATGCAGTTCCTAGCCTAGCTGATCATAGACCTCAGTCTCTCGCCCATTTTTAAATCTTTTTTTGGTGGGTGGGACTTGTTGGGGAGAGGGTGGAAATGTGGGAGTTGGGGAAAACCTGGGTGTTCTTTGTTGTTTTTTTCGCACATTTATATTTATGGACAATTGGACTTTTTACTGGACATTGGTTGGGGTTAGGGAGAGGGGTGGGTCAGGTGTTGTGGGTTTCTTTCACTCTAGTTGATTTGTTCGGGGAATACGTTTATAGTTTAACAAAAGAAGTTAAAAAAATGTAGGGGTTACTCTTTTAGATTGCCCTGTTTCCTCTGCTGCAAGGGTGCAGACTTTTTTTTTAATTTGCTGATGGTGTAACACACCAACAGATAGATGTGGAACCTCACTTGTCCTACTACTGTCTGTCTCTCCTCCTAGTCTATGCAGTCTGCAACTAAAACCGATATGGACTTGGAAGGGTGTGGGTGTGTAAATTAATTAATTTCCATAGTATATACATTATTGCATTCCCCACAGTTCTTCTCTTACCTGTGATTGATGATTAGGCGAAGTAATGACTGCATGGGGATGGTTTAGTTTCCCAAGGTGCCATGGTGGTGGTAGTTGTAGACACTGCAGTAGCAGTGACAAAAAAAGAAAATGAGACAGTCATCTTAGAGAACGACTAGTAGAAGTACAGTACACAAGAAGAAGACTGCCAAACGAGAAACTATGAGACGCAATGTAGAATGGTGGGCTAGCCTGGTACACGTTACAAACTGAAGTCAAATAGAGCTATGAACTTTTGAAATGGACAAGCTTTACCTTTAGTACTGGATAGATAATGATGCTGGCTATTATGATGGATTATGTACCTCTGAAGTAAATTTGAATATCGAATACTGTCTGTGCGTGGGTAAACAATCTAATATATGCCTGTGTGGGCTATAGTTTTACTTAGAGCAGTACTTATGCCTGCCCCTTAATTGGCGTTCCTTTCACCACATCTGCCCAACCAAGTGTGTGATCAATTAATGGTTTAAATTTAATTGAGTCACAACAATAAATCACACCGCTCGGGGGAGAGGGTTAGGGGTTCGATGAATGGATAGGAAGGAGGATCTAAGGGAAAGGTTTGACAAAGACAAACAGTACAACACAAGGACAACAACACATTCATCCTGGCGGCTGACCATCATAAATCTGCTAGGAAAGGAAAAGGACATGCATGCTTGATAAGTACTAGACTAGTACAGGTAAATTGATTTTCCGTCTACCCCAGAGAGACCCAAGTTACATTTATGCTCTTGTAGTGGGCTTTGAAAGATAGCAAAAGATTTTTTAATATCTATGTCACGAAAACTAAACAAACATAAACAATACACACAGTGTAATGATTGAAGAGAAAAAAATATACTGTATGTATTGCCAAATAGGGAGTTGCATATCTGCACTGCATTCCACTTGGACTGTCGGTTATTTTTGGGTGCCTGGCCTATGCGGTTCAGTGAGGTAAGTGTGAGTTGTTTTTCCAGTATGGCATAGGGTAAGATGGAAAGAAATGAAATTTAAGAATCAAGGGGAAAGTTAAACGGCATAAAGGAGTGCAACAAGATGACTTTGATTCGGAGGCAGCATGGCTTTATTTCTGTTTCTGGCAGTTACCTCCTACAACAGGCCCCCTACCCAACTTCAACATAGCTTCGATTTTGATCCAGACATCACTGAGCACAGACATACACAGCAACATAGCATGCCATTTTCCCAATTAAGTAAAAATCCAATGCACCGCGATAGTATCAGTCAGACAGTCACACCACTCTCACCACCACCACCACTACACAGACATGTGTAGGTCTGGTGTTGTTGTTGTTTACCTTTAGGCCACTTTAAAGTCATCATTATCAAAATCGATTGGTATCAGTGAATTCGAAAACTTCCATCTTTTTCTGGTGGCAGTTCTCAAATTAGTCCCGCTCATGCCCACACCCTGAGTCATTCCATCAAATCTGGTCCTCCTGAGTCTGACTACAACTCCGAGTATGGTGTCCAAATCTGTACCAACAGTTTCCTGAGTGAGTCCTGACTGAATGTAATGGATCGGCCTGAGGTAGTACAGATGTTATTGAAGAGCAAGAAGGGAAAGATTGACTTAACGGACTCACTGTAGAGTAGACTACAGTAGACTACATTTGTGTTGGTAAGCTTTGCATTAACTAAGTGACTGGTCAGGTTTGAGTCTTTGAGGACTATAAGTAAGCATAAAATGAATAAAAAAGCATTGTGGACAGTTTGGAGTGGACCCGGTGAAGGAATCTTGCTATCCGATCTCTCAAAGGGGAAGGAAATAAAATAACCTTCAGGGGAAAATTATTGATCAGCCATCTGTAGGCCACCGCAACATTGTGAATGTTAATCATCATCATCACTAAAACATTAAGCGTAACAAACAATCACCCAGTCTCACACTGCCTGACGCCACAATATGAATCATCTCTCTTTTTCTCAAGTCTCACCTCAAGTTGACAGACACATGATTTATGATGATGACATATCATCATTCACAAGTTGACATCTTCACAACAGATAGCAATCACTCAGTGTGCAATGCATGCCATCATTTACTTGCGCTTCACTTGTGCTCACAGTGATCAATTGGTGGTGGCACATTGCAGAATGCAGATCATCTATTGCTTCATTGTAAAGCCCAGGGTTGGAGGTAGAGGCAGGTACACATTTGTTTGTATTAATTTCTCCATCGAATGTCAGGCTTGATGGAAATGGCTTAGGGTGAGTCAGGACTTCTTCACTGTACACAGTTGCAACTCCATTATGGCAATAACATGTGTCAAAGAGTAAGACGGTGGGGATGGATTGGTCAACCAGACACACACACAAATAAAGTAAATAATATTCCTTAGATATATATTTTTGGGGGTGTTTAGACATCAAAGAAAGAAAGAAAGTAAAGCCTAGTTGTGAGGTAAGTAGAGCTCATCTTCAAACTCTGGCGGTTCACCCAGAAGTAGGTCATCTAACACACTACTTCCATGATCTGAGTCTCCCTCATCTTCCTGCTGTGATACTTCAGGTATGATGTAAACCGGTAGTATAAAGTGCTGATTCAGTTTGATCATGGTTAAGTTCTCTACAGTTTGGGGCAAGAGATTGGTCCTTCTCACTGTCAGAAGGGCACCAGCAGCACTGAAAACACACTCAGCAGAGACCCTTGCTATGGGGCAAGCCAGATAGTTTCTCGCCACCCTGCTGAGCACTCGCCATTGGCGCCTTTTCACATACCAATACAGCAATGGGTTTTGATCAAAGTAGACCTCTGTTGTGTCATCCAGATAGGCTTGGACCCTCCACTCAATGGTCATGGGAGCTCCACTTTGCTCGGCCTCTTTTGTCTTTGCCTCAGTACTGGACTTAAGCCCTCCCAGTAGAAATTATCCCTGTGCTCTTTTGGGGGCTGATGCTCCTGTTGTTGTTGTTGTTAAAGTTGATGTTGTTCTTCCTGTTGTTGGTAGTTTTGGCTACTATGAGCCAACTGCACTGCCCTCAGGCTCTGAAGTTGAACTTGAAGGCTGCCCTGCAGTACTTGTTGTGCCCTGGAAGAGCGGGCCTCTAATTCCCGGCCATTCCATTTCTAGCTGACTAGCTTGCACTGCTATCCAAAGTTTGTAGGTGGCAAAATCCCCGTCTGAAAAGGGAATTAAAGTGTCCAGTAATGATTTGTACCGTGGATCAAGAATTGTAGCACAAATGTCATGATTGGATGACACATGCCTCTTTGCACCCTTGTATTTTCAGATTAGCGAAGGATTAAGTTCTCCACCAACTCATATGCTCCTTTTTTTCCTCCATACCTGCATACATTGGAGACACCTCCTTTAGCTGTTCCTGTAGCATGTGCAACATTGGGATAGCTTGGCCCATGGTACAGTCCTCCTTGCTGACTTCACGTGTGAAGACCTCGAAAGGAAGCAGCAACTCTGTCAGGCATTTTATTAGGTCCCATTGGTCCATCTCAATGATCATGCCTTTCAAAATAGCATACCCTCTTTGCATGACATATTCATTGATTGGTCTGTACTGCTTAAACAGACGTTCAAGCCTGTAATAAGTTGAGTTCCAATGTGTTGGCACCTCCTGGATGAGGACTTTAACTTGCATTCTATTATCTTGTTGAATGATCCTTAGCTGCTTCCGGGCTTTAAAAGAATGGCTGAAATGTGTGCAGATTCTTCTGCAGGTGGTCAGTAAGTTGCTGACTTGGTCTTCTTTTTTCAGAAAATCTTGAACAATGTTGTTAGTGCAGTGCGCCAAACACAGGACCCTGAAATAGCTACCATCGGCCATGGCCTTATCTATATTACTGCCATCATCCATGGCAACAAAACCAATGTTAAGCCCTCTTGGATGCAGCATTCAAAGACTATAGTGTTAAATGCTTCCAAAAATATTGCAGCAGTATGGGATTTCTCTATGGCGAACAAGGCTACTGTAGCATGCTTCAGAGCACCAATAAAAATGTCAGCAGTGTCACCACCTGCATATATGTTTCGTTTACCCCCATAAAGGAGAGCCAGTGTGCAGTGATGCACATGTAATCAGTGGCTTGGCAACTGGTCCACCTGTCTGTTGTTAGAAAGTTAGTGTAAACAACACTCTGCTGCAAAGCTTGTCCAAGAAATTCCAGCATGTCATGATGAAGTGCTGTAACAGCACCTCTGGCAAAATAGGTCTGGCTGAGAACCTTCTATTTTGGGCAGATGGTTTCCACTAATTCAAGAAAATCCACCCCTTTCACAAAAGAAAATGGGAGGAGGTCCAACGCTAACATTTTTTGCCAGCTTCGCGTTGTACAAATGTGCCGTTGGCTGGTTGTGTTTGTACTGCCCCCTGACCTAAACATGCTGAGAATCATAGCCTGGATTTTTTTCATTTCTGGTGCCACTGATGCAGGTGACTTCTTGAGACCAAATATTGTTAGGCTCAATGCACATTTTTTCATTGCGGTATTCTCTTCCTTTGGACTCCTTGGTGTCTCGGCCTGACTCTTGTGCCATTGTGATGGTGCTGATGATGATGTGGGCGTACCACTGCACTGCTGGGGACAGGTCTGCTTTGTGTACTGGAGAAAATGTCTCCCTCTTGTTCACCTTCCAGCATGATCAGATCTTCATCACCTCCATCATCAACAATTGTAGTTTTATTTTTTTGCCACTCAGGAGCGCCTCCCACTTGATCAAGTGGTGTTTTTTCAGATGGGCTGTTTGGCCTCCAGTACCATAGTTTGTACCAAGCTTGCCCCAACTGCACAGATGGAGCATATAGCAATGTGTTATCCTCTTTATCCTCAGGATCAGCGTGTAGATAATAAGGCCCCCTCCAGATCTATCCAAACCCAGCTTGCTATAACAGCCTTGGGCAAAGGAAGGATCAGATGAGGGCTGAAGGAAGAAACGGGACGGGAAGGAAGGGGACAGCAGGGAGGGAGAGCTGGAAGACAAAGGACAAGAGGTTGGAAACGTTTCTGGTATTTGGGATCTGCTCTAACAGATAAAGACGTTGTAGACTCTCCCTACCTTGAAGACAGAACGATTGGCTGCTATACTCAGGAAATACTTCTCTGCTACTGATAGCTGGCCTTGGTATCTTAAATGGATCTTCCCCTCTGAAACACACAATGTGATACGAACAGTAAGTACACATAGGAGTGGACCCTACCTTCTATCATGAGTAATTCGAGATTTGTAACACACCTACCCTTCTTCCTTTCCCTTATAGTCACAAAAGCGGATCCTAGGAACAGTTCCTTAACAGTATCCAAATTAACGGTGGGGGTTACGTCACCCAATAAGAGAAATGAAAAAACGAGTACCTTGTTGTCTGGAGACAAATGTCTGAACCTCCGACGAAAGAAACTGAGGGCGCCTGGTTGACTTCACCTAGACGGAATCCCCTATGGACAACGACGTTACAAACCCTCTGCAATAGCCGAGGAAAGAAGGCTCGCCAACAAAGGGTTTGGTTCTATGAAGACGAACAAATAATAAACAAAGAACCACTTCCGCAATAGCCGAGGAAAGAAGGCTAGCCAATGGAAATGGTAAGGGAATCGTGAGGTAACAACCCCATCTCCGCATGAGCCGAAGATCCACGGCTCGCCAACGGAAATGGAAGACTCCCATTTGCGCACCGATTAGGTTCTGAGTCCCCTCCGCAAGAGCCGAGGAAAGAAGGCTCACCAACGGAGGGAACAGGAAAGATGCGCCTAACTGCGAACAAGGTCAATAGCTCCACGGAGTGGCGGTTGCCTCACCGCCTGTTCTGTATCGCTCCCGATGCCTCTGCAACTCTTCGGTGCCCCAGAACTTGAAACACGGACAACGGATTAGCCAAAACTCAAATGCAGAAGCCAGGTCGAACCGATACCATCCGGGTCTGGAATCAGGATATCCGACACCGGACCAAGGAAGTGGTTGCCTAAATACCCAGCCTCCTGCCGCTTAGCATTCTGGGCAATGTAGTTCCATGCCCCGGCAGCTTCTCAGTGAGGCGCGAATCGGTCCATAACAGTGCATCCCCCTTCACCTAGAGCGCCGAACTGGACCAGGACGCAACGGATGTAGCCTATGAAACTCATTCAGCAGACGAGGAGCATGCACTCCGGATGCCGGCTCCCAAGAGTTCTCCTCTGGTCCGTATCCTTTCCAAGCCACCAGATAACGCAAACCCCTTCCTCGCCTCCTTGAGTCCAGGATACCACTCACTTCGTACTCCACCCCATCTGGAACAACCAAAGGCGGAGGCAGGCGACGCACGGCAACAGCGGCAGGCTTCAGTAAAGACACGTGGAACACAGGATGGATCCGGAGATGGTGAGGCAGGTGTAGTTTCATGGCCACCGGACTAATGCATTGCACTATGGGAAAAGGTCCAATGTAACGAGGATTGAACACGCTGTATCTTTTAAATCTGAAATTTCTGGTCGACAGCCACACTCTGTCCCCCACCTGATACAGCGGGCCTGGACGACGTCGTTTATCCGCCGAGGCTTTATACGCCTCCTTGGTCGCTTTCAGATCATCCCTGACTCTCACCAGTATGTTCCGTACATCCGCAATCCTTCTAGCTGCCTCAGGCACCGTATCTTCCCTAACCGGCTGTAGGAAAGGTAGAAACCTCGGATGACGACCATATGTGCAGTAAAAAGGGGAGACCTTGATGGCCGAATGCGTGACGTTGTTATATGCCACCTCAGCCAACCACAGATATTCCACCCAGTTGTCTTTCCCTTGGGATACAAAGCACCGCAAGTACTGCTTCAAGGTTTGGTTGAGCCGCTCGGTCTGACCATCGGTTTGTGGGTGGAAGCTTGTGGACAGAGCCTTCTCGATATGCAGTGAGGAACACAAAGACTTCCAGAACCTGGCGGTGAATTGAGAGCCACGGTCCGAGACTATGACTGCAGGCAAACCGTGCAAGCGCACAATATGAACCATCAGCAACTGTGCCAGCTGCCCTGCCGTGGGAACCTGAGGGCAGGCGATGAAATGGCCCATTTTAGTCAAGAAGTCAATGACCACTAACACTGCAGTACATCCCTGATCTCTGGGCAACCCTACCACAAAGTCCAAAGAGATGCGTTCCCACGGCACTGAGGGGGTAGGCATGGGACAAAGAAGACCAGCGGGACGTCCATGATCTGCCTTTACGGTGGCACAAACGGTACAGAACGAAATCCATCGTTTCACATCAGCCCTTACAGATGGCCACCAACATTTGCGAGTGATCAGGTTGACTGTCTTTTCCACCCCCATGTGTCCAGCACTAGGTGAGGTATGACACCATGAAAACATTTGTTTTCGAAGAGGTTCTGTAGGGATCAACAGCCGTCCTTGTTTGACAGGGAAACCGTCCCTTACTTGCCATTCCGGATGTCCCTGCAACCATTTCTTCCAGTGCTCCGACTCGAAGCCCCTGCGTATCCCCTGCAGAAAAGCGTCAGGTTGGATGGCCCCTATCACCCTAGCAGGATTCACGATGGAGGTGTCCATTCCCTTTACGGGGGTTTTCGAGGATGACTGGCGTGTGAGAGCATCCGCCTTCCGATTATCTACTCCTGGACGAAAGGTGATAGTAAAGTTAAATTCCGAAAAGAAAAGCATCCACCGAAGTTGCCTTGGGGACAAATGACACGCAGCAGACATAAATTGCAAGTTTCTGTGGTCAGAATAGACAGTCACTTTATGTTTGGCACCCATCAGAAAGTGACGCCATTCGGTGAAGGCGATCTTGATAGCAAAAAGCTCTTTCTCCGCAATACAATAGTTACGTTCCGCCCCATTGAGTTTCCGGGACATGTATGCCACAGGATGCAAGAGCCTTGTCTGTTCAATCCGTTGGGACAGAACAGCCCCTATCGCCACCTCTGAAGCGTCCGCCTCCACGATAAACGGCAATACAGGATCAGGGTGCATTAGCACTGGTGCGGACACGAATGCTTGTTTCAACTTTACGAAGGCCTCTTGAGCGTCCTCACCCCACACGAATTCTTGCTCCTTGCGCAATAACCTGGTAAGGGGTGCCACCACTCCAGAGAACCTGTCTATGAAGCGGCGGTAAAAGTTAGCGAAGCCCAAGAAACACTGGACGTCCTTAATATTCCTAGGCACTGGCCAATCACGCACCGCCTGTACCTTCCTCTCTGACATTTCTTGGCCCTGAGGGCTCAGCATGACCCCCAGGAACTCTACGGTAGACACGTGAAAGTCACATTTGGACAGTTTACATTACAATCTATGTTGACGCAGAATTGCCAAGACAGCTTTCACGTGGATTTCATGCATTGCCTCTGTTTCTGAATAGATAAGAATGTCATCTATGTATACTATGACGTACCGGTCAAGAATCTCCCGCAGCACGTCATTGAGGAAAAACTGGAACGCCGCAGGGGCGTTACAGAGCCCAAACGGCATGACCAGGTATTCAAATAGCCCATACCTGGTCTTAAATGCCGTTTTCCATTCATTTCCCGACCTCATCCTCACTAAATGGTACGCCCCTTTTAGGTCCAATTTAGTGAATATCTTTGCTTTCTTTACTTGTTCCAGCAACACATTAATCAGGGGCAGCGGGTATCTATTCTTGACGGGTATCTCATTGAGGGCCCTAAAATCCACACACGCCCTTAATTCCCCGTTCGCTTTCGGAATGAAGAAAAGGGGAGAAGCAGCTGGTGATTTGGAAGGACGTATGAACCCCAATTCCAACAGTTTGTCCAGGTATTGTCTCAGATGGATGTTTTCGGGTTCGGTCAAGGCGTACAGGCGTCCTGATGGCACCACTGCCCCAGGCACTAGATTGATATGACAGTCGTACTGTCTATGGGGGGTAGTACTTCCGCCAGGACCTCGTTGAATACTTCATGGCACTCGCTATAGACATCGGGTAATACCACCTCTTTTTCAGCTGCAGTGGCCACACAAGTACCATTAGCAAGGGAAAAAGAGGGACTCTGAGTATTACTGAAACAGTGTTCCCTACAATAGTCCGAATTCATGTCTACAGTGTCTTCACCCCAATCGATTTCAGGGTTATGCCTCTTTAACCAGGGTAAGCCTATGATGATACCATACTGGGGGGCTTTTATGATGCTGAAAGTGACACTTTCACAATGCATCCCATATCTCATTTCCGTTTCAGCTGTACGATAACAAACGGGACCTAAGTCCAATTTTCTACCATCAACTGCATATACCGCATTACTACTCTCGGTAGGAATAAGAGAAATCCCGATCCTCCCCGCCTCCGCCTTATCCATGAATATGCCAGTGGCCCCTGAATCCACCATTGCACAAGTAGGGACTTCTACCATGCTGATTAACAGTACGATGTTTATGAACAAATGATGCGCCCCCACTACGTTGTTGACCAAAGAAGGGATACAAACGCGACTCCAAGGAACCCCTTCATTCACCCTAGAGTCCATCAGTTTTCCGCCGGTTTTTCCAGCGCCGCGGAGACCCCTTTGCCAAAACGGAACTTGGAGAACTTGGGTTTTACAGGACATTCCCTAACAAAATGTCCTTTTTTCCCGCAATACAGGCAAAGGCCCTGTTTGCGTCTCTGTTCTTTTTCAATGGGTGTAAGAGCGGCACGTACTGCACCTATATCCATCGGTCCTACATTGGGAGTGAGAGTGCTATCCGATGCTCTAGTAGGGCCTGATACTGGTATGGTTCTGGCCTTGGCCTTGGAATCCCCCTTTCTATTCTTGAGTCGGTGATCCAAGCGTAACACCAGATTTATTAAATCTTCACAGGACGCCGGTTGTGGATCAATTTGAGCAATAACATCTTTCATTTACTCAGTTAACCCCTGATGAAACAGAGATGCCTGCTTTGCCTCGGGCCACTTGGTCTCTGTAACCAACCTCCGAAAGGAATTCAGGTATGTCAAGATGTCCTGATTTCCCTGTCGGAGTTTCAATAACTCCTTGTCTGCCGTATAGGTGTCAGCCCGTCTATCAAACACCTTGACAAACTCATCCCTGAAAGCCTCCCAGTCGTGTATCAAGGGATCATCCCGTTGAATCAGAGGAACCGCCCATTGAGCCGCATCCCCCACGAGCTATGATATCACAAACGCTACCTTGGACTGATTTGTGGGAAAGGAACGCGGTTTACACGTGAAATGCATCATAACTTGTGTCAAAAACACTTGTACTGTACCGGCATCCCCTTTGAACCGTTCTGGGTTGGCAAGTGGTACGCTAGCCGGTATTTCAATTACCACTGGACTGGGAGGGTTGGAACCAGAAGCCCCCGCATTAAAGGGATTTCTCTGCATGGTGTCCAAGCGATTGCGTAAATCGGTGGTTTCCTGTCTAGAGGATAACAGCTCAGCCTGTACTGTTATCAACACAGCCAACGCATCATCAAGAGAGGCCATTTCTACCCACTGACCGGGAGGACGTATAACCGTGGGTCGGATATTCTGTTATCCTCTTTATCCTCAGGATCAGTAGATAATAAGGCCCCCTCCAGATCTATCCAAACCCAGCTTGCTATAACAGCCTTGGGCAAAGGAAGGATCAGATGAGGGCTGTAGGAAGGGAAGGGAAGGAAGGGGACAGCAGGGAGTGAGAGCTGGAAGACAAAGGACAAGAGGTTGGAAGCGTTTCTGGTATTTGGGATCGGCTCTAACAGATAAAGACGTTGTAGACTCTCCCTACCTTGAAGACAGAACGATTGGCTGCTATACTCAGGAGATACCTTTCTGCTACTGATAGCTGGCCTTGGTATCCTAAATGGATCTTCCCCTCTGAAACACACAATGTGATACGAAAGGTAAGTACACATAGGAGTGGACCCTACCTTCTATCATGAGTAATTCGAGATTAGTAACACACCTACCCTTCTTCCTTTCCCTTATAGTCACAAAAGCGGATCCTAGGAACAGTTCCTTAACAGTATCCAAATTAACGGTGGGGGTTACGTCACCCAATAAGAGAAATGAAAAAACAAGTACCTTGTTGTCTGGAGACAAATGTCTGAACCTCCGACGAAAGAAACTGAGGGCGCCTGGTTGACTTCACCTAGACGGAATCCCCCATGGACAACGACGTTGCAAACCCTCTGCAATAGCCGAGGAAAGAAGGCTCGCCAACAGAGGGTTTGGTTCTATGAAGACGAACAAATAATAAACAAAGAACCACTTCCGCAATAGCCGAGGAAAGAAGGCTAGCCAACGGAAATGGTAAGGGAATCGTGAGGTAACAACCCCGTCTCCGCATGAGCCGAAGATCCACGGCTCGCCAACGGAAACGGAAGACTCCCCTTTGCGCACCGATTAGGTTCTGAGTCCCCTCCGCAAGAGCCGAGGAAAGAAGGCTCGCCAACGGAGGGAACAGGAAAGATGCACCTAACTGCGAACAAGGTCAATAGCTCCACGGAGTGGCGGTTGCCTCACCGCCTGTTCTGTATCGCTCCCGATGCCTCTGCAACTCTTCGGTGCCCCAGAACTTGAAACACGGACAACGGACTAGCCAAAACTCAAATCAGAAGCCAGGTCGAACCGATACCATCCGGGTCTGAATCAGGATATCCGACACCGGGCCAAGGAAGTGGTTGCCTAAATACCCCGCCTCCTGCCGCTTAGCATTCTGGGCAATGTAGTTCCATGCCCCGGCAGCTTCTCAGTGAGGCGCGAATCGGTCCATAACACAATGTTCACCTCCTTCTGGCTAACTGAAAAGAAGTCCCAAACCAGGGAGGTAAACTTTCTGATACTGCTTGTGCCACTTGCAATGTCAGATGAACTGGTAGGTGGGCGTGATGTTTGACTCTATGCAGTACTGACTTCTACTGAGGTGGTTGTGGTGGGTGTAGGTAGCTGCCAGGTCTTTGTAAATATGGCAGCTTGAGGTGGTGTTGGTGGTATCTGTGTTGCTGGTATCCATGCCACATCCTAGCAATTTTAGATGAGATAATGTGGGTCTCCACTGTGGTGGGGCTAATGTACATAATGACTGTCTCATCATCATCCTCCACATCCACATCTACCTCAATAAATCGAAGGCTTTCTGGAAACTTTCTTTTCCCTAACCTTGTCCAGTGGCGTACCTCACCCTCAGACTGAGGTGGTATCCAAGTAGCGTCTAGATCATCAGAAGGGGGGCTTGCAGAAAAAGTTGATGGACTAACGCTCCTTTTCCTTGCTGGGGATTTGGAAGACAATGTATCTTCTGAAAGAGTGTTTTTTTCTTCTTCTTCCTCAGCAGGAAGCTAGATCTCCTGAACTGCACCTACTTTGGGTAGAACTACTATTGGTGGTGGCTGTGGCTTCTGTTGCCGACTTATCTGAGTTTCCTACATTGCTTAGGTACTACTTTGCAATAACAATAAGTCAATTTCAACGTCACTGCTCAGTGGCATTGCCATGATTAGACTGCCTGCCTCTGAGTCAGACATGGGTCTAGGTTAGTGGGGTGGGTCCACTGATGCTGGGGTGCTACTCCCAGCTTGCTCCCTGGACACCACTGCTGCAGGTGCATTTTCTGGTTGGCCAAAAACATCTTGGCAGTGCCTTCTTCTTCTCACCGGCAACTTTGAATTTCTTGGTACTGGTACCTTTCCTTGGGGTCTTCTTCAAACTGCCGTTAGCACGCAGCGGCCCTTGTCTTAGGTTCACAAGTTAAAGAGACGTCTATGGTCACACGTCATGTGATGTCGTGCACGGTGAAGGCCTTCTGTCTGGCAGTTCAATGATTGATGTTGTCGCCTCCTTTCTTGTGCACCTAAAAGCAAAGAAGCATATCAGTGAAATGAGGCATTTTTGTTGCTCACTTACTAGTACAAACAAATATAACAACAAGGGCTTTCATGGTGTACTGTAGCGTACAGTATGCTGAGGAAAGAACAACAAGCACAACAAAATATACAAATGTAACGGTTTGGCGATTGGTATTGTGCATCATGTCGGATGCGGCACAAATGACAGTGGAACAATCCCTAGACAATGAATATTGTTGTGCAATGTGCACGTCATAGAGCAGACGTGGGGTTAATGTGGGTATAAATGATGGCAAACCATGTTACTTAGAAACTAAAAATAAATTGAACAAAAACTTGAAAAAATAAAAACAACTGAATATAAAAAAGAAAAAAAATCAACAAATTTGAAAACTAAAAAAATTTAAATGAAAAAAAGAAATTAAAATAAACAAAACCCCCAAAATTTAAATAATTAAATAAATAATTATAATAAGTAAAAAAGAAAAATTAGCATCAAGCGTCTAATTATTCATTTACTAAGTTGCTAGTGTGCGACATGGTCATCATCAATAACAAGCAAGAAGAAGGCTATTGAGAACAAAGAGAAGAGTAACACATGCAGGCCTATGGCAAAAGCACACTGACTGCGTCCACAAAATGGCTGCCAGACACATGGCCAGGCCACCACAACAAGAGCAATAAGCCAAGAGGAACAAAGGGAAGACATACAGGCCTAAGACAAAAGCACACTGACTACCTCCAGAAAATGCCCACCAGTCACATGGCCAGGCCACCACAACAAGAAGCAACAATCCAAGAGGAAGAAAGGGAAGAAATGCAGACGGCCTATGGCAAAAGCACACCAACTGCCTTTACAAAATAGCCACCAGCCACATGGTCACTCACAAAAACAAGCAGGAGGCCTGGAAAACGATGAACAAAAGCAGGCCTATGGACACAGACTTTACAAAATGGCCTCTGACCAAATGGGGAGCCAAGGCAAATGCTGGCATACTACTATTACTAATACAATCACACGCTGAACCCTGATAACTACAGGCCCATCACAAATGGACCTTTCCTGAGCAAACTGATAGAAAGAGCAGTGTTCACCCAGATGTCACAATTCATTGAAGAGAATGACATACTTTCAGATTTCCTAACATGATTCCATCCCGGAAGAGGCACTGAATCTGCCCTCCTTGCCATCTGGGATGACCTAAAGAATACAGTTGACCACAACAGGGTTGCTGCACTACTTCTCTTCGACCTCTCAGTTGCCTTTGACACGGTTGACCATGACACTCTGGAAAAAAAGACTTTATAAAGCCGGCATAGATGGAACTGCTCTAGACTGGATCGCGTCCTACCTTCAAAACAGAACTAATGTCATCCATACCCCACCTTTCTCATCCAAACCGTACTCCACAAAAGCAGGGGTCCCTCAAGGTTCTATCATCTCGCCCATGCTTTTCAACATCTACATAAAGTCATTACCAGTACTGATCAGTAAATTTCACCTCATGTGCTATTACTATGCAGATGACACGCAAATACTCCTTCAACTGGAATGCCCCAAAGACATTGGAAAATCACCAATTTTCTACTGTTTCAGAACCGTGGATCAGTAGATGACTTGGAGCCATCTCAAATTGAATGCTTCAAAAACTCAAATACTCACGTGTGGCGATTGGAAACATTACAACCTGCTTGCCGCATGGCCTGATGAACTGAGATCACTGCCTAAAGTATCAAAGGAAGTAAGAAACCTTGGAATGACCATGGACTCCAAGCTGTCGATGAATGCCCAAGTGGATAAACTAGCAAGATCAAGCTTTGCTACTATAAAAACGTTGCGGCGAATTTTCCCTCATTTGGGATTTCCACACAAGGTCCAGGCTACCATCTCCCTTGTTCTGTCCAAACTCGATTACGCCAATAGCCTCTACCATAGATCACCTTTAATGACCATGAAAGCACTACAATGGATTCAGAACTCGGCTGCCAGACTACTCTTGCATATCAAACCGCAAGACCACAGCTCCCCTGCCTTGAAAGCCCTGCATTGGTTACCGGTTGCCAGAAAATCCACGTTTAAGCTGCTTTGTATCACCAATAAAGCCATACATGGAATAGGACCACTCTTCATCAGGAATAAAATCACCAAACACATTCACCATACAAGAAAAAAACCATGGGTTGCCCATCCTTCTCTGTTCAAGCAGCCAAACTATGGGACTCTTTACCCCCAACATAAGGTCCACCGACAGCCACCTTATCTTCAGAAAACTACTCAAGATTTGGCTCTTCCCCACATAAGCAGAATACGCAAACAGAAATTTACAGCATATCCCTCTGTATATAAGCAATTGTTTTCACTGTTGATATGTACCTATATTTGTGTATTATTTTGTGTAAACAGTTAAAATAATATTGTGTTGTTACGAGAGAAAATATTAAATAAATAAAAATCATCTTTGATCTGCAAGTACATACTTTCATTGTGCATCTATGTACCTTCCATGTACTTGGATCTGTGTGTGTGTTACTTTTCTCCTGAAAAAGCATATTCAATGCACTACCCTATTTCTCATCCTGTGCTTCTATCAATATCTTTATTCTACATATACTTACCTCCTTTATGTATCTATATACTTTCAATGTACTTATGGATCTATATATTTATGACTTTCTTCTAATTTAGCATTTCCAATGCACTACCCTATTTCTCAGCCTATACTTCGCTCAATATATCTTCCAGCCCAACCTTCTGACTCATCTCAAACTTCTTTCTACTACTCCTTCCAATGCACTACCCTATCTCTCATCCTATACATCTATCAATACATCCTCTACATCCACTCTCTCATTTATCCCAAACCCCATACCACTACTATGATCGCCAAAATAACCCTTTCTAGACTCTCTCCTACTCTACCCCTCCTTGCATCATCTGACACCTCTTTTTACGATACCGATCCCCCTTAAACAAACCTTTCTAAACTCTTCCCTCTGACTCCTCCCCTCCAAAACTCCTTTTTACTCATCCAAATGCCTCCTCCTACTGCTAAGACCTAAAAAGAAAGAAAAAATCCTTCATTATTTTTTCCCTCCACTATCCTTTTCAATCAAAATTAACAGACTAACAAGTTCACTTATCAAATTCCATATTCAACTATACTAATATATTACCCAAATAACTGAATAACATATCCACTACTCAAATTACTTCTACTATACTAATTTTCAACACTAACCCTTTATGGGTTCCGGAGTGGCGTGCTACTCACCAGAAAAGCGCTTCAACATCCATCAGGTATAACAAGTGCTATATGAATGCAAATCTTTCTTCCCCTTTTATCCCTCTGCTATTCTTCTCACTCCAAGTAACTGACTACTATCCACCACTGACATTACTTCTTATTTCACCATATTAATTCACCACTAATCCTTTATAGGCTTCCTGAATAGCGTGCGTCAACAAGCACTATATAAATACAAACCTTTGTCCTCCTCTGTCCTTCTGCTATCATTCCAAATCCAAATAACTGACAAACCTTTCCACCACTTAAAATGTACTTGCATGTTTCACTATACTAATTCAACACTAATCCTCTATGGTTCCCGGAGTAGCGTGCTACTCACGGAAAAAAAGCTTTGACGCCTCGTCCGGGGTAGTAAGCGCTATATACTCGCAATTACAATACAACAAAATACAATACATAGGAGGCACGTAGAGCAACACATCTTTAATGCAACAATGCTAAAAAAAATCAACAGGGCTAAAAAGGTTTCATACACATATAAAAAAGATAAATACCACACAACAACACATTTTCAATCCAATGCCATCCATGCCCTAAATGATGTTTAAATACAACAAACACCCCAGAAAAAGTTGTTTCATGCATCCATGAGTAGTTCTCGGCCTATTGGCTGGAAAACCCATCGACAGACTAGGCCACAAAGTCAATCAATTCAAATCAATATTGCAAATGTATTTTAAAAACATGGAGAAAACGAAGTGAACTGAGCTACATATTTGCTGAATAAAGCAGATGAAAAAAGTGCATGCAAAAAAACAACCAGCAAGAAGACATGGCCACAACAAAGAAGGCATGCAGGCCTATGGCAGAAGCACACTGGCTACCTTGACAAAATGGTTGCCAGCCACATGGCCAGGCCACAACAAGAAGCAATAAGCATACAAAGGGAGAACAATGCAGGCCTATGGAAAAGTACACTCGCTGCCTTCACAAAAAGGCCACCAGCCACATGGCCAGGCCACCACAACAAGAAGCAATAAGCCAAGAGGAACAAAGGGAAGACATGCAGGCCTATATCAAAAGAACACTGACTGCCTCCACACAATGGCCACGAGCCACATGGTCACTCATAACAACAAGGAGGAGGCCTGAAAAACAATGAACACAAGCAGGCCTATGGACACAGACTTTACAAAATGGCCCCTGGCCGCATGGGGATCCAAGACAAATGCTGGAGCCTACTATTACAAATACACTCACACACTGGCCAGACAAATGAGGCAAGCTAAACAATACATCTCATGAAAAAAGTGTAATAACAAAAAAAAAACATTTTGTATTTCAATCCAATACCATCCATGTCCTAAATGATGTCTTAATTCAACAGACTCCACAGAAACAGTTGTTGTTTCATGCACCCATGAGTAGCTCTGGGCCTATTGGCTGAGAAAGGCCTATTGGTAGGCTAATGGGCTACATAGTGAATTAAATAAATAAATATTGCAAATTGATTTCAAAAGCAAAACATGGAGAAAATGCAGTGAACATGTTTCCTTTATGAAAGAAGAAAAAATACTTACAAATAAACAACTAGGCCCCTACTGAAACTACAGGCCAGCCACAACAATACATTTAATAAAGTAGATGAAAAGCACAAATAAAGCTAGGTACATGGCCCCAATCAAACTAACAGCACCAGTTTTTCAACTTACTTGTGAAATCTCTCTTACAAAGTCCTCAAATCCAATGATAAATTGTGCAGCAGACACAAAGAGTGGTCCTTCCAGCTCGAAATCCAAATGGAAAGTGACCAGGAGATGGACAAAGCACTGGGAGGAGCTTTCTGGACAGGAACAGAAAGTTGGAGACAGTGGAACACTTCCCTCCTCTTGAAAAATAAAGTCAAAAAAGAAAACGGACTTCTTGCACAAAAAGGTATAGCCAAATGTCAATTTGAGGAGTTTCTTTACTCCAAATCATCATTTTGAGAAGGTTTTGATGCTGCTCCGGGAGAGAACCTTCTCCAGACTGCAGTCACTGTAGATTCTGCTCATTTGGGAACGTGTTCTTCACAAAACCTCTACCTGAATTCCAATGGCAGGGAGGAATGATGTGCTTGCGACCACAAACACTCGCTGGATTATGCGACCGCCTAGCAAATCTTGTGCCGCTCGCGAACGGCTGGGAAACCTCGTCGGCGATCGGGATCAATGGTAAGTTACTCTCGCGGGTGCAAAACGCATTTAGGTGCACCATTACAAAAAAACTCTGGTCCATTGCGGAGTTTTTCTGCAACTACGCATTCTACACGGAGTTGCCAAAACTCTGCAAACTCCACAAGCGGAGCGGAGTTTTAATCCGAGGCTTAATGAGCATCTATTGCCGATTGTCTCATTGTCATTTTATTTTAATTTCTTAGCAAAAGATGTTTTTGCAATACATACGGTTTGATTTATTATGGGTGCATTTTCATAACCTTTATCTGATTCTTTCATGACTTGGGTTCTATTTATATTGTTTCTAATTTGTTGTCTTCTGTATTTATAACAAATGCCATTTCTTATTATGTACATTTTTACCTAAATCACTGTTATTATTATAAACTTAATTTGCCGCAGGTTAAAGGGATAGGGCTACCCCTGTTTGATGTAACACCCCGAACCATGGCATTGGGTGCCTGGCCTTTTTGCCCAGAATTAGGCAGGAAGCCAACCCCCTTCCCAGATTCAAGAACAAACTGGTATCAAGGCTACTGTGCTGTGTGCAAGAGGATCCCTGCCAATCCTTGCCAGACCTGGGGTGAGTACCGCTAGGTATCATGCACATTGTCGACAGGTTGTGAACATAGTACCAGCAGCAGGAAGGCAGCATTGCAGGAGGGAGATGGGGTTTAAGTAGGGGGTTAGCAGCACACACCAATAACTCACTCCGACAGTGGTTGACTGAGTTTTTTGCCAAACTCCATGCTCCAAGCAGAGCACGGAGTAGCAAAAACTCCATCAACTCCACTGACGGAGCGGAATGTAATGCCCACCGCTACTTACAAATGTTTTAATGAATTCCCAAAGTTGACCTATGAGAGGAGTAGGCCTCACAGTAGTGAAAAATGAATTGGGGTGTTTGTCACTACCAGGACATGCAAAACCGAACAGTGCATGTCCTGCTTTTTACTTACACAGCACGCTGTTATATGGCCTTCCTAGGGCCTGCCTTGGGGTGACTTATGTGTATTGAAAGGGGAGTTTAAGGCTTGGCAAGTAGTTTTAAATGCCAAGTTGAAGTGGTAGTAAACTGTTCACACAGGCCTTGCAGTGGCAGGCCTGAGGCAAGTTTGAATGGCTACTTGTGTGGTTGGCACAATCAGTGCTGCAGGCTCAGTATTAGCATTTATTTTAAAGGCCCTGGGTATATGGTACACCATTTTATAAGGAAATTACAAATAAATTAAAGATGCCAAAGAGGTTTAAACCAATTATACCGTGTTCAGAGAAGAAAACATATACACTTTAGCACTGGTTAGCAGTGGGAAAATGCTCAGATTCCTAAAGCCAACAAAAATAGAGGCTATCAAAGAGGAGGAGGATGGCAAAAGATTTGGAGGGATCCTTCAGAGTTGGCCATTTTCTAAAATAACCCCTGTCCAGACTAAAGCCAAGAAAGACTAATCAATACCTTGATGCCCTTCCTTGATTAGGGCAATAGTGTCATGTAGTTACTAAAAATACATAGGATCTGTGTGCTTAGACAACATAAAATAAGGGATTTGTTTCTAAACTGATTCCAGACATCCCCAAAGGTTATGTTAGCCTTTAGACCAGCTGGTTCACAGTGCTACCATAAGCCCACTAATTTTACCAAGGAGCGAAAAGTTTCTGGCAACTATCAAACATGACAACCCTTGCTCCTTTTGGGATCATGGAAACAGTACAGCACATTTCATTCAGTCAAACCTACTTACTCAGTCTCAGAGAGATGCACAGAACAAACAATGGGGATGTTTTTAATACGCATTTGTTGAACCAGTGTCATTCTAGTATAACATATGTTTGCTGCGAGAATTATGAGACAGAAACAGATATATAAGATTACAAGCACCAACAGAGTATATAAAAGGTAGAATTATACCATGGTACTAAAACAGTGAATATGTATGCAGGCATATAGATACAATGCAGAAATAAAGCATACTCCTACAATGCAATCCCTACCTAAGTGTACCTAAGTGTACCTAGTATGTATGTGGGTGTAGAGCCAAGAATCCCCTAGGAAAGAGCCAACCTCATTAACTGATGGGCAAGAATGAAGGACCCCATCTTGGTCTTCAGTTGGACACCCCACAAGGGATGTCAGACCACTGCGTGCTGGAGCTTCTGCGTTCACGGACCTCAGCATCTAGTGTCAGCATGGAAGCTTCTCCTCTAACTATTTAGAGTTTGGTATGGTTCTTTTATACCATAAATATAGCTGTGGGATTTCTTATACAATAGATTTGTTGTGAGTATGATTATGTAAATGAGCCTAAATCAATGCCTGCATTTATGCAAAGTAGTTAATTCCCCCTGCGATGAAGAAGATCATGACGTTTACGCAGAGTATATTCATGCTGTGATGTACGACATTTGCAGGGGACTTTTATAAGAATCCTCATGCATAATAAATTAGGCTAGCTTCAAGGAAACCACATAACTTGGTAAAAGGTCAGTGCTATGAATAGTTCTGCAGAGCAAGATAGGGCAAAGTAGGTAAAAGGTCGTGTAGCTACCTAGGTCTAGGTTGGGGTTCATTGGGGTACATAACAATAGAACAAGGAGCATTGACCACAACTTGCCAGTTCTACGCCTCTCTGAACTCATTGGGACTTTTCTGTATATACTCTTTGGGGCCACTGAGTTAACCCATGTGGAACCCTTCTCCTCACCTGTGGACCCTATCTGTGTGGCACCTAACTTTAATTTGATCAAGGATGTGTCCCAGTAGGTAGATAGCGACACCATGACCAACAAAGTGTTGTGGCCCATTCCACCCCTTGGGTTTTACTTCAGTCCCCAACCTAAGAAAAACTCTGTCCACAGAGACAGCAAACAGCAGAGGCAACTGACATCTGTCAGCCTCAAGAACCTGGCCACAGGACATTCAGGGCTCTCTGACCTCTGAGGTTTGTCAGAGTGGGGGGCAGTAGCCCCAGGTGACTTGCATGCTTTTTCCACTCTCCCTCCCTCCAGTACAGGGGTGGCATGCAGAGCCTTGTCACTCAGCTAGTATGTACTCTGAGGCTGAACATTTGCCAGGCAAGTCATGACTTCCAAGGGAGTGCAACTACCCTCAAGGGAAACGCAGTCTACATGTTTTTGCACAAGTTTGCCTGGTGCAGGTTCCCAGACCTCTGTCTGTTTGTTTGGGGACTGGAGCTTGACAAGACCAGAAGTGGCCTCAACAAGGTCAGTCTTAGGGTGTTCTGCTCTCACAGATGGCAACACCTAACTCACTGGACTTCCCACTGTGGGCTGTTTCCAACTCCTGTCCCTGCCTCTGGCCTCTGTACCCTCTGCTGTGGAGTGGTGCTCCCAGAAAACAGAACTGGAAGTGTGGTTGCGACAGCCACCCCTCCAGCTCTCCTGTCACTATAGATTGTCTTTTGGTAGAGACCAGGCTCCCTGTATGTGTTTCCTATTAGAACATTCCCGGTTCTGGGGCTGGAAATAGTGCCCCCCCTTAGTCTCTGCCCACCTTGACCTCCTGGTCAGGGCATCTGCTTCCCCGTAGCGCAGCTCCACTATTAAGGAACTGCCAATAGTGCATTCTGGTGATCCAAATAAGGTGTTTGAGGCCCTCCTCCACCCGCAGGCTCCTGCATGTGCCTCATCCCTGGTGGTCTAGAGGAAAAGCCTGCTCTTCTGTTAGTCCGCTCTGTGTGTGTCTTCCTCTTTCTGATTTTTCTCTCTCTTGTTATCTGTCTTTCCTTGCCTTTGCCTCTATTTATTTGCCTTGTTCTTGTTTCTTTTGTTTCCCTGTCTGTTTCTGTGTTTTTGCTGCCCTTTTCCCTGCAGCTGCTGCCCCTGTATCCCTGCCCCCTGAGTGTTATTGCTTCCACCTCCTAGCTCTCAGCTACTCTCTCTCCCCTGACCCCTACATAATGGCAGCCGCACCGAAGGTGTACCAAAGGCAAGCCCATCTTCGCCCGTCCACGACCCGTCTGCGACCAGGGCCAGGTTCCCATGGTCCCTGACCACCTGCTGGTAGGACCCCAGCACTCTCGACACATTCAACCCTGATCACCACAACAACTGCCAGCTCTGGATGCTGAGCAACATCAAAGGCCTGATCTCCTGCTGCCACTGCTACCGCACCTTCACCCACCTCCGGACCCAGACTGCCACCCTCAACCCACCAGACGCCAATGTAAACAAGCCCCTGAGTTGCATCCTCCTCAATGTGCGCTCCCTGCACAGATATGTAGTAGAAGTCTGGGACCTCCTCCAAACCCACTGACCTGATGTCACCTTCCTCAAAGAGACCTGGACCAATGCCAGCTCTGCACACGACATCGAAACCACCATCCCCGACGGATATAAGATCCTGAGGAAAGAACAACCCAACAACCCTGGAGGAGGCCTCCTCATTGTCCACAAAAGCTCCCTCAAACTATCACCAACTCGGATGACGCCTCACCCCCGTGGAACACATCCACTTCCAGATCCAGCCCAACCCCAGAATGATGATCCGTGGAACTCTCGCATATAGACTGCCCAGACCCCACTCGCTATTCACCAATGCCATCGCAGACTACATTGCTCCCCATTCTCTCACCTCCATGGACTACATACTGTTTGGAGACCTGATCTTCCACCCAGAAAACCTCAGCGACCCCAACACCACCGCCCTCCTAGAGAACGTCACCAACATTAGACTGAAGTAACTCATCTCTTAACATGAAAGCCATCTGGTTTACTAAGGACCGTCGAGAAGCCAAGCTCTCCTGCCAATGACTGAAGACAACTTCGAGAAACAACAAAACCCCGGAGGCTCACTACAACTAAAAGGCTGCAACCATGGGACGCCACCAACTCATTAATTCAAAGCAAGAGAAAGTTCCTTCAGGACAGAATCCTCTCCAATGCCCACAACTCCAAGGAACTCTTTGCCATCATACACAAATTTATCAGACCGAACAGCAAAACCACCAACGTCCCTCCCTCCCAAGACCTCTGCAAAAAACTCAGCTCCTTCTTCTACCACAAGATCAAGATGCTCTAAGACAATTTAAACGACCAAGACCACAGCACCGACCCAACACCCCCCCACCAGCCATGCCATTCAGCCGACCCTCCTCATGTGGACCCCTCTCACCACAGAAGTAACCACACATATGATGAAAAGCATCCACTCTGGAGCACCCAGTGATCCCTGCCTGCTGTATATTTTCCACAGGGCTGCCACCGCCATTGTACCCAAAACATAACTAATGATCAACTGCTCCCTTGAGACAGCCACATTCCCGATGACTGGGAATGCCCCAAAGTCAAACCCCTCCTCAAGAAGCCCTCCGCAGACACTACAGACCTGAAGAACTTCAGGCCCATCTCTCTTCTCCCCTTCCCTGCCAAAATCATCAAGAAAGCCATCAACATCCAGTTAGCACACTTTTTAGAAACCAAGAACATCCTTGACTCCTCCCAGTCTATATTCCACAGCACCCACAGCACTGAGACCACCCTCATTGCTGCCACAGATGCCATCTCCTCAACCAAGGCCACACTGCAGCCCTCATCCTCCTAGACCTCTCAGCAGCCTTCAACACAGTCACCCACCACACACTAGCCACCAGACTCCACAACGCTAGGATCCAGGGAACTGCCTTAGACTGGATTTGATCTTCTTCTGAGGTAGAACACAAAGAATAAGACTTCTGCCCTTCCTCTCCAAACCTATAGAGATCATATGTGGAGTGCCCTAAGGATCCTCCCTCAGCCCCACTCTCTTCAGCGTCTACATGGCCCCCCTCGCAAACATCGTCAGAAAACACAAACTGAACATAGTCTCATACACCGATGAGGCCCAACTCATCCTCTCCATCACCAAGAAACCCAACATCACTGGACAGTTTCCAAGAAGGGATAAACGATGTTGCATCCTGGATGAGCAGCAGCTGCCTGAAGCTCAACTCTGAAAAAACAGAAGTCCTCATACTTAGATCCACCCCCTCCAGAAGGTACAACACCTGGTGGCCCCCTGTCCTAGGAAAACCCACCCACCCTATGGACCACGCTCAAAATCTTGGCATCATATGCAACTATTCACTCACCATGACCTTCCACATGCATCAACACCCTCCAAATACTCCGCAAGACCTTCACATGAATCCCCTGACTCCAGGAAGACCATCACCCACGCACTCATCGACAGCAGACTAGACTACTAAAACACGCTCTACGCCGGAATCGACAAAACACTGCTCTGCAAACTCCAGAAAATCCAGAACACTGCAGCCAAACACTTTCTCGACATCCCACGACAACATGACCACATCACTCAACACCTCCATGACCTCCACTAGATCCCCTTCCAAAAAATATCATTCAAACTACTCACACACGCCTACAAAGACCTCCACAACTCTAGACCCCAATAACTCAATGGAAGAATGACTTTCAATGCCCCAAAGAGAAATCTCCACTCTGCAGACCTAGCCCTATCCAGAGTCCCCCTTATCCACAGGACCAGAGCGAGTGGCAGATCTTTCTCCTACATCGTGGCCAAAACATGCAACAAACTCCCCCTCTGTATCAGACAAAGCCCGACACTGCACCTATTCAGAAAGGCTCTCAAGACCTGGCTCTTTGGATGACCACACAGCTGCTCAAACCCCTCCCAGTGGCTTGATACCCTCACGGGTGATTAGCGAGCTTTAAAATTCCTAATTGATTGATTGATCTCTCCTACTCTTAGAAGGGACATGAGACCCTTCCCCCCCCCCCCCCAATATACTGGGACCTGACTGGTTCACTCGAAATCTCCCTCATTCACTCTGTTTGGGGAAACCTGAGCCAACCCCCTTAGGATCACTCCCCAATGTCTTCTAAGGGACTCTGGTGCTCACCCAGATGTCTGCCTCCTTTGCAAGTTCCCTGGAGCGAAATTATAATCAAACAGGTGTTTGCTTAGCTCCAAGAAACAGTGACAGAACATGTCCTCTCTGACAATCAAATTGTACAGCCCCTCTAAAGTGTTAGTATGATCTGAGGTATGGGTGCCACAGGTGTCATAATAATGCCCAGAAAATGCCCTCGGGGGATGAAGTCATCACTAGCAAATGAGGTATGGGGTGCCCTCCCACCTTATTATGACTTACGGCTATGTGTGGCATTTTAGCCATCCCAGAGTGGACTATCCTGCTCACACCCATATTGTCTGAACCCTTTTCTTGATGTGGGGAGCTTGGTAGCCCATCCTAGAGGTGTGGTTGACTAAGGGCAACATTCCCACGGAAAAAAACAGTTTTGCAACTAATTTCCCTCCAATGACCCTTCAGAGGAGGCCATTTTCCAATAAGCAACCATCTGAATAATACTTGCTTCTGTTGGAGAAAATGTCTCTCTTTGGATGATCACCCACAAAGATTTGTCTGATACTGCTGGTTTTATGACTCTGTGTGTGAATTGTGGCCTGCAAACCAGACCTTAGTGTCAGTGTTCTATCCCTTTACAAAGTAGAAAATACTACAATTGTTAACCTACTTATAATTCCTAGATTAGTTTACCAGTTTACTAAGGACATTGGGGCTGCAAGTTAAAAAATCCACCCAGGGCTGCAGCACTGATTGTGCGACCCTGAATGTGACAAACACAACGCTGCTACCAGACTGTCACTGGAAACTGTAAGAACAGTTTGAAAACTGCTTGTTCAACTTTATCATTTAAACTAATTGCAAATCCCAAACCTCCTTTAATGTCATATGTGTAAGTCATCCCTGGGGATGGCCTATCAAGCGCTAAGACAGGGTGCAGTCTACTATAAAGTAGGACATGTATTTTAAGCATGTCCTAACAGTAAAAACCGTATATTGTAATTTTGTGCTGTGGAACGGCTAATAGTCCTATGGGCAAGGAGGGAGCTAAAGGCTGACATCTCAGCTCTGTTTACTTGTGAATGAGGCTACTAAAGTGGGTACTTCAAGGTATTAAATTAGTAGGGGCATCAAACCTGCCTTGATGTCCAAGTCGGGTTTAATGTCAGTTTTAGAAAAAGGCAACTTTTATAAAATTGCCATTATGTTGCCCAGTTGTTCTAGTGGACATTCACAGATGCAGGCCACCGTTCAGCCTTCTGCCCTCCTAGGGAGGTGTGCTAATGATGCCAAAGTACAGGAGCAATAGAGGCCTACCACAGAGGGATGTGTTACTTCCCCCTCGCAGGAAGCCACACAGTATTTTGGCCCAAACTGTAAACTTCAAAGGAGGAGCTACCTTTGATGGGCAAATGGCAACCACACTCGAGAATGGCTGCTCCTTTGTTCAGGTTTTTTTCAATGGGCATGTTGCCCTCAGGCAACCACACCTCGACGATGGAATACCAAGATCCCCACACCAAGCAAAGGTTTCAGACAACTTGGCAGTGAGCAGGATAGTATACTCTGGCATAGCTAAGATGCCACACATAGCCAGAAGTCATTGTAAGGCGGAAGGGAACCTGGTAGCTCATTGGCTAGTGACCACTTCATCCTCTGAGGGCACATTCTGGGCATAAATATGTCACCCATGGTACCCAGACCTCAGATCATATCTGGACTGGAGACAGGACTAAAGAAAGACTGCCCTGTTGACCCATGGACCTGGCAAGAGAGGCTGCACTAACTGCTGGTCTGTACTTTCTGCTCCTTGGGCTAGAGAAGAGAGGGTTTTGTCTGTGGTGGTTAGCTTATGGAAAAGTTGATTCTGAGCCCCAGGTAGAGAAGGTTAGCTCCAGGAGTCACTCAGATAACTCTCTGTTCCAGCACCAGAGCAATAAAAGCTGAAGTAGGCAATTCTGACTTGTCAATAGCCACATTCACAGAATCAGCACTGACCGCTGACGTGCAGCGAAGAAGACCACTCCTCATGACTCAAAAGTTGCACCCCAGTCTGTCAGACCCTGGAGAGTCATCAGAGTGCAAATTGGTAGAGAAAGCAGACACTGGTACTCACAAAAGTCTTGTTAGTGGACCTGCTGCACTATGAGGTAAAAAGCAGAGATGTATGTTTTACATAAAAATCTATATCTCTGGAAACGTCTAGTGAATTTTGCTCATATTTGTGTTTAAAAGTTCATAAAAATATGATCTATTTTTATAAATTGATGTGGAATTTCTTTCATGGTGTGTGTCTTTCTAATTCTGATAGCTGGGGCATCTGAATGCTTTACACTAGTTCCTTTCTTTAAGACTTGCTGCTCGAAGCCACACCTACCAAGCTGGAGTTATTACAATTGAGCCTGACTGGACACGAGGACGTTTTGTGAGTGTGTTACACAGTCACAATCCTCACATTTTGGGTTTAAAACCCAGCACTCACAATAATAGTTTTAACTGGAAGCTATACACAGTGCCACTGTTAATCCTGAGATCATCACTACCGCCTCTACAAGGGTGTTAGATTTGGCATCTTTTGGCATGTTTTCCCTACGTTTTTTGCTTTCTGACCTCCCGGTTTTTACTCTGTTGATGCTAGCTTAGAGTTTCTGCGCACTTTTCTCACTGCTGATCAGTGGGAAACTGCAAGTTATTCTGTGGTAAAATGTGTTTTAAATTGGTGTTTCTATGATTGGCCTGTTTGATTTATATGTCAGTACCTTGTTAAGGGCACTGCGTGTGCCAGGGTGTGTAGATCAAGTACTGTTGGTGGGCTGCAGCACTGGATTGTGCCACTCACCCAAGCAGCCCTTAAAAATGACTCTGACCTGCCATTGCAATGCGTGTGCGCAGTCTGGTACCGCCTTGTCGACTTGGCAAGTGCACTCACTTGCCAGACCATAACCTTCCCTTTTCTTACATGTCAGCCACCCACTAAGGTAGGCCCAAGGTACCCCTGTGGGCAGGGTGCAGTGTAGGTGAAAGGAAGGACATGCCGTGGTGTGTGTGGCATGTCCTGATAGGGTGTTACTGCCAATGTTGTTTTTCACTATTGCAAGGCTACCTATAGGACAGGATGGGAAGTTTGTTTATAACATATTATAAACATAACTGGCCCTGGGAACTAGGAAGGAAAATAAAGTTTAGTATGCCTGAACTCAGAATCTAAAGATGCACCTTTTAGTGAATGTGATTTTTACATTCTGTGTTTGAAAGGACCACTTTTAGAAAGTAGGTATGTTCTTGCTCAGTCATCCCATGTGCCCTTGCTGGAATGTGGATTTCCTGTCTGGGTTTTGGATGACAGAAGACTGTGGAGCAGGGGTGGCTCCAGATAGTCTAGGTGGGTCAGGAAAGGGATGAATAGAACTGGGCTGCAATTGGGGAAGGGAGAGGAGATTTCCTCGCACCTCAAAGGGCCTGTTCTGCCTCTGACAATGCTGTCTCCACCTCCTGCCAGGAAGTCACACCAGAGAAGGCAGAACTGGTTCGGGCTGGTCACAAACACTCTCTGCATAAGAGATAAAAGGATTTTGGGATAAAAATATTGGGGCCCAGACCCCTGAACTTTAGAACTCCTTTGGATCAGGATGACTACCAGGAAGTACAGCTGGAGCAGCTGTGAGGAGGAACTACCACTTTATTTATTTGTTATTTATTTTATTTGTTAGTCTTATAAAGCGCACTATCACCTTGCAGGCATCCTGGCGCTACTGGCTCAAAAGGGCAGACAGGTGTCCGACAGGACAAGACAGGACAGAGGATTACAGTTACTTAGTAAACAACCAGGTTTTAACCTGTTTCCTATTAGGGAGAAGTTCCCTAATTTGCCTGATCTCACACGGGAGCAAGTTCCAAAGTTTGGCCGCGGCCACCTCAAAGGATCTCCCCCCTCATCTGGCCTTCCTAAACCTAGGCACTCTCACCTCACTTTGCTGTGTGCTTTGCTGCGTTGGCCTGCAGTGGCTGCTTCGGTCTTGGGCAGTGAAAGGACTGGACTGAACTTTTTGAAATCTCCTTTTGTGAGTTTCTCCAAGGGCTTGCGATAGAGCTTGCCCCCCTGTTCAAGAAGTCTCAGGAACAGCAAATACTTCAAGCTCTTCTCCCCTCAGCCCTGGGGACTGGGTGTTTTGTGCTGCACACAGAGGAAAATGCAACCCAACACTGTCTATGACACAGCTGCTGACTCCGTGTCCTGAAGGCACCGCAGAGGGCACCGCCACACTGCGATCCTGGTCTCAACGACAATGCCTGCTGATGCCACCACCAAGCTGCTGCTTGCACCGCGACCTGTGGGTCCCGCACTCCACACCGCCTCCCTTCATGACAACACCTTGGTATCCCCGATGACGCCGCCCCAAGCCGGAATCTGAGCCACTGCTTGCACCATGGTTCGAGGGCACCACTCATAAAGTTACACAATGCACCACCCTCATCCTGCACCACAGCCTTGGCCTACCGACTACCGCACCATAGACTCCAGTTCATCAGCTCACAATGAAAATTTACAGGATGAAGGAAAAAACGCCGTCCTGATATTACTCGACCTATCGGCAGCGTTTGATACCATTTCCCACAAAATACTCATTGGTAGATTGAGAGAAAATGGAATAACAGAGGGGGCTCTTGACTGGATAAGTTCTTTCCTGTCGGAGAGTAAGCAAACCATTTCACTGGGACCTTTTTTCTCGAGCGAGATAAAAATCACTTCTGGAGTTCCCCAGGGCTCTATTCTAAGTTCGCTACTTTTTAATATTTACATGGCGCCCCTCATTACTCTAATTGAATCATACGGGATACTAGTAACATCGTATGCCGATGATACCCAATTGATTGTATCCTTAGATAAAAACTCCACAAAGGCTGAACAGAATTTTGAGAACTGCCTGACCGAAGTCTTTTTGTGGATGAATAATAACCATCTGAAATGTAATTCAAGTAAAACGGAAATATTGCCCATGGGAAAAAATGTCAATTTTAGCCCCAGTAAATGGTAGCCAAAGGGCACTACTCCGCCTCCTAGTTCGGTTGAAGTGGCCAGAAATCTGGGTGTTCTTTTTGACTCGTCCTTGTCTTTTGACCATCATGTTTGGAGTGTTGCAGACCAAAAATCAAATTTCTAACATTTGTAACCACTTAATGCCCTTATTCATGCATTCATTATTGCATGAATGCATCCACACATTCATCTGGCTATTGACTGCAGTCTCTAAAAGCACGAAGAAGGAACGCTTAAAACAATACACTGTTCTGTTTTTGGCTATTTTAACTTTGCTGCAAACAATTCTAATGACATTGCATCATCCTGTATTTCAGGCGTCATCATGAATGTACTTCCTAGTTATTATTAACTGACAAAATCAATACAAATATATTTTTAAATCAATTGGTACTCTTATTTGCCAAAACATTGTTAAGAACTGTGGCTATAATCACATAAGAGTCTCCAAATAATTACTATGATAATATTGAGCAAACACTTCATTTTTAGTATGTCACTGGAGATGGGAATAACTCAGAATAACAATGAATTTAAAGAAAGCCATACAGGTATTCTCATGCAGCCTTTACGAATCTGCTCCATCAACGCACCATTAGCAAGGTCATTCATAAATAATACTTTGTCATTTATCATACTTGCAATAGTATAGTCTCATAATAAATCATCCATTAAATGAACATTGTTCAGGGTTAGACAGTATAGTGAACCCTTTTAGAAAAATATAGCATGCTGTCAATGGGAGTTATCTAGGGACAGACACATCATTGTATTGTATTTCACTTGGGTCACGCATGGTGCCACAAGGGCAACACAATACTTAAAATAGATTTCCCAAGACATGTTAGGCCACCATGCAATGCTTGGTAAATCTGGAGTAACATAGCAAGTTGCTGCATTGCGTTATCCTACCCTGGGAAGGAGTACCATGGGTGCAGCATGGGTGTTCCCAAGTATCCACCCAAGGATTTTGACATATTCTTAGATTTAACAAGACTGATCAACAGATGAGGCTTAACAAAAATAAATATTTGTCTTTCTCCTTGTTGCTTCCACTTTCTAAGTATGCTGCAAAAAGCCTCAGGGGATTGTTTGGTCGAGCATTCAAGACTTGTTGTAACTTCTCTTGTGTGCTTAAAGACATCTCCCTACTTTTGATTTGTTTGTTTCAGTGACCTTTAAAATTCCTTGCCTGCTAGTGGTCGGTCATGCCTCTTTGTCCCTCCTTTTTCACTGCTGTTCTTCCCATGCACCAGGGACTAAGTACTGTCACATTCCACTATGGTTCTTTATGTGTTCTATGGAGGACTATTTCTTTCTTGTTTTCCTGGTCATTTACTGTTTGCCTGTGTTCAGCTTCGGTGCCATAGCTGCTTACATATAAATATAGTATTTCTCCCTCCCACCTTCTCTTAATGCCACAGTTGTGTTAGTGCTGCCTCCCATGTCAGGCCTCCCGCTCCCTTAATTGCATGTATTTAGCCTGTTTGCACTTTTCATGCACACAGTCAGTTGGGCTTCTTTTTGGTATGATATTCGTTTTATTTTGGGCTTTCTTTTAAAGTGGATTGGACTTGTTGAAGTCTTGTCTCCCACTCCTACTTGTGCCTGGTGTTCCTGTCCCATCTTTCACCCCTCCAGCCATTTTACAACAGCTGCAGCCTAGTAGCATCCACCGTTGTACCATACTTTCAGGTAAATTTGAAATAAAAGCATGAAGTTGCACCTTTACTTAAAAAAATGCTTTTCTCCCGTGTTGCTGTTTGTTTTTCCACAGATTTTGCTAAGAAATGGTTAATCACTCTGAAGACTGTTTGGCTGTATCATACTTTAAGATAAATGTAAGTTGAAATCACAAAGTGGTGCTTTTCTTTAAAAATGCTTTTTCCCACCTTGCTGTTTGTTTTCAAAAAAATTGCTGCGCGCTTAGCCCCAATCTCTCATCTTACAACTGAAGCTCAGCTCAGCTTGGGAGTTGCAAATATTTCTGTCTGGCTGAGAAACTTCTATCCAAGATGAGGCAGAGCTAAAAAAGAATTCTCTGTGATCAGCCAATTGTGCATGAAGAGGGAAAATCCTCGAACGGAACCAATGAGCAGCCCCTGACCCTTCACGATGAGCAGGGTTTGGAAAATGACTTGTGCCACTTAAAATCGTCGCCCCTGACATGGCATTCCCGCAAATAACCAATATGAGCTTTTGACTCCTCCCCCATTCATTTTTACTGCTATTAGCCTCCTCAGCGGTTGAAGGGGGGTAAGTCCTGGGTGGACAGTATATCCGCCACTCGCTGGGAATCTCGCTCACGCAGGTGCCTCTGTAAACAATTTTTTCACTGCATCCTGCCGGAGTTTCCTCAATTCTAGGACCAAGTAAGTTTATTACCACCTCAATTAACATGACACTCCCATCAATAATGCAGTACCAAACACCCCTATTTGTATTATCAGCTTTAATCACAGCCATCCTCCTACTCCTCTCTCTTCCTGTGCATGCGGAAGGCATCACAATGCTCCTTACTGACAGAAACTTGAACACCACATTTTTTGACCCTGCTGGAGGAGGAGATCCGGTATTATATCAATACCTGTTTTGATTCTTTGGTCACCCAGAGGTGTATATTTTAATTCTCCCAGGCTTTGGCATAATTTCACATATCTTAACATACACTACTCCGCTAAAAAAAGAGCCCTTCAGCTATATGGGAATAATATGGGCGATAATATCATTTGGGCTACTAGGCTTTATTGTATGAGCCCACCACATGTTGATGTTAGCCTTAAATGTGGACACACAAGCTTATTTTACATCTTCTACAATAATTATTGCCATCCCAACGGGTGTAAAAGTCTTTAGCTGACTTGCAACTATACACAGAGGCTGTATCAAATGAGACACTGCAATGCTCTGAGCCCTTGGTTTTATCTTTTTATTTACTGTTGGTGGACTCACAGTAATTATGCTGGCAAACTCGTCATTAGACATTGTTTTACATGACACATATTATGTTGTAGTGCATTTTCTCTATGTTCTGTCTATGGGTGCTGTATTTGCCATTAAAGGAAAATTTGTCCACTGGTTTCCTCTTTTCTCCGGGTTTACACTACATTCAACCTGGTCTAAAATTCATTTTGGCGTAATATTTATTGGAGTTACCTCACATTTTTTTCTCAGCAGTTTCTTGGTATTGCCGAAATTCCACGATGGTATTCAGTCTATCCAGACGCGCACACCCTATGAAACACAATGTCACTTATTAGATCTCTAATCTCCCTTGTTGACATGATCATAATGAGGTTTATTATCTGAGAGGCATTTGCATCAAAACGGGAAGTGATAACAACAGAACTAACACCAACAAACATTGAATGGCTACATGGGTACCCACCTCCATATCACACATTTGAAAAGCCATCCTTTGTTCATGCCCGAATTTACTAACTTGAAGGGAATCAAACCCCCCTGAGTTAATTTCAAGTCAACTGTATAACCAATCTACCACTCTCTTCAAGATGTTAGTAAAAATATTACAAGGGCTTGTCAATACCTAATTACTAGTTCAAACCTTGCACATCTTATATGGCACACCCGTCACAGCTAGGCTTTCAGATGCAGCACCCCGATTATTGAAGAACTACTACATTTCCTCGACCACGCACTAATAGGCATGTTTTTAATCAGCATTCTGGTACTTTATAATATTGCAACAATAAGGGGGGCGTGGCTAGCGCGCAGCCAAGATGGCCGCTTCTCTGTAAGCTCCGTCGCGTCGCCGGGGGTCCTGTTTTTTTATTTTGTGACTGACCCCGTTTCTGCGGTTTTGGAGAGACTGTGGCGTGTTTTTCACTCCCTTTTCGTGGTGATGACTGTCCCCTCAGGAACGCTCCTCAAAATGGCGGCACGTGAAGCATGACTGAATCTTCGACGTTTGCGGAATAACTACTGCCTGTAATCTGCTACGTACTTTACAATGTACTTTTTCAGTCAGCGTTTTCTATATATTTCTGCTTTTGCGCCTTGACATATAGCTATTGTAGCGGAATATTCAGGTGCTCCTTCTTCTGTTTGATGCTCTCTTCAAGTTCCTAATGCTTCAGCTGCATCTTTCTTCTACTGTGGATACTGCTTTGTCATGATTTTCCCATTGTGCTTGAGGTTTGGTCATGCTTATGTCTTCTCTAGCTTTACCTTAACACATTTTCGAGCTCTGGAAACGCGCCATTATTTTATAGTGTGCTCTGTCATAAGGGTTTGGCTTTTTCTTTTTGCTGGCCTTATAGGATACTATTTTTTGGGTGCAGGTGTGTGCTCTGTTTTGAATTTATTGTCGAAGGGCAATAAGAACTTTATTTTTTATGCCCAGAGTTGCGCATACTATTGTTTACCAGGAGGCTGTCCTCTAACAGAGAAGTGTCTCGTGCTACATCAGTGGAGGCAAACACATGCCGAGGGATTCTTTATTGTCTCTATTGCCTTTTCTCATGGCAGACACCATGGGTCTTTCTCCCAAAGCCAAGGACTCTAAAGGCAATCTTAAAAGATCTAAACAAACTTCTCCTACTCCGGAGCTTGTACCGAAAGACTCTTGTACAGAACTAGATGCTATTCTCTCTTGCCTAAATGCTGTTCATGATATTGCGCAGAGCACTAAAACTAACACTGATTTACTTCAAGTTGAAGTTGCGGCAATTAGGAATGACTTCAACAATTTAACACTCTGTGTTTCCAATGCGTAATCGCGGATAAGTGTTGTGGAGGATTCCGCACATCAACCGGCTAAATCCATGCAGAAAATGGAGTGCTCCCTGGTGCCTTACGGAGAGATCTTATGGAGCAGGAAGATAGGAATCGTCAAAGCAATCTACGTATCTTTGGTTTGCCCGAGGATGCAGAAAAAACAGCGCCATCAATGTTAGAGTTTTTGCTCAATTGGATTCCTACTGTGCTGAATATTTCTTTTTAGAGAGACTTTCAAATAGAGCGTGCACACAGGGTTCCTACATTTCGTCCGAAGTCTTCACCACATCCTAGATCGCTGGTTTTCAAACCATTGCAACATCAACATTTTTAGCAAATTGTGTAACAGAAGAGGAAAATTAAAGTGATTAATTGGGAAGACGACATAGTTGCTATATCCCAGCATTTTGCTAGAGATACTGTCGTCAGGCGGAAAGGTTTTCTAAATTTGTGAAGAAGACTTTTAGACATGAACATTACCTTTTCTTTTGCTGGTCCTTCACGTTTTGGAATAACCTTCAGAGGTCGCACTCAGGTTATTTATGAACCTTCTGAGTTGTCTACCTTTTTGGATAATCAGACCGAATCACAGATGGAGTCTTCTTCTTCTCCTGGTCCTTCTGGATCTTTAGTATTTCTTGTGAGGTGTCTGTAATTTTGCTCTCACCTGTTTGTAGTATCCATGCGATAATGCTAGGATATCTGTTTCTATTTAGGAGATGTGTTTGATGATGCTTGCAGTTTTACATTGGTTCTAACTCTTTCTTTGCAGGTTCGGCTCCCATGATACAAGATGCCGTTATTTTCATACCTTTATTTTCCTTTTTTCTGTTTTATGGCTCTAGTAATGGTGCTCTTTCCTATTGTTTTCTTTGATCTACTTTTCTAATCTCCCTGCCTATTCTCTCTTGGAGTAGTATCTCTCAGTTCTTGGTTGTTGGGGTTTTTTGGGGCATTATTGTTTTTTTTTGTTCAGAGTTCTACGGCCAGATTCATCAACGTAAAATCGGCTTGCAAAGGGCCAGATTCTGGGAATCTGGCCCTTTGCGAGCGCAATTTTTGCATTTGGGATTCATCATCCCAAATGCAAAAATCGCTATTATAGAATTCACAATTTTGCGAGGAATTGCATTTAAGGAATCTCGATTTGATATTCCTTAAATGCAATTCATGAAACATTTAAAAATTGCGAATTCGCAATTTTGGGCTGCTATTTACCGCAAAGTCAAACCTCGTGGTAAATAGCGAAAACTTAGAAAAATGCACTTAAGTGCATTTTTCTAAGTTGTATGTTACACACTCCTTAGGACATGTGTGTGCATAACACCAGCATCCAATATCATTTCAGGGGTGCAACAGTGTGTCCTTTGGACACCCCTGCACCCTTAAAATCACAAACTCAAAATGCGAATCGCTAATAGCGATTCGCACATTGATATGTCTTCCCATTCATTCCTATGGGCCTTTAGGCCCATAGGAATGAATGGGGAGTTATTCCTTATTTGCGATGAGCAATTAGCTAATCGCAAATAAGGAAGCTGTAGGAATCGCAAAATAAATTGCGATTTGTACATGGATCCCGTTTTGCGAGTCTGTAATAGCGATTCCTTAATAATCGCTATTACAGACTCACAAAACGGGACTTTGATGAATCTAGGGGCTAATCCCTTGATATTGTTTGGTTTCATGTATTATGTTGGTACCTCTCCTTTCTTGCTTTTTTATTGGATAGCTCAATATATATTTATGTGCTGTATTAAAGTCTTATTGTTGGTTATATCAATTTTCGTTCTCTTGTTCATGTCTGATGGTGTTTCTGTGTATATATGGTCTGTTATGTCTTTTCCATGTATGTTTTTCTGTGAGTATAATATGCAGTGATTTTCTAATTCATTTAAGATCATAGTTCATATTTTATTTCTAATCTTGTTGTTTCAGTATTCTTATGCTTTGTTCCATATTCCAATACTTCCTTTCCTTGTTATTAGATAGCCTATTGGTATTATGATCTGTTTATTCCCTGCTAGTTGCATTTCTCTAATGAGATATATGAATTGTTATATATGAATTCTATTTTGTTTTTATGATTCTATATCTATTTATGTATGTTATTTCTATCATATATTGTTCTATATATAGTGCGCTCTGGCGTTTTTTTTATGATGAATATTATATACGTTTTTCTTTGCCTAAAGGCTGTTCATTTTGCTTGATAGCTCCTCGTTAGATCTATTGTTCTCATCAATTTATAGAATGAATTTATATATTTATTTTAATTTACCTCTTTTGCTGCTTCTGTTTTCTTATTCTCTATTGTTTTCTGCTTATGTTGGTGGTTGGGGTTTTTTGCTGGCCTCCTTGGTTGCTCCTTCATGTCTTTTCCCCGTATGTATTTTGTCTATTATAGACTTCCCCTGGTGGGTTCTTTTTTCTCTTTCATCCGGTATCTTGCTTTCTTTTTTCTCTTCACCTTCTCTTTCTTTCCAATCTTTACTTATTCCTTCTTTTCTAGAGTCTCGTGCTGGTGTCCATTGTTTGTGTTTTCATTGGTTCTGTTTTGTCTTTGTTGTGAAGATGCTGATGCTATGTGTTTATCTTCTCTTACACTAAGTAGTATTTGGTATTTTGATTCTTCACTATTATGCCAGGCTTGAACGTTTTATCACTTTTCTGTGCGTGGGTTGAATCATCCTGTGAAGAGGGCAAAAATGTTGGTCTATTTTAAGAGCCTTTCCAGTGATTTAGTATTGCTGCAAGAAACCAAAATATTGTGTAAAGAAGCTTTATTGTTACGGAAGGAGTGGGTTCTTGATGTTGTTTGTTCTGAGGCTTCTGGTAAGAAGAATGGAGTGGTGACTATGATTTCCCAAAATTCTGGATTGACTATTGTTACTGCGGAGCATGACTCTGAGGGTAGGTGGTAGCTGACTCGTTTATCCAATGGTTCTCCCGATATTTATGTGATGAATATTTATGCACCTAATAGTGATGATCCCTCTTTTTGGCGTCTTATTACGAGGAGTTCCTCATAATGGTAATTTGATTGTTGGAGGGGACTTTAATCTCACTATGGACATCATCTTGGACAGACGCTCTGCTTTTAAGTTTTGTCCCCCTAGGGCTCACAAACAGATGACTAACATGTGCTCTTCCTTTAATCTTACTGATGTGTGGAGATTGCATAATCCCACTGGTTAGCGATTTCACCTTTTTTTCTTCTCCTCACTCTAGCTTTTCTCGTATTGATTATCTTCTAGTTCACTCAGTTCTTCTAAAACACTCTTCGAATCCTGTCATTCACGGCTGACTACAGAGATCTTGTATGATCAAGTTCAAGTTGATTTACTTAATGAGGATATTGCACAGATTTTCTTGGAGAATGAGTCCTCGGTTAGCTCTCCTGTGGTTTTATGGGACGCCTTTAAGTGTACGATCAGGGGCCAGATCATTAATAAAATGGCAAAAAAGAATTCAGATATTAAAAAGCAACTTTCTGCTTTAGCGGATACTATTAAGCGGAAAGAATCCCTATATAGGAATTCTAAAGATAAGGCGCTTTTAAAGGCTATCAAGAATTTAAAATACTCTTACAATTCTATTGTATCTAAGAGAGCTCACATTGGTGTCCAGGCGCAGAAGTCTAAACAGCTGCTCCTAAAGAATCGTGCAGGGAAGGTATTGGCGGCTACGTTAAAGTTCCAGGATTCTAATATTAGATCAGCGCAGATATCTTGTATAAATGATAGCTCTGCAGCTAGGAAATTTCAAACTAAGGAGATTCTCGAGGTCTTTCATGAGTATGACAGTAAATTACCCAAAACATTTTGGGGGAGGACCCTTACTCACCCAATTCGGGCCATGGGGAATTGAGATGCAATAAACAAATTCCCAGTTTGATACAATCATCAAATGCCTACCGCATGAATAACCAATTGTGAACATTCATACAAAAGGAAACCTCTAGAACCTAGTACCTTTCGTGCCTCAAGTTTACTAAAAACACCTAAAATAACAACGACTGTAATCTAAAATAGTGAAGAGAAGTTCATACACATTTATTACGTAAATACATTATGTTATTTGTTCAGTGTCTCAGATATGTACAAACACAGAGTATTACATTACAATAATAACAATATCATAAAAACAAATGTAATACATTTGGCTAAAAACAAGTGTCGACGCAGCGTTTTGGCTGACTTGAAGATAAAGCACCTTCTTCAGGACGGTTTCTAAATATTAAAAAAACACATAATTACAAACCCGTACATTAACGAGAGAGTCTATTATGTTTACAGTTTCTACATACAAATTGTACATTTAATTCTCTTTTACTAATTACAAAAACACATTGAGGTACTTAGAGTTGAGGCTCCCTGGTTTCATGCAAATACAATACTCGTTCAAATGATCAATTTGAACCAAAAGACTAAACATTTGATATATTTGTTGCTGTTCACTGTTATCAGTTTATAGGATTGGCATAAAATCACCAAATGGCACATATTCGAAGAAATCTTCTCTCCCTGTTCTCTTTCTCGTATCCCACATTCATACATGGATATAAAACTCCATCCTACCTTTAGCATTAATTCAAAAACATCATATGATCTCCTAATCCCGGTTTCTGGGATCACCATGGGCCAGCTGAAATAATCCAGCTCCTATGTAGAATAGTCACTTTTTATTAACCTAAAAGTAAGATTTGGAGTCAAACCTAAACTCTAAAAATGAATATTATCTTCTGCCTTCCATTCATTTTGTACTTATAAATTACCTATAGATATATTTTGGAGATTCATCAGAAAAGGGGGATTATCCACTTTTTAGTTCGGGATTGTTGTCCTCAAACCTACAGGAGTATTAAGAAAAACTCACAATTAGACCACTCTTACTTGCAGAGAAATTATATCACGTGAAATGGTCATTTATAGCTGCTTACTCACCTAGGAAGCAGGCGGCAAGACACTAAAAAGGTTCTGTCTACAGCAGTCTTAGTCCTGCTGTTTTCCTGAGCCAACGATGTACGGGGGATGTCCTCCCGACGTTCATCGTATCTCTAGTTGCAGTCTATAAACAAGAAGTTGTTTGGAAATATATCACAACTTATTATCGTACTCATGTTACCCTAGGTACAATATGGCACTTAAGATGAAAATGCATTGGTTTACATAGCACGGTGAACGTGTCTCAGTAAGAGGATCGGACAGGCATTTATCAATTATGACAAAATTGCGTGAGCCCGCTTATCACGAATAGCACGTATATCTGTTTTTAACAGCTCACGACACGGCTCAGTAAAGGATACGTACATCCCACAACGTTGGATATCCAACATAGAGTGAAGAGGTTATTTTCACGTATTCATGTTAAAATACGTCCTACAAATACGGGGCGGGCATTTTCGAAATATCTGAAAATCTACATACAGCCACATTATGCAGCAAAATAATTCTGCTATCCCAGCTGGATGAGCCTGTTATATTACCGAACTATGGGTAGGGGGGCTCCGACAAGTTTAAAGAACCCGCTTCCCTCCGGATCACCTGTCTCACAAGTGTACAGCCCTCCTGCTTCGGTCGATCGCACGTATGGTGGAGTCTTGCGTCACCCCTTCAGAATGGATTTGGACAGCTGAATGGTCCAAAATTTCTCCATATATATGAGACTCAATCACCCATTGATCGGAGCTGATTGGTTCACTCACACCAACCCCACCTATATCTGCTCAAAACATAGGCAGGTTCACATTTTTTTATGCTGTTCTCGAAATAACTCAACTTTATTAATCAATGTTATTCTACGTTTAAAATCATTTCATCGGACGTTTAAGTTGTATAAAACGTGCACGATCTATTATTATTATTATTAACTTATCTCTCATACAGACTCGATCTGTTTCAATATTAACGTGATGGTCATAAATTGCCACATCTAGCACTATAAATAGATTGTTTTTTATTTATTTATTTGTATTAACTATTCACATCTATGTGTGTAATACTAGGAAGCATATCTTAGAGATGTTGTTTACACGCTATTGGTCACACATAATCAACTGTCCACAAAATACTCAGGGGTGTTCCTTAGACAAAACATCTATATATATATATGTGTGCACTAGCTAGCCGGTATAGGGTCAGAATAACTCATACCATGGGGGATAGTCCTATATACCGCCTAAATACGTCCCTTAGCATAATCTCACCAGGTAACTTTTAACATTAAAAAGGGCCTGCATCAATTCTATATTATCTATTATTTCTATATTTTTTACCTTCAGCATATTCAAACCTTATGGGCAACTTGTGAATCAGTCAGAGAATCTATTTACGAATGATGACAAAATATATGGGCCTTCTGGATGTAACAAGGAGTAAGACCTCTTTTGTTATTGCAAGCGGAACAGTTATATTATTCGTTCCCAATCTTCCTTGCTATTCATACCTGCCCGTACTGAATTAAAGCGGGACATATAATACTGCTCACGTTTCTTTCTTTTATTATTTATATCTCCGCCTCTCATATTCAGTTCAACTATTTCTAGGCCACACCATCTAAAATCTTCAATGGTATGTCCTGCTTTCTGCCAATGCTCAACGAGTGGAGCACCTTGTTTAAGTCTTCTTATAGCAGATCTGTGTTCATTCATCCTGATCCTTACTTCTCTACTGGTTTCACCGACATAGACTTGATTACATGGGCATTGTATCATTTATATCAAGTTCTGTGTCCTGCAGTTTATGAAGTTTTTGATCTTAATTGTTGTTGCACTGTGAGAAATACAATTTCCTCTAATGATGGTGTTACAATTTATGCATCCTTGGCAAGGAAAAGTACCAGTTGGTAAAGGTGCATAGTCAATGCTGGATTGTATGTTTTTTTTACTTCTTTCTAGGTGTGTACTAAGCTATTTCTAATAGTACGATTTCTTCTATACGAGAACAAAGGTTTAGGTAATTTTTCATTATCTTTGTTCGTTATAAGGTGCCAATTCATATTGATTATGTTCTTCACTTTATTGCTAATAGCAATATAATTGGTCACAAAAATCAAGGGCTGTTGTTCAGTGATGTCTGTCGTCCTCTCCTTTTTCTCAAACAGGGAGCCCTATTGTAATACCTAGCCTGCTTGTAGGCATGTCTAATTAACGTTTGGGGTAACCTCTCTCTAAAAAATTTTGGTTTACGATTGTCCGCATGTCTCTCAAAATCTTTCAACGTTGTGAAATTTCTTTTCAGTCTTATGAATTGCCCAAAAGGAATATTGTCCTTTTGGTATGGCGGGTGATTACTTTCAAAATGGAGCATGATATTCCTGTCCGTAGGTTTATTATACAATTCGACACTCAGAGTGCCCTCAGTGTGTTTAATTATTATATCTAGGAATTCACATTTGTTTGTTTCTATTTTAGAAGTAAACTTAAGGTTACTATCTCCTAAATTTAACCAATCTATAAAATCTCTCAGGGTGTCCAATGCTCCTGTCCAAATAAAAAAGTTGTCATCAATGTATCTTGACCACATTGAAATAATCTCGTAGAAAGGTGTCATTTCATTAAAAACATGCCTGTCTTCAAATTGGGAGACGTAAAGGCAGGCCAGGCTGGGATCACAGGTTGCCCCCATGCTGGTCCCCTTCACCTGTTTATAAAACCTATTGTCAAAAAGGAATATATTGTTTTTCAGCACAAGTGTCACAGTCAACAATAAAAGTATGTGGCGGACTAAGATCTAGATTATCTGTACAAAAAAGGGATTCGATCATCTCAATTGTTCTATCCTGAGGAATATTGCTGTAAAGGGCCTCTATATCTAAACTTACTCAAAATTGAGTATCGGGGTTGAAGGTGAGACCCTCTACCTTTTGGATATTAGCAGTGGTGTCCTTATATATGCTTTTTGGGCTATTACTAGTGGTTGCATAAAAATGTCCGCATACTTGCTCAAAGGTTCGTTCAGGGATCCTATGCTTGACACTATCGGTCTCATTGGAGGATTATTAATATCTTTATGCACTTTTGGAAGACAGTACAGTCCTGGAATGGTCACATTAGTGTTATTGAGAAAGGCAAATTCTTCCTCACAGATGATCTCATCATCCTTTGCCTGCTGTAATAATCTACTAATATTATCTTTTAGTAACGTCCACTCATGTCTGCTAGACACTTGATAATGAGCTTTATTATCCAGCAGCCCGTACATGCTTTAATTATAATCTACAGTATTCATGAGGACTATACTCCCGCCTTTATCCGCAGGTTTTATGGTGAATTCATCACACTTTTCCAAATTACATAAGGCTACTCTCTCCTCTTTTTTAAGATTGTTATTTATCCAAATTTTTTGTTTGTTTAATATTCATTTTTAGAGTTTAGGTTTGACTACAAATCTTACTTTTAGGTCAATAAAAAGTGACTATTCTACATTATTATTATGGAGGTTTGTAAAGCGCCTGGTTACGCGCACCGGCGTGTCCCCGCGCTAGAGTGAGAGAATATGAGGAGGCCAGACAGGGATTGGTTACACAAGTACGGACCGGAACAGGTGAGTTTTGAGAGCTCTACGGAACTTAGCCTCGGAAGGTTCTAGACGCAGTTCAAGTGGAAGCATGTTCCAGCTCTTGGCTGCAAGGAGCCTGAAAGATCTACCCCCCATGCGCACTTTGTTAATTTTGGGGATAGCTACCAAGCCAGAACCAGTGGATCTAAGCATCCGCTTAGGTCTGTATGGAGTGATAAGGCTTTGTAAGGGGGCGGGCGCCTTTCCCCCAATGATGCGATGACATGTGCATAATGATTTAAAGGTGATCCTTTCCCTAACTGGGAGCCAGTGGAGAGCCTTCAAGGCCGCTTTAGAGGCTGTTCTTCTTGGAAGCCTCAGCACCAGTCGGGCTGCGGCATTCTGTTGCACCTGAAGGCGATTCAGACCTCTAACCGTGGTCCCCAGGTAGAGGAGGTTGGAGTAATCTAGTCGCGATGTCACAAGGGCGTGCACCAGTGTCCGCCTGGCACCAACGGGGAGCAGGTCCAGAATCTTCTGCAGGCTCTTGAGAATTCCAAAGCACATCCCAACCACTCGACCAATCTGGGGAGTGAATGATAGGTTAGAGTCAAACATCACCCCGAGGTTTTTGGCCTGCTGACAAGGCACGGGAGTGGTGCCTAGGCATGCTGGCCACCATGCCGAGGACCACACATCTGCACCACCCCCCACCACGAGCACCTCAGTTTTGGCAGCATTCAGCTTCATAGGAGCCGTATTATTTCAGCTGGCCCATGGTGATCCCAGAAACCGGGATTAGGAGATCATATGATGTTTTTGAATTAATGCTAAAGATAGGATGGAGTTTTATATCCATGCATGAATGTGGGATACGAGAAAGAGAACAGGGAGAGAAGATTTCCTCTAATATGTCCCATTTGGTGATTTTATGCCAATCCTATAAACTGATAACAGTGAACAGCATCAAATGTATCAAATGTTTAGTCTTTTGGTTAAAATTGATAATTTGAACGAGTATTGTATTCGCATGAAACCAGGGAGCCTCAACCCTAAGTACCTCAATGTGTTTTTGTAATTAGTAAAAGAGAATTAAATGTACAATTTGTATATAGAAACTGTAAACATAATAGACTGTCTCGTTAATGTACGGGTTTGCAATTATGTGTTTTTTTAATATTTAGAAACTGTCCTGAAGAAGGTGTTTTATCTTCAAGTCAACTGAACGCTGCATCAACACTTGTTTTTAGCCAAATTAATTAAATTTGTTTTTATGATATTGTTATTATTGTAATGTAATACTCTGTGTTTGTACATATCTGAGACACTGAACAAATAACATAATGTATTTACCCAATAAATGTGTATGAACTTCTCTTCACTATTTTAGTTTACAGTCGTTGTTATTTTAGGTGTTTTTAGTAAACTTGAGGCACGAAAGGTACTAGGTTCTAGAGGTTTCCTTTTGTATGAATGTTCACAATTGGTTATTCATGCGGTAGGCATTTGATGATTGTATCAAACTGGGGCATTTTTTTTATTATATTACAGTAAATTATACACTCCCCTTAATCAATCCTCTCTTGATCAATGCCAACAATTTTTTAATTCAATTCCTACTCAGACTGTTTCTGATGCTGATGTGGTAAAGTTGGGGAGTCCGATTCATTCCGAGGAAATTATTCATGCTATTAAGTCCACTCGCTTAGGGAAGGCTCTGGGTCCAGATGGGTTTCCCATTCTTTTTTATAAGATCTTTCTCCCATCTTTCGTATCTCGCCTCAAGGATGTTTTTGATGACTTTGTTTCGTCTGGCTCCCTCTCTGGTTCTGCGGCTGAGTCTACTATTGTAGTAATTCCTAAAGAGGGTAAAGATCACTTGGATCGTAAACGTTTTTGCCCCATATCTCTGCTAAATATGGAAGCAAAAATGTTTGCCAAAATCCTGGCTAAACATCTGGAACCATATATTCCCTCGCTTATTCACTCTTCACAGACTGGCTTTGTTAAAGGTAGGTTGGCTAGGGATAATATCCGAACATTTTGTCATATCTCAGGGAAAGCAAAGCTTTCTAGCCTTCCTGCTGCAGCCCAGGCCCTCGATGAAGAGAAGGCTTTTGACAAGGTTTCCTTGCCTTTTCTACATGAAGTGCTTCGATCTCACAGTCTTGGTGATTCCTTTGTCAACATGGTGATATCAGAGTTAACGGAGTTACCTGTTCCTTTTTTAATCTGTGTCAAGGTACTAGACAAGGGTGCCCGTTATCGCCTCTTTTGTTTTTGTTATCTATTGATCCTCTTCTTCGTTTACTTAATCTTAACCAAGATGTTAAAGGATTTCAATTTGATTCAACTTGTTTAAAAACAGCTGCCTATGCAGATGATGTGCTCATTTATTCTGATGACATAGTTAATGTAATTCCTGCTATTTCCGAGACTATTAATGTTTTTTCAGGTGTTTCTGGTTATGTTCTCAATGAAGATAAATTGGAGATGTTTCCTCGTAACGCATATTGTTTTCTTGCCCACATGGGAAATGCTGGCTTTAAATGGCAATCAAAATGTATTAAATGTTTGGGGATTGGGTTTTGCCACACTTTAACAGACACAGTTTTGTATAATGAAGCTCAAATTTTAATTGAGGTTCATCAACTACTGGATACTTGGTCACCTAAATACATTTCGTGGTGGGGACGTCTTCAATTTTTAAAAATGATGATCACGCCCATTATTAATTTTGTGTCCTCGATGCTTCCTGTTAAGTTGTCTTCATCTTTTTTCCATGAAATTCATTCCCTCACTTCAAAATTCCTTTGGAGTGATAAGAGAGCCAGAATAGCCTATAAACATTTAAGGAAACCCTGTGATATGGGAGGTTGTAATTTTCCTGACTGTGATCGATACCAAGTGGCTTTTTTAGCCTCTCAAGGGGCTCTTTGGTTCTCTACAGATCCTCGACATACTCCGCCGTGGGTGTTTATTGATCAAGAATTATCTTTTCCTTTACCTACCTCCTCTTTTTTAACTGCGTCCACATTGTCTATTCCTTTTTCTCGTGCTATTATTTTAGATACCATTGCTGCCGTGAAAGCTATTGATAAAAAAGTAGCTAAGCCAACCCATAAGTCTAGATGGTCTTCTTTGTGGCACAACCCTAAAATTAGGATTGATATTGATTCGGCATAAGTGGCCTATTGGGCTAACAAGGGTATAACGTTAGTTCAACATCTTTATGGCCCAAATCATGATCCATTGCATTTTTCTTCCTTAGCTTGGCAGTTTTCACTCACTAATTTGGATGTTTATACATTTTTTTAAGTTAAAGTTGCCGTTGCTGAGGTTCCTCTTGATCCAGTTTCTGATACTGTTTCTCTTTTATCTATGTGGTTCAAAACAGGTCATGTGGCCTCTAAAATCTATACATTTTTATCTTCCACTCCGCCTTTGTTGTCCACCGTTACACAACAGAAATGGCTTCACCACTTTGACCATGATCTTTTTAAGCATATTTCCCCAGAAACTTGGCAAACTATTGGGGAACTTTCTTTTCGTAATCAAATTGCTCCCTCTCTAATTCAGTCTAAATATTTTTCTCTCAATCTGCTGCATGGGACTCCGTTACACCTACACTCCCTCAATCTTAAGGATAATAATCTCTGTTGGAGTTGTAATTTAGCCGCTGGTACACATCAACCCATGTTTTTTTTAATGTTCTTACCTCCAACCTTTTTGGGAACTGGTTCGTAAACATCTCGTCCTAATTTAAAAAAATAAAAAAAATTTTAAGGGTTTTATTGAAGAAAACAAGAGAAATGTACAGTTATCGGGTGTCATACATAGAATACAATATTGCGATAGGTGAGCGAATAAATCAATGTGGAAAATTCAATCCCAAGGAGTATGCAATGTCAACCTAGTTCGGTACATCAATAAGGAGAAATACGATCAATAATACAGCAAAGTAGCAGCCAGAAGGGCTCACCCACCCATAGTTCAGGATAATGAAGACCAAGTCAGACACCCGATACATAAGAAAATCAATACAGGATAAACAACCCGTCTCTCGTAAAAGAAAAAAGGAAAGAAAGAAAAAAAAGGCCATAGAACTAAACTAAGGCAAAATAACAAACCCCTCCCCAATCCCCCCACCCTGCACCCCTGCAATGGCTACGGCCCATCCCCACTAGCAGCGTCCCTGTCGCCCCGGAACTAGACCTAAAAGAAGGAAGAAGAAAGAGTGAAGGAGGAAATATCAAACAGGCCCTCGGTCTCCCTTACCAGTAGCAGCCCGCCCCTACACGTATCCAGAATAATACAATGCAACGATTAGAATCAGACAGGGGGAGCTTAGGAGAACCACCTAACTCCCGCGCTAGTATAGGTTACAATCCCGTATCAAATGAAATCATTGTTCAAACCCATCCAGTCAAAGTCAACCCTGGCCGCTGCGATTTTTCATGCAAGCCGTGTCCGCTCGATCCGCCATCTCCATGAGAGTATCAAAATGTTGAGAAAGTTCAAAGTCAGTACGGAAGGATTGAGGCCAGGAGAATAGTACACAAAGTCTAAGAGTCAAACGATATCTGCGGTCCACCAAAGATAAATCGCTAGTGCGTATTTGAATCATCCAGGAGAAAAAGGGTGAGGTAACAATCCTACAGTCACTGGGGAACTCGCTCTGAAATATAAGATCATCCATGTCCTTCTGGGGCGGTATCGGCATAAAGCATGATGTAGATTCGATAGTCCGGGGCTCGCTAGCAGTCGTTCGGGGATCGACAAAAGATACAAAGTCTGGCTTCAGAACGGGGCCCTCCGTCTCAGACGCTTCCTGCTCCGCGGGTAGAACAGCTTGTTCCAGAACCAACAAAGGGTCGGAGTCCGGTCTCCGGTAGATGATATCAACCGTTACGACCATCCTCTGGATGATGGCGGTGATCTGTGAATGGAGCTCCCCAATGGCGGCCATTACAGTATGCAGCGACGGTATATATTCCACCCGCTCCATCGCCCCTCACGAAGCGACCAAGCAGGTCTCTGAACCCCGGAGGTCGACTACTCCGGGGCACCAGGCACAGGCAAATCCGATGACAACTGTAGGCACTCTCAAAAGCGCGATCTCAACACCGTTGCCTCCAGCGAGGAACGAAGCCCATCGACCCCGGGAGCCCAACGGGGCCTCCGGGCAGCGGATCCCCGACCACAGCAACCAATGCGTCACGCCGCCATAGCTGCGAGATAAGACTGCCACCTATCCACCATCCGAAACGGACAAAAAAACACTCCACTCCAGGAGACCGGACGCTGCCCACGTTCCGCGGCCGATGTTATTCAACTCCAACCCGGCTGGGTTAGAAATCGAGGCCCCGGCTTCAACTCTGGGTTAGGCCGAGAATGAAACACGGCGTATCTTCGTTATTCAAGCAGCTAGAAATTCCGGGATTGCTCCTTGAAAGTCAGGAACACATCAGCTGCACGGGAGTCCGGGGAGAAATCAGGATAATCGTCAGGATTTGTGAGCAACTGGCGGAGGTCGGTGGAGCCGAGAGCTTATGCGGCCATCTTGGTTGCTAGCGTAGCTCCTCCTCCGATGATCCTCGTCCTAATTTTTAACATTCAATTTCAGCTTTCGTTCCCTTAATTTTGTTGGGTCCATGGGCTACAGTATTGCCATTGCCGTCGGATTCTTTAGATATGCAGTTATTAGACTTGTTGCTGACAATTGCGGTGAAGATTATCCTTACTGAGTGGAAATCATTTGGATCCATATCCTATCATACATGGTGGGCTTGGGTCTCTTTCCTCCGTGGGGCTCATACCTCTGTGGAGGAGAATCACCTTTCTCCTTCTATTACTAGTGGGGTATGGAGATCTTTAGATAGATATGTGGAATTAGCTTCAAAAGGTATGGTAGAGCAATATCACTTTGTGTCGTCTCCTTAATTTCCTTTTCCCGCCTTTTTGTAGCAGGAGACTCGCTCTCTTATGTTTCTCTTTCTCTCTCTTCTCTTTCTCTTTCTTCTTTTATTTTTCCTCTCTTTCTCTTTTGCCTTCTTCCTTGTCTTTTCTCCTACGTTTGATTTTTATCAAAGTGATGCACCTGACTCTTTGGTATGGTTCCGTTTCGATTTTATTTTTTTCAACATGCTAATCGCATTGTTATATAGGAGCTATTTTTTATAGTATTTACAATGAATATGTATTATTCTGTTGTCAGTGTATTGCTTTTTATCATATCTTAACTATTTATATGTCCTTTTTAAATTAATAAAGATATTAGAACTAAAAAAATATTATTGCAACAATAATAAGCTCTAAATTAACAAATACAAACGCTATAGATGCCCAAGAAATTGAAATAGTATGAACCATTATACCAGCAATTAAAGAGTAAAAGCACTTTGACATCAATGATATTGAAGCTATGAGTTTACAAATTATGAAGACTAAGGGCTCCATTAGGATGTCGGGCGGATTGCCTCCGCCAGGGTGGCGGTGGCCACCGCCACCCTGGCGGAGGCAATCCGCCCGACAACCACTCTCGATTTCCCCTCCGCCTGATTAGGATGGCGGAGGGGACCGCAGCGGTCAGAAACACCGCCCGCCTGTTTTCCGCCCCGGTCGCCTGGCGGCCGGGGCGGATAAGTTATAACATGGTGGCGGTGTCTATCAGACACCGCCAGCCATATTAGAATAGGCATCCGACAATGCCTTTCCGTGGCGGCAATGCCGCCACGGAAAGGCAGGCGGACTTCACTCTGGGGGCCCCCTACGGGCCCCCAGAGTGCAGCACAGTAGGGGGGTGCACACAGGGGGGTACCTATGGTACCCCCCTGCATTTGCATAATGAAAGCGGCAGGCACCGCGCGGTGCCTGCTGCTTTCGTTATGCAAATGCTGCAATGCTTTTTCAGCATTGTGGCGGGCGGCGCAGAGTGCACCGCCCGCCACAATGATGGGAATACAGGATGCGCCCGCCACTGTGGCGGGCGCATCCTAATGCTGCCAACGGGACCCCCGCCCTCATGGCGGCCGGTCCCAAGTACCGTGAGGATGGCGGGAGGGCAAAGTCCGCCCGCCATCCTAATGGGGCCCCAAATATTTGACTCATACAAACTATCAGCCCAAGAGCTTACTCCAGGACAAATTTGACTCCTGGAAGTAGACAATCAAATAGTAGTCCCCATAGAATACCCACTTTAAATGCTTATTTCGGCAGAAGTCGTACTCCACTCATGAGCAGTCCCCTCTATAGGTGTAAAAACAGATGCTATTCCAGGGCAACTTAACCAAACAACCTTTATTGCATCTCGTCTAGGAGTTTTCTAGGAACAATCCTCAGAGATTTGTGGAGCCAATCACAGCTTTATACCAATCATTGTAGAAGCAACAACCCTAAGATACTTTAAAAATTGATCTTCATCAATACTAGAAGCGTCATTAAGAAGCTTTCATGGAGAAACAATAGCCTTTTAAACTATAGACCGGTGATAACCAGACACCCTTAATGACATGCCACAACCCAACCCTGGCCCATGATTTGCTATCTTCCTGACATCATGAATTATTTATTTAACCACTTTAACAGCCACAAATAACAACGTTAAACATCAAAATGAACCAACAACACAGATATACAAAAAAAGAAAAAAACACTACCTTGAAACTGACCATGAACTTAAGCTTTTTGACCAATTTATAAATCCACCCATATTTGGAATCCCTTTAATAGGCCTAGCACTATTACTCCAATGGCTATTATTTTCCAAAACAACCAACCACTGACTCAACAACCCAAACCTGATTTTTGGGCACGTTTACAAAACAACTTATACTCCCCATTAACACTAAAGGACACAGCTGATCTCTCCTATTAGCCTTCTTAATAATATTTGTAATCACTATTAACCTGCTGGGTCTTCTGCCATATACATTTACCCCAACAACTCAAATCTTTTTAAACCTAGATCTTGCTGTTCCACTATGACTGACTTGCATATAGCTGTGTCTGAACTCTGGTGGCAAAGTGAGCTAAAGAACAATGATGGATTCAACCCAGATCTGTGACTGGGGGTCAGTGTCTGAAATGTTTCAGCACTCCATTCATCATCTCCTTGTGTTTGCTTTGTTTGCCCTAAGTTGGCAGGGTATTCCCAGATGTGGGTCCCTTGCTCACTTTGCCACTGGATTCAAGCTAGCCTGGCTGATGAGGGCTGTGAGCCGAAACAGGTCCCAGGATGCTTGTTTCCGGTCCAGGGAAGACATGGCTTGGCATTTTGGGCTGGACTGTTCCCATGAGGCACAGGGTCAAGACTGATTTGCATATGGCTGTGTCTGAACTGGGGTGACGAAGTGAGCTAAAGACCGATGATGGATTCAACCGAGATCTATGACTGGGGGTGAGTGTCTGAAAAGTATCAGCGCTCCGTTCATCATCTCCTGTGTTTGCTTTGTTCACCCTAAGTTGGCAGAGTATGCTCAGACGTGGGTCCCTTGCTCACTTTGGCACTGGATTAAAGCTAGCCTGGCTGATGAGGGCTGTGAGCCCGAAACAGGTCCCAGGATGCTTGTTTCCGGTCCAGGGAAGACATGGCTTGGCATTTTGGGCTGGACTGTTCCCATGAGGCACCGGTTCAAGACTTATTTGCATATAGCTGTGTCTGAACTGTTGTGGAGAAGTGAGCTAAAGAACGATGATGGATTCAACCCATATCTATGACTGGGGGTGAGTGTCTGAAAAGTTTCAGCGCTCCGTTCCTCATCTCCTTGTGTTTGCTTTGGTCCACTATTTCTAGCTACAGTTCTAACTTGACTTTCAAACCAACCAACTGCCGCTCTTGGACACATGCTACTAGAAGGCACTCCAACACCCCTAATTCTGGTTCTAATTATTATTAAAAAAATTAACCTGCGTATTCGACCATTAGCCCTAGGGGTGAGACTAACAGCCAACCTTACAGATGGACACTTACTAATTCAACTAATCTCAACAGAAGTGCTAGTTATTATACCATTAATACCCGCAGTATCTGCACTAACCATGCTTGTATTGTTTCTACTAACCCTGCTAGAAATTGCAGTAGCCATCATTCAAGTCTATGTCTTTGTTCTCTTGCTAAGCTGTACCTGCAAGAAACCTTTTAATGGCAAACCAAGCACACGCCTATCACATAGTGGATCCAAGCCCTTGACCTCTCACAGGAGTGATTGCAGCCCTTTTATTAACCTCTGGCCTAGCAATCTGATTTCATTTTGGATCAATGATCCTGATAAGACTAGGACTAGTAATTATATTACTGACAATACTGAGAAGGCACATTCCAAGGACATCAAACCCCACCATTTCAAAAAGAACTTCTATAAGAAATAATCCTTTTCATCACATCAGGAGTCTTGTTTTTTAAGGATTTTTCTGAACATTTTACAACTCTAACCTAGCTCCAACCCCAGAACTAGGAGAATGCTGACCCCCCTACAGAAATCACAACACTAGACCCGTTTGAAGTTCTTTTATGAAACACTGCCATACTACTAACCTCCTGTGTTACAGTAACATGGGCCCACCCTAGTATTTTGCAAGGAGGCCGAAAGAAGCTATTCAATCACTATTCTTAACAATCATCCTAGACCTTTATTTTACTGCACTTCAAGCTATAGAATGTTATGAATGCCCATGTACAGTTGCTGACGGAATTTATGGTTCCACCTTCTTTGTTGCAACAGGATTCGACGGCCTACAAGTCATTATCGGATCGCTGTTTCTCTCCATATGCCTTTTACGACAAATTGAGTTTTATTTTACATCAAACCACCACTTCTGCTTTGAAGCAGCAGCATGAAATTGACACCTTGTCAACGTAGTATGACTATTCCTATACGTATCTATCTATTGATGAGGATCCTGCATGAAATTTCGTTTTAGCCTGCTCCTGTTTCTTTTCCCCGTGTTCTTTTTTACTGCCTTCCTTGTTACCGTGCCCCGGTTCAGAATCTCTTCCACCTGCTTTTTTAGGTTTCGCCTGGTGATCCGCTGCGCAGCAGCGTTTGCGCAGGCGAAATCTTTTGAGAATAGAATGTGGTGGCTGTCCCGCCTCTGTCTTCCATTGGCTAGCTCCATAAATGGAGGCTAGCTATTGGAAGAGAGAGGCGTCCGTCATTGTGCGAGGCGATTCGTGGGCGTTCCGGCAATTTTTTCCCTCTCCGCCCATTTTTGTGCGTTATGCGGCAGTGGGCGTTTGTTTTTGTTTTTTTGTCTAGGCATGTTTGTTTCATTTCCAACGTGTGCTTTGCAGGGGTGGGCTGTGCGATTTCGAGTTGCTAGCAGGTAAGCGGCATATTTTAATACTTTTATTTATCCCGTTCCCGCCCCCCTCCCGCTGTCCGTGAGCCCGTTCCCGCCCCCCTCCTGCTGTCCGTGTGCCCGTTAACGCCCCCCTCCCGCTGTCCATGTGCCCGTTAACCCGCCCCCCCTCCCGCTGTCTGTGAGCCCGTTAACCCGCCCCCCCTCCCGCTGTCCGTGAGCCCGTTAACCCGCCCCCCTCCCGCTGTCCGAGAGCCAGTTAACCCACCCCCCTCCCGCTGTCCGTGAGCCCGTCCCCCCTCCCGCTGTCTGTGAGGCCGTCCCCCCTCCCGCTGTCCGTGCTGAGCCACCTTCCCTCAATGCAGACTTTTCCCGGGGAGGGCAGTAAATTAAACCCATGATGCCCTCAGTCCGGCATCTCTCACTGTCTGACCCCCAGTTGGTGTGTCTGTTGTTGTTCGTCCCGTTTGGGGTCAGTTCTGGGCTTTCCCAAGACAGTCTGGCGTGCCCATTAACCTGCCCCCCCTCCTGCTATCTGTGTGCCTGTTAACCCGCCCCCCTCCCCCTCCCACTGTTCGTGTGCCCGTTAACCCCCCCTCCCGCTGTCCGTGTGCCCGTTAACCCGCTCCCCCTCCCGCTGTACGTGAGCCCGTTAACTCGCCCCCCCTCCCGCTGTTCGTGAGCCCGTTAACCCGCCCCCCTCCCGCTGTCCATGAGCCCGTCCCCCCTCCCGCTGTCCGTGAGCCCGTCCCCCCTCCCGCTGTCCGTGCTGAGCCACCTTCCCTCAATGCAGACTTTTCCCGGGGAGGGCAATAAGTTAACCCCATGCTGCCCTCAGTCCGGCATCTCTCACTGTCTGACCCCCAGTTGGTGCGTCTGTTGTTGTTTGTCCCGTTTGGGGTCAGTTCTGGCTTTCCCAGGACAGTCTGGCAATAGATGCTTGTGGCAGTCAGGAATCAGCTCGAACTTAGAGGTGGAGTCAGGAGATCGGTGGTACTAGCTAGCTCACTGGCACGTGTTTTATCATCAATGGAAGGATAAAATGCTGAGCCACCTTCCCTCAATGCAGACTTTTCCCATGCATGTTACAGAACGGTGCTACATTACAAGCAGTTAACACCCCCAGAACTCCCCCCTGTGAGCGAGCCAAAGCTCAAGTGAACCCTGTCGTAACTAGCCTCTGGTTAACAATTTCACTCTAATACCAGGGGGACACTTGGCAGGTGTGATATACTGCAAACGGTTGTGCTGACGTGCACATTGGTAATATATTATGGATATGTTATGTGTAATTTGCCTGCCCCCAACGAACCTCCCTGAGCAAGAGAGGCCGAAAGTGGGCAACCCAGAGGCAAGGGGTACACATGACAACATGTAGCGGGACGAGACGCACAGTGTGTGGGGGGGCTCTGTGTGGGTGTGTGGGGGGGCTCTGTGTGGGTGTGTGGGGGGGCTCTGTGTTGGTGTGTGGAGGGGCTCTGTGTGGGTGTGTGGGGGGGCTCTTTGTGTGGGTGTGTGGGGGGGCTCTGTGTGGGTGTGTGGGGGCTCTGTGTGAGTGTGTGTGTGGGGGGCTCTGTGTGGGTGTGTGTGGGGGGGCTCTGTGTGGGGGGCCTCTCTGTGGGTGCGTGTGTGTTGCATTTGCTAGAGATTAAGCTATTGGCATTGTAAATGACAATGCCATTTATTTATCTGTTTTCAAAACCAACACATAAATACAAATGTTGTCATTTACAATCCCAATAGCTCTAACATTTGCAAAGGCGAAACTGTTGCATTGTAAATGCTTGTTTCTAATTGTTCCAGCCAGCGAACAGGCACACACTAATGAAAGTCTGTTAAAAGGTAGATTCCTCATTCATATTAACAACTGTTTGGTTTTATAAGTGGTGCACGGTACTGTTGTTTGTAGTTACATAACCCTCTAAAAAAAAGGATGTTGTATATACCCAACTTGTTCGATTTGTCACCATAAATGAGTAACGTCAGCCCTGCCCAGATTCAAACCTGGAAATTGAATAGTACACACAGGGTTAAAACAGTTAAGTTCTCGCTGTCGAGATCTAACACGTAATACACTGTATCTAAAGCATACACATGGTAGAGATAATATGGCAGCCTTTTACAGCAGCTAAATACAGGTTGCTTGGGAATGCCAAAAATTATTTCTTGCTGTTCAGGCGATTCCAGGGTTACCTCCAGTCTGCCTGAAATGTAAATTTCCATAAGGTCTGCAAACAAACGGAGAAAAAGGAATTGAGTTAGAATACACGCCTAGTTTTTCGAACAGTCTTTCTTCCTTCTGAGATCAGAAAGCAAAAACAATGCATGAAAGCTACTTCGGAAATTATTTGGACACTTGAATGTACAAACAGTATGTTTCATGTTTTCACCGTTTTTTTCGTTTTTAAAAGCATACACAATGTCTAACTAGTATTAATTATTTCTGGCATCCAGATCAGGTTGCAGTTTTACATCCGGAAGTGAAAGGCATGGAGCAGGCAAGCAAACACTAACCATACTTCAGTGTTACTTGTCAGGCCCAGAGCTGGTCTCGCTTCAAAGTTAACATTACCTAGCACCACATAAAGAGCTTGCCTTTAGTCAACAAAACCGTGATGTCTGCTGCATTATCCTTACACCTGCTTTGTGTGTGATGTGGAAGACCAAATGCTGTTCTTAGCTGTTAAATGGTTTACTCTATATTCGCAATGTTATCAGCCAAAGAATGAAAACAGGCCTTGCTGCACATCCTGCCATAAACAAAACAAAGTATAGAACTCTTTTACAGGAGTAATCTCAGTTTTTCCACTGTACCACATTCTCATGCCAGGAAAGTCCCAGTAAATTGGGCAGAGTCTATCAAATTCCTATCAAAGCAGAAGTTGTTCAGAAAAACTGGACAACAATCACACTAACTTGGGCCAGTATAGTGGTATTGGTGTGTACGCAGAGAACAAGCTTGTCCTCTGTATTTGACTTGGTGTTTTCGCAGGCAAGGAACAAGATATACTGGCCATTTCGTGTCATAATATCGTAAGTCTCATAACATACAGGGAAAGGGGGGTCGTAGGGACAAAAATTATTTAAAGACCTCTCCTGGTTCAAGTCCCCAGCTACAACACTTAATTCACACAAGAGAACACAGGGGGTCTAAACACCAACTTGTATGGCTAGCTATCCTTAACTCCAAGAAAGAATGTGAGTCAGTGCCCTAGTCACCCTGAATAGCCTGAAAAACGGGATACAGTGCAGTGATGGGCCTGCGTGTATCAAGCACATACAGTACCGGTCAACAAGATCCAAGTCACTCTTATATGGATTACCATCAAATGAACTTCGTTATCAGTCATATCATATGGTTCACCAGTATCACGTGGTAGGTCCCTTGATCATCGAGACCATTTACCAAGAAAGTCAATGGCAGAGCAGGATCGAGTCCACAGGTACTTATGGACAACCATATAACAGCTATTCATTGATGGCTGAGAGAGTGATAAACACGCAGTGCAACAAAAAAGTGGTGAATTTTAAAATAGAGTAATGTGTCCTAGAAATATTTTATTCATGTAAGGGCACACCCCCTAATTAAAACCAGAACAGTGCAAACGATAAGTGAAAACAAATATCTGTCGGAAAAGAAGGCCAACATGTTTTTGCCTAACGGGCTACAAGTCCCTCGACTTTCGTCAGGGCCTCTGCTCTCAAAATGTTGCTACTGCTATAAAGGGTGAAGTACAAATTATAACAAAAAGTGTATAACACAATTGTTGAAGGTTGGAACAAATAGAACCTGTGACATGCTAATCCTCCATATCAGTGGATGTAAAAGAACATCTACAAAGAGATGCAGAAAAGTAGGTAAGTATGTGTAAACGTAATATATTAAATACAAATACCCCACGCACCCTGCCCATCACACATTTTTTATTATTAGATGTTCTCACCCAGTTTGACAGGGAACTGGACCTCACCTCACCTGGACCGTGCTCAGGTATTCGAGGCCCCGCTCTATGGATCAAAGAAAATAAACAGAAAAGACACACATAGGGAAAATAATAGAGCTATTCATAAAAGGGCTCCCAAACTTTCAAAAGTCCTTTCTGATAGCTAAGCTAGTCCTTAACCATTCGTAGACCCATTGGTAAATTGGCAGCTCAATATCAAGCCCGCACAAACTCAACATGTATATAAATGTGTATGTGTAATAATCTTAGTATTCTTGAGTCTACAGTGTATACTCACAGCAATCACTAATATGTGGGCTCAGTCGCCCCTCTCAGGCACACACGTGTCTTCTTACAAAAAATCCCTGCTCTCGTATGTGATTGTAGCGATTGTCAGAGAGGTGAAATGTAAAATGCATCCCTTAACTTCCCTGCTGGTTTTGAAAATCAAACCTCATCTCTACATGTGTGCCTGCTTAGCATTAGTTGTCTATCATCTCTGAAAAGCCTATTTCCATAAGAGATGGCACATCACTCTCACTCTCACGAAAATGAGCTCAGGCTAATGCAGATTTTCCACAGTTTTAATGTAAAGAAAATCATGATATTATTAAAAAAGGCACGGAGGCTAATATTATGCATAACCCGTTTATTACTGCCCAAACACAGCAGCAACAACATCATAGATTTAGAAAATCACCAAACATTCTAGAACTTAGAACATGTATAAAGCACCATGTCAAGCAGCCATCTTCCTCTTTTGTGACTGCGAAAATTAAATAATAAGTCCCAAATTTCCAACGTCTCCAATCTTCCTTAAACTCGACTTCCAACTTCTCTTCTTTGAACTCGAACCTTCTCTCCGTCGCCTTCTTCAACTTTATCCTTCAAAATAAACCAAAAAAAATGATATTACAGGGCGGGCATAGTAGAGGGATAATATTAGCCTTTATGCCTTTTTTAATAAAATCATGATTTTCTTTACATTAAAACTGTGGAAAATCTGCATTTTATGTCAAAGGCCCGGAGGCCAACATTATGCATGTTCAAAGTTCTTCCAAAACCTTAACCAAAACATTTTCCACAGGCTTAAAGTAAAACTTTCTAAAAGTTGAATCGTTTGACCAATCTGCCACCTTCAAAATACCACTCAGACTGCTAACGCTATAGTAGCCATAGCCCCTCTAACAGAATGAGATCCGAAAACACTGATATCCAACCCTGCCTTAAACATGATGTTCCTTATCCATCTTGCTAAAGTAGGAGCAGACACAGCCTTATACGGATTAACATAAGAAATCAACAACTGCTTACAGTCCCCTTGCCTCAAACCAGATGTCCTTTTTTCATATTCCTTCAGACATTTAACCACGCACAAAAAACTCTCACCCTCCAAATATGGATAAAATATTGTTTTTTACATAGTCTTTGTCCTTCTCTTTAATTCAAAACATACTCCTTCTGGTTGATAAAACCTAGAATTTACATCTAAAGCTCTTACATCTGACACCCTTCTAAAAGAAATCAGACATAAAAGCATCGCCATCTTCCACGTCAAAAGTTTAAAATCCAAATCTGCATTCTCTCCCCAACTTTCAAGCTCCTTCAATACCAATGAAACATCCCAAAGAGAATCATATTTTGCCTTACCACCCTAACACTCCTAACCAACCTCCTGACTAACACATGCTGTCCAACTGGAACTCCATCCACCAAAACATGCCCTGCAGAGATTGCAGATCTACTCAAATTAACTGAATTATAAGCCAAACCACCACAAAAAAGACCTGACAAATAATTTGCCACCTCTACCACAGGTGCTGAAATGGGATCCAAACCCCTCTCAACACACCAACCCTTCCACTTTCTCCAAGCTGATCCATACACCCTAGATGTTCCCTTAGACCATGACTTTGACACAAGCTCCTCAGCCTCCTTTGATAATCCCTGCATTTGCCAAATTCTCCTGAAATCAACCATGCCACCAACCTCAACTGCCCTGAAACCACAAGTTCGTGAACGTTTCCCAGAAGATCCATCAATATTTCCCTGCAATCTGGAAGAAATACAGGATCCTCCACCAACCAATTCATCACATCTGGCAACCATACTTGAGCTTTCCAAAAAGGTGTTATCAGGACTAACTCTATCTCCTACCTTCTGACCTTGTTCAGAACTCTCTGAATCATTGAAAATGGGGGAAACACATAACTTCTTCCCCCCTTCCAACTCTGTAGAAATGCATCAACTCCCCTCGCCTCTGGATCCAGTCTCCAGCTGTAAAACTCCTTCAACTGAGCGTTCAACCTGTCTGCAAACAGATCCACCCTCAAAGGCCCCCACAACTTCTCCAGACTCAAAAATACTTCTCTCTTCAATCTCCAACTGCTCGCATCCCTCAGGTATCTTGAATACCAATCGGCTTCTACGTTGCTCAGTCCTGGCATGTACTGCGCCTGTACCATAATCTCTCTTTCCAGACAAAACTTCCAAAACTCCTTTGCAAGTTCCGCTAACCCTTTTGAAAGTGGACCACCCATCTTGTTCACATAACGAACCGCTGACAGATTGTCCATCTTCAGCAGCACACAACATTGCATTCTGTCCTTCACAAAGCTCTTTATCGCGAAAGAACCCGCCACCAACTCCAAACAATTGATGTGCATAAGTCCTTCCTCTTTTGACCATTGCCCCCCTGTTGCAACTTCTCCACATCTCGCTCCCCATCCGTACAGACTCGCATCTGATTCTATCTCCATCTCTGGCATCATCCCAAATATGGCTCGACCGTTCCAAGCCTCCAGACTAATCAACCACCACTCTAATTCCTCCTGAGATTCCTGATTCATCACAACTTTTTGTGAATACCTCACATCCCTTCTCAAGTAATGTGCTTTCAACCTCTGCAACGCACGATAATGTAGGGGAGCAGGAAATATTGCCTGAATCGAAGAGAACAGTAGACCCAACAGACGTGCTAACTGCCTCAAAGTAATCCAATCTGCCGACTTCACTCTCCTCACCTCTTTCCTGATCTCCTTCACCTTTTCCATAGGCAACTTCAACACACAATCCAATGTCGGAATCTGAAAACCTAAAAATGTCATTTCCTGTTTCGGATCCACACAAGATTTCTCCTTGTTCACTACAAACCCCAAATCCTCTATTACTTTCACTGCAAACTCTGTCTGCTCCTTGGCCAGCATTCTCCCTTCTGCCATTATCAACATATCGTCTACATAAACTATCAGACGAATTCAAACCTCAACCAAGCCGCAATTGGTCTCATCACTTTGGTGAAACACCACGGGGCTGACGTCAAACCGAAAGGTTGACTCTTGAACCTCAAGCAGCGCCTTCCCAATCACCTAAACTGAAGGTAATCCCTTTGACTCTGACACATCGGGATTGTTAAATAAGCATCTTTTAGGTCCAGTCTTGTTAACCAGTCCCCCTTCCTCAACAAATCTCTTAGCATATCTATCCCCTCCATTTTGAAATGGTTGTAAACAACCCAATCGTTCAACTCCTTTAAATTGATTACTGGTCTCATTTTTTTACCCTTCTTCTCCACTAGAAATAAATTGCTTATGAAGCAACCTGGCACCTCCTCCGCAAACTCTATTGCACCTTTTCTTTCCAAATCTAACACCTCCTTTATCACCAAATTTTCCATCTCCTCTGAAAACCTCAACACCTTTGGGATCCTCTCCTGTACCGGAGTACTGATGAAGTCTATCCTGTATCCAACCACAGTTTCCAAAACCCATGGATCTTGTGTTATTTCCTGCCACCTTGAAACAAACTGGGCTAGTCTGCCGCCCAATTTTATTCCCATAAATAAAAGTTCTTATGAAGAACTTACCTGAGACTCCTCTTGGTCTCCTATCCGATCTTGCACCTCTTCCTCTCCCCCTCTGTCTTTGCGGAAAGAAACTTCCCTGATCGTTTCTCAAAAAACCATATCCTCTTCCGTTGCCAAATCCATATCCTGAGCCATAATCCGCTCCATAGGGCCTGTTACCTCTTCCAAAATAACCTCTGGTAACTCCAAAACCTCGGCCGGGGAACCGTCCCCTTGTTCTCCCGGCCGAACCAAAAACACGTCTTATATCTTTCTGTGCTTTTTGTAAAGAATTAAAAGTACCCACATACTTTGCCATGTCTTTAACAAAGTCGTCTCGGAACAGCAGCCCATCACTCTGTTCACCCAATTCCTTGCCAGCCAAATCTGCAAGTTTTGGATCAATCTTAAATAAAATACTTTTTCTTCTCTCTAAACAAAGTGCTGCGTTTGCATTTCCAAGCAAACAAATAGAACGTTGCACCCACTGACGCATCTCACTTACCTCAATTCCAGTATTATTTGTATGTGTTTCTTTGCACAAATCAACGATTTTTGTCAAGGGGCCTAAGATATCTAACATCCTATCCTGGCACCCTTTTAAACCTTTGTCCAAACCCCTTCTTGGATCTCTTCCTCCTTTATTATTAATAAAGGTAAGCATCTTTTGATCCAATTCTAGAGTGAAAGCCACCTTACTATTAAGAGTGGACCTCGTGCACTCCGACCTCAGCCTAGTTCTTATCTCCTTTGGCATTTCTCTCCTTATCCAATACCTAATGAACTTGGCAACGTGTTCTACAGGGGACCACTGTGGTGATAGAGGGTGCTGAATAAGTAAAGGATGAACATTTGTTCTCCTTGTGGGTCTACAAAGTCCTCAAACTCCAATTTAATCTTTCCCTCATCTAGCTTCCTCTTCTTCACCTGGACCTCTTCCACATCCGAATCCTCTAAGCTTGAACTGCATGTAAGCTCTACATCCCCACTAGAAGAACTGGTATCACATGCCACAGTACTGTGCCCCTTTCTCCGCGCCTTTATTGCGCTCACTCTGGCCTTTATAGCCTTCGCCTTCTGTACTTTAAGTTCCTTTTCCTTTGAAGGTTTTCCTTTCACCACATTCTTCTTCTTTTCCTTCCTTTTTGATACTTCACTAGAAGTACCTGCTACTATCTCCACCTCCTCTGTGGTATAAAAACCATCCTCTTCTCCAGACTTCTGTCTATTCTCTCTTTCTTTCACTCTTTTCCCCATAGTGCTTTCTATTCTCTTCTCTATAGAAGCACTTAACTCCCCAAACATCTTCTCCATATAATTCTTCATTCTCTCCTCAATTCCTATCTCCTCATTCTCCATTTTAATAATATCACCTTCTTAATATCCTCTAACTGAAATATTTATTCCCCAAGAAATACTCCTAAAACCTATTTCCTAGACAAATTGCCAAAAAAACTCCACCTCACAAACTCCCTTGAACACCTCTAACCAACTCCGATACTCCTCCACTGAACTCTCGAACTTCGTCTGACTGAAAATGACACCTTTCAGTCAGACGAAAAAACCGCCTCAAAGCATGGCCGCCCACGTTTTAATCAACAAAACCACACGTTTCCCAATGTGCTGAAATGGCCGCCGCACGTTACGCTTGTACGGCGGCTCATTTTGACCAAAATTCTCATGCCACTTCACTCGTGCCGGTAAGCGCCCGAGACTGCCCCTAGTACTCGCGCCTACAAACGCTCGAGACTGCCCCTTGTACTCGCGCCTGCAGACTGACACAATACCTGCGCATGAAGCGCTCAAGGCTGCCACCGCTCACGCGCTTGTTAACGATCGAGAAATATGACACGCGACATTCCACTTTCAACGGTAATGGTAACCCGCTTCAACAAGCTCAACTAAACTTTCTCAAATGGCACTAATCACCCAATCCTCTTAACTAATATTACCAACTTAAAACATACTCGTTTTTCCTCCGCTTACCATACATTCACTTTTCTTCAAATAACATTTCTCTATAAATCTCCTCTTAAAATAAAGTTCCATAATATAACCTCATTTAAATTAAACCCAATATTAAATATCTAAACCTATATATATATATATTAATATACTAACCAATTAATATATTTAAACAGAAGACAAACAGAGTTTGAGCAGCAGCAAAAGAGGAAGATGGCTGCTTGACATGGTGCTTTATACATGTTCTAAGTTCTAGAATGTTTGGTGATATTCTAAATCTATGATGTTGTTGCTGCTGTGTTTGGGCAGTAATAAAAGGGTTATGCATAATGTTGGCCTCCGGGCCTTTGACATAAAATTCGAGTGTCAGTCTTTCACACTAGTAAAAGAGCACCTCCAATGCCCTTAAGGTCTATTTATCATTCGGTCCCACCGAAGTAACTAGATTAGGTACTTCAAGCACTATGGCAGAATTGCTTGTTCCCCCACATTCAGTTAGACCCCCACTCTTACCTGTCCGTCGGTGCCTCAAAACTCAAACCTGAGTCTTCGTGGGAGGCACCGAAACGGAAGGCGCAGGCGTTTTTGAAGGTCTGTGAAGCAGGGACTACTTTACATCGCGCTGCGCCAGTATGAACCAATTAATGATGTAGGCCTTCGATACGCATTTAATCATGAATCAAAGAGTCAAAAAAATGGACCCCTCATGTACCCCTATGCCACCCCACAATACCTTATCATCTGGGTTATGATCTCAAAGCAGGACGTTGTGGTTACGGCTTGGCTCACGCGATCCTGGAAGAATCCCTGATCGCGGGCCAGGACTACAACATGACGTCACAACATCCTCGGTTGTAATTCATGTGAGAAATGGCTCCTGAAAGAGCAGTCCCTTATTCCTTTTTACACTCCCCCAAAAAGGACCCGTCTATGCCTCGTTTTTATGCGTAGGACGGGACTATCTGAATGTAAAAAGACCTTCTTAAACATATCTACCTCTACCTTGACGAGGTGTTATAAATCAGGTAACACAGTGAAGTAATGACGTGCTCAATTCTGATCTAACTAGATGCAGGGCTAATTATAGCACTGTATCCGCAATCAGGTAGACTGTAATACGAGCCAGGGACAATTAGAGTAATGTCTCATATTATTGCAGGAAACCAGAGTAAAGTACCCCAATTGAACAATGTGTTTGTTAACCCAAGATACATGAATGCATTATTAAATAGACAGCCAGAAAGCACACATATCAAAAAAAGGGTTTAATTTTCATAGTGACAATAGGATATATCACACTAGATATTTTGTTTTTTTTATATATATAATGGCAGTAGTGAGCAACAGCCATACCGAGTCTCAATAATGTGTGTCTGAGATGCAAAATAATGCCCTAAGCTAAGTCCATTGTTCCACACCCCAGGCTACAAACAAATGTAATGCAGTGAACCCTAAGGTTTGAATAATGGACCTCTCGTGTAGGAATTTTACAGACTTTAATCATGCCATGAACCTTACAATGAAGCCCATGGTATATCGTCATTAAGTCTATAATATCTTAAGTGTCAGCTGCAGTACTCAGCAGCCCTGAAACATTACTTAAGGGCACTTCTAAGGTGCTAAAAAAATAATCCTCATAAGTAAATCGCATTTCCTTTACAACGCTAATAGCTCTAACTCTGCAAAAAGGCGAGACCTATTGCATTGCAAATGCTTGTTTTTGTGCTGGTAAGTTTCCCTTACTGCACAAAAATGAATCCTGCCTGCAATTCTGGCACCCTTGCATCATGGCACAAAGCTGACTTCGTTGGTGCTAGGCAGCACAGTGTGCGCCAGCATATGAAGAAATAACATTCCCAGGCAATATGAGGCAAAAGCAATGTAAAAAAAAAGAGTTCAAGAGAAATTATGTTAAAAAAACATGCGTTTTAATTATTACAACAAATCTTGTATATCTTAAAAACAAAAGTCAAAGACTTTCAGTGGTGTATTTAAAAATCATTATACATTTAAACAATGAAGAAAAAGGTGTTGGTAGCTTCTTTCTTTTTACATTGCTCATATTGCCTGGGAATATCTGATTCTCTTTCCATTGCTGAGGTGCTGGACCTGGCTTTTAAAAGAGAAATGTTTTGAATTTTCGGTCGCTTTTCAGAGAAGCAAGTTGTAATTATTTCTCCAGCACAGCGGGAGCAGCATTTTATTATTTCATATTGATCAGAGATACAGACCATCAAGTACTAGCGTAGAGAGCAGCTGTGTGAACGGAGGTGCAGAATGCCTGGAAACACTATTACCTTCCAAACGCATGTACGCCACGGCCTAATTTTTTGTGATTAGATAAGCGGCTCCTCTATTGATTCCCCATTTAAAAGACAGCTTTTAACCAAACGCTGAAATCTATATTTTTCTTTCAATTAAGGTTGATAATTTTCATTCCCTTCTCCCCAGTGTTTGGCTCTTTCCTGGCAGTGCCCGATCTAGAATATGCTATTGCATTTCTGAACATTTCCAGTACGTCTGTTCAAATTGAATTCCAGTAAAATAACCATTGGAAACCATCACTCTGTGCTCCGGAGATTTGCGCGGGTGGCTCAAATCCGCATCGCCCGATCAACAGAGAGGCCAAGAAAACTCCTAGCATCTTCCACGGATAAGTTGATTTAATTCCAAATTTCTTCACACACTGCCAATAGAAATCTACACAAAATGAAACTCAATACAGCTGATAGCATTACCACATCATCTATTTTCTTGGCCCCTATACAGAACTTATGTGGGTGAGTCAGATCCAGGAAACCAGCAACCATACGCATCCACAGCTACTTTTCAAATTTTCTCTGTGTAAATTAATACATGATTTCTCACCTGGAAATGCTAATTATCAGTTTTTTTTTTAAAAAGCAAGCACTGTTATGCATGGTGGACACTTTTCTGTGTGGGTAGGTGCATTGCCATTTTTAGGTCTGGCGTTATCCAAGACCTTACATTTCACTAAGATAGGAATAATATATTTACATATAGGGGCTTCCAGCTACCTTTCATCCATTGGTCTGTTGTGTTTTACACATTTTTGCTTCCGCCCATTACAACATAGAATGGGTCAGAGGGTCAGCTTGCTTGAGCCACTGGTTCACTTCATTGACTGCATTTTGCTCTCTCATAAGGTGCACATAAACACTGAAAGCCAGTGCTTTTTGTTTTTACTTTATAATTACATTACTGTTGACTTTGTGTTTAGAGCCTGATGTGACAGTGAGACGCTTCTGATACAAAGTCCATCTTTATAAGATCCCATCTCCTGACAATTCAGTTGAAAATTCATTTTGAAATGTTTTGCTTTTCTGACTACTGCAATTTCACAGTATATCAGATTGTGTCCATTTGAAATTGTTCTGCATTGTTACTCTCTTTTTTTCCTTTGTATTTCTTTCTTTCCTAATTTATTTCTCTCCTCATTTCCTAATTTCTTTCTTTCTCTTTTTTCTTATCTTCTTTCTTGCCTTGATTCTTTCTTTCTTTCTTGATTTCTTGCTTGCCTTGTTTCTTTTTATTGTTCCTTATTTGTCTTCGTTACTTTTTCTTTCTTTCTTTCTTTCGTTCTTTCTTTGTTATTTCTCTTTCCTCCTTTATTTCAAACTATTTCTTTCTTTCTTTCGTTCTTTTTTTCTTTCTTTTTTCCATTCTTTCCTTCTTTTTTTCTTTCTTACTTTCAAGGGGCTTGCTGCCAATTCCAGACTGATATACCTCTTAGGTCTATGTTAGCCAAGACCTTGTGATTTTACTAGAATTGTGGGTACACAATAGTCAGACTGTATCCATTAGTCTGTGGTGGGTGTCATCCACAGTTTTCTTCCACCCGCTCCAGCATGCATTAAGGGGCAATACATGAGCCCACTTCAGCCATTAGCTGACTTCATTACAAGCTATAGCATATAGCTGTTTAGCACGGAACACATAAACCACAAAGTAGTTTCCTAAAGTGCCAGTGAATACTATGGTATTGTGTTTTTTTTTTTAAACCTAAAATCTTTTATGCTTGTAGCAAATGATTTTTTCAGATAGATAAGTGCCTGGTATATTCTCAAACAATAAAGTTTTGCAAAATATGACAACACAAAACAAGAATTGACAAAAGACAGGCGGCCAATCACAGAACTATTGGAATTGTGACTGTTTGTTGTTATATGTATTATCATTTAATTTGCACCGCTAGTAATGATTGATTTTCAGTGTCACAAGGTCATGCTTCTGTGGGCATCAGTGGGCAATTCAAGAAGCCAATTTGTTGTTTCATGTGCTCTTTGTCAAAATATGTCATTTCATGTAGATTGCTGTCTTGGAGTCCTGGTGCACTTTCACACAGCTTACTGGGAAACATAAGACTTAGAGCTCCTCTTCCAGGGTTTTGGTAGTTTGCAATTGTTATATTTTTTCCGAGCTCCTCATCTTTTTTAGGGCAGGAGGCCACCACTTCCACCTTTTGTTCCACTATTATTTTTATTATTTGCAGTCTGGGGCGGTGCTGCACCTTAGATGTGGTTGGAGGCCTGTTGAGTAAATCTTATAGTAATGTAAAGGACATGGAGTTTGTTGGGACAAGTAACCTTCTTGCCCTGATTAAGACAAATACCAAACCCCTTTCTCCGAATTACCCATTGTAAGGGTTAGGGACGGGGAAGATGAAAGGTAAATTCATTGACATTTCTACACCTCTATTTCCTTACCACCATATCTATAGAAATACATTTGAAAGCAAATTCTACATTTGTTATAGCTCAAGTGGTGTTTATTGAAACCTCTCTAATGCTTGACTTGAAGTTGTTTTTAAGACCTTTAGCACATACGGCATTATGACTAAGGCTCCCGGTTTTCCATTTAAATTAATTTTTACATATAAATTCAGATGGAAAACTTGTATTCCTTTGTCTGTATTAATAAATAGAAACAGAAAAATATTTACCAACCGCCTTAATGCCGCCTATGAGCTCTTCTGGAAAATCAGTGTCTGAGGTGCACAGCGGCTAAGGAAAGAAATCTGAAACTGCTGCCGAGATGTCCTGCAGGTTATTCTCCCCTCTACATCAACCCACCCTCCCGAGTCGGGGCTCAGCACTCTGTTGCGAAGTGAGACTGATCTGTTAATGAGTAAGCCTCTCTCCCTCCCAGATTGCAGCAGGCTGGGAGCATTTATCAGCCTATATCAATACATCTCACACGTATTGACCATGCCACGGGGTTAATGTGGCAGCTATTGCCCCCCAACCAGACATCCTCTCAACACCATGACATTCCTCATCTGTTGTCTCACCATCAGCTCGTAGGAACTGCCTGTCCGGAGGCATATTTCAAAGTGCAAAGGAATGGGCAAGCAGCTGGTCAGATCAGCTGGATTTTGAGGGAGCAGAGTAGCTCTCAGCATGAAAAAGCTGTATAGATGTCTAAACGTTGGTGTTCCATATTTCTGTAGCCTGAACTCAAATTGTAGTGAGAAAGCTGGAGCCAGTTACAAGTGCATGAATCTTGGTGGCCTAAAGTGTCAACCTGTAGGATCTGTCTTTACATTTATTTTATTAATTATATGACAATGGGTGAATACATTAACCAAAAAGGTGGTGGGTGGAGGAAATGGGAGTAGTAGATTTGAAGGGACTTGAGATTTGTAGTCAATTAGAGTTAGTGAGGAGCACAGACAGTGAACGATCCAACTTGCTTTGTCATCACTGCTGTGGGAGAAACAGGATGCAATCAGGAATCTAAGAGCCCTGTTTACATTCCTTGATTTTCACTCAGCTTTATTTCCTTAGCCGCATAGCAGGAATTAAGTGACTTCTGTGGGGCTAAGAGTAGGTGTAACCTAAATGATTGTGATGTCTCTTGCACTACACATAGGACTGGGGTGAATTAACATCTATGGACGTGAACATACAGGCTCAAGTCTCGTGAATCTGGCCAAATCCCTTAATTTCCCAGTGTGTGTAAAAATGAAAATGACCTTGTGTAATCAAACTATTTTGCTCATGTAAAGAACTTCAATGCCTTTGGTGCAAACTTGCACTATAAAAAAAGGCAAAAAAGGTGCATTGACTATTTAAATAAATGTGAAATAAAATAGCTGCAGCGTCTTCTTTTGCTTGCCACAAAAATAAGTGTGGATAAATACTGATAAAATTAGAATAAAATAAATATGGATAAATACAGACAGAAATGTGATAAAATAAATACCATCAAACTGGGAGCCCTAATTATGACCCATTCCCCAAATGAAGAGACTTTGTTGACTATGATGACTGTTTGATGATCCTGTGTGGAACTTCAATGGTGATGGGTATTCATGAGCCTATCTTCCTGAAATACATTACATTCATTTGTATAAACGTTAAGGAAAGGGTGCTGCATCCGTAAAGTGCGATGAGAGTATGAATTGTCATGACATTTCGAGTTTCAGGAAAATCTTTCTAAAATGATATCGCTGAGCAGATATTCTGACACCAGTTCATTTATTGTAGATCTGTTTCTAAGATAGGTTGATTCAATAATATTTTTTGTAGAAAAACACTGGGTGTTTTCTGTGGTGTATACTTTTCTAATATATGACACGTGCCACTATGCAAGTTTGGTGGGGAGCTACCCACAAAACTGGTGTTTTGTAATTTATATATCGGCTGCGCTGGACTCAAGTCAAGTTGGTAGAACCGGCGCCGGGCCAGTAGAATCTTAGCCTGTTCTTTATATTTATTTATTGGTTGTTGAAGTGATGTTGCTGTCAGTGAGTATTGGGAGGCGTTCCTTTTTAGGATTTCAGAGCCTTTAGTACACCTTTGCTTGCAAGATCAGTGAGTAATGGATTGTTGCAGATCATTGTTCGGTTTATCAATATTGTGGCTTGCTTTTTTTCTGAAACTCTGTGTGCAACATTTAGACAACATATTTATGTTTCTGTTTCTCCCAAACATGATACTTGTTCTTAGTCTTAGGTGTTTCAATTTTGGCATTATTCCTTGAAGGGGTATTATTTCATGGTTTTAGAGAAAGTAAAAAGCAACGTTATGCCAGTGCTTGCATTATTGATTAGACAAATAAAATACGAGTGGGCCTTCTCTCAATGTGAGAGACCTAACAGCCGTTAAGTCATGTGTATAGTCCATCACAGTTGTTTCGTTTTCATTCAGAAATGCCAACGGCATCTTAATTAGAAGCAATTTGTTGATAACAACAACATGGCACAAGATGGGCAAATCCATGAAACAATCTTTTCTCATTTGTGATCCTTAAGAAATCACTATTTAGAAATTACAATTCCTTAAATGCAATTGGATATTAATTAAAACTAGCAAGTTTGGGAAAAATTGCGTTTGCTTAATCCTAAATCACTCTTAAGTAATTACTACAATTTGCAAATTATGAATGTGACAATCAGGAAGTGGATGATTAGCTTACAAACAGGAAGTACACCGCCGCATGTTTTATAGAGACCTAGAGGTGGAGAAAGGAAGGCAGACATTTTACAATCTGAACTCATCTGTCTACATCCAATGGCCTCCACTCCACAATTCAACTAAAATAGAAAGACTGTGGCAAGCTAGGATAAAGGTGCAAGCAAATAAAAACATACATTTCCTGATCACACTGAGAAATATCAACGCAAGAGTCTATTGCCATAATGATAAATATATTGACAAATTCTCTTCATCGTTGACACAAGCAACCCCCCAAAAATCTGGCAGGCATTCAATAGAGGATAAATGCTGTTGATGACACCCCCGTGTATCATTGAGATGATAAGGAACTACGGATATAATCTCTAATTATGCAAAAATGAAATAGGAGTCCCATCCAACTAACCTCCACCAACACCTATGTAGGAGCTCATTAAGATCAAATATGGCCCAGAAGCGCTGATTGGACACATTCACATTGATGCTTTTACTGCAAGATCAACTTGAGCAGGCAGTGTAAATCCCTCGCCCACAAAACGCTTTGTGGTGAAATAGTAATACACATTATTAAAAGCAACAAATGCCTGATTATAATTAAATTATTGGCACCTAGCTACCATATTCATTTATGAACCACACTTATATTCATGTCCTCCATGTTTCTGGGATATTGCATTGTGGGAGGAGTAATTCATTGGAGTTTAAAAATGTACTATATAAAATAACACAGCAATGTGTCAATATTTTTAGAAACCAATGTATTATCTTATTTTTTCGATATTTCTATCTGAAATGTAAAGTAAACAACTCTTCATATTCATTCTAAACATACGTTCAGACGGTAAGCAGTGGAGTTCCTTCTGCCTCTACTCTAGAGTAGGAAGAAAAGGAATGTGGCCTGGAGTTTGGGAATGTGGGGGCCGATACAGGCGAGCCAAGAGCTGCACCATCTGTTACCCCACCAGTCAGCACTTCACCTACAGCTCGTAGGGCAAAGGCCACACATGCAAAGAAGGGATTTAGATCTCTAGAGGGGTTGACGATTGTTGTCAATCATCAGCAATTAAAGGCAGTGTGCTGATTAGGAAGGAGAGTTGGTGGGCTAGAACAAGCAATAATGCGAGTTTCTGGTCCATTTCAGTGGGGCTAGCACACATGAGCACTAATTTTGAGGCGATGGCGGACGCAGTAACTAGGCTACCTGCTTTGCCTCAGAATGATAATGAAAATACAGAGACGTCGACAATAGCAACTCCGTGGTAGACTAAACGGGTTTGCCAGATCTGTCAAACAACTAGCCTCTGGCAGAAGTATGTTATTCAGGAGGACCTCAGTTAAGTGATTGAGATGCGTTACTTTAGTGCAATTTGCATCTGCATCGGAAGAGCTACATACGGCTCCTGTCTCTGGACGGAAGCCATCTCATCCTTTTGGGCTTCTAGCCCAAGTATTGTTTTGCTCACTGAAATAACCTGTTGAATCGGCAGAAGAAGCCTCAGCACCGAAAGAGAGGGAACAAATGCAGGATTAGGAGTAAAGATGGCTCCAGTTGGTGGAGCACGAAAGAGGAAGAGGGAGTGATTTGATCACATACAAAAAAGTTTTTTTTTTAAACTTGCTTATTAAAAATATAATGTTAGAATTTGTATGTCTGGGTGAGTTTTCGTTATGATCTTTGATCAGTGAATAAACAGAAAATGTGTTTGGTACATTCAGTGTACATTATATTATTGTATATTAGCCAAACATTGTATTATGCCTATCTAATTATGTTTTTCGTTATGTCTGTTCTGTGTGTATTTTCTATTGCTGCTTGATTGGCAACCAACTTTGTGTTGAATTGATATGTGGTAGATATTTATCATTAAATCATTACTATTTACTTCTAAAGGTAGTCCTTCGAAAGTGCCTGTAAACAAGAGTAAATTTACATGTGAGTGAATCTACACATGTGCATATACTGTTTTTGTAGTAAAGTTACTACTTTTGGCTGTGCACCAGTCCCAAGTATAAATTTAGTACAAAATGCAGAATAACATGTGTGGGAAAGTAGGATCTGCTTTTATAGTTACCCCCACCCCCAGATGTTATTGACTAGTCTGACTAGGATCCTGTTAATCAAGACCCCAGTCTCTCTGCTGTCTCCCCTAAATTGTTAGCTTCAGTACTTAGGTACATCCTAGATTTGATACTGGGGTACCCTTATCAGTCCCTAGTATATAGTACTAAGATACGCAGGACACAGTTACCCAGAGGTCCCCCATGGACTGAAGCATGTATTATGGTACCCATGGGAGAACATTCAAACTGTAACTACAGGCCTGCTATTGCAGACTGTGCAAGCTGGTACTAGCACCACTTACGAAAGATATAGGTTTCCTATATCTAGGGTCACTGCACTTCAAACCTATAAGTCTCACCTATAGCAGGCCTTTGTTATCCTGAGGGCATGGTGCTTGGTTCTAAGTGGGAGGGTTCCCCTGCATGAACAGGACACCGCTACAGCCAACGAGGTCGATTCTCCTGGGTTGTAAGTGAAACAGTCATATACCATATAGAGGGGCACCATGTATTTATGTGATGACCATCTTGAAATTGGCTGCAACGGATCCTATCATGTTTGGTTTCAAACGTGTTGGAATCATATGGTGTGGTATGTTTGATTCCCCTGGACAAGCCCTCCGTTAAGCTTTCAGTGCTCCCGGTATCAGTCTTCTAGACCTGGAGAGCACAACATGGCATCTGATGACCAGAGACACAATTGTGTCCTCCTGCTGCTGAGCCAAGCTTGAGCAGGGGAAGGCAGCACAGAAGGTATCCTGTCACAGGGAGGTGGCACCACCTCCCAGACAGGATTTTGTGTACTGGGGTCGGGTGCGGGAACTTGCCAGTGCCACTCTTTCTGTATGATTGGCACATTTGGTGCCTCCTTGCATAGTCCAGTTCAAACCAGCTCTGGGAGCCATTGGGTCTCGCTCTGGCGCAGAACTGGACAATGGACATGGGAGTATCTTCCCCCCTGTCCAAACACTCCCCTGGGAGGGTCCCCTGAATCCTCCCAACCCTTTCCTTAGGGTACTTAAGGGCTTACCTGTGGGTGGGTCACTAGATTTGTCGTGGGACATGATTCAATTCAGACACCACTTCAACTTCTATCATATGGGCACTCTGGACTTCCCTGGACTTCGTTTGGGTTCGACATCGTACCCCTTCCATTCTGCTGCATTGTCTGTGCCTGTGTACCATATAGGAACCCTCCAAGGCTTGTGGACATCCAAGACTCCTGAAGGAATCTCCCTTTGAGTAAAGGGGGCACATCCCTGCGTCTGCAGGCTGAGCAACAAAGCTGACTGGTCTGCAGATCCCGAGATCCCACAGATTCCAAAAGGCTCAGCAACATTGGTGATAATTCTCCACAGCTCTCGTGGCCTGCCCTGCCCTCTCATCAAGTTTGAGGCCAGTATCCCTCGTAGGAGCCACAGAAACCGAAACCCTGTGCACTGCGCTGACTTGCCACTGCAAAGGCTTGTTGGCTTCCGTCCACCAAGATCTTCAGGCTCAAAAAAGCCCCAACCTCAAGCATCTCCAGTGACCAGAATATTTTTCCACACCACATCATCTGCAACATGGCCTGCATCTTTGGTGAGCTGCTCGAGGTGCTCTTGTGACTCCACTGCCTTCGGCCTGTGGGTCCTGTTGAGGGTCATCTTTGCTTCTTTTAAGCTCCCCTGATTGCTCAGGGCTTGCCCTGACTCCCCTGCTTGTGGGTGGTGAGTCTCCTGGATCTTGTTGGTCCCAACAATGTGCCTTCTTTGACATCCACGTTGTTTGCAGTTGCCAAGGACTGTTGGTGTTCCCTATGGACACAACCACTCAACTCCTCAACTCTTGACATCTGATGTGGGACAGCTCGTGCATGATTCCTGGTCTTCCACAGCATTGCCTGGTCCTCACAGTTGCAGAGTCAAGGTCATTGTCAACTCTCCTGCAACTCCCGACTTCGGTGAGCATTCGTCTTCCAGGTGTCCGGGTCACTCCTGAGTAACATAGAATCTGTCCCCTCTGCTTGCAGATACTCCTCAACTTGAATCCACCTTCAGGTTCCACCGGACACTTTTTCCTACTCCACTAGCGGCATTTTCTTGAAGCCCTCTATAGGGTTCGGCAGCGGTTTATTAAGCTGAAATGCTATGTGGTAATGCACTCTGCATTAAAGTCTTTTGAGACACTTTCTAAACACATGGGGAAAAGCACCTGGTGATATTCTACCAGCTACTGCAGCTATGGCTTTTTCAGATTTCTGAGGCCAGTAGATGTAATGAACACCTAACCTCCACTTGAGTATGGGGCCAAATCCACAGGAGGGAATTTGAGGGTTAGGCCAAGTCATAAGAATCTTTAGCCCCCCCCCCCTAAATGACCGAGACACCTGGCACAGTGAAGAGGCACGGGAGTGCAGAAGGTAAATGAGCCAGAAAATGCATTTAAATGTTGGTTTTATCTTGTTATATCTCTTTGTGTTCCAACAGGTTATATAAATGTCAGGCTGTCTTCTTACAAACGGATCCTCATTCTTTTATTGTGGAGATGTTTACTTTTCTTTGACTGCAAAGTGAAAGGATTTTGTAAAGCAAACTATCTGGCAATCTCTCTGTAGTACAGACAGGGCCACTGAAATTAGGCAGCAGTGGAGGCCTAAGTTATGCAGCAATAATAACTGAATTATGTGGCAAGAAATCACAAATTATTGCGTTTAATGCAGCAAATTTCTTAATAATATCACTTCATTTTTTTTTCATTTTTGCACATGTTTGCACTGTCTGAGCAAAGGTTTCACTTTATTAGTACAAGTTCCATATCCAAATACGGCTCACTGCAAGTAACTGAAAGGTGACTATTCAACCTCTGCGAATGACTTTCTACTGCATGGCAGCACATGCTGCAGGATCTTTAGTAAATTTTCATATGTATGAGCGAGAAATAAAATGTGATTGTTGTTAAATTCTGCAGATTATGTAGCAGATATGGACTAAGTAGCAAGTGAGGTAAATTCATAATTACACGGTAAATACAGAGACCTCAGAATCGCATAATTCCAAAGCCACAGAATTGCATTATTCCAGTGGCCTTATGTACAGGGAGTACAAAACAAATACTGTAGGACATCAATTTGTTTCTAATTTACACAAAATGTAAATACCTGTGAATGAACTGTACAAATATTTCAACATATACCAGCAATTACAAAAGCACAAGAATTTAATAGTATCAGATCAAATCTTGTTTATGCAAGTGATAAATATTGTATTGTATTGATCATTTTTACAGCACTACCCATATGGACTGAAGCGCTTACCTACATAGGTAGCAAGCTACGCCAGATGTGGTGGCATGTGGTGTTGTCTTTGTTCTATAATAGAATGTGGAAAGTGCTTCCATGTCGTGTGTGATGACCACCGAGGTGCGGTTGTGTGTGATAACCTCGAGGTGCGGTTATCTTGTTATGACCATGTTATAAGATGCAGCGCATACCAGTGTGATGGATAATGAGGTCTGAGAAAGGCGCACAATCTGTGTTTTTTCAGTATGCTGGCAGCTTTTAACCCCTTGCATGCTGCCGCGATTCTGAGCCTGTGCGGCAGAATTGCGAGTGGGAGGGTTTATCAGCACACGAGCGCCGTAGTGCATGACGGATGGGGGCCATCATCAGCATGCAAGGGGTTAAACAGCTCGGCTCTGTGGGTCCCATTATGATATTTCTCATTATCATTGTCTGCTTAGTTGGTTACTGCACTGGGTGGCTCAATCAGAAATTTTGGGGCCGATTTGCTTACATTTCACGCAACCCACTGCAGTGAAACAGCTTGCTGCACTGCGCCGCATAAATGGCAGATTACAGAAATGCACAATTTTCACAAACATATGGGACATTTGTGCTTCTTCCTAACGTTTTTATACTGTCTACTGCCTAGCACCCATGAATGCACCATTGTGCCATGGTGCAAGGGTGCCTGCATTACAGGCAGGATTGTTTTTGTGATGGAAGGGACCAACAAAATCCATAGAGGCATGTTCCTCTTGGTGCCAATACATTCCATAGAGGCATGTTCTTCTTTCTCTGTGTGCTGCACGATGCATCACACATAAAATGAGGAAATACCTAGAAGAAATAATTACATTTCTCCTTGTTACAACTCACTTGGAAAGGCATACCATTTTGACACATTCCCAAGTTTACTAGGTTTTGTAAATCTGGAAATACACCAAATTCCATAGGTGGGTGTATGAGACCATTAATGCTCCACCCCTGCAACGCCTTCCCAACGCAAGGTACCTCAGGGCAGAAATCAGCACTGCCTTGCAATACTTTGTATTTACTAAACTACACAAAGCCAACCAAGGTGGCTTTGCATTGCTTAGTAAATACCAAAAATGATTTTGCATCGGGCTGCATCACAAAAGAGGAGCAAGTGTGACACAATATCTTAATAAATAGGCCCACCGGTGTATAGTCCAGGGCTAGGGATGGCATTGATGGAGGGAGGGAGAAGTGGAGAGAGATGCTGAGATGTGTATTGTTACTATCATCTCATATCTGAAAGTCATTGTGAGATGAAAATATCTCCCATTAGTGTCATGAGATTGGGGACATGCAGTCATGGATTAGATTAAAGTCCTTCAGATGAGGAAAGTTATCCCGAAACCCGAGCCATGTCTCGGGCGATATCCAAAAACCCCGGACATGTATCGGGTCCAGAGATCATCAGTTCAACAAGTACCTACGTGCACCCACTGGGGTGATTCAGAAAAGGGGGTGATGATGGACAGAGCATCTGAATTAAACAGAACACTCATACCCAGTCAAAAGATCAGGGCTTGATCCATCACCGTTTTTTAGCTCACTACACCATCCCAGTTCATAACCTGGCTACATGCAAATTAGTCTGTCCCTGGCCCAGTGCATCATGGGAACAGGGCAGACCAAACTACCAAGCAAATTCTTTACTGGAAAGGAAACAAGCTTCCGGGGACCTGTTTCTGGCTTTGCAGCCGTCTTCGGCCCGGCTTGCTCGAATCCTGATGGTGCAGTGAGCAAGGGACTCACATCTGAGCATACCCTGCCACTCCTATAGTGGCCAAAACGATTCAGAAAAGGGGGTGGTGATGGACAGAGCATCTGAATTAAACAGAACACTCATACCCAGTCAAAAGATCAGGGCTTGATCCATCACCGTTTTTTAGCTCACTACACCATCCCAGTTCAGAACCTGGCTACATGCAAATTAGTCTGTCCCTGGCCCATGTACCAGAGTCCCTAGGGGCGATCCGGAGGAGGGGCTAGCGGTGTGCGGTCCATTGCGATTGTTTCTACAAATTGGCTCCCTTGAGCTTTGAGTCGACTGGCTCCTGGACGACGCACCTGCGTGCCGGTTTGGGCATCGAGGCCTTTGACAGTTGCTTGGCGGCCTTCTATTCCACCCCTAACTATTTTCTCTACTGATGAGGGAAGTTATCCCCAAATCCGAGCCATGTCTCGGGCGAAATCCAAAAACCCGGGACATGTATCGGGTCTAGAGATCATCAGTTCAACAAGTACCTACTTGCACCCACTGGGGTGAACCACTCAAGAACTCCATGTACCAGAGTCCCTAGGGGCGATCCGGAGGAGGGGCTAGCGGTGTGCGGTCCATTGCGATTGTTTCTACAAATTGGCTCCCTTGAGCTTTGAGTCGACGTGCTCCTGGACGACGCACCTACGTGCCGGTTTGGGCATCGAGGCCTTTGACAGTTGCTTGGTGGCCTTCTCTTCCACCCCTAACTATTTTCTCTACTGATGAGGAAAGTTATCCCCAAACCCGAGCCATGTCTCGGGCGATATCCAAAAACCCGGGACATGTATCGGGTCTAGAGATCATCAGTTCAACAAGTACCTACTTGCACCTACTGGGGTGAACCACTCAAGAACTCCAAGTACCAGAGTCCCTAGGGGAGCTCCGGAGGAGGGGCTAGCGGTGTGCGGTCAATTGCGATTGTTTCTACAAATTGGCTCCCTTGAGCTTTGAGTCGACAGGCTCCTGGACGACGCACCTGCATGCCAGTTCGGGCATCGAGGCCTTTGACGGTTGCTTGGCGGCCTTCTCTTCCACCCCTAACTATTTTTCACAACACCCAATACAGCGTTGGAAAGGGCAGCAGCAGATGGACATAGGCTATGCAGACACCCACCATATACATTTAAAAGGTAAAAGAACCATGCCAGCAAAGTAGTCCCTTGTGGGCATGTCTGCATTGTGCTGTGGGCGTGACAAACGCTGGGGGCGTGTGGTACTTTCCACCCTTCATGCCATGTCTCATATCGTGTGCTGTGGGTGTGTGCTGGGGGTGTGGGCGTGTGCGGGACGTGGGATTACGGAAAAAAAAGCAAGCATTGTGCCGAATATTTCATTGTTTTTTCTTCCCAGGTCCTGTACATTCCAGCTCCGGGTGTCCACCCTGCTTCCTTTATATACCCCTGCACCCCATAATCATAACCCACCCTTACTCCTTAAAATATCCCAACACCCTTAAACACTAACCCATCTTAACCCTATAAATATACCCTGTAACCCAAAACCCAAACCTATCCCGAAACCCTAAAAGTACCCCGGTACCCCAAAACTCAAACCTAGCCCTGAACCCTATAAATACCCCTCTACCTCAAAACCCAAACATACCCCTGAACCCTAAAAATACCCCTGTACCCCAAAACCCAAACCTACCCCTGAACCCTAAAATAGCCCTGTACCCTAAAACCCAAACCTAGCCCTGAACCATAAAAATAACCCTGTACCCAAAAAACCCAAACCTACCCCTGAACCCTAAAATGCCCCTGTACCCCAAACCCCAAACCTAGCCCTGAACCCTTAAAATACCCCTGTACCCCAAAACCCAAACCTACCCCATAACCCTAAAAATACTCCATTACCCCAAAACCCAAACCTAACCCTGAACCATAAAAATACCCCTGTACCCCAAAACCCATACCTATCCCTAAAACCTAAAACGACCCCTGTACCCCATAACCCAAAACTATATCTGAACCCTTAATATAACCAAACACCCCAAAACATATACCTCAGTACTCCGAAACATATTCTGCTTTATCTAGCAGATAAACTGCTTCTATGAGGTCCAATGTAATTAATGTACTAATGCAAAATATTAGGTGAACATCTGAGGTGGTGTTTTTATTGGGAAATGTGTGGGAACTATAGGTGGTAGGAATTTATTTGAATCCTCACAGATTCCTTAATTGTCCTACACAGAAATATGAGGAAATTCTGTGATTAAGCCACAATTTGTAATTTACAGGCTATGCTGGGTAAAAGAAACTAACATAATCCCTGGAAATTACACCACCCCAGACTGACCTACGTACCTTGTTTTGAAAAGAGTTTGAGCCTGGAAGGTTTCTCTTGATGCTAACCAAGTCCTGGCCTAAACATCACAGCTACCCACTTTGCTAGAAATGGTCAATTTGCAAGGCAAAATCAAGCTCTTTCCTTATGTTTTAGGAGCCTTTCATTTCACAGGCGATAGCTTAGTCATACAAGTGGGGCACTACTGTTATCGGAAAAACTGTAGAAATGCTGGGTGGTTGGACACTTATGTATCCCCACAGATTCCATTATCATGATCTGGTTTCACTTTCGTTTTGCTGTGTAACATCAGTGCGCACAGTATGCTGCTTGATACAGCAAAACAACAATCTAATATGGGACTCGTTGGAAGCATTTCCCCATGTACTGCTTTTTGATTTTGAAAAAGAGAACATTTCTGGTGTTTTTTCCAGAAACATTTTTTCTCCAGTACTGAGGATAGCTCATTCAAGTCCACCCCACTGTGAAAGTAGTGTGGTGGACGTCAATGGGTCATTTGCACTAAACCAGTTTAAACCAACCAAATTCATGCAGCTTGATGTCCTATCCAACAAGAATTGACAACAAGCTGTGGGGATATAATGACCACTTTGCATTAACTTCTTTGCTCCATGATCATAGGGGACTTCTTCAGTTACAGGAGGCCCACGCGATGCTATGCTTCTGGGACTGGGGAACAGTGCAAGGCACAGTGGTCAAAGAAAGGTAGTAATGCAACTAATAGCCATACACAGCCAAGAAAAAGTCTCAGTTGCCAATCATTTTCTATGGAGAAGAGGGCTACAGACTGATTAAAAAATATTGAGAAATACAAATAAGATAGAAAGGATAAGTTTTAGAAAAGGAAAGAAGCTTAAGAGAAAGAAAGGAGAGTACATAGAATAAACAAGAGAGAGCAGGAGAGACAGGAAAGGGAACACATATGCAGCAGCAAACAAAAAGGGATAATGGTTGAGAGAGGCAGCAGGGGCAGAGATTGGATGTAATTGGAGAAAGTAAGAGAAAGCCTAAAGGAGCGAAATGATAGCTAGGCACATGTAGATAAATATTTATTGGTGATTTTACGTCAAATTTGTTAGACTTTCATGTTTTGGCCAATACACCTGGCTCAGTGTGATTTCAAAGCACGATTTTGCACTTTAATTTCTAAAAGTGATCTTAGTGTTATATCCACAAATCACCTTTCATAATGATCTTTAAAATCCTATTGAGCTCTAACCATGGTTACATGAACCATATCGCTTTTTGCAAACTGCTTAACAAAGTCACTCTCTTGGCATTTGTTACTATGTGCTCTTTGTGAGAAGTGCTGACATATTCTCTTTAAAAGAATATAAAGCATGTCTACATTTTCTGGTATAATTGCTGAAAAGTACAACCTACTCGCTGAGAAGTTAAAGTTATGTTAAGGAGGTGATTTGGCTTTATATTATACATTTAAATATGTCAGTTTCTTAACTGTTTCATAATATGAAGCTTGACTTGTATATGCACTTATAGTAATGCAACATCCCCTTTGTTTCAGACTTCTTTTGATATTGCTGGAGGGGCCTCATGTTCCAGAGGACATTTGGTGGTAGGCTAGTATGTTTGTCACTGTCTGCATGTCATAGGTTCTGTCTTTGCTGCATTTAGCTTTAGATGGTTATTCGTCACCCATGTGTTTGTGGTCTGCAGGCAGTCATCAAGTTTTAAATTAAAGAGGTCTTTCAGACCATCCATTTTTAGGAATTATTTGGGTCTTATTCACATAGTTATAACAGGTGAAGTTGAATTATTTAACCAGGTTGGGTAAGGAGGTTAGGTAGATGTTGAATTCAAGACGGAATATGATAGACCACTATCAGACACCACAGTGATGTATATGAGGAGCTGATAAAAAAAACACAAACCTACCAGTCATTGAGAAGCAATATCCAATCAGAAAACTCCAGATTCCTTTATGGCATGTTGCTTTTATTAGCCTACTAGCAGCCCGTCCCGACGTTGTCTGGGTATGAAATAGAATGTGTGTAATGTGTGTATTCAGATACGGTCATTCGCGTGTTCCCCCGCTTGAGGCCCAGCTGCAGCGCTGGTTGATGTTAGCAGGCGCATATAATTAGTGTAGTGATCCGCCGCCTGAGCCCGGCTACAGCCCTGGCTGATGTTAGCAGGCGCGTGTAATTTGGTTTAATGTGATAGTTCAGTAACAGCGCACATGAGAGGCTGCAGTAATTGTCCCCGCAGACACGCTCAGTCACGTGTGCCCCCGCTTGAGGGCCAGCGGCGACCGTCTAACAAGTAGAATTGTGTGAATCTTGAAGGATTGTTTCCCGCTGTTCTTATTTTGTTATGACCCACACCGACGCTCTTCGGCCCGAGTGCCTTTTAGACGCACCCAGGCCAAGGCACACACTGCATTCGGCACCCCGAGTATGTGTAAGACAACGGGCAGTCCCCCAAGGGAGTCTTGCGAATGGTTACTTACCACGCTTCGAGGTGACCGCCTTTGAGACGCCCCCAGCACACGGCCACAGCAGACGATCTGATTAATGTACGACCCAGATGGCATAAAGTGTGGAACGTAGCACATGCCCCCAGCGTGGCCCTTGATGCGGCACAATTGCGTAATTGGCGCTTCACATGGCATGAAGGGTGGACACACGCCCACAGCGCGGACACACGCCCACAGCTTTTGTCATGGCCCCAGCGTGTCACGCACCCAGCATGCCCCTTGATGCGGCGCAATTACGACTCACATGGCATGAAGGGTGGAACGTACGACATGCCCCCAGAGTTTGTCACGCCCCCAGCACACGCCCACAGCAGAACGCAAACACGCCCACAAGGGACTACTTTGCTGGCACAGTTCTTTTACCTTTTAAATGTATATGGTGGCCGTCTGCATAGCCTGCTACAACTGCCCTTTCCAACGCTGTATTGGGTGTTGTGATTGGTGCTGTGGTTACTGTGATTTCCCGCCTCAAAGGTTTGGGCTCTCTCTTTATAATATTAGTATGGATATCTATACTAATATAATAACGAGAGAGCCCAAACCTTTGAGGCGGGTAATCTGTGGGTGTGTGCTGGGGGCGTGGGCGTGTGCGGGACGTGGGATTACGGGAAAAAAAGCAAGCATTGTGCCGAATATTTCATTGTTTTTTCTTCCCAGGTCCTGTGCATTCCAGCTCCGGGTGTCCACCCTGCTTCCTTTATATACCCCTGCACCCCATAATCATAACCCACCCTTACTCCTTAAAATACCCCAACACCCTTAAACACTAACCCATCTTAACCCTATAAATATACCATGTAACCCAAAACCCAAACCTATCCCTAAACCCTAAAAATACCCCGGTACCCCAAAACTCAAACCTAGCCCTGAACCCTATAAATACCCCTCTACCTCAAAACCCAAACCTACCCCTGAACCCTAAAAATACCCCTTTACCACAAAACCCAAACCTACCCCTGAACCCTAAAATAGCCCTGTACCCTAAAACCCAAACCTAGCCCTGAACCATAAAAATAACCCTGTACCCCAAAACCCAAACCTACCCCTGAACCCTAAAATACCCCTGTACCCCAAACCCCAAACCTTGCCCTGAACCCTTAAAATACCCCTGTACCCCAAAACCCAAACCAAACCCTGAACCCTAAAAATACTCCATTACCCCAAAACCCAAACCTAACCCTGAACCCTAAAAATACCCCTGTACCCCAAAACCCATACCGATCCCTAAACCCTAAAACGACCCCTGTACCCCATAACCCAAAACTATATCTGAACCCTTAAAATACCCAAACACCCCTAAACATATACCTCAGTACTCCAAAACATCTACCCCTATACCCATACTTACCTTATCCAAACATTAAAAAAAACATGCTTTTACCATTCATGCATTTACAACGAATTTCGTTGTAAATGTATGCGTGGTAAAAGCATATAAAATGTAATGCCATGCGTTATAATGGCATTGTGGAGTTATGGTACTTTCGTAATGAAAGTATGCGGAGTGATGGTATGCGGAAAGAAAGTTGCGGTATAATGGGTGTTTACCCTCCCCCGGTAAGTACATTGGTGGCACGGCGGCCCACATCTCCAGCAACATACTCATATTTTTTCCCCACCGATTTGAAAAATGCACAGGTCTCTCTCATTGATTGCCAGCACCGACATACACTTTTAGACACACCTCCCACCACAAGTTCTAGAATTGTCAACTTTAGAGCTGGAGAGCTACGTTCGAATCTCGGCATCAGCTCAACATCCTGTGATTCCAGGCAAATCGCTTTGTCTCCCCGTGCCTACCACAAATGAATGTGTTCTTCTGTAATGTAAATTGTGCTCATGCCATGTTGTCGAGTTCGCGCTATATAATAGTGCAAGGAAAAATAAAGTAGGGAAACTCGAATTCACACACTACTGAACGAGCACTCTGTGAATCGGAGCGTTTCACAGGCCTGTCAGAGATAAGAAATGCTATCAAAACGAAATCCTACAAAACAATATACTACTGGCCGGCAGTAATTCATACCCGGACAACGTCGGGACGGGCTGCTAGTATATATATATATATATATATATATATTACCTACTGGCGGTCGCCAGTAGGTATATATAGTTAGGATTTTTTCCCTATGGGATTTTTGAAAATTCTATGTCTAATAACTTTGGCGTTTGTGGACGGAATTGGATGAAATTTTCTGGAAAATGGAACATTTTGTTTCTGAGCAGCCCCTGAAAATTTGGGGGGTGTTCGTCCAGGGGGGGCCGAGAAAAAAGGGGGGTCCCAAAACGTGTTTTTAACATTGAGTTTTCCATAGGGCGGTTGGCCTCACTTTTAGCCCGAACGGCTGAATGGATTTGCACGAAACTTGGCAAAATTGTAGGGACTGGTAGCCCGATGTGCCTTTTGTAGGTCTCAATATATGTGCTCCAGTGGATTTTGAGAAATTAACGTTTAAAAAAAGATATATATCTGTAACAGCGGACCGGGCAGCTCCCCGGTTCGCGGACCGGGGCGCGTACCAGAACTTCGCATAGCGAAGCTGATTGGCTCTCCGGCGTCTGTCAACATTCTAAACAGTCCGGAGCGGCCGCCATCTTGTCTCTCGGTAGGATCGAGAGACAAGAGGAGGCCAAAACAAAGGGGGAAATAACCATAAGGGGGCATAGTAGATCCTCCCTGACCCCCTAGGTTTAATGTGGAGGCTTTAAAAGGGCCCCGTGGGGCCAAAAAAAAATAATTTTTTTTTTGTTTTTTTTCGTGGTTAGCGCCCGGTCCGCGAACCGGGAAGCGTTCTGGGCAGCGTACTGCAATGAAAAATGAATGAGAGACTTTTCAAATGCAGTATGTTAATTGATTGTTGGTTTTGTTGATTATTTTTTATTTTTTTTATTTTTTAAGCAATTATTTATTATTGTGATTGTGTTTGAAAATGTAATAACATTTCTAACATTTAACTAGTTTATGAATTACATATAAAAATGATTAAAGACTCAAACAATTTTTTAATATTACATACAATTTTATTTTTCAGATTGTTTTTCAAAATTTAATAGAACGTCTAGCATTTGACTGTCCGGTATGTCCTCTTGTTGAGTGAACATAAGTTCCCACATTTGACCGTCATCATAATGAAGTAAATGATCCACAGATTCTACACATTGAACTAATTCATGGTCCCGTGATTCATCCATGAAATCTGAGTCATCATTGTCCTCAATATCTTTTTCTGTGTTGTTCTCCAGAACAATTTCGAAGGAAACATTCTGCTCACCTTCCATTTTATTGCTGTAATTTGCATAAAAAATAAATATATCAGTAGAGATAGGGCACTGTTGGGTTTAAGTTCAGACAGGTACTTGTGAGTTTATAACAGAGAAGTAATCTATGGGCACTGTATGGTTTCAGGCGTGAAGTAGTACTATTAAAAAGTGCCTGTGAAGAAGCCTAAGTAAATTCATAATTATACCACAGAAACCTAAATCAATCCATAATTAAAATAAAGAAGCCTTTCTCAATGTCTAACTCTTACAGAGGGATAGTATATAACTATCTGAAAATGTTTTCAAATTTATAAAATAATATCTCACCTTCTAAAAACAAGTTTAAGTTGTGAGTGAAAATGATCTTGCAATGTAGTTCAGGAAGTAGTAGTCAAAATGGCTGTGTTTCTCTCTCTTCCTTTATATATATTCAGGTACATAACCAATCAAATGTCAGGTAAATAAAGTAGAAAATGAAAGTAACATTTTCATTGGTTGTCAATTCCAACACTTCAGATGTGTTTTGTGAAGTAATTTACCTCAGGGTATTTAGAGAGGTCTACAGGCTAAATGACTAAATGGAATTCCAATCAAATTTGTGAAAATGGTAGGGATTGGTATGTAGTATGAGCTAATCTATATTTGGTGAAATTGTCTCCAGTGGCTTTTCTGTGAACTACTTTCCCACTTTTTTTGATGGTGCGCTTCCCAGGGAGCGACCCGGTACGCGAACCGTTGAGCGCCTCGGTTCGCGGACCTTAAGCGTTCCGGGAGTCCACCATTTTGTTTTTCGGTCGAATTAAGATACAAGATGTAAGTCCAGTGGGTCGCTCACTACTTATCCTACCAGCGTGTAGCCCCGATGCGTTGTGGTCCTTGTAGTCCTTGTAGTCAGCATCAGCGGGTGCGCCTCTGCCCGGGTCTTGAGGAAAAATCAGTCGCGTTGGCCATCCCTGGACACCGGTGTTTCGAGGTTGTTGCCTCTCGTCAGCAGGGAGTAGGAATGTGTGAAGGGGTGCTGCGTAGGCTGCCAAAAATATTTTCAGGTCTGGTACCGCTCGTGGCACGTAGGAGCGTAACCCGGGCTCGTCAGATACAAGATGGAGGGTAAATAATGTTCAGAATGGGTAGAAGGGGGCACGGTAGAGTTATCTTGACCCCCTAGGTTTTGTGAGGGTGGCTGAGGAGGCTTATATGTGCGAAAAAAAACAACATTTTTTTTAAAAGTTTCGCAAGGTTAGCTCCCGGATCGCGTACCGGGTAGCGCCCCAGGGAGCGTACTTTGTTGAAAATTAGTGAAAAATGTTAGAGTAAAATAATAATTGTGAGTGATTAGATGTAGGGTAGCTCTGAGAAGAGCTTTTGGGTTTATGGTACATTTAGGTACTTATAAGTAGGTACCAATGCACATTCTTAAATTCAGAGTGAAAATTCTGTTGCCCTCATCTGAGAAGTGAACTCCATCTCCTCTGTAGATATCTTGCATGTAGTAACGCAAGTTATTGTTGTACAGGGAGCCCATTCCATGGTCTCTCATGTAAGCTGAAACAGATTTGTTTACATGCTTCCTCGACTTCTCAATTTGTGGACTAAATTGCTTGGACCACCTCCATTTCTGTCTTTGGCATATATTTGAATATACCAAGGCAGTCTGAGGAAAAAGTGCCATTAATTGCTCAAAGGTGTCCTTTAAAAGCATTTCCAGACCTACACCAGTTAAAGTGCCCAAGTCATTACCTCCACAGTGCACAATTAACAGGTCAGGTTTGGGCAAATGCATAAAGGTTTTCACCAATGGTATCAATTGGTGACATTTTAATCCTCTGTGGCCAAACCACTTAATTTCCACATCTTGTAAATTGAGGTTAGGTAATTTCCTGTTTTCAACGTACCTTTGAGCCCAGTGAATATAACTATGTCCAACAATCCAGACAGAAAACATGGTGAGAGAAGGTTCTCCTGCAGTCAGATGAAGTGTGGCAATGAAATGGCAGTTGAAAAAATGAGAGTGTAAAATGAAAAAAAACTGTGGAGTTTCTGTGTTCATGAAGCAGTAACAGTGATTGGTGGATTTTGATTGCTGAAAACAGAAAGTTAGGGTGCACAGATGTGTTCTTTGAAAGATGTATTTTGAGTGGTCAATAAAAAATCATTAAATGAAAGAATGCACTGGATATGCAGGTGCACTGAGAGTTCAGAGTTCAATTGCAACATTGTTGTGTGAACTTGCAAACAACAGAGGTCTTCCAAGAGGTGGTTGCCATGCAGATAAGGCAGAAATGGCAGAGGGGGGATGGGTTTTCATTTGAAAAAAAGTGAAGGAAGACTTTTCATTGGGTGACATGAGAGATATGTGTGAAGAATTACAGCATTTCTGTGCTTTTGATAGCTGCAGACTCTGGAGTGCATACCTTTTGCTCTGCTGAAGACAAATTGGTGTGTTTCTGAGACTGTTTTCAAACTCAAAGTATTTGCTAAGGTGAGAAAATATTTCTTTAATTTAGATAGAGAATAGTGTGCTTTAAGGAAAAAATTATGAATTATGTGGCGCAAATTGCTTGTAAATATGCTCCCACCTGTGCATGGAAAATTTAGATTTTGAATGTTTGTGTTACATAGCCATGTTAAAAGTGATACAAACATGCTGCAAAGGCAATCAAAAAACGCTTTCATGTGTCTTAAGGACATTTTAAGTCATTTTCCCATGTGCAGTGTTTTGAAATTATGATTTGAAAATCGTTTTGGGGGAAAAGGAATTGTTTTTAAATTCATGACAAGGACATAATGGTGTATGCTTCTTTATAAGGCAATTGACTGTCCCTGATGTTATTTTTCCCATTTTAATGTAAGACCTTTCTCTGTGGCGCAAATTGCTTGTAAATATGCTCCCACCTGTGCATGGTAAATTTAGATTTTGAATGTTTGTGTTACATAGCCATGTTAAAAGTGACCCAACCATGCTGGAAAGGTAATCAAAAAACGCTTTTATGTGTCTTAAGGACATTTTAAGTAATTTTCCCATGTGCAGTGTTTTGAAATTATGATTTGAAAATCGTTTTTGAGGTAAAGGAATGTTGTTAAAATTTATGTGCGCCATATGCCCCCAAATTTCTTTTTCAGCGGTGCAGCAGGGTGTTATTGAGACACCCCTGCACCTTTGGAAAAATTCCTATTTTGTGATGAGCTAATTGCTAATCGCAAATTGCAACCTTCATTCCTATGAGCGTCCTAGCCCATGGAAATGAATGGGTAATTTGCAATTAGCAATTTGCTCATTGCAAATTAGGAATGGTAAAGAATCGCTATTTATTCCTTAAAATTCGCTATTTTGGAAATGCAAAATAGTTATATGATACATATGGCGGTTGATGTCTAACAAGATAAGAAGCTTAGGGATACATTTATGATGACTGGCGCAATGAAGTGGACATCACTTACTTCATTGGTAGAGCTTTACATGTATTATCTCCTCTGTATTCTTCATCAAGCGTAACTTTATTCTGCAATCCTGGTTAGGCCTCACCTTAAACAAACCTCTGGATAGGCCACATCTTATTGTCATCCTGAATTAATCATTTAAAATGCTAGGGACAGATTTATGATAGGTGTATGCCTCTTTTGCGCCACTTAGAAAACACTGTCCATGGAGAAATGACTTAAAATGTCCTTAAGACACATGAATGTGTTTTTTTAAAACGTTTGCAATTTTTTTGGGTCACTTTTAACATGGCTATGTGACTCAAACAGTCAAAATCTAAATTCGCCATGCACAGGTGGGAGCATATTTACAAGGAATATGCTCCATGGGGAAAGGTCTTATAATGTAATATGGGAAAAATGACATCAGAGACACTGAAATGCCTTACAGAGAAGCATACACCATTATGTCCTTGTCATAAATTTGCAAACCATTACTTTTCCCCAAAAACGATTTTCAAATCATAATTTGAAAACACTGCACATGTGAAAATGACTTAAAATGTCCTTAATTCAAAATTTGCTATTCCTTATTTTGCAATTGCACTGAAGGATTTGCAAATTTTGCGATTCCTTAAATGCAATGTATCAAACAAAAAATATGTAAAAAATGATATTAAGGATTTGGAAAATACCACCAACTTCTAGTTTGTGGTAATTTGCGAATTCTTTTCAAAAAGCATTTTTTTCTAAAAAACAAAAGGTCCCATATGACGCCAATACATGCCCTTAGGGCATGTATGTGTGCCATATGCACCCAAATTTCTTTTTCAGGGGTGCAGCAGGGTGTTCTTGAGATACCCCTGCACGCTTGAAAAAATTCCTATTTTGTGATGAGCTAATTGCTAATCGCAAATTGCAACCTTCATTCCTATGAGCCTCCTAGGCCATGGAAATGAATGGGTAATTTGCAATTAGCAATTTGCTCATTGCAAATTAGGAATGGTAAAGAATTGCTATTTATTCCTTAAAATTTGCTATTTAGGAAATGAAAAATAGTTTGATGGTACATATGGTGGTTCATCTGTAACAAGATAAGAAGCTTAGGGATACATTTATGATGACTGGCGCAATAAAGTGGACATTACTTACTTCATTGGTAGGCCTTTACATGTATTATCTCCTCTGTATTCTTCATCAAGCGTAACTTTAATCTGCAATCCTGAGTAGGCCTCACCTTAAACAAACCTCTGGATAGGCCACACCTTATCGTCATCCTGGATTAATCATTTAAAATGCTAGGGACAGATTTATGATAGGTGTATGCCTGTTTTGTGCCACTGTGCGTCACTTTTATGATGCAGCGGCGGTGCAAAAGATTTGCTATGAGGCGACAAAATTACAAATTGATGCATTTAGGCAGATGTGTCATGGTGTAAAAAAAACGTACCACATGAAACCAATGCAGCAGTGATGCAAAAGATGCACCATGTCGCAAGACAGGCCTCACTTGGGGCCATATGTATCAAGCTAATTAGCATTCGCAAAGATCAAAATTCTACGAATTTCGGCCTTTGCAAATGTAAATTAGACAAATGGTATGTATCAAACAAGTTTGATGCAAAATAAGGAGTAGCAAAATTTGCTATTCCTTATTTTGCAATTGCACTGAAGGATTTGCAAATTTTGTGACTACTTAAATGCAATGTATCAAACAAAAAATATGTAAAAATGACATTAAGGATTTGGAAACTATTGTGGTAAATTGGTGGTAATTTGTGAATTCTTTTCAAAAAGCTTTTTTTAAAAAAAACAAAAGGTCCCATATGACGCCAACACATGCCCTTAGGGCATGTATGTGTGCCATATGCCCCCAAATTTTTTTTTCAGGGGTGCAGCAGGGTGTTCTTGAGACACCCCTGCACCCTTGGAAAAATTCCTAATTTGTGATGAGCAAATTGCTAATCGCAAATTAAACCTTCATTCCTATGAGCCTCCTAGCCCATGGAAATGAATGGGTAACTTGCAATTAGCAATTTGCTCATCGCAAATTAGGAATGGTAAAGAATCGCTATTTATTCCTTAAAATTCGCTATTTAGGAAATGCAAAATATTTTGAAGATCACTGTTATTGTTTTACTGTTTGGTAATAATGGTTAATAAAATTTTTTAATATATTTTACCACAGATTCAACTGCAGATTATTTCAAGATTTCACCATGCCTACAATAGAAAGACAGAGAAAGGCTGCAAAACGTCAAAGACAGAAGGTGAAAAAAAATAAGCAGCAGTCCTCTAACAAAAAGATTTGTCAAGTCACGAAGAAAGCACCGGGTAAGAGCACAAAACAATTCATAAGAAATATGTGTAGTAAAAAAAATATTACTACAGAAAATGTTTCAGTCCATAAAACGAGAAGGAAATCAAATGGAAAGGAAAGACCAATGAAAAATGTTACTGCTAGAGCAAGAGATAACTCTGTGCATGATAGTAGAAGGAAACAACAGTTTAGGGAGATTCGTAAACGAATGTTCCGCAACAGGATAATTGGCAATTTGTTAAAAAAATATTAAGAAACGTCAACAGAAACTGGTTTTTTATAAGAGAAAAAAAAAAGTTGAGAAAGTTATTGATCAGGCATTTGAAATTAAACGTAAGTTATTTATTTTGATAATCAATAGAATTAGGAAGCTAAACAAGGCAATTTATGATTTCAAAAGAAATAGTAGATGGAAGAGAATAGTTAATCGTAGTAATTTTTGTGAAGTTTTTTCTGGAGAATGGATGCATAGTTCAAGCTGTGAGGCATTTTTTAATGAGGAGAGTTATTTCCAGGATAATGATTTGGTGCATGCAGTTGACACCAGTGGTCGTGCTTATGAAGTGAAAGATGGTTGTCCAGTTGAAAAAGAAAAACTTGTGACAACAGAGGTAGAAGAGGTGTTAGGTAATGAGGTTTTAGGAAGACGTGCTAAGGGTCCTGTGTACACCTGGAAGTGTAGTAGTATTTGCAGTGTGCGACAGGATTCCATCAATTTGCTTTGTGATTTTGTACGGTCATTTAATAAGAAAAGTTTGAAGCAGAAAATAAGATTGTTGCAAGAATTAGATCCTTGCAGAGTGAGAGAAGTGACAGGTTTGCATGGTCATTCACTGGCTTGTCTTTCCAGGAGAGTATGCCAGAGTGTTTTTCATCATTTCAGGATGCTAGCAGTGCATCATAATAAAGTGAGGAAATTAGTTAGAATGTTGTATTATGCTAAGAGTCCAGCAATTATGCTTAAAAAATGATGTGCTGCTCTTTTGCATGGTTCTGAAATAGATGTGAAGAATATATGTGAAGAAATTGAGTTTTGTTACTTTGGAAGTAAAGAGGAGAATGTTGAAATTGAGCAAGAAGAAGAGGGTCATGTGGAAGATAGTGTACAGGTTTCCAGTACAGATAATTTCCAGAGGGAAATTGCGACATTTGAGGTGAAATCAAGTGAGAGGCCTAATTTCACTTGTGTGTGTTGTCGACGCACTTATTATAAGAATCAGACTAAGTTAGTGGATTTATATGCAAAAAGTGAAAGGGAAAATAATAGTGAATGGAAGGATTTTGCAACATACTTGATGGTAGAAAATTGTTTTGATTTGGGATTGGATCAACGTGTGTGTACTTATTGTTGTTGCAAATTAAATCAAAACCAGATGCCTGCTAGAGCAGTTCATAATAATCTGGAATTGGTTGAGATTCCTTCTGAATTGAAGGATTTAAATACTTATGAATCTATTTTGATTCAAAGTATCCATCCCTTTCAGGCTATTGTAAGAATGGAGCCAAAGACAGGGAAATTGCCTCCATCAGATTTACAGAGAGGATTAAAGGGAAGAGTTGTTTATTTGCCTCTAGATTTGAAGAAAAACATTAACACAATTGGAGTAGAAAAAGTGGAAGAGGAACCTCTGGTTATCTTAGTTAATGGGGTTCCGACAAAGAATAAGAAAATATGGCAAGATTTAGTAGATGTTAGGAAAGTTAAAAAGGCAACATTGTATTTGAAAAAAAATAATAAATACTATAAGAATGTATATATTGCAGGAGAGGAAGTAAGTGAGGAATAGGATAGTGATTTGTGTGCTGGTCAAATTGAGAAAGTAGAACCCTCTACTAGTGAAGAAATATATGAACATTATAGTGTTCATCCTTTGCATTCCAAGGAAGTCATGGGGAATGCTATTGAGTTGTTTCAAATGAAACAAGCCAAAGGGAGTCCCATTAGTGTTTGGGAGGAAAGTTTGGAAGCTCGGTGTTTCCCACAGCTTTTTCCAACAGGTCAGGGAGGAAGATATGATGAGCGACCTCATCAAATTCCTGCTTCTGAATACCGGACTTTGCGATGGTATGCAGGAGATGCTAGGTTTCGACAATGCATTCCTTATTTGTTTCATCTCCTGTTTGAAAGCGATCTGTCTGGACTGTCATATGCAGTGAACCACATCTTGAAAAGTGGTATACACATGCAAAACATCTCGGCAAGTGACTTTATGGATAAAGTCAATGTCCAAGACAGTATTTTGGATTCTCACCTAATTAATCTCATGGCGTGTCAGCGTGGTACTAATGAGTACTGGTACCGTCGTCATGGTGATTTAAAATGTATGCTGAGGAACTTAGGTACTCCCACATGGTTCCTCACTCTGAGCTGTGCCGAGTATGGCTGGGAAGACTTACTTGAATTTCTACGAGAGGCAAATGCTAACGTAGATAACATCGAATTCAAGACACCCGGAGAACTGTGCTCTTTGGATCCAGTCAATGTATGTAGGTACTTCAATCATAGATTTGAAGCTATGATGTCTTTCATCATGAATAAGAAGAATCCACCTCTTGGAGAGGTGTTGGATTTCTTCTGGAGAAAGGAGTACCAAGCAAGAGGTGCTCCTCATATACATATGTTGCTGTGGATCAAGGATGCACCTAAATTTGGAACGGATCCAGAAGACTCAGTGATGAGTTTCATCCAACAGTATTCTACGTGTGCTGTTCCAAACGCAAAGGAGAAGAAAAGCCTAAGAGAAAAAGTTCTGCGTTTCCAAAGCCATCGATGTGGAAAGTACTGCCGTCGTAAATTCCGAAACAAGGACAAGTTCTACACTAAATGTCGTTTCGGCTTTCCACGACCGGTGATTTCTAAAGGAAGAGTAAACAGTTTGATGTCTTCGCTGCGACACAATGTCATGAAGAAATCACCTAAAAACACTTACAATTTGAAGAGGAACGAAGAGTCCAAGTACATCAACGACTACAACCCGGTGATTTTGTCCATGTGGAATGCTAACATGGATATACAGTTTGTGGCTGATAACTGTATGGCTGTGGCTCGGTATGTGATGTCTTACATCACCAAAAAAAGAGAAGACAGAATTGAAGGATATGTGGGAGGACATTTCCCATGAAAAGAGCCTCAGCAAGAAGTTGTACAGTTTCAGTCTGAAGATGTTGTCGCATCGAGAAATCGGAGCGTACGAATGTTCTGACCGGTTGTCTTCAGCAAGTCTCTATGCCAAGTCCAGGAGTATTATTTGGGCGAGTCTTGGTCTTGCAGCAACGTGTAATCGAGTTCTCAAACCTGTGCGGGAAATTGAGTATTTGGCGGAAAAGGAGCCAAACAGTACCGACATTTTGAAGACAAACATGTTGGATACATATTATCCAAATCGAAGCAGTCACCTCGAGAATGTTTGTCTGTATGAGGTTCTGCAACATTACATATTCAAGAGGAACATCAAAGAAGATACTGAGAAAGGAGTGTATGCTGTAATAGTAAGTGAGGGATGTCTGGTCAAGCAAAGAAAATGCCACTTGGTAAACCATCGAAAATTGAGTGGCGAATCTCCTGAAAAAAAGGAGTTTTTCTATTTAGCACTTTTGCAACTTTTCAAGCCTTGGCGTGCAGAAGAGGAACTGCTTGGAGATTTCCTCTGTTACGAAGACTCTTTCAATGCCGCCAAGGAGACCATAGAATGTCCTGCTTTTCCCAAATATGTAGAAATGTTGAATGCGGAAATTGAGCAGGAAGCAACGATTGCAGCCGAGATTGCCAGAGACAGTTCTCAGGACAGTCAGAGTTCTGCTTCATTGAGTCAGGATCCACTAGGAGGACCTGTTATCGAAAATGAAGCTGCCACTGCTATGAATGAAGTGGAAAGAGCCATGGCACATGCTCAAGAGGATGCGGTTAACTTAGAAGAGTTGGAAAGACAACTCAACGTTGAGCAGAGGAAAATATATGACGAAGTTACCATGCAAATTGATCATGGATTAAGTCATGATAAGAAAGAGTGCTCATGTACGTCGTTGAAGCCTGTCCGACTGTACGTGAGTGGAGAAGCGGGAACTGGAAAAAGTTTCCTCATTAAAGCAATTTCATGCTATTTGCAGGAAAGGACAGAGTCATCGCTGTCTTGTGTTGTCACTGCTCCAACTGGACTGGCAGCACATAATATTAAAGGGATTACTTTACATCGTTTACTGATGCTGCCAGTGGAGCATGACAACAAATTACAATATCACAAGCTATCTGGAGATGCTTGTTTTGAAGTTTCAAGAATCTTGAGGAAAATGAAACTTCTTATCATTGACGAAATAAGCATGGTTTCCAATGTCATGCTTGCCTTTGTGCATTTGAGGATGCAAGAAGTTCTCAAAACAGAGTATGATGTGTTATTTGGTGGCAAACACATCATTGTTTTCGGAGATCTTCTGCAGCTGACGCCAGTGAAAGGGCAACCTGTGTTCAAAATGCTCACGCATGAAGATACCAGGAAGTGCCTAGGCAGCATTGGCAACGTCAATATATGGTTAAACTTCAATTATGCTGAACTGCATGAAAATATGCGTCAGGCGAAGGATGAAGTTTACAAGACTATTCTACAAGATGTTAGAATTGGAAAAGTGACCGAGCATGGGAAAGAAGCTTTACATGCACGATTACTGTCAAATTTATATCCAGAACAAGATGTTGTGCCTGAGAATATTTTTCAGAAAATTACTGAGAAGAAATCTGGAATATGTTTGATGCCAACTCTTGCAGAATGTGCCAAATTTAACAACAAAATGTTGCATTTAGAAAAGCAAGAGATTGTGAAACTGGAAGCTATTGATAGAGTAGAGCATATGGGATCAACAATTATTTTGTCTGAGAATCTGAAAACAAAATTGGATTCATTAGAGAAGAGTATATCTAAAACTGCAGGTTTTGAAAAGACTCTGAATGTGTGCTTGAACTGCCGTATCATTTTAAGAAGGAATTTACATGTTGAAAGAGGTCTGGTAAATGGATCAATGGGTAATGTTGTTGATTTTGTGAAATACAGAAATAGAGATGGAATTGAATTTTTAAAAATTAAATTTGATGGCATTGAGGAAGTACAGCTAATTGCTCGTTGTTCTGCTAGATTTTTGCTTGTAAAAGACTTATATGTTCGCCGTAAGCAGTTTCCTGTTTGCTTGGCATATGCGGTGACAATCCATAAATCGCAAGGTTTAAGTGTAGACAGTGCATTGGTGAATATTGGCAGTTCTGTGTTCAAGGAGGGTATGGCATATGTGGCATTGTCACGAGTTAGAACTTTATCGGGATTGTACTTGATTGAGTGTGATGTCACAAACATTTGTGCGGATCTAGATTGTGTTAAGGAATACAATAGGTTAAGAAGAGAGTATGCGCCACATTTGCCTCAGTATCCTTTGTTTGAGAAACGTGTGGTAGGCCGGAAACGAAGAAATGAGAACAATACTGGGGAGGTTGTAGCAAAAAGACAAAAAGTCAATGAACCTAAAATTACAAGCAGAAACAAAAAGGATTCTGTTGAAGATGTTGTTGGTTTTCAGTTTGAAAACAGTTCTGGTGTCAACTGCTATGCTAATGTAGTGGTTAATGTTTTGTTTTCTCTAAAAAATGTAAAAGAAGAGATTGTGGTCAATTCTGATCAAAGATTTTGCAGTTTGTTAAATTCTGTGTTAGAGAAATGTAGCACTGATAGAAGAAACATAGAAAGTGTGTCTGAAATTCGAAATCTGTTAGACAGATGTTCAGGCCAAACACAATTCTCTCAAAATATTCAGCAAGATTGTCAGGAGTTTTTAATGTATATGCTTGATGTATTGCATGCTGAAGGTGTAGATGTAGATCAGCTGTTTGGGCTTTCTTATCAATGGCAGCATGACTGCGAGAACTGTATGGTATCAAGTACTACTAGTGTAGACTCAGAAAGATTTATATATTTAACTTTGCCAGACAGTAAATCAGTCTCCTTTAATAAGCTAGTAAAAGCAGCTGATCACAACATGGAGTGTAGCCAATGTAAATCTGAAATGATGTCCACATTATTTATACGAACATATGGCCAGTATGTCATTTTAATGTTCCAACGATGTAGGCCTGATGGAACAAAATTGACAACTTTAATTAAAAATTTTGTAGCTTCGCAGTTGTCAATATCAGGAAGGACTTTTGTAACTGCAGCAATTATATATCATGACGGCCCTTCAATAACATCAGGACATTACACAGCTTATTTAAAGTCTAGAAATGGCTGGTCATTCTGCAATGATTCTGTTTTAATTTAAAAAAAAAAATTGCCGTATGACCTTAAAAACTCTTACCTGGTGTTTTTAAAACCAAAATTTTAGGGAAATAAGCTTGGGATGTGCTCTGTGGAATTTCAAGAAGTTCTAATGGCTCCTACACAATTTGGCCTTGAGGATAAGTGTAGTTCAGAGACATAACTTCTAACCATAGGACTGGACGTCATGGAGAAATACATGCACTTTCAATGAGTTCAGAAAAACTGTTTCTTTTTATAAGCTAATTGAAGCAGCCAATCAAAACATGGAGTAGAGGGAATGTAAGTCTGCAATGCTGTCTACTGTTTTACATTGCTTTGTGATTAAAAGTGATGTAGAGAATTAAATAAGTGTAGTAGTCATAGAGGTAGTGTAAGTCTGCTTCATAGTAAGCAGTATCAGTGTCATAGGAAATGTAGAACATGACTGAGCAAGAAGGGGAAGATATTACTATTCCAGGATTGTGAAAATGATCTTCAACATTTTAATTCTGAAAGTTGCGGAAATGCCAAATGACGGGATTGGCTTACAAGAAATCCAAGAGTTATAAATGGCTCTGACCAGATTTGGCCTTGTGGAAAATTGTGGTAGAGAGCAAGAAGTCATTTATTGCATGTAATGTGTTTTTAAAAACGATGGAGATTTTCTTTCAGAAAGTGGCGGGCTGAAAGTAATAACAGCACAAAAGAGTGTAAGTTGTTCATAGGACATCCTTGGACGTCATGAAAAGTAAGTTAACTTTAACGAGTTCTGAATTTTGATTTCTGATGTTGTATGGGTTTTTTAAACACAATCATTTTGATTGTGTTTTTTTTTCCCCGCTGTTACATGATGAATACCTTCAAGTCACTGTTTTTAGTGAAATTTGATACATTCTGAGAACAGCAAAAATAAACCATTTAACATGTATAATTAATTCTGGACTGTTTGCATTTATGATGTATATGTAGAACTGTGTAGGAGGCATGGAGAAGGTGAGGCTTCTGTAAGTGTCAAAGTTGTTGCATGCAGTGCTGCACTTCTGCGTATTCTTTCATATGCTAGACTACATCTGCACAATGAGATACCTAAGCAAAGGAAACACAAGTGATGTGATTGTGAAATGAGCAAAATAAATTGCACGTATTTCAATTACATCACCTGTGTTTCCTATCATTATGAATCACATTGTGCAGATCAAGTTTAGGTCTGTCCAGGGAAACATAGGAGATTTGGACTTTGTTGAAGAGTGCAGTGGACATGACTCACTTCATTGGCTAGACCTTCACATGTATTATCTCCTCTGTACTCTTCAACAAGTGTAAATCTCATCTGCAACCCTGAGTAGGCCTCACCTGAAACAAACCTCTGGATAGTAGACATCTTATTGGCATCCTGAAGCAATTATTTAAAATTTTAGTGTCTTGCGACACTTTTCTGAAACAACAGCAATGCAAAAGATGCACCATGTTTTAAGATAGGCCTCACTTCATCTGCATCAAGATACTGTTAGTTTAAAATGTATATCTTTAGGACTGTGTAGGGGGCCTGGAGAAGCAGAAGCTTCTGTAAGTGTCAAAGTTGTTGAAAAACTGTTTGTCCTTCAATCTTTTCCCTTGTCTTTTCTAATTTTTAAATACATTTTTTAATATTTTTCAAATGTTTGTTCTCTCTTTCACAGATTGAAAGTATAAAAACAAAAAGTGAGTAATTTAACGACAATTATAAGGTAACTATTTTGTACTGTTTTCGTTACATTTCTATCACATTTAACTACTATTAGTTCCACTGCTTCATTTCTTTAACCCTCAGTTTCCTGCCTTTGCTACTTCCCTCATTCCTTTCTCTATTACCTACTTACTCAACTCCTTCCACTCTTTTTCTCAGTCCCTCTCTTCTCATAGTTCCTCACTCTTGTTCACTCACTGCGTCTCTATTACTCTTAGTGTCTTTGACTGATCACTCTATCACTACTTGTTCATAATGCTTTCTCTGTGTAGTTGAAGCACACTAAGGGTAATATTATGAACACAGCCAATAAAATTATTGCTCTTTTTATTGGCAGAAAACTGGTGCAAAAGTGGTTTTAGTGGCAGTTTTCTGCCACAAAAGCAGCTTTAGCGACACATTTCTGTCAATAAAAGCTGCAAAACGTTTATTGCCTATGTTGATGATATGGCTCTATGTTAATTACATTTCTTTGCTGTTTCAATTAATCTTTTTCTGTTATTTTTTGTTTTCTGTTTTCTATTTTTTCTCTCTGTTATTCCTCATGTTTTAATCTTATTTTGAACATTCACTCACATTCTCCAAGAAACTCTTCTTTGTTAATGTTATACTCTCTTTTTTTTTCTTTCACTTCGTTATCTATTTTGTTTTTCACAATTATACCCTCTTCTGTCTTTTCTTCGGTAAATATATCTATTAAACAGTATCTCTTCTTTACTCCCTATAGCTGTCTTTCTTTTAACATCACTCTCTGTTTCCTTTCCTTATACTTACACTTTTTTTTTTTTTTTAAATTTTTTTGGTTAGCTCCTGGTCCGCGTACCGGGAAGCTAACCCGAAAGCGAACCAAAAGAAATAGAGCTTGCCAGAGTGCTAAACATTCTAGCAATTTTTTTGGAAAGGGAAGGTAGTTCTGAAAAGAACTTTTTTTTTACATTTTTGTTGTTTTATATTTTTTTTTTATTTTTTGAACATTTTTTGTTTTTTTTGTATTTTTTGAACGATTTTATATTTTTGGGGTTTTTTTGGGGGGGGGAAACAACAAAAAACAGGCGTTGAAAAGGGCTCAACAGGAGCAAAAACAAATTACTGGGGGCGGTTAGGGCAATCATGGTGTTCATACGCCAGGTTCAGTGCATTGATGCTCATGTTGCCACAAGCTAATAATGCACGACAGTGCATACATAAGTGGATCATGTGCCCAAAATGTTGTTGAATATTTGGCACAGTTTCCCGTGCCTCTTCTGGTGATAGAGAAACCGGTATTGTTGGTCTGGCCACAGGAGTTGGTCTGGGATTGTCGTGCATATCCCTTAATTCCGCCCGGCTGTAATTTAGGGGATGTTTCCTCGTCATGTGCCTGTGCATAGTGTGATTGCCAAAGCTATATTTTTTGTCCGTCCCTCTGGACAATTGTTCCTTGCATATCAGGCAGGTGACATACCTCGCGTTGACTTTTTTTTGCCCACGAGGTATTGAAAAAAACTGCCAGATGAAACTGGCTTTCTTTCTGGAGACCCGGGGCAACTCTTCTAAAAATTGTGGTTCTTCTCCCTCCTCATCCATTTCTTCCTCTTCCTCCTCAGTGTTGGTAAGGACCTGGGGAGGTGGTCCTCTCTTCCCATGAGGAGGTGGTGGTGGTGGTGGTGGGGATCCACCAGCTGAAGCAACCAATGAAGCCATTTTCACACAAGCAAAATAGGTCTTCCAACAAGCAAAATAGGTCTTCCTCTCACAATGATGAAAGTCAGAGTGAGGAAAGAAGGAGGGGTTTGCATCATTTGGAAAAAACAATACTTCTCAACCAATGAAAAGTGTTATTTTTAGGTCACCTGACCTAGCCTTCCATAATTATGAAACTAAAAGTGAAATGAACCAATGAAAAGTTTTATTAACAAGTCACATGACCTCTCACGCTCATGTTACGCGCTGCGGAACGCTCCCCGGTTAGCTTCCGGGTCGCTCCGCTTCGCGCCTCGGTCCGCGCCCCGGGACACTTCCGGGTGCGCTAACGCGATATGTCACAAGACGCATTTCGCGGCAACGCGATACGTCGCGCTTTCGCGCCGCGAATCGCTTCCGGGGAGCTGCGTTTCGCGCCTCGGTCCGCGCCCCGGGGCACTTCCGGGTGCGCTAACGCAGTACGTCATAAGACGCATTACGCGGCAACGCGATACCGTCACTATGTTGATTTCTTACCGGTTCGCGGACCGGATCGCGGAATCAAATTGAGCTAACGGGAAGCTTTCCGGTTCGCGGACCGGGAGCGAAACAAAAAAAATATTTAAAAAAAATTATTAATAAACATATAAAATATATTTTTGGATTTAAAGAAGAATACATTTTACAGCTATAGATATTAGCTTTTAAAAAACCAATGAAATTCACTGAAAAAACCATAGGTTATAGACCATATGTAGTTAGGAATTAGCATTTACAAAACCTTGAAAATTCACTGAAAAAACCATAGGTTATAGACCATATATAGTTAGGAATTAGCATTTAAAAAACCTTATTTTACTCACACAAAACCATTGAAATTCCATATATAGTTAGTTGTACTAACTATATATCGCGCACCCGCAATCCACTGCTGATCATGTCACATATTACATCATTCATGACATGGTCAGTGACATCACTGATGACATCACTGATGACATCTCAAATGACATCACTGATGACATCACTGATGACATCTCAAATGACATCACTGATGACATCACTGATAACATCACTGATAACATCTTAAATGACATCACTGATGACATCTCATTTGACATCAATGGTTAGTACAACTAACTATATATGGAATTTCAATGGTTTTGTGTGAGTAAAATAAGGTTTTTTAAATGCTAATTCCTAACTATATATGGTCTATAACCTATGGTTTTTTCAGTGAATTTTCAAGGTTTTGTAAATGCTAATTCCTAACTATATATGGTCTATAACCTATGGTTTTTTCAGTGAATATATATATATATATATATATATATATATATATAAAATCAAACCCTTTTCACCAACGGCAAAAGGACAAAGGACACAGCAGAGGCTTCACAGGTTGTTTATTTGGATGTAAATGCGGCAGACCGGTTTCAGCTCTTCGCCTTTCTCAATGCCAGTAATCCAAACAGTCACGTTCCTCCCACAGCAGTCTTAACATACGGCCCCTCCCTCACAGTGGAATGAGGCGCACCTGCACTGAGTTTTAACTGGCGCTGCTTCAATACAAAGAACTACTAGTCCCATAATGCAGCTAATCAAAACTCCGTGCATGCAGGAAGATCGTGGCAAGGTCGTTGTTCTTTCACCTTGTGGCCCCTTCTGTCAACCATCACTGCTTGCAGGCACCCAGTCCGAAGGCGCACCTTCGTGATGGTGGGTCACAGATAATCCGATACCTCGGCTACCTTCGAAAATTTCCCATGTCTCTGTGACCTTCTTCTTTGACAGGGTCCCTTGTGCGCATCACGGGCAGAAGCGCTAAATAAAATCAAACCCTTTTCACCAACGGCAAAAGGACAAAGGACACAGCAGAGGCTTCACAGGTTGTTTATTTGGATGTAAATGCGGCAGACCGATTTCAGCTCTTCGCCTTTCTCAATGCCAGTAATCCAAACAGTCACGTTCCTCCCACAGCAGTCTTAACATACGGCCCCTCCCTCACAGTGGAATGAGGCGCACCTGCACTGAGTTTTAACTGGCGCTGCTTCAATACAAAGAACTACTAGTCCCATAATGCAGCTAATCAAAACTCCGTGCATGCAGGAAGATCGTGGCAAGGTCGTTGTTCTTTCACCTTGTGGCCCCTTCTGTCAACCATCACTGCTTGCAGGCACCCAGTCCGAAGGCGCACATTCGTGATGGTGGGTCACAGATAATCCGATACCTCGGCTACCTTCGAAAATTTCCCATGTCTCTGTGACCTTCTTCTTTGACAGGGTCCCTTGGGCGCATCACGGGCAGAAGCGCTAAATAAAATCAAACCCTTTTCACCAACGGCAAAAGGACAAAGGACACAGCAGAGGCTTCACAGGTTGTTTATTTGGATGTAAATGCAGCAGACCGGTTTCAGCTCTTCGCCTTTCTCAATGCCAGTAATCCAAACAGTCACGTTTCTCCCACAGCAGTCTTAACATACGGCCCCTCCCTCACAGTGGAATGAGGCGCACCTGCACTGAGTTTTAACTGGCGCTGCTTCAATACAAAGAACTACTAGTCCCATAATGCAGCTAATCAAAACTCCGTGCATGCAGGAAGATCGTGGCAAGGTCGTTGTTCTTTCACCTTGTGGCCCCTTCTGTCAACCATCACTGATTGCAGGCACCCAGTCCGAAGGCGCACATTCGTGATGGTGGGTCACAGATAATCCGATACCTCGGCTACCTTCGAAAATTTCCCATGTCTCTGTGACCTTCTTCTTTGACAGGGTCCCTTGTGCGCATCACGGGCAGAAGCGCTAAATAAAATCAAACCCTTTTCACCAACGGCAAAAGGACAAAGGACACAGCAGAGGCTTCACAGGTTGTTTATTTGGATGTAAATGCGGCAGACCGGTTTCAGCTCTTCGCCTTTCTCAATGCCAGTAATCCAAACAGTCACGTTCCTCCCACAGCAGTCTTAACATATGGCCCCTCCCTCACAGTGGAATGAGGCGCACCTGCACTGAGTTTTAACTGGCGCTGCTTCAATACAAAGAACTACTAGTCCCATAATGCAGCTAATCAAAACTCCGTGCATGCAGGAAGATCGTGCCAAGGTCGTTGTTCTTTCACCTTGTGGCCCCTTCTGTCAACCATCACTGCTTGCAGGCACCCAGTCCGAAGGCGCACATTCGTGATGGTGGGTCACAGATAATCCGATACCTCTGCTACCTTCGAAAATTTCCCATGTCTCTGTGACCTTCTTCTTTGACAGGGTCCCTTGTGCGCATCACGGGCAGAAGCGCTAAATAAAATCAAACCCTTTTCACCAACGGCAAAAGGACAAAGGACACAGCAGAGGCTTCACAGGTTGTTTATTTGGATGTAAATGCGGCAGACCGGTTTCAGCTCTTCGCCTTTCTCAATGCCAGTAATCCAAACAGTCACGTTCCTCCCACAGCAGTCTTAACATACGGCCCCTCCCTCACAGTGGAATGAGGCGCACCTGCACTGAGTTTTAACTGGCGCTGCTTCAATACAAAGAACTACTAGTCCCATAATGCAGCTAATCAAAACTCCGTGCATGCAGGAAGATCGTGGCAAGGTCGTTGTTCTTTCACCTTGTGGCCCCTTCTGTCAACCATCACTGCTTGCAGGCACCCAGTCCGAAGGCGCACATTCGTGATGGTGGGTCACAGATAATCCGATACCTCGGCTACCTTCGAAAATTTCCCATGTCTCTGTGACCTTCTTCTTTGACAGGGTCCCTTGTGCTCATCACGGGCAGAAGCGCTAAATAAAATCAAACCCTTTTCACCAACGGCAAAAGGACAAAGGACACAGCAGAGGCTTCACAGGTATATATATATTGATTCCCCTCGGTTCCTTTTTGCCAGAATTTGCAGCGCTCTCTCGCCTGGTTCGTAAATCCCCGCAGCAGAACCACGCCGCATTTAAATCCACAACCAATTCCCTCAGCTGGGAGAAAAACGGAACGAACTTGCGTTTGTCTTCACTTATGTGCTTTTTTATTTAATCCTCACAGCATGGAGTTTCTCAAGCAGGCAGGCACAAATCTACACGTTTCGGGATAGCATATCCCTTGTTCACGATCGATTTGGCTCAAGGCTCTCCGTCTCAATATAGTGAGTCACATTATTACGTCATTTCCTGTTTGATGTTATTTTGGCCCTCGGCCTTCTGGATGATGTAGTTTTTTGCAATTTTTGTTATACATTTTTTTATCCGTCTGCATAGCCTATGTCCTTCTGCTGCAACTGCCTTTTCCAATGCTGTATTGGGTGTTGTGATTGGTGCTGTGGTTACTGAGATTTCCCGCCTCAAAGGTTTGGGCTCTCTCTTTATAATATTAGTATGGATTGTGCTGTGGCTGAGTTATCACATGTCAGGTACGACTTACATTTGACTGACATTGCTCCAGCCTAAACTGGCTTATTGTAAAATATAGCCTGGTGAGATTAGGTATCCGTTCCACAGATTGTTATTTTGTTTGCATGAACCACATAGTTTGTTAGGTTAATGTTCCTGCTATAGAGGGGTGAAAATACCCTAACTAGCAGTATTTTGAATTTAAAATGACCCAATATAGCCTACAATGTCACAAAGGGCTGCAATAACTGACTATCTTAAAAAATGGTTTAATATCTAGATAACCCTGCCAGAGTCAACACACTGAACATTCATCTCCTTCAAACAAATAATGTGGAGACCATAATCATGGCTTTTGAGGCTGAAAACATTTGCACTATGTCCTACGCAGCTGCTTTTAATAAAGTTTCTGCCCTGGACAAAAACCATAAAATTGGGTGGATCTACTACATAACTACCTTCCGGGCGGACATAGGTGTGCCCAAGGAGCTAGAAGGTCACCCTCACACATACTCTAGGGACACACTAAAATCACAGTTTTGGGCTTGGGTAGAACAGAAGAACTTTATGAATACACAATATGGCTGCTTAACTGACCTGTTCTCTGATATTAAATCTAGCAGACGGCTAGAAAGCTTCCTTGATTTAATAAAAGTGCCAGAAGATAGGAAATTGTACATTCCATTTAGACACGGTTGCCTTCCTATCAATGCCTTCACTAATACCTGGAGGACAAATATATCACAGCCTAAGGACTGTCCTTCTTTCCCTTGCCTTAAAGAAACAATAGGCCATGTATTATTTGCTTGTCCTGACTACCCCAAACCCAGAAGGAACTGGCTTTCCCCTGTATGTAGATAATTAGGGACCCATAGTCATAAAGAAGCCCTACGTATTCTGAAGTCAGACGCGAGACCATTCATTGCTTGTGCAACAGCAAAATTTCTAGGTAAATCATGGTATAATTAGAAGGAGGGCCCTATCGACTTGAAGGAAGTAAATGAATTGAAACCCAAATGATCTGAACAGATGGGCGTGTATTTCGCACTAGCACTTTGGATTGTAAATTTTTGGATTGCTCGCTATCTTAATTTTGATGTTAGGACACATCTTTTAAATATTGAAATATGCTTATATTTGCACTATGTATATATTGTATCTTTGTGATGAGCTTTTTATCCTAATTTTGATCTTTTTTTAAATTATCAAAAGCCTGTATAGGAAGTATTTTAATCTACAGTGCCTTTTATTCTGATTATTGCCATGCAAGATCTATGTCCTTCTTTCTTTTATGGTACTGTAAAACCGAAATAAAGACTTTTGACTGACTGATTTGCATTATGATTTACCTCTCTAAACATCTCTGCAGAAATTTTATTGATTTTTGTATAATATAATTTAAGATCTATGTAGTATGAATCTGTTTTCTGAAGTGTATTAACTCCTATGAAATTCTGCTTTATCTTTATCTAATTTATGGTCATAGCAGATAAACTGCTTCTATGAGGTCCAATGTAATTAATGTACTAATGCAAAATATTAGGTGAACATCTGAGGTGGTGTTTTTATTGGGAAAAGTGTGGGAACTATAGGTGGTAGGAATTTATTTGAAACCTCACAGATTCTTTAATTGACCTACACAGAAATATGAGGAAATTCTGTGATGAAGCCAAAGTTTGTAATTGACAGGCTATTCTGGGTAAAAGAAACTAACATAATCCCTGGAAATTACACCACCCCAGACTGACCTACGTACCTTGTTTTGAAAAGAGTTTGAGCCTGGAAGGTTTCTCTTGATGCTAACCAAATCCTGGCCTAAACATCACAGCTACCCACTTTGCTAGAAATGGTCAATTTGCAAGGCAAAATCAAGCTCTTTCCTTATGTTTTAGGAGCCTTTCATTTCACAGGCGATAGCTTAGTCATACAAGTGGGGCACTACTGTCATCGGGAAAACTGTAGAAATGCTGGGTGGTTGGACACTTATGTATCCCCACAGATTCCATTACCATGATCTGCTTTCACTTTCGTTTTGCTGTGTAACATCAGTGCGCACAATATGCTGCTTGATACAGCAAAACAATAATCTAATATGGGACTCGTTGGAAGCATTTCCCCATGTACTGATTTTGATTTTGAAAAAGAGAACATTTCTGGTGTTTTTTCCAGAAACATTTTTTCTCCAGTACTGAGGATAGCACATTCAAGTCCACCCCACTGTGAAAGTAGTGTGGTGGACGACAATGGGTCATTTGCACTAAACCAGTTTAAACCAACCAAATTCATGCCACTTGATTTCCTATCCAACAAGAATTGCCAACAAGCTGTGGGGATATAATGACCACTTTACGCTAACTTGTTTGCTCCATGATCATAGGGGACTTCTTCAGTTACAGGAGGCCCACGCGATGCTAGACTTCTGGGACTGGGGAACAGTGCAAGGCACAGTGGTCAAAGAAAGGTAGTAATGCAACTAATAGCCATACACAGCCAAGAAAAAGTCTCAGTTGCCAATCATTTTCAATGGAGAAGAGGGCTACAGACTGATTAAAAAATATTGAGAAATACAAATAAGATAGAAGAGAAGATAGAAAGGAGAAGTTTTAGAAAAGGAAAGAAGATTAAGAGAAAGAAAGGAGAGTACATAGAATACACAAGAGAGAGCAGGCGAGACAGGAAAAGGGAACACATATCTAGCAGCAAACAAAAAGGGATAATGGTTGAGAGAGGCAGCAGGGGCAGAGATTGGATGTAAATAGAGAAAGTAAGAGAAAGCCTAAAGGAGCGAAATGATAGCTAGGCACATGTAGATAAATATTTATTGGTGATTTTACGTCAAATTTGTTAGCCTTTCATGTTTTGGCCAATACACCTGGCCCAGAGTGATTTCAAAGCACCATTTTGCGCGTTCATTTCTAAAAGTGATCTTAGTGTTATATCTACAAATGACCTTGAATAATGATCTTTAAAATCCTATTGAGGTCTAACCATGGTTACATGAACCATATTGCTTTTTGAAAACTGCTTCACAATGTCACTCTCTTGGCATTTGTTACTATGTGCTCTTTGTGAGAAGTGCTGACATCTTCTCTTTTAAATAATATAAACCATGTCTACATTTTCTGGTATAATTGCTGAAAAGTACAACCTACTCGCTGAGAAGTTAAAGTTATGTTAAGGAGGTGATTTGACTTTACATTATACATTTAAATATGTCCGTTTCTTAACTGTTTCATAATATGAAGCTTGACTTGTATATGCACTTATAGTAATGCAACAATCCCTTTGCAAATCAATATTTTCCATTTGTAGTACGCATGTCTGGCTTCCATGCCTGAAATAGTCAAAGATGCCAGTCAGCCTGCTTTACAACGTTACATGTTTCTACTTTAAATCCCATCTAATTGAGAGGATTCATGTTGGATTGTGAAAAGGTGCTTGAGTGTGCCTTAATATGTCCATCCAAAAATCCACATATTCCTTGACATAGAATCACACTGTGTCCACACTGCACATGACAACCAGAATATCGATGACAGAATATCTAATTGAAATATCGACAGGTAAGTACGTTTAGTTTTTCTACTCCTTATGCCACATATATGTACCTACTCAATATATGGTGGAGAAGTGTGGCTCACCGGTTAGAGGCGGCAGACCCAGAAGCAGAGGTCGGCCCGGGACCAGGGTTCAATTCCGGACGCGGCAGGGTACGGAACCAATGTCAGCGGGCTCGATAAATCTCGCCTCGGTGCCTCTCTAACCATGGGTCGCACGCTGCAACTCTGGGCAATAGCTTGCTTAATCTCCACAACGGCCCCCTCGCTGCTGGGGATGCCTGGCTTCACCTTGGGGATGCCCAACAGGGACCATCTCACAGGGAAAGCCAGGACGGGTTCTCCAGCGGCACACAGCGCCAAGAAACCATGCGGTGAACGTGCGCTCTACAAATTCAGACTAACATAACATAACATATCGACTTCTTTCTGTATGTAGATGTGGAGTTAGGAATAGTAAATATATACTTCACTATATGCACATACCTTTCAATATTCTGTCCTCAATATTCTTCTTTCAAAATATTCTGGGAGACATTATTTAGTAGTACAACCAGCATTTGGAAAAATAATGCACCTATAAAGCACGGCTTTAATGTTTGATCATGGCTGAGGGCCATGCCACACTAAAAATATACTTCTGGCTATGGACCTGCATGAGTAGGCTATGAAGAGCTTCTCCGAATAAAAATTGGTGTTAACTCATCTAGTAAGTTTAGTAAAACTTGCCTGTTTAATCTACACTTTCCATATTTTCTCCTCTGTTTGCCGAAAGTATGTGACTAATCATCTAAATATTGTCTCTTTTCTCAACATTCTCTTTCTTCGGCTCCAGACGAAATTTGCATCTTTCTCACAATGGCATAGATGGGTGCTAATTGGAAATGTAGTGTTGGATTCTGGGTCTCCATTTATAGTTTGCACCTGGTTACCATCTGCTTTCAGTTAGTGGTAAATTGCAATACAAAATAGCCATTCTGAAACTATCGAGTAATTATGAATATTTTGCACTTCAAACTATTAATTACTTATTTGTGAATCTGAAATAAGGAATTGCTCTTTTCGAAACATTAATTTACTGAACAGTAATTTGTTTGATTTGCAACTTTTTGATTTAGAGTGGGCTTTCTTATAAATCAAAACCCATTTTAGTGGTTGCTAACTAGTTTGCTATTTGTTAGCGAATAGATAATCATTCAAACATCCGACCAGCGATTGCTAAGCCCTAGAAGGATTTCCTAGGATTAACTCATCACATATCAAGCTACCACTATATGAAAGGGAAGGACTAACAATAAGGCCGCTCATTAACAAGTATCACTGCCAAGGGTCTGACACATTTTCATTAGTTACTCCTCGATTTTGATCAAGATATTGTGAACCATGGGCATTGGGAGAGTCATTTGTGCATCAGTGTAGCATTGGTTAGGTCTACTCAAAGCTGCTGTTAATGTGTCTGTATTGCATCAATAGGTAGAAGAAAAACCATGGAATAATCTTGCCCTAGCTTATGGTCAATTTACCTGTCATTTCACACCAAGTTTCACAGCCTGTTCCATGATTGAGGCCTGTTGTTATTGCATTTGTTCAGTGCATTCATCATTAATTCTGGGCTGGGGTGGACACAAAGGTAATTAATTACTTGATGGGTGTATTGCTTAAAGGGGTCCACTCTACCGTGCCAACTTGTACTTGAAATATATGATGATGTTTCCAATCTCATCCTCTCTCAGCATCACTTATAAGAATAGGCATACACTGTACTTAAACTTGGTATACCCAAGCATCAGACAAGACCATTTGGGAGTCTGAGTAAAGTCCAGATAAACATTAATCCTCAATGCAATTGTACAAAGAAGAAGAATACAATCACCTTCAAAGGTCCTATGCATTTCCTATCATGTGTATCCCTATACTTACTGTAAAATTCAGTGCTATCAATCTTCCACTATTGAAGTTTGTCTTGACAGTCAGCCCGCCACCACACCCTATTGACTAGTACTCCAAGACGTTGAAGATGGGCTGCTTTAAAGATCCTTGGAAATACTATGAAAGACTTTGTTCCTAATTCACAAAGCCATTTGTGCATGTGAATCAGATTCCTGAGCACATATTGCTGTATTTCATGTCTTTCGGAAATTCACAAAAGGTGACCGTGCAATAGTAAATCTTTTTACTTCCATGGAATTTTACCTCAAAGTTCCATAAATTAGTCAGAAGTAAATTCTGTGCAGTGGGCGGGAATAGGCTGTTTCAAGATATGGACTTCCTCGAAAGACTGTGAATTTGAGTTTTCTGCCCTTAGTAAATCCTCTCCGATCCTACAGCATAATGGAAGTAAACAATGATTTACTCCTTCTGCGGACCAGAGAGCATCTATTTTTTAGGGAAGGGAATAGATCACACAAAAACATAGCAGTAGTGTAAATGAACACATTTCACAATGGAGAAATAAAGGAAAAGAAAATAATCATGTTATTGCATAAAGTAACTGACTTTCCACAATTTGGAAGTATACCGTGAATACAATTGCTCATTGACAAAATGCCAATGCCATAAGTACCAGTAAACCCATTTAAGTGCCTTTCCTGAGATTATGATCGAGAACCGGCGACTGCCGCACCTGGTCCTGTGTACTCCTGGAAAGTTTTGTTAATTCCAGAATGTCGAAAATTTGCATCCATATGAGGCAAACTTTATACCGCCATGAATATTTGTTGTTTCTTATAGGGTATTTTTATTTTTTTTGTTAACAGCGTTTAAATTTTTTATATTAACTCTTGGTTAATGTAACCTTTATGCTATTTGTGAGGGCAGTTTGTTTGTATTATATTTTATGTATTCAAGCTTTGGTTCTCTTATATCATCTTTTCCCCTTCCCGTCTTCACCTGGGAACTTCGAAAATATAAAAAGGCTTTTGACGTTTTATTAACTCTATTTTCCATTGTAATGGATTGGATGTATGGATTCTTTTACTTGTTTATTCGTTTATGTTTACGTTGTTATTTCAATAACGGCGAGAGATCCCCATGGGGATGATTTGTTGCGCCATACAAATTGTAAATTAAATAACGTTTTTTAAACATGCATTTGCATCCCTATGAGTTAGTAAAGCTGCGGATGCACATATATTGATCTCTTTGTGGATCATACATATTCAAGGTGTGAGAAGTTAGCCTGGCACATGATGTCCACTAGTTCTAGTGGGCACCTTGCACCAGTCTAATCGACCCTCATTGATGGTGGTTGTAAAGTCAACCGTATAGAAAGTTATCCTAGGGGTAGCAATGGCGAGTAGTCGTCAGGCTAAGACTTCAGAGAGCGAAGTAAGTTAGTTGTTTTACCAATGATAATCTCTTGAGTACCAAATGAACGCACACCATGCAAGGTATATATCAAACAGATATGTATTTATGTTTACCACATTCATTTGTGATCCACAGCCACACTAAAGTCGAAAAACCGGAGAATCACAGCAAAAAGTGGGGGTAACCATAGGAAGCAGACCCTACTCTCCTACACAAGGTATGCTGAAGCATGAGTACCATGGCCTGAGTGTGTATGGCAAGTACCTCTACACAGTGCTTGAAATGGAAAAATAGAAATGCAGGTACTCTGTACCAGAGTACCTGTTTGTGTCTGAGAAGTTCTGGTATTCTCTAATTAAAAGTATTAGTCTCTCTTGAGAAGGGCAGGTACTCTCCCTCTCAAAATAAAAAGGTGCTGGTACTCTGTATCCGCCCATTCAAAGCACTGCCTCTGCGTGAATCAGTGGATATACTGAGTTTTTTATTTTGAGCAGACTACAGCGAGGTGTATACTATCAAAAGACAGACAACAATGAAATATTTATTTTATTTCTAAGGCAAACTTAGGACACTCAAAGATACGTCTACAGTTCTGCACCTGCACTTTCTGTTATGTACCCCATAATTATTCCTACATCACACATATTTATTGCTTTTACTTATGGTAAGACTTCAATTAATCAAGCAATTAAATATTTACTTACTAACTTCCATTTGTTTTTCATTGACGCAAGTACAAAAACAACAGTGAGTAAATGAGACAGCAGTGATTGGCAGACTATGAAAGGTAAACAATTTTAGCAAAGAGAGTGCGAACTGTTGCAGGGGGCGGGTTGCCAGAATGGTAAGCCTCCTGCTCCGTAGGCCCTTACTCTAAACCCCCTCGCCCACAGAACACACACCGACACAGTAGTAGGGTATGGGCCTGAAGAACCTGGGCCAGATGTACGACCAGTGTAAATTGCGACTCCCAATTTGCGCTCGATTGCGAGTCGCAAATTGCGAGTCACAATTTACAATGTACAACAGTGTCAGAGACACTGACTGCGATTCCAAATGGGGTCGCAAAATGCGAGGCTTAAAAATGTTAATGAGACACTCGCAATTTGCAACCCCATTGCGGATGGCTGGCCCTCCCAGGGATGGTGGCCTGCTAGGCTCAGTAGACCTCCATGTCTGGGACTGCTTTTCAATCAAGCAGTTTTTTTTTTGTTTTTTTTTAAACACAGCCCATTTTCCTTAAAGGAAAACGGGATGCATAAAAAAAAAAATGAAACGTTTTCGTTTCAGTTTTTTAAGGGCAGGTAGTGGTACCTGGGACCACTGCCTGCCAGTAAAAAATATTTTAAGAGCCAACAACAAAGGTGAAGGGGTCCCTTGGGGACCCCTTCCCATTTGCCACTCCATTGCCACCCTCTTGAAGAGGGCGGTAAAATGCGAGAGTTTTACGACTGGCAATTGTGGTCGCAAAACATTCATACATGGCTTGTGAGTCGCTGTTAGGAAGGAAACGCCCCTTCCTAATAGCGAGTCGCAAAACACTATTAGTGTTAGTACATGACCATGCTGGTTTTTGCATGCGCAAACGGGTCGCGAACCTGTTTGCTCATGCAAAAACTGGTGGTACATCTGGCCCCCTGTGCTGTTCCAGGCCCTTTATTTTATAGCCTCAGGCTTCGCCTTGCTAGAGGTTGTGCAACATGGGTACATACGAGTAAAGGTCCTTCTGGGTGAGCTCTGGGTGGCTACCTATACTAACGACAAATAAAATGGAGGCATTTGCTTTTCATGCTCTTTACCAGAGATTGGTCTAACTGTGAAAAAATAATTTTTTAACATATGTTGTTGAATAAAGTAATACATTATTCTAGGTTGCTAATGGTAGGCTTATAAAAACGTATGTAGTTCTCTAGGTGGGAACAGTACTACACAGATCTGTGTAGCTCATACAAGCAACTTGAGAGTAAAAATGGCAGTAAACTATAAGCAGTAGGCATTTGAAATTGATTACGTTCTTTGTTTATCTGAATCCATAACAATAGCAGAATTTTTGACGAGAAAGAATTTTTATGCTAACTTTTTTGCTACAGATAATGTAATGATGTCTTTCTATGTGTTCTTTTATCAGATTTATTAATTTGAGTCTCACTGTACCTTTCCTGTTTTGTTTCCATCACAGTCCCTTTTTGATATCCTTTCTCTGATTCTCACAACTTCCTGGGGCATACAATCATCATGCATTTCCTGTACTCTGTTCAATGATTTGATTTCTGGTCTATAGCGTGATGATCTTTGCGTCGGGCATGCACTCTATTTAGATCATTTCTGTGTATGAGATCAGAGCAAATCCCTGCACAGAAGTACGGAAAATAATAGCTCCGGCCCCTCTGGCGGGAGCCTTTGAAAAAACACATCAGAGCTTCATTATAGCTGAAGAGTCAAGGAAAAATGCGATTTTCCCAACACACTCCCGCCCCAAGTACTTGAAATATCTTCCTTTGCTTAACAACTGTGTCATTTCACTGCCATTGCTTTATACCAACTCTTCTCCATCAATGTAGTTCGTGATGGCAATAATAATCGAGGAGCTACTGCAATAAAACACGTTGAGCTCGAGTCACAAAGAGAATTGTTAATCTGCATTCATGGTCACAGATTTGCGATTCTCCACTTATTCTCAAAACTCAAGAACGCTGAACCTTGGAATACTACTTAGTATGTCCTGTGATTTTTTTTTAAAGGCTGGTATTTCTCCTACGCAACATTGTACATAGTGTTGTACAAATTTCCCGTATGAGTTTGCAAAGCATTAGTGGGATAGGTACCTTTTGACCATAAGCATTTGAAAAACTTGGGAATTTCACAAATAAACAGGAGACGTTCATGAAAGGAATACAATACACGTGTATTTGACCTCGCCAAATTGAAGCACCATACTTCAGTACAAACTAACTGGTTTAATGATTTGTAAAATTCCATGATGGAAAACAAAGAGAGCAGTGTTGCTGTTTTAAAAGAGTATCAATGACACTCCGAAACCAATAGCATGAGGTATATACCTCTAATGGTTTTGGAGATAGATAATCCGATTTGTTTTTCATTAATAACATTTTCTTTGTTTATTTTAATTTGCTATTACTCCGCAGGGGGAAACAACCCTTACAACGCAACTATTACAACGCACACCGTTACAACGCACACCATTACAACGCAGGATCCGTTACAACGCATGCCTTTACAACGCATGACATTACATAGCAGATGCTATTACAACGCATGCCATTACAACGTAAGTATTGGTAAGTATGTTATTTTTTTAAATCATTTTTTTTTAAATGTAAATTAAATTAATTTAAGTAATAGTATATATTTAGTTTTGGGTTATGGGGTACAGGGGTATTTTTAGGTTTCAGGGCTAGGTATGGGTTTTGGGGTACAGGGGTATTTTTAGGTTTCAGGGCTAGGTATGGGTTTTGGGGTACTGGGGTATTTTTAGGTTTCAGGGCTAGGTATGGGTTTTGGGGGTACAGGGGTAATTTTAGGTTTCAGGGCTAGGTATGGGTTTTGGGGTACAGGGGTATTTTTAGGTTTCAGGGCTAGGTATGGGTTTTGGGGTACAGGGGTATTTTTAGGTTTCAGGGCTAGGTATGGGTTTTGGGGTACAGGGGTATTTTTAGGTTTCAGGGCTAGGTTTGGGTTTTGGGGTACAGGGGTATTAGGTTTCAGGGCTAGGTTTGGGTTTTGGGGTACAGGGGTATTTTTAGGTTTCAGGGCTAGGTTTGGGTTTTGGGGTACAGGGGTATTTTTAGGTTTCAGGGCTAGGTTTGGGTTTTGAGGTACAGGGGTATTTTTAGGTTTCAGGGTTAGGTTTGGGTTTTGGGGTACAGGGGTATTTTTAGGTTTCAGGGCTAGGTTTGGGGGTACAGGGGTATTTTTAGGTTTGAGGGCTAGGTTTGGGTTTTGGGGTACAGGGGTATTTTTAGGTTTCAGGGCTAGGTTTGGGTTTTGGGGTACAGGGGTATTTTTAGGTTTCAGGGCTAGGTTTGGGTTTTGGGGTACAGGGGTATTTTTAGGTTTCAGGGCTAGGTTTGGGTTTTGGGGTACAGGGGTATTTTTAGGTTTCAGGGCTAGGTATGGGTTATGGGGTACATGGGTATTTTAAGGGTTCAGGGTAACGTATTTTTATGGTTCAGTTTTTAAATAAATAATTTTAAATAATTTAAATAATTAATTTTAATAATTTTATTATTTTTTAATATTAGTTCTTTAATAATAATTGTTCTTTTTAAAATAAACTATTTTTTAAAGTATATATATTTAAAAATTAATTATTAAAAAATAATTTAATTTATTAAATTAATTAAATTTTACTAAATTACATTTAAAAAAATAATAATATACTTACCTATACTTACGTTGTAATGGCATGCGTTGTAATAGCATCTGCTATGTAATGTCATGCGTTGTAAAAGCATTCGTTGTAAATGTATCTGCGTTGTAAAAATTGTGTTGTAATGGTGTGCGTTGTAAAAGTTCGCGATGTAACGTCATACATCCCTCCGCAGGAGCTGCTGATCCCAGTGTCTTCATTGCATGTCTACTTGAACATCGACAAGAAAGGAGTGTCCTTCTTGACTGCACACCATATGCTCTTGAACCTTGCTAATGAATAATAGATAATATACTCATGATGGGCTCACTGTTTGTATCGGTTACTTAAATATAATCAACCCAGTCTAAACTTGAATTTTTATCTAGGGTAGTTGTAACAAAGGTTTGAATCCAGTTTTGAAAGTAAAAACAAAAAGTGTGTTTGTTCATAAATACCATTGAATACATTTGAATTTTCAAGGGCGTGGCACCATAATTTACTGAATGGTCTTGAACCAGTATTGTTTATTGAACATGTAGAAATTATAGTTTCCTAACACTTGGAATGTCACAAAATTGTATTGTTTCATTGGTTTGACATTGGTAGTGACAGAGTGGAAATCTAGCGAGCAGCCGAATAGGAAACACATTGTTAGTATATGTTTATTTACGGGACTTGTAAATCTCTAACATCACTCTCCAGTTGCCACGAAGTGCTAAGGAAGGAAAGATTATGAAGTTGTGGAGAAAAAAAAACGAATCAATTGGTATGGTTGCCTTTTGTCTACAAAGCCGCTAAGTATCCTTGCCAACATGGTTGTGTCAATCTGAAATGAGCAAATACAACTTGATGAAACCTTTGAGAAAGGAGGAAGGTACAGTTTAGTAAGGCTCACACTCACATAATGGGTAACTGGTTTTAGTTCTCGAGCTTTAGTTTCTCTCAGTAGGTGAACAGTGAAGCCTAGTAGAACAATTCAGGATTGTGAACAATAAGCAGCAATTGGACGTACTTGCTTATTGTTGGGCTTCAGAGTGGAGGAGCACGAAGGGTGTGCTCCATGAAAAGTTGAATCTTCCACTTAATAAAATGTTGGAGGGAAGTGACAAGCAATATATGTGTTGGGGCATTTTTCGATTTCTTAGAAGTATGGATTGAGGAGGTGTACTTCAGTTATTTTTCCTACTGCTTTTCTTACTAGATGACTTCATTTAGAGTTTCGTTGTGCTATGATGTGTTAACCTCCTCGTGTTGTTGGGGTTTTTGTATCTTGGTGCAATGTCTCTGTTGGTCTTGGTTATGTGGGCATGGAATGACAGGTTTCAATGGTGAATATAAGTGATAAGTAAGTCTGCACTCCATCCAGCTGTGTGTTGTAGATTCATTTCCAGAACTTTGCTAGACTGGGGTTCCTATGGGCTAAAAAGCACGTTAGCTCTAGTTGGGATAGGTAAATAAAGTTGCTATACCTGTCAGCTTTAGGGTGGTCTGCCCCCAAAGTTTTTAATTATTTGCCTCTAAATTTTGCTGATCTGTTTTTGTTTGTTTTAGGACTGTCTGCAGGTTACCACTGCTAATCAGTGCTAAAGTGCATGTTGCATGTGCTTTCTCCCTAAACATGGTTTGATTGACCAATCCACAATTGGCATATTTAATTTACCTATAAATCCCTAGTAAAATGAACTACATGTGCCCAAGGCCTGTAAATTAGATAGTACTAGTGGGCCTACCCCACTGATTGTGCCACCCACTTAAGTAGCCCTTTAAAATATGTCTCAGGCCTGCACTGCAGAGCCTGGGTGTGCAGTTTACACTGTCATGTTGACTTGGCATTTAAAATTCCTTGTCAAGCCTTAAGCTCCCCTTTTTCACATATGTCACCCTAAAGGTAGGCCTTATGCAGCCCATAGGGCAGGGTGCTATGTAATTAAAAGGTCGGACATGTACGTTCATGTTTTACATGTCCTGGTAGTGAAAAACTCCCAAATTCATTGTTCACTACTGTGGGGCCGACCTGTCCCGTAGGTTAACATTGGGGATTCCTTTGTTACATACAATAGGTGTAAATTCCACTTGGAAGTTGCTAGAGCTGTGATGTTTAGTGCTTATGGTATTGCAATAATACATCCACTGTAATGATAAAGTTGAATTTATCATTACAATTTAAACATGCCACTTTAAGAACGATGGCATTTTTCTGCTTTTATCCCTGTGTGCCTGCTGCCGGCCTCCAATACACATCTGGGGTGAGTGACAGCTGAGCCTTGTGCATTCCCTCTAGAAAGCCACATACAAAGGTAGCTTAAGTGTGACTGATGGGCCATCCACACGCTAATAGGACATTCTGGGGAGGTCGGGAGGGAGGAGCTTTGCACAGCCTTGCAATGACACCACACAAAGGACTGCCTACCTCCCTGTAGTGAGCCTGGAGCCAGAGCAGTAAGGAAGGATCTCTGTGCACTTCAAAACACCACTTTGAAGCCTCCCTCATTTCAAAGGCACCATTGGGTATAAAAACTGGACTTCTGACCCAACTAACTGAGTACACTTATGGAACTGTAAATACTCTGCCAGGAAGTAGAACTGCTGTGCTGATGAAGGACTGCTGCTTGGCTGGATTGCTGCTCTGGAAGGACTGATTTTTGCTGTACTGACCTGCCTGCTGCCTGATGTCCTCCTTGACAGGGTGAGAAGGACTCGACCTGCACCACTTTAACCCAAAGTTACTTCAAGGGCTTGTCCGCTTGCCTCCTGTTGGAGGTCTCTGGTCACAATGACTTCCAACTACTCTGCAAACAGCAACCTGACTTGGTCATCTGAGAGTCTTGCCCTACCAAGTGCGCTTGTCTTGGGCAGCAGACTGCAGACACAGCCACTGACACCTGCATCCTGTGCTGTCCTGTTCCTACATCACTGCGGGACCCTGGCTGGACAGAGGCAAACGCCTGGTGGTGTAATGGAGTGCCAACTCACACATAGTGCGTGAAGGTGTAGCTCACATCAAGCTGCAGCTCACATCAAGCTGCTAATCCGCCGAACCATATAAAGAGCAACATCTGCAGGATGTGATGTTGAGACAGGGTGCCATAAGCAACTATACTGTATACACGGGTGCAGGGTGTACTGTTACCCCCACATTTGCAACACTGGGAAAATGGGGGTACAATTAACTGAGACTGCTTGTGACTGGCTTATCTGAGAACCCAGCCTGATGCTCTTCGCAGACTTCCCTGCTCTACCTCCAGGGCAGGAAAACACGCTGGGCATTGTTGAGATGAGTGGCGCCTACTCCACAACACTGCGAGGATCCTTGTTGTGTGCCACGCCCCCCGGATCCCAGAAATTTGGGGGAAAACAAAAAAAAAAAAAAAAAAAAAAATTAGAGCAATCTGAGCGACTGCACCTGGCATCGCTGTTATAGCATACAAACAGACACTCCGATCCCTCTCTTTAACGAGCCAACGTGACTGTTGTAGTGGTGGATGGGCCTGTGCTGAAGACTGCGGTGTCCTGGGAGTCCTGTGGCTTGAGTTGGGGGTGCTGCACCGTGCCCCACCATCTTGCCTGAGGGGTTTCGCAGAGATATATACAGTCACCCTGTGTTTCTGACCGCCGACGCGGGGTGAGCCACCGAGTCCTTCTCTACCTAGCTCCCACGCTGCTATAGGACGCCAGTCGGGCAATAGCAGATACTTGGTGGCACAGGTGAACATACTGAGCACCGGGCCATATGCGGTGTGCTGAGGAAAGGCCCTGATGACCCACTGATCGGCCGCACTTGCTGCAGAGGGATGACTTCTGGCAGTGCCAAAACACCCAACAGAACCATCACTGAGTTGTGATGTACTGACACCTGTTCCTAACTTCAACACTGAGGATCTAGAGAGGGCAAGCAACTGGTGAAATTTACGACCAGCCTTTTGCAGGGCCCAGCCTGCTTATCATCATAGTGGTCTCTGCTCCATCTCCATGACTGGTACACATGCTGGGCAGTATTGTTGCGAGCTGCATTCTCTCTCCAGCGGTGCGGGAATATTTGTCATGCACAGCGGTCTCTGACATCGCCTGCCCATGAAAAACTGAACGGACAGTCAGGCCTTGGTCACAAGATTCGAAAAATGGACCGGGGACAGCCCCAGCTCGCGTTTGAGCTTAGAAAATCCAGCAAGACATGGCAGCATGCCAGCTCGGATTCTGAGGTAGACAACCCCACAGACAGTCTGGCTGCAATTGAGAAAGCACTTAGCGCGGTCCAAAACAGTCTCCCGAGCATCAATGGAAAGATAGACAACCTCAATCTGAGAATGGACCATATGTCAACCAAATTGGACAAACACGCTCTGCGGCTCGGCGAGGCAGAAACAAGTATTTTGGACACCGAGGATGGCCTACAACAAGTGACCACAAAGACACTGAACATGGAGAGAGTGCTTGAGGTGATACAGGCCAAGAATGAAGACCTTAAGGCCTGCTCGAGATGCAACAACTTCCCTAACTGTTAGACCACCACCTGGGATGCCTCTGCATCCTATAATTGCCCGTCTTGTCAACTACTGAGACTGTGATACAATACTTGCTTTGGCCAGAGATAAAGGAACAATTACCCACGAGGGCAACAATCTGGTCTTCCATCCAGATTTCACCACGACGGTGCAAGCATCGCGAAAGGCATTTTAACTGGCAAAGAAAATATTGATGCCTGAGAAAGTTCCTTATGCAATGCTATATCCCGCCTGCCTGTGTGTCGAACTTAATGGCAGATCGAGAATCTTCACTACACCTAAAGATGCGATGGACTATGCAAAATCACTGAAACGTAAAGCCAAGACTTCTCCCAATCTAGAGGAAGATGGCACTGATGCAGCATCAGGAAGCACCTGGAATGAAACTAAGGGCTATCGTAAAGGGCAATTACTCCTCCTGATGCGAGCGATCCTGCTTGCTGAGGCCTGGCGCTCGGCCAACAGCGGCTGGGTGACCTACACTTGTACTTGGCAGATAAGGTCTAACTATTATCCACATAGTTCACAACTGTTCATACTGTTAGCTAAGATGTGTGTTTTCTCTACTGTATAGGGAGGGAACTGTCAATACTTCACTTTGGTCACCTCCCCTTTTATCTGAGAGAGTTACGGTGCTTCTGCGCCCCCCCCCCCGCGGGTGTTCCCCACTGAAACAATGGGATGGCTTTGGCAGGTTGGGGTTGCTGAAGTGGGTGGGGGGCATGAGTGTGTGGGGGGTTAGAAGGACTGGTTTGTTGTGGCTAATACGTGCTGAACAAGTCAATTGCAAGGCCTACAGAGTTACTGAGAGTCTGGATTGTGTTGTTTATCATATGTTACGATCCCAGGGTCATGATGGGTCATGAAAACATTGTCTGCTTGATGTGGAATGTGCGTGGGCTCAATACCTCAAAAACAATAAGGCAGCCGCTAGCCTACCCGGATCGCCATAATGTCAACATTGCATTTATTCAGGAAATGCACCTCACACCCTACAGAGTAGCACACTTGGGTGCTGGATGAGCGGGCTACCAACAGACTTCTTCATATTCCTCATACGCTCAAGGAGTTATTACCCTCATAAAGAGGAATCTACCCTTCACTCTGATAAAAAGTTGAACAGACAATGCTGGAAGATGCGCCATAACTCATGGCAAGGTTGCAGGGTCCCTTATGACACTGGTAAATGTGCATGGTCCCAATGTAGACAACCCTGAGTTTTACAGCATATATTTTCCGCACTGCGAGAATGGCCGGAGTCTACCATACGGTGGGGGAGACCTGAATACCCATTTAGATCCACGGAAGGACAAGTCAAGCGGAGTAGGGGGATACTCTCCAAAAGCGGCGGGAGACATTAATGCAGGAATGTTGGAGTTCACTCTATGGGATGTATGTCGCCTGTGTAATACAATCTCAATGGTGTGTACATATGTCTCGTCCACCCATGCCAGTTGGTCCCGGTTGGACTACTGGCTAATGAGTGACACTAGTACAACCTGGGTAACAGACATAGAGACAATCTCCAGGACATTTTCAGACCATAATCATGTTAGGCTTGTACTCCAAGTCCCACAAGCCTATTCACGACAATTCACATGGCGATTCCGTAGTGAGGCCTTACTTGATCCTCTCTTTACACAAACTATGCGAGAGGCGATAACACAATATTTTGAGATCAATAAGGGGACAGTGTCTAGCACAGCTTCCCTTTGGGAAGCCTATAAAGCAACAATTCGGTGACTGTGCATTGGCATGACCGCAGGTATCCTAAAAGATATTTGGGGGCAGTTGTCACAGATGGAGCGCACCCTGCAGGACCTTGAGAGGGACTATGAGTGATCCCCTAATCATCACTTGTTGCCCAAATAAAGGAACACATCACCAAATACAACTCATTAGCGGAAGAGGAGGTCCGTTACTTATCCAAACGTCACACTGCCCGTGCATATGGAGAGGGTGGAAGACCGGGCGACACCTTAGCTATGAGGATCAAGACTAGAGAACACACGCACACCATTACTAACATGATCAACGGGACGGACCATTACTCAGCTGGAGATATAGTAGGTCAATTTAGGGCAGCATACGCAGATATGTATGCATAAAAAACCAACACACCGACTACAGATCTCCACGCCTATCTGTCGGACGTTGCCGTAGCATGGTTATCGGATACCCACAGAGAATACCTATGCCAATCCATCACAGAGGACGATATCAAAATGGCAATCAGATCCTTGCCGAATAAAAAAGCCCCAGGCCCTGATGGGCTTACCCTAAAATTATACAAAGAGTTTGCAGAGGAGCTGACACCCTACCTCCTTGAAATGTACACAGAGGCCTATGAGGCTGGCGGTCTCCCTGCAACCCTACGTGAGGCCCTTATCATTACCTTGCTTAAAAAAAGACAAGCCACGCAACCGGTGCGATTCCTATTGCCTACTTTCACTCATAAACAAAACTGTTGGCGAAAATATTGGCGACCAGACTCGCATCGCTGATGCCCCTCCTGGTGCTGCCTGACTAGTTCGGCTTCATACCGGAGAGAGTTACATTTCACAATCTTCATACACTGTTTGAGATGTACCATATTCTTGATCCAGAGATGCTGGCGGTGGGCGTGATGCTTGATGCAGCCAAGGAGTTTGACTCAGTGGAATGGAGCTATCTGTTCCGCATCCATGAACACATGGGCTTTCTACCACTGTTTACCAACTGGATCAGGCTGTTATATGTTGCCGTGGGGAGCCTGTTCTTTGTCAATGGCAAAGGCAAGCTCTATGTGTTTTTAAATACCCCTCACACACTAAGAATCCCTTAGTGTCATGCTTCATCATGGGGGTCTTCCCGTCCCTCTACGGGGCGGGGCATGCTGCGACCTACGAACTACGCGGGAGCACTTAGTTGTTGGGAATAGGCTATGTGAGGTGTGTGGGAAATGTGGGTGATAAGGGATGTGTAGGGACTTATGTGTAGGAATAAAAAATTAAAAAAAAAATTCTGGCTAGTAGAAAAAATCATGTATTCCCTTCTCTAGCTGAAAATGTTAAAAAGGGGGTGGTAGTAGGGCTGTGATACGCCCTACTTGGTCGACATGTTTAATAAACAGTCCCCTACTGTTTACTCATCAGGACCTAAGGTAGTCCCAACTAAAAAATATATTCAAGTAACTCACTAGGTTGTATGCCTATTGTCCTAAAATAAAGTAGCAAAATAGGCTACTCTATTTATTGTGAGGGTTTGAATGGACCCTTAAATTCTGAAATAAAGGACCTGGTTCGGTCTCTAGGAAGGAAAAAGGAGGAAGAAAAAAGAAAAAAACACAAATATTCACATAAATGTTGGTACATTAATTGACATAACAATGATCAGTTGTCACGTGTTAGTCTCAATTACCCTGTGGAAAAAACAACGTGATATATTTTTCATGATATATTTTTCTATCTCATTCCTAACGTTTCGTGCTGTGTTTGGCCATGATGCACAACACAGAGAGGTAGTGGCATAGTATTGCTCTATGGTATTGATACATTGTATCGCGAAATTCACGTCTCACACACACATAAAAAACTCAAAACACTCTCGTTGGCAGAAGGAACGGGGATAAAAACAGCCGCGTTTGCGAGGCCAAAATGTCAATGGTAAAAACATGGTGTACATATGGTTAGCGATCATGTTAAAAAGTCTTAGCCATGAATATACATACATAAATGTGGAATCAAGTGTGCCCCATGAGCCCCATTATCAATTTTTGCCTTTGGAAATATTGTTGTCTCTGTTCTGAATATTGTCTGGTTCTAGAAGATTTGCATTTTAGAGATACCAGGGTGAGGAGTGGCACGTCGAGTTTTAGTGTCATGTGCATTTTCTGTGATTCAACTGATGGTGCATTTTGGGTAACTGAGTGCAGTAAAGTGGGAGCGTTATACGGAATGCATTAGCAATCCTGGGCATGAGGTGCCGAGTCTAGCACGTGTTAGTTGACACGTGATAATTCACCTGGGGATAGTTGAAGCAATAAAAGCGAGGTGAAGCTAGCAATAGGTAAGCTGCCTTGGCTATGGTGCAAGCAGAAGCATTTTGCGGTGTTACCGTGTGATGGAAAAAAACTGGGTGAAATAAGAGTGCAGATTTCATCATAATGTTTTATTTGGAGACTGACGAATATTTGTCACGGTAAGCCCATTGCAGAGATTGTGACTACATAATATGCAGTTTAAACTGGAGGGGATGATCAGGCACCATGAACTAGTTAACATACTACTGCTGCTCAGTTTTCAGAAATACGAGTTGAATGGGTAACAGGGGCAAGCATAGGTCAACGTTAGAATTGAGGCTAAGATGGCCGCTGACCAGGAGTCCTAGGTAAGGGCTCCGGGATTTGGGATCGCCAATTCTGGCATAAATCCCTGAACATACCGACTTTACAGCCCGAGACTTGCCAAGACTGGCGACCTAGGACTCGGAAACAGAAGGAAAAAGAAGATATTGTGATTACCTCCGTAGGAGAGGTAGCAGCCTGGCATCATCCGGACCGAGAGGGGACTCGGGGGCGCCCAGGCGTGGACAGCATCAGCGGACGCCCTGGAGACTGTTGGCGGAGCGGGCGGAGAGCGGAGAACTCTCGGAGCGGTGCTGACGGGGTCCGATCCGTGAGAGGGACGAGGCGGCTTCACCGGGACCCAGGACGGGGTTCGGGGACCGAGCGCAGAGACGAGGAGGTGAGGGCACTCGCGCTGCTGCGGCGCAGCCCCACGGCGCCCAGTCATCGCCCCCCCCAGCCCCCCCCCCCCGCCGCACTTCAAGACAGACCGGGAAAGTGAGAAAGGTCTGCAGTCCGCCCCGCCTGACCTTAAAATGGCGGCCAATGCGGACAAGTAACAAATATACATTTACACATATAGCGCAGAGGATCTGACATAAGTATCCACACACTTGTGGGATAAGTTGAACTAGGCTAGATTAGGTGCAACCAACAGAAAAGCGGAATCCCTGCAAGTTTACATGCAACAGCAATCAATCTAACTTACTAGAGGAAAGCCATGGAAATTGGACCAATCAATGAGGGAAGCTGGACCAGAGAAAGAAGTGGAAAGTGAGAAAGGACTCCCTGCCTGTATAAGAACAAACATAACGGCAGCCATCTTACAAGGATTGTTTTTACACCAAGCATAGAGCAGAACAAATGTCAGCTGGCAAATTAATTAATAAGCACTCTGAAAGTACAACTACTAGAGGTAAATGAGGAATAATTATGGAAAAGAGAAGCCTTTTCCAGTACTACTCAGTGAAACTATAATGGAAAAATTCTAGATCTGGGACTAAAAGCAGCAATAAATAACATCAGCAGTGGGGCTACCTGGAATAAAACGGAAAAAGAAACACCATAATAAATGCAGAACGGAGCAAAAATGAGCGAAAGATACCCAGAATCTACTGGCTTGAGTGCCCAGAGTATAAAATACCCCAATAATTTAACTAAAAATGCAGCTAAGAAGTTTAAACACGACTACCTGAGAAAAAACCCGGACATACTATTCGCAGACCTATACTTTAATGCAACTAATGGTACGAAAATGAATGACCTCATATTCTATACATCCAGAGCAGCTAAATGGCGCAATGCCTTCACTAGGATGCTTACCATAAAAACTACGAAAAACATTCCTCACGGCTTAAAAATGTCAACCGCACCATCACAAAGATGCAGAGCCGAACTTAACATCACGATATATAAATCTGGAGCAGTGCTGATACAAGCAGCAAATCGAGATCTAGAGAGATTTGCCAAGACTTTCCTATCGATAAAAGACTCAATGGACGACCCGAGTAATCAACTTCTCCTAACCCCACCAATAGACACTCTAGACACTCACGATGTCACAATCAGAGGCGCAATTAGAACCAGGAGCCATCATACGCCGGCGTCAACACTAGCGACTACCCAGGTAAAGTTAACTGGTCTAGTAAGGCCTCTACCAGAGAACACGACTAGAAGAACTGAGAGGTCTACCTATCAAACAAACAAAGAACAAAATCAGCGCCTTAGAGAAGAATCGCCCCTACTCCCGAACCATGAGACCCCTCAAGTAGATCATACACTGGCAGTGAGGGTAGCGCCACCTAACAACCAGGAGTGGGATGAGACTGAAGAGGGTGAGACAGTGAGGATAGCGCCACCCAACAACCAGGAATTGGATGAGACAGAAGACATCAGCCTTCCTACATCCCAAACCCTCGCCAGCACTATACCAACTTCGTACACACCTACATCAACAAACGAACTCCCAACAACACAGGACCTATCTAACTCCATCAACCTCCCTACACCTCACGCTAATACAACACCAGCGGCTAACAGACCCTCAACCTCTAACACGATCCTACCAACTCAGAACATATCCAGCACCAACGACACACCTAATGGAGATGGAATAGACAATCAAAAAGAGAAGATAAAGAAAATGGCAGCGCAACGAAGAACCGTTCCAAAAAGGAGAAGAGTTGAGCGGATGTACAGATCGGCCGCCCCAAAGAAACCCCACCAGAACAAGAAGGACTTTAATAAGCTTCAGAAACTTGTGAGCAAGCTAACACAAGCCACTATGAATACCGTACAGGCGATAGAAAAAATCGAAGAGAGGACGGCGAACATTCACGCCAAAGTCACGGATATCCAAAATCTTGTACATTCCTCACACAGAAAGAGCATCGAGGCGAACATGCGTTTAAAACAGAGAGACAACCGACCAGACAGGACGGAATCATTATCTAAAGAGGAAACGCTGGCCTTAATCCGAACATATGACCTATCGGACCACAAGGAGGAAGAGAGAATCCAAACAGTCCCACTAGACGTTAACAGAACAGCGAGAAAAAACGATAGAACATCCAACCCCCACAATTTACAGCACATACAGCTAACACCAAACGAAGCCGAAAATGTGAACGCTAGTAAAAAAGAAAAACATCTATCCTGTCTACTACTCAACTGCCGATCAGCTACCAAACATGCATCGGACATAGCGGACCTCATCCTCAACAAGGACATCGACCTGGCAATCCTTACAGAAACTTGGCTTACGGAATCCTCATCCCCAACCATGGATCTATTGATACCACCGCAATTCAACGTTCTGAGACTGGATAGACACGGAAAGCTAGGGGGAGGGATAGCCTGTATTCATCGATCTGACATAGAGGTTAAACAAATTCAGGCCGACCCACTTGAATCCTGTGAGTATCTTGGTCTTAACATAAGATCAACTAACACTCAATGGTGCAACCTGCATACTTTCTACCACCCACCAGGAGATAACACAAAGTTTATAGCAGAGTTAATGGAGATCATAACAGCCAACTCTAACGACGCTGCCAATAACATATTCCTAGGCGACTTCAACCTGCATTGGGAGAACTGCAATGACAAACTGGTCAACATGCTTAAAGGTTTCCTCACTGAACTAAACCTCACTCAAGCGTGCACACTGCCCACACATTCTAAAGGAGGGACGTTAGACTGGATAATCTCAAGAAACAAAGTTGCAACAATCCACTCCATAACACCATGTGACTGGTCTGATCATCACGCCATAACTTTCATGATACCCGCAACGAGAAAAGGTAGGACCAGGCAACCTGTCAAGACCAAAAAATGGACTCGAGACACAAAAGAAGCAAATATGGAACTACTGGTCGAAAGCTGTGAAAGAGACTTAAAGCCACCCAACAACCTGGAAAAAGTTAACGAACTGACGGAACACTACATAACAACTGTCGAAAATATCGTTAATAACACCATGCCATTAAAATTGAAACGAATCTCAGAAAAGACTAAAAACCCGTGGTTTAACGAAGCACTAAATGAAGATAGACGCAAATTGAGAATGGCCGAAAGAAAATGGAGGCAACACCCATCATCTCCTGAACTGGAAGCCCTCAGAAAAACAAGGAAACAATATAATAAAAAGATCATCAACTCAAAAAAGGAATTTATAAGAGCAGAACTGGATAATGCCAAAAACAGGCCACGAAAACTATTTCAAATCCTAAAGGAGCAATCAAACAAACTAGCCAAAACAGTGCAAGAAAATTCAAAAACATCTCTAAGCTGTGATGATTTCTCCACATTTTTCACCGAAAAGGCCAAAGCACTCGAAATAGAGCTTAAAAACTCGGCGTTGAACCTTCCCAACGAACCTTGGTCTACTAACGATGCCAACTCTACAATGGATTGCACTAAGGCAAAAAACAAGGCGAGCTGGGAAACATTCGAACTGTACGACCAACACACGATTGCCAAGACGCTCTCAGGAATCAAACCTAACAACCACCACCAAGACCCTCTGCCTGCAAAATGCGTAAATGAAATCAATCACATCCTGATTCCAATATGGACCGAAATAATAAATGCGTCACTGTCACAAGGGATCCTTCCAGACTGCCTAAAAACAGGTCAAGTCGTTCCCATAATCAAAAAACCCACAGCAGATACATCAGATCCAAATAACTTTCGCCCAGTGACCAACATCCCTTTACTGGCCAAGTTGACTGAGAAATGTGTACAGAACCAATTGAGCCAACACATCACCAAATTCTCCTTGCTAGATGAATGCCAATCAGGATTCAGAGCAGGGCACAGCACTGAAACAGCGATTCTCCACATTACTGATGACGCATTACAGGCCATTGACCAAAATCAAGCATGCTTACTGATTCTCCTTGACTTGTCATCGGCATTTGATACGGTAAATCATGAAGCATTACTGACCAGGCTACAGGACAGGATGGGAATATCGGGGATAGTGCTGAAATGGTTCGAGTCCTTTTTACAGAACAGAACACAGCGCTTCCTGGTTAACCAATCAATCTCCCTTCCTTGCCCTACCACAATTGGAGTCCCTCAAGGATCGACATTATCCCCAGATCTGTTTAACCTATACGTCGAGCCACTCACAGAAATTCTCCAAAAATCTCAAATATCCTATCACATGTATGCTGACGACACGCAAATTTACGTAAAGATCGGATCCATAAAAGAATTGGAATTAATGAATGAGACACTAAAAATGACACTTCAATGGTTAACGGCAAACCACCTGAAGCTGAATGCACATAAAACAGAGTTCCTACTAATCTCTCCACCAAAGAGGAATACAGAAATAATGGAATGGATGAAAGTCGTGACTGCGCTAAACTGCACCCCAACCCTTGTCAACTCAGCCAAATCTCTAGGAATCATCTTAGATGAGAATCTAGACATGAAAGCCCACATTAACTCAATGGCGAAAAGTGCCCGCTTTCACTTGAACAACCTAAGAAAATTGAAACCATTCATCACAGAGTCAGACCTCAAATTGGCAATCCAATCCTTAGTTATCTCGAGGATTGAATATGGGTGCACCACCTTGGCTGGATTACCAAAAATGTCCACAGCACCATTGAAAGCCTGCCTTAACGCTGCAGCAAGACTTATCACCGGAACTAGGAAATATGACCATATATCCCCGCACCTGAAAGCATTAAACTGGCTACCATATGAAGCAAGAATCCAAATGAAGATAGCATGTATCACACATAAAGCATTACACGACAACACCCCAAGATATCTAGCAAAGAAAATTCAGTTGTCCGGTGGCAACCGACCATCTAGGAGTGCTGGGGAGCTGCTACTACGACCAGCCTTCTTCCGAAAGAAAAAAACCTATGACAGAGCGTTCTCAGGAGCGGCCCCCAGAATATGGAACTCACTCCCTCCAAACATCAGGAAGATCCATAATCTGGTAACATTCAAACGGGAAGTGAAGAGCCTGCTGATGAATAGATACATTACTTAGCGAAGATCACTGATCATGGATCTGCTATAATACTGCCTTAGTACAGATCATGTACGCCATCAAAATGGGGGGCACAGACAATACTATAATGGAATACGTATCCTATGATATGGGAACAACCCAAAGGCCAATAGGAATGGAGATTTGATTGAACAGGAGAACAGCATCTTTCATGAACTTATACCGTGCTACCTCATACATGAACGTGCTACCTCATATTTGTTATATATACATGTTTTGTTTTTATTTAATCATAGCATATTTACTTATGCTAACGTCACATGTGTTACAAATATATATGTCATCTACCTCACTGCGATTGCTTGCTAACTGCTTATACATATGTTAACCTTGTTTCCTTTTCTTATTTCATGTTAAGCGCTCTGATACCCACGGGTCTTGTTCGCGCTATACAAAACTTTATAATAAATAAATAAATAAATACATAGAATTGATGGTAGTAAAAACAGACACATGTTACAAACTGCAGGTAGGGGCACTTACCGAAGCAAACAGTTGTATATAAACATGAGTGCTTGTAGCTTGTTATCATTTTAAAAGCATGTCAATAGCAATCATAGGTGATGTATTATTATATTTTTTATTATAGATACCCCAGAAGAAGGGTTTTTACCCGAAATGCATTGGGTGTTTTTCAATAAAGCGTGACATCTGGAAACATGCATCATTCCTGTGCTTATTTAATAAACATGGAATTGAAATAAAGTTGAGTAAAATGAATTGAAGAAAACAAAAGATTAAAGAGGACAAAATGAAATGGATAACATTGTGGAATAAATGGAGAGTTTTATGGATTTAATTAATTGGATTTGTTTTGAAAACAATGGCTGTGCAGCTTGATGGGGATCGGAATGTGGTGCCCTTGTGTTCTTTCTACTTTGGCAGCGCAATTGGACAGAGCACAGAGCAAGCGAGCACGCCTACCAGGTCGAATTGAAAGAGTACATGAAATGAGGTTTACATTGATAATTGAGCATATAGGTGTGCATCTCACTATCCTGTATTTGTAAGGGTATTTTAAAAACACACAGTGCTTGCCTTTGCCTTTGACAAAGAACAGGATCCCCACCCACTGTTTCTTCGAAAAAATAAAAAACTAACCATTCTTTTACTTTATCACATCGATAGAATCCCATTGTTTATATACGTATTCAGGGAGGGTGATTCTATCACCATTACCTCTACACTTCCTTTTTGTTTATTTAATGTTATATGTTGCCCCCACGGCGTGGATTCAAAATGTTGGAATAACTTCGGATCCCATCTCCATAGGCAGAGGTACTAGACAGGGCTGCCCCCTCTCGCCACTCATATTTTTGTCCTGGAGCCTCTGGCCTGTATTATCCAGCAGCGACATAGGGCATCAGTGCTACAGTTCTCCCTCCGTCCAATGAACATCTCTCTATATGCAGACAAATGCTGCTATTTAAAAGGGAGCCACAGACCTTTTGATCTCCAGTACTGAGAGAATACATTCGCTTTGGCCAATCCTCTGGCCTTACTATCAATTGCTCCCAGTCGGTGGTTGTCCCGCTCACTATTAGCACCTCTTCCTGTGAGCTGGAGTTCCCTCTGCTTTGGGAGACAGAGCCGGTAAAATATCTGGGAGTGTGGGTACATCAGGACCCAGATTTTGTAATCAGCGAAAATGATGGTACTGCCAGCACAAAGCTCGAACAACTGGTGGACAGCTGGATACACTTACCATTATTATTAGCAGACTGGATGGCGCAGGTTAAAATGGTCATCCTACCCAAACTCCTCTACATTTTCAGCACCATTCCCAGAACACTGCCTATGACTTTGTTTAAAACGATATGCACGCTTATAATTAAGCTGATATGGGGGCAAACAAGCTTGTGTGTGTCTTGCGACTCTTACCCTTGACTGCAGCAAGGGATGCCTCAGTGTGCCTGATGTATACCTCTATTATCTCGGTGCACAGGCTCAGTATGCTTTTTACAGGTACTGCACTCATGACTTTGTCCCATATGTGGCTGTGGAGGATGGCGACGCCCATCCTGTCCCTTTAAGATCTGTACTAGCTCACACAAATAGGGGAACTCCCTGCTCAGCGATCTACACAGTAGCTACTACCATCGCTGCTTGGCAGGCATTGGGTTTTAGGGCAGGCAAACCTCCGATATACTCTTTGCTACTGCCTCTAGCACACCATGCTGGGATCTCAGTCACACAGGAGATAATCGCAATGCGTACTCTTGCCTGAGCAGGTGTTGTAGAAATGCAGAATTTGTTCCCTGGTAGTAGATTCATACAACAAGAGGATCTTGGTACATACAAAATCAGACTCCTTTGTTCATCTTTACTATTCACAGGCTTCGCAAAGCACTACAGGCACGCTACCCCATGATCCCAGCAGAACCCCGACGCTACAATCACTACATATACTACTTACCAGCCCTACACAACACAAACTGGCGAGAGATGATGTTCCACCAACCCAATTCAAACATATGGAGCTCTTGAACAAAAAACTGGCCCTGCCATTAACAGTTAAGGACTGTGAACACTGCTGCCAGAAACCGGTCCTCGGAAGCTTGTTTCCGGTCCAGGGAAGGCATGGCTTGGCAGTTCGTGCTGGACTGTTCCCACGAGGCACAGGGTCAGACTGATTTGCATATGGCCATGTCTGAACTGGGGTGGCAGAGTGGGCTAAAGAAAGGTGATGGATTAAACCCAGATCTGTTGACTGGGTGTAGTGTTTGATTGGTTCAGATGCTCCGTCCATCACCACTCCCTTTTGTACCACTTTGTTTGCCATAAGTTGGCAGGGTATGCTCAGACGTGAGTCCCTTGCTCACTTTGGCACTGGATTCAAGCAAGCTGGGCTGAAGACGGCTGAAATGCCAGAAACCGGTCCTCGGAAGCTTGTTTCCAGTCCAGGGAAGGCATGGCTTGGCAGTTCGGGCTGGACTGTTCCCACGAGGCACAGGGTCAGACTGATTTGCATATGGCCATGTCTGAACTGGGGTGGCAGAGTGGGCTAAAGAAAGGTGATGGATTAAACCCAGATCTGTTGACTGGGTGTGAGTGTTTGATTGGTTCAGATGCTCCGTCCATCACCACTCCCTTTTGTGCCACTTAACTACGGCACTAATTTCCAATGGCAATCTCAGAATAATACATATCAAATACCTGCACCAAGTCTACCACACGCCAGCAAAAGTACACAAATGCGGTCTTCGAGAACACGATAGGTGGAAATGTTGCAATACCTCAGGGGCGGATTTATGGGACCTAGCATGGGAGTGCACTAAAGTGGCGAAATATTTGTTAGAGGTAATAAACATGCAAAATGACATGACAGTCCTACTCATTGACTACACACCGCAGGTATATCTATTAGGCTTTCTCATGACTCTGAAGGGAACTATGCGCAGATTAGTCCAAGTAGCGTTATTGCAAGCCTAGCGTAGAGTCTCTCTGTGGTGGGAGAGCTGTGTATGTCCCACGCTTATTGGTTGAAGTACCTGGTGTGCTGTCATGAAACTTTGGTTTGTTAGGCAGAAGAACTGCCCACCATTTCTAGACCCAAGGATATCTGGGAGTGTCAGGCGAAGTCTTCCTCAGGGTCTGTCGTGAAGTAATAAGGACCCACCTCTCGATACCTCCAATTCCGAATGTAGTAAATACACAGAATCTTGGAGTGATCAAGCGGGGGGGGGAAGGGAATTAGGAAGGGAACAGCAGGGAAGGAGATCTGAAAAGGAAAAGTTAGCAACACACTCTTCTTGTTGAAAGTCTGTTTCTTGACCTTTAACCCCAAACCGGGTTTTTACATAAATACAAGATAATAAACTTATTATCATTAGTTTTCAAAAGGTTTCTTGTAATTCAAAGCATTCCACAATTTCCTATTCACAAATCCGTTTATTCCTTTGGTTGCGAATAGCGACAGATTCTTCCCTCAAAAGAATTAGAAATATGCTTTAGTAAATTGTCTCCTTTACCAAAGTTGTAGGGATTGCATAACATATCACACAGTTACTTGTTTTCATATACTCAGAAAAAACCTCCTTTACGCAAAATATCTCAATTCTGAACAGCGCCAAAAATCACAATATTACCCCTTGTGAATACGCGACACAATAAGCTATGCACTACACGTATATCATGTAACAACCATTGCCAGCAATGAGAAACATTACAAGTGCCAAGCAGAACATGAATGAAGAGCCAAAGATCTTGTGTAATCAAACACTTAATTAGTATTTAGATTAAACCTTAAACAGAAATCAGGAATTTTACCATTTAGTTTAATAAAGCGCAGTTTACTCTGATTTCTTCTGCCTACCTGCAGAGTACGACCTACTCTGCTTTCTGTGAAGGTCTCTATCTTCTCTGGACTCACAGGATGGTTAAACTCCCAAAGGATCAGCAAAACGGAAGGAAGCTGGAACTGACACACCCCCTGGATTCCTCACCGAAAGCCTCCGATGACGATCTCCTCCCAAGGCCTGGATCTGCAAAGGCAATGAACACGGAGCACAAGAAACCACCTGCTGCCTCTCAGAAAGCACTAGAATAGTGAGCACAGGAGACAGGGCGCGGTCGCGTAGGATAACGTGCCTACGGCGCTCACGCATGCGACCAGGCTACCAAAGCTCACGCATTAGGCGGACGCTTCCGACATGCCAAACCTCACGCATTAGGCGGAATAGCATTAAACAGCAGTTTAAGGACAGGCAGCCTGCACAGACATTCTAACAGGGATGCAAGACAGATGCACAAGCAGGCCTAGCGCACATCAGCCACCGACGCCCACCCAAGGACGACAGATGCATTTTGCCACACGGGAACCCCCGAATGCTGAGTGGGGCGGGCCCTAGACCGCAAGCCACCCTAGCCCTGAAAGTACTCCCCCCTCCCAAGAGCGGTCTAGGGCCCGGCTTTAGAGGGTGACGGAGGTGGAAACGGCGTAACAAGCGAGGGGCATGAACATTGACAGCCGGCTCCCAGGAATCATTCTCAGCACCGTACCCCTTCCAGGAGACAAGATACCACAACCTGGAGCCCCGACGTTTAGAATCCAAAATGTCCTGCACCTCATATTCCCAATTGCCATGAACTAAAATTGGTGCTGGACGGGGAGCCAGGTTCTGATTAGCAGGCTTAAGAAGGGAAGTATGAAAGACCGGATGAATGCGCAGGGACCTGGGCAACAACAGTTTGAATGTCACAGGGTTCACCTGACGCAGGACTGGATAAGGACCAATGAACTTAGGTTGAAACATACTCTTATGTTTAAAGTTCAAGTTCTTTGTGGAGAGCCAAACTTTGTCTCCAGGGGCATACTCATGACCTGAACGATGTCTTTTATCATACTGCTCTTTATACTTTCTTTTGCTTTGTAATAAGCGATTTTGAATCTGACGATGAATAGTCTGCATAAGTTGCACAGAGTCTCTGACTGCCGGCACACCACTCCCATCATTGTGTAGAGTCAATGGAATGGTGTTAGGTACATAGCCGTAAAGAGCCTCAAACGGAGAGGATCCGGTTGACGAATGAGGCGAAGTATTGTATGCAAACTCAGCGATCCAAAGTAAATCTAACCAAGATTTCTTAGAGTCCGTAACATAACATCTCAAGTATTGCTTCAAAGTTTGGTCTAGTCTTTCAGTCTGCCCATCAGTTTGAGGATGATAACTGGTGGACGTATTAGAAGTAATCTGTAGATTTTTACACCATTGTTGCCAGAACTTGGAAGAAAACTGAGAACCACGATCTGAAAGCAAAACTGAAGGCAAGCCATGTAAGCGCACCACATGTTGCAAAAATAACTGCGCTAATTGTCCAGCAGAAGGTAATTGCTTACAAGCAATGAAATGTGCATATTTGGTTAAACTGTCCACAACTACTAGAATCACAGTATGTTGATTGATTGGTGGCAAGTCAGTAATGAAATCCAATGAAATATGTTTCCATGGTTCAGTTGGTGTTGGTAAAACCTGCAAAAAACCTTTTGGTTTCGTGTGATCGGATTTAAATCTTGCGCAGACTTCACAATCATTAGCCATCTTCATTACATCCTTCTGCAGCGTAGGCCACCAAAACATCTTTTGTATTTTCTCCACAGTCTTTATGGGGCCTGGATGTCCTGCCATAGGATGTGAATGTAGCCAGTTGAACACAGTTTCCTGTAATTTCAAAGAGGGCAGATATACTTGTTTTCCATGGAAAGGTATTCCTTCTTTGATAGTTTGATCTTTTTCGGGGTTCAACCATAGTTTCCACTGAGAAGGAGGAAAACTTTCATGAATATTCTCCAGAAACTGATCTGCTGAGAGCACACTGATTACCTTGCCAGGATCGATTATAGGTTGTGGTGTCCCTTCAAAGCGATGCAAAGAAGAGTCTTTTCTGGACAAGGCATCAGCTTTCTTATTGTCTTGTCCTGGGCGAAAAGTTACTACGAAATCATACTCAGCAAAGAACATCATCCATCGGAGTTGTCGCGGGGTTAACATTCTAGCTGAACTCATGAACTGTAGATTTCTATGATCTGTATAAACTGTTACAGTAAATTTCGCTCCCATTATGTAGTGTCTCCATTCTTTAAAGGCCTCGAGTATAGCAAGCAATTCTTTTTCAGCTATAACATAGTTTTGCTCTGCGGGATTTAGTTTTCGAGACATGTAAGCAACTGGATGCATTTGACCAGTAGTGTGATGCCTTTGAGAGAGAATGGCTGCAATGGCTACATCAGAAGCGTCAGCTTCAACGATGAAAGGTTCTTCTACGTTGGGATGCATGAGAACGGGTGCTTCAGTAAATGCCTTTTTTAGTTTTTGGAACGCATTTTCAGCTTCTGAGGTCCATTCAAATTTCACCTTCTTCCTCAACAAACGTGTAATAGGAGCCACCACAGCAGAAAAGTGATCAATGAAGCGCCGGTAAAAATTCGCAAAGCCCAAGAAGCATTGTATGTCTCGAACTGATGTCGGAGTAGGCCATTCAGCAACTGCTTTAATCTTCCTGTCAGTCATTTTCATTCCAGTTGGTGTGAGGAGAACTCCCAAAAATTCAACTTCTCGAACATGAAAATCACACTTAGATAGTTTACAATACAAGTTGTGAGACTGTAGAGTGCTCAAAACCTTTTTGACGTGGACTTTATGTTGAGCTTCAGAATCGGAATAAATCAAAATATCGTCTATATAGACGATAACAAAAAGATCCAAAAATTCCTTTAAGGCATCCTTTAGAAAAAACTGGAAAGCCGCTGGGGCATTGCACAGTCCGAATGGCATTACCAAATATTCAAACAATCCATATCGAGTTTTGAAAGCAGTCTTCCATTCATCACCGTGCCTGATACGAACCAAATGGTAGGCCCCTCTAAGGTCCATTTTGGTGTAAATTTCGGCCTTTTTAACTTGGTCCAACAGTACGGGGATGAGTGGTAATGGATATTTATTTTTGACTGTGATTTTATTCAACGCCCTATAGTCGATGCAGGTTCTTAATTCTCCATTTGCTTTTGGAATGAAGAACAACGGAGATGCTGCCGGGGACTTGGAGGGGCGGATGAAACCATTCTCTAAATACTGATCAAGATACTGTCTTAAATGTTGGTTCTCTTTTTCTGACAGAGCATAGATGCGGCAATTTGGGACACTAGAACCTGGTACGAGATCAATTTGACAGTCATAGCTACGATGAGGAGGAAGGAGGGCTGCCTTAGCTTCACTGAAAACCTCTGCGTATTCCTTGTACATTTTAGGTAAAAGTGTTTCTTTTTCTTCTGCTGTGGCCAATTGACTTAAAGTTGGGTTTGAGGTGTTTAGACAAGAAGAATGGCAAAAATCAGACAGAAAAACCAGCTCTCTCTTCCGCCAATCTATGGTTGGATTATGTAGACAGAGCCAAGGCATTCCAAGAATGAAACCATATTGTGGTGCTTGAATAACGTCAAATTGAAGCTCTTCCTTATGCAATTGCTGCTTAGCATCTTCACAGAACATAACGACTTTAGAAGTTTGCATGGTTACTGGTCCTCCAGCTAATATTTTTCCATCCACTGCTTGGACAATTTCTGGAGTCTCTTTTTGTTCACAGATAATTCCCAGGCGTTGGGCAGTTTCTAAGTCCACAAAATTACCTGTAGCCCCTGAATCAACTAAAACTTCCATTTGGCATGTTTCCCGAATTAGCCTGACTTGTACTGCTAATCTGAAATGTGCTTTGTAGTTAGAAACACATGAGTTCACAGAAGGGAAGGCAATGGTACCCAAGAGATCTCCCTTCAAACATCTTGGGCCAACTAGTTTTCCGACTTTTGATCAGTTTTTTCTAGAGCTGCTGACTTACTAGGGTTGGGAAATCTTCCTTTAGGTTTAGTTAGGCAGTCCTTTACAAAATGACCCTTTCGTCCGCAATAAAGACATTGACCATTTTTCCGTCGACTGTCTTTTTCTTCTTTTGACAAAGGTTGTCTTAAAGTCCCAATTTCCATTGGCTCAGCCCCAGCTTCAGAGTTTGCAAATTGAGGTCTGGACTTAGTTTCTGATCTCCAAGTAGGTTTGTCTATTCTTTTTTTATCAGATCTTCGTTCAGAGAGTCTGTGATCTAAACGCAGAGTCAGATTAATCAACTCAGAACACACTGTTGGTTGAGGGTCTATTTGCGCCAAAACATCTTTTAGATCGTCTTTCAAACCCTGATAAAAAAGAGCTGCCCTTTTTTCCTCTGGCCAGGAAGTTTCGGCAATCAGTCTGTTGAAGTGTGATAAATAAGAGACAAGGTCCCTGTTTCCTTGTTTTAACTGAAGCAATTCTCGATCTGCTGATAAGGTCACAGTTCGTCGATCGAAAACCTTTTCAAATTCTTCCACAAAACGTTTCCAATTATATAACAAAGTGTCATCTTGTCTGACCAAAGGAACTGCCCAGTTTGCGGCATCTCCGGTCAAATAAGAAATCAAGAACGCAATCTTAGACTGAGGGGTTGGAAACGCAGCTGGTCTACACGCAAAATGTAATTCAATTTGGGTCAAAAAGATTTGCACCTTGGAGGAATCCCCAGAAAATCGTTCAGGAGCTGCAAGAGGAATCTGGGGAGGAACAGTGACTGCTATGTTCGTAGTTCCCCTACCAGCACCAGTTTCCTGTACATCTTCGGGAAGAGGAGTACTCTGTAGTTGAATATTATCTACCTTAGCCGCTAACAAGGCGGTTGCATTCATTGTTTCTTTTAAATCTGCTTGCATACGCATAAGGGCCGACATTAAATCATTAATGGTAGTCATTATGACTTCACGTACAGACCAGGAGGAATAAAATTCGTGGGCTCACTATTCTGTCAGGCGAAGTCTTCCTCAGGGTCTGTCGTGAAGTAATAAGGACCCACCTCTCGATACCTCCAATTCCGAATGTAGTAAATACACAGAATCTTGGAGTGATCAAGCGGGGGGGAAAAGGGAATTAGGAAGGGAACAGCAGGGAAGGAGATCTGAAAAGGAAAAGTTAGCAACACACTCTTCTTGTTGAAAGTCTGTTTCTTGACCTTTAACCCCAAACCGGGTTTTTACATAAATACAAGATAATAAACTTATTATCATTAGTTTTCAAAAGGTTTCTTGTAATTCAAAGCATTACACAATTTCCTATTCACAAATCCGTTTATTCCTTTGGTTGCGAATAGCGACAGATTCTTCCCTCAAAAGAATTAGAAATATGCTTTAGTAAATTGTCTCCTTTACCAAAGTTGTAGGGATTGCATAACATATCACACAGTTACTTGTTTTCATATACTCAGAAAAAACCTCCTTTACGCAAAATATCTCAATTCTGAATTGCGCCAAAAATCACAATATTACCCCTTGTGAATACGCGACACAATAAGCTATGCACTACACGTATATCATGTAACAACCATTGCCAGCAATGAGAAACATTACAAGTGCCAAGCAGAACATGAATGAAGAGCCAAAGATCTTGTGTAATCAAACACTTAATTAGTATTTAGATTGAACCTTAAACAGAAATCAGGAATTTTACCATTTAGTTTAATAAAGCGCAGTTTACTCTGATTTCTTCTGCCTACCTGCAGAGTACGACCTACTCTGCTTTCTGTGAAGGTCTCTATCTTCTCTGGACTCACAGGATGGTTAAACTCCCAAAGGATCAGCAAAACGGAAGGAAGCTGGAACTGACACACCCCCTGGATTCCTCACCGAAAGCCTCCGATGACGATCTCCTCCCAAGGCCTGGATCTGCAAAGGCAATGAACACGGAGCACAAGAAACCACCTGCTGCCTCTCAGAAAGCACTAGAATATTGAGCACAGGAGACAGGGCGCGGTCGCGTAGGATAACGTGCCTACGGCGCTCACGCATGCGACCAGGCTACCAAAGCTCACGCATTAGGCGGACGCTTCCGACATGCCAAACCTCACGCATTAGGCGGAATAGCATTAAACAGCAGTTTAAGGACAGGCAGCCTGCACAGACATTCTAACAGGGATGCAAGACAGATGCACAAGCAGGCCTAGCGCACATCAGCCACCGACGCCCACCCAAGGACGACAGATGCATTTTGCCACACGGGAACCCCCGAATGCTGAGTGGGGCGGGCCCTAGACCGCAAGCCACCCTAGCCCTGACAGGGAGCTACTAGTATAATATCTTCATTCAATCACCCAATCAATCAGAGTACTTGTAAAGTGTGCTACTTACCCGTGAGGGTCCCAAGGCGCTGAAGGAGGGGTAGTGCTGCTAATGCTCGAAGAGCCAGGACTTGAAGAGCCTTCTGAAGGTGAGTAGGTCTTGGGTCTGCCGTAAGTGGGTAGGGAGGGTGTTCCAGTTCTTGATGGCGAGGTAGGAGATGGATCTGCCGCCGACGGTCATCCGTTGGATGCGGGGGACTGCGGTGAGGGTGAGGCTGGCGGAGTGGGGGTGTGGAAGCATAGTCTGCTGTTCAGGTAGGTTGGTCCGGCGTTGTGGAGTGCTTTGTATGAGTGGGTGAGGAGCTTGAAGGTGATCCTCTTGTCAACGGGGAGCCAGTGTAAGTCTCTCTCAGTCGGGCGGAGGCGTTTTGGATGCGTTGTAGTCATCGTAAGTGTTTGGCTGGGATTCCTGCATAGAGTGCATGGCCGTAGTCTAGTCTGCTGCTGACAAGGGCCTGTGTCACCGTTCTTCTTGTTTCAGTCAGGATCCACTTGTAGATCCTGCGGAGCATGCGGAGTGTGTTGTAGCAGGAGTAGGACACGGCGTTGACCTGCTTAGACATGGAGAGGGAGGAGTTGAGGATGAAACCTAGGTTGCGTGCATGGTCGGTGGGTGTTGGTGCAGTTTCCAGTGTAATCGGCCACCAGGAGTTGTCCCAGGCTGAGGGGGTGGGTCAGAGGATGAGGACCTTCGTCTTGTCCGAGTTCAGCTTCAGACGGCTGCTCCTCATCCAGTCGGCGACAGCCTGCATTCCCTCGTGGAGGTTGGTTTTGGTGGTGTGTAGATCCTTTGTGAGGGAGATGATGAGCTGGGTGTCGTCGGCGTAGGAGATGATGTTGAGGTCATCATGGCGCGCCACTTGTGCGAGGGGGGCCATGTAGACGTTGAACAGCGTTGGGCTCAGGGATGAGCCTTGGGGGATGCCGCAGATGATGTCAATGGCTTTGAATCGGAACAGTGGGAGGTGGACGCTTTGAGTTCTTCCTGCGAGGAAGGACGTGGCCCAGTCGAGAGTCTTCTCTTGGATTCCGGCTTCTGGAAGGCGTGTCTTTAGATGGCAGATCGTGTTGAAGGTGGCTGACGGGTCCAGGAGGATGAGGGTTGATGTTTCGCCGTTGTCTAGTTGGCACCTGATGTCGTCTGTGGCGGCTATGAGGGCTGTCTCAGTGCTGTGGTTTCATCTGAATCCGGACTGGGACGGTCCAAGATGTTGTCTTCCAGGTGGGAGGCCAGTTGCATGTTGATGATTTTCTCGATGATCTTTGCTGGGAAGGGGAGCAGGGAGAGAGGCCGGAAGTTTTTGAGGTCCTTGGGGTCCGCTTTGGGCTTCGTGAGACGGGCGTTGATTTTGGCGTGCTTCCAGCTTTCCGGGAATGTCGCTGTTTCGAAGGAGATGTTGATGACCTTTCGTAGTTGGGGTGCGATGGCTCCGTCTGCTTTGTTGAATAATTGGTGAGGGCACGGGTCAGACGGAGATCCTAAGTGGATGGTGTTAATGACCTTGCGTGTCTCGTCGTCGTTGACGTTGGACCAGGAGGTCAGGCGGTTGGTGCTGGTGGTGTTCACAGGGGGGGTGGAGTCTGGCGTAGTCGGGGCGGTCGTGGTGTTGAAGCTGTTGTGGATGTCAGCGATCTTGAGGTGGAAGAAAATGGCTAGTGAGTCGCACAGTTCTTGTGAGGGCAGGATGTCGTTGGTGTTGGCGCGATCCTTTACAATGCTGAAGAGCTATTTGCTGTTGTGTGCGTTGTTATCCAAGTGGTCTTTGAAGGAGGATCTCTTGGCTAATCTGATGAGGTGGTGGTGTTTGTGGGTGGCGTCCTTGTGGGCTGCGTGGTTGTCCAGTGTGTGTTCATGGAGCCATGTGTTCTCCAGTTTCCGGCATGCGTGTTTGGAGGTCTGGAGCTTGTTGGCGAACCAGGTGGCTCTCTTGTTGGCGTGGCTGTTGGAGGGTTTCTTGAGCGGGGCGAGGGTGTTGGCGCTGATCCACTGTCTGAGGTTGCGGGCTGCGACATCTGAGCTGAGTTTTGCCCCAGGAATACCTGTTTGACCCCCAGCTTGACGGAGGCTGGGAGCCTCCGTCAAGCCTTTTTCACTGGTGGGCTGCCGTTCCTCTAAGTTATGCCCCCCTGCTGCCTGATCCCAGAACCCCCAACTCCCATTCTTTCTTCTTCTTATCGGGGTCATTGGGGAGTTCTGTGCATCCTCCTCTGTTCCTGTCCGACACTCTGCAACAGCATTGTTTGAGAAGCGAGATTCAGGCAAATGCTCGTATGCCTGGTTTAGAACCACTAGTCCACAGCTCCTGCTGCCCGAACGCCGATTCTCGCTGTGGCACATTGGCCCCTACCAACCCGTGCTGCAGCCTCAGCCCACACACTGCTCTGCATCAGCCCTGCCATTGCAGGCCGAAAAATAGAACAAGGATAAAACACACCACAGGCCCGAAACCGAGCCGCCACCGCCTGCACAGCAAGGAGACCGAAAATCAGCACTCATTCTGGATATTTCATCGAGACCTAACACATCTGTGTGTGTTAGTATGTGAGTATTTGCCAAGAGTGGAGGACAGAGCTCACGGCCAACTCAAACTTGCGGCTGCCATGTTCCCCATTGTGCTGGACTTATCTTGCGTACACTATATTGTTAATTATTTATAATAAGAGTGACCAGTGACTATAGTAAATTATATTATGTTTGTTTGTACTACTAATTAAACTGCAACAATGCAATGTTTCACAGATGCTCTTTTTGCTTCTTTTCTTTTAGGGAGACACACAAAAGACAACATCATGCACAGTACTGTCAGACAGAAGGCCTGTGCACGAAGTGAAGACGCGTGACCCACACATCACACAGACATCTCTTCAAATAGTTTGAAGCTAAGGGCCACAGCTAATTGACAGCTTCAAGGTGGTCCCGAAGAAAGGTAATACCAAGAAAGTGGCCAGTGAGAAGAAGGAGCTTACCACCACTGGTATGTCGACACAGATCTTCCTTGAAAAAAACTGTTCCTGCTGCACCAGCCTCTGGGGAGCAAGCTGGGAGCAGAGCGAGGATCTTCCGCTCTAAGTATAGCCCACAGAGTCAATATTATATCAGCACCTATGCACAGTGTTCAATACTTTTTTAAGAGGACATTATTGCCAGCATCATCTTTTAGGAACTGTATTGCGTCAAAGGTTTCGCTTGTCCAGTTCGTAGATCGAATAAACTTAATTTTCAAACTTTGACTAGCCCCTCATTGTTCTGATCAATTTAATTTAGCAATGCTAATCATATTTTCTCTATTGTCTATCTTCTTGTGTCCTAGTAGTCTAGTCTCTGGTGACTGACTAATTTTTTTAAAGATTGATTATAATAACAGAATTAACTTTGTTTTTATTTTAATGTATTTATTTGTTTAGTTCCCTGCAATGAATAGTCCTTATCCTACAGTTCAAATTTGCCTAGGAGGGAGTGAGACATTGCTTCTGATGCTTTCTCTGTTAGTGCACTAGAATGCTGCTACAACTACCACCACCATGGCACCTTGGCAAACCATGCAGTCCTCTCTTCATCTAATCAGGGGAGAGAAGTGTGGTTGATTGATTCATTTTTTAACTGCAATCATTCTATGGAAAATGGAAATTCACACCCCCAACATTTCTTCTCCTTAGGGGATAACATAGTTGCAGACTGCAGAGACTAGGAAGATTGTGTTGCAGGATAAAGAAGGGTACAACATAACTATTTTGTTGTTATACTATCAGCAGATTGTAAAAACTGGCTGCGGCAAAGGAAGCATTGTGAAGTAAAACAGCAATCCACAAAAAAGATTTAACTTATAATGTAAAACTATAAAAAAATATATATATTCCCCTATCAAATATAAACTAGTAAACCCACAACTGGTCCAATCCTCTCCCTGACCCCAACAAATGTCCCAAGTAGTGTCCAAGTCCTAATATTGAATTATCCATAAATAAGATCCCAAAAATCCCCAACTTCCACATTCCTACCCTCTCCCTACAACAAGCCACACCCACCAACACCCACCAAAAAAAGGATTAAAAAAGGAGCAGAAGAGGGTACTATTTGCGGGCTAGGAGCTTCTTAATGTGCCTCTCCATTGTATCTAACTGTTCCTCCTGCCTGGCTTCCAGGTGCGCCAGCCTCTGCATAGTGCTGCACTGAAATGCACAAAAATAAGGGGTGCAGCTTTGGTGGAATGTCAGCGGATGGCTGCCTTTTGACCATGGCGACGATGCACTGGTGGTACAGGGGCCTGGTTGTGGCTCATGGCATCTGCAGCTGCTGCTGCTGCTGCTGCTGCCTCCTCCTCTTCCTCCTCCAAGGCCACAAGCAGCTGTTACTTGACACTGATTGCCTCCAGCTTCCTCTGCTGGGTCTGGGCTGCTATCTCCGGCCGATTAGGTGGTGTCGGATCTGCAGGAGCAGATATATCAAATAAGAAAAAAGACAATTTGTAAACAATGCTCTTGGCAAAACACATACAATTATATAATGACACAGTAGTACTACATTTACTGTTATCCTCGGGCCACTCAATTTTAATGTGATTAGAGTTTCAGGCTTTATGCACTATCGAGTATACATGTATTTTTCTCCCTCTTGTTGAGCTAAATTAATGTAGGCATGCTAGCTCAGTTGGCACCCTAGACAGACATACTGGTGTTGCGTTCTTTTGCTACTGTCTGCAGGTTGGGCAGCTGTACTAGACAATTATCTTATTGCTATTATGGTCTTGCTTTGTTAAATAAATGCCTCAATTTCACCTTGACTACAAGGCAGATGATTAGTTACTATGAATGATATATGTAATGTGAGGTACTACATGAAAACAAATATGCAGACAGACATTCAATGGTCTACCTGTGGGAAAAGTAATGCACTACATTACATGGAACGGATTAAGGAACAGGATATTGTATTTGGCATGTTCATCACAGACTAACCCATCCGCAAAATGCAAAGGCACTTATTCTTAATCCTGCTTTACCCCCTAGTTTCACCCTCTGTCAACACATTTGACATTACTTTCTTTCCAACAAAATAGATGTGCTTGAAAGTAAGAAAAATACATATTAATTTAATCTACTGAAGGTAAGTTAGAGGGGTTAGGCCGGATATTTAGACGTTTCACTGATTCTATCATCATCCCGTGCAGAAGCTTTTGCTAGTAGGGAGTCACTTTGTTCGACAAATGTTCAAAGGGAAACATTTGAACTGACGTAAGCCATTATGGAAGTTATTAATAAAATATATAACTTGGCCAGATGAAAGCGGCGCATGCAAAGAATGTTTTTTTCAAATTTTACAGTAGGCTGGGACAGAAGGAACTTAGGAAAGGACTTATGTACTAGGAAGTGACTAAGTGGGCACTGGAAGTGAAGGGAAACACAAAGACTTTTTGGATTGCTGTTAGATCTGGGTGTCTCTAGTTGACAATGGTATTCACCTTTGTCCAAATAGGGACCATTACTTCTAAGTCAGGATAAGGGGATTACACTCCTTAATAACCCCTGCTCACCCCCTTGGTAGCTTGGCATGAACAGACAGGCTGATCTCAGAGGCAGTGTGTTAAGCATTTGTGAATATACACATTAATACAGTGAAAACATCACAGATGGACACAACACAGGTTTTATAAAAATAAGTATTCTTTATATAGACTTAAACACAAGACCACAAACGACAAAAATCTACAATACTACACTTAAGATTACTTAAAAGGTGATTAAAGTCCCTTAGTCCAAGTTGTTAGTAAATGCGACAAAGTTCTCAACAAAGTACCTGGTTGCGTAACGCAAAGTAAACAAAAGGCTTGAAAAAGGGGAGATGCGTCGGTTCCATGATCCGGGGAAACGGTTGCGTCCTGCCTTAATGCTTGCACAGAGTAGGGGACTCGTCGTGAGCCGTACAGGTGCGGAGTTGATGCGTAGATTCTCGGCTTGCGGGCCCGTTGCGGTGCGCAAGATGGCGCATTGATGCGATATGATGATCCGGTTGCGATGCGAGAAGATGGCGCCCTTGATGCGGTGATGCAATGACAATGCGATGACGCCCTGGCAGCCTTGCGACGACTCTGTACTCTGGAGCCACGACAGGCCCTGCAACAAGCTTTTCCGGTGATGCAATGGCCACTCTCTCGATGGGTTCACGCTTCCCCGGTGATGCGACAGCAGGCAGCTTCGATGAACACACGCTTACGGGGAGATACGACGAAGGCTCGCTTCTCCGGCGTTGCGATGATTTCAGCTGCGGCGGCGACACGCTTCTTCTTGATGCGCCGCGCTTCCAGCTCCCAGCGGCACGCAAGTGACTGGAGTCAGAATTCCCAGCAAGGAAATTCAGGTGGGAGCTGGAGGTGAAGTCTTTTGCCCCTGAGACTTCAGCAGGAGGCAAGCACAGTTCAAGCCCTTGGAGAATATTCTGTAGATGAAAGTCCTTACAAAGTTCCTTCTCCTTTCCCTTGGCAATGAAGCAGCCACTACAGGCCAACCCAGCAATCAGCACACTGGCAGAGGGGCAGTCCAAACTCCTGCAGCTTCTTTGATTCTTCTCGTTGGCAGAAAGGTTTCTTGTCCAGAAGTGATCTAATTTCTTGGGATCAGGGTCCCAATATTTATACCCCAAAATCCTTTGTTCTCTGCAGGCAGAGAGGCCTCTGCCTAGTCGAAACCAGTTCCTGAGCACTTTGTTTACATGACTCTTCTTCTTTCTTTCACTGTGCAGGGCATGGACATCAGACGCCCAACAGGAGGTGGAGCCAGCACAGGGGAGGGAAGATACAGCTCTGGAGCACTCTGTTGACATGATTCCTCCTCTCCTTTCACAGTGCAAGGCAGAGACATCAGACAAACCACAGGAGGTGGAGCCAGCATTGTAGAGGGAAAGCCCAGCCCTGTTCAGGTCCCAGGTGCAACTCCCCCCTCCCATCTCGATGCAGATCTCTCTATTCACCAGTGGGCTGCCCCAGCCTGTCTCCTGGAATCCCCCAGCCCTGTCACTCATAAACTCAGACAAGTAATACACAACCCAGCAGAGGCAGGCTCAAATGGTTAGGCAAGCAAATACCTACTTTCTAAAAGTGGTATTTGCAAACACAGAATATTAAAATAAACTTTACTAAAAGATGTACTTAATTATTCTGAGTTCAGGCATACTAAATTCGAATTTCTACAGCTAGGATTATAAGATTATAAGAATGTAATAATCTAACTGCCCATTCTAGCCTATGAGAACAAGTAGCCTTCAATAGTGAAAAACAAAAATGGCTGTAATTCACTATTAGAACATGCTACACACATCAGAGCATGTCCTACCTTATACTTACAATGCACCCTGCCCGTGGGTCTACCATAGGGGTGTCTAATATGAAGCAAAGGGAAGGTTTAGGGACTGGCAAGTGGGTGCACTTGGCCAAGTCGACGTGGTAGTGCTAGACTGCACACAGGCCTTGCAATGGCAGGCCTGAGACACACTTTACAAGCTGCTTCTGTGGGTGGCACAACCAATTCTCCAAGCCCACCAGCAGCATTTGATTTACAAGCCCTAGGCACACATGGTGCACTGTACTAGGGGCTGACAGGTAAATCAAATAACCCAATCATGGAATAACCAATTAGTACATTAATTTAACATAGGGAGCACTTGCACTCTGGCACTGATTAGCAGTGGCACAGTACCCAAAGCATAAATCCGGTACAAAAGGGGGTGGTGATGGACGGAGCATCTGAACCAATCAAACACTCACACCCAGTCAAAAGATGTGGGTTTGATCCATCACCGTTCCTTAGCCCACTCTGCCACCCCAGTTCAGACATGGCTATATGCAAATCAGTGCCTCATGGGAACAGTCCAGCCCGAACTGCCAAGCCATGCCTTCTCTGGACCGGAAACAAGCTTCCGAGGACCGGTTTCTGGCATTCCAGCCGTCTTCAGCCTGGCTTGCTTGAATCCAGTGGCAAAGTGAGCAAGGGACTCATGTCTGAGCATACCCTGCCACACTTATGGTGGCCAAAGTGGTACAAAAGGATAAATCCAGCAAAAACATATCATTGCCCTCGCAACAAGAGGTCCTTAAACCTCCTTAAATGCTCACTGCATTCCATTTTTCTTTTTCTCATTGTATTATTTTTACATTCCTTTCAGGTATTTTCTTGCTTTCATGATTAATGTTTATATGCTTTTTCCTGTTTTCATCTCATTGCCCGGATTTTCCTTTTGATACTATTTACAACCTTATGCTTGGTTTATTTATCATAAGTCTCAATGTTTTATACTTTCATTGTACTTTGTATTGACACCTTGCTTTTCTCTTTTTAATATCAAATAAAATTTTCTTGAACTTAAAAATGGAAGGGAGACTCACGCCAATGATGCCAGGTCTAACAATTGCCATAACAGTTGTACTCATTTACAGAGGCAGACGCACATTGCACAGCCAGCAGTGCAGTGTTGCCGATGTAACCATGCAGCCGATAGGTCAGCCATAGATGTCACTGGTGAAATGCCAAGGGTAGGGAGGGTGGCAAGGAGGTGATTGATGATGGGTGGGTAGGAAGGATACATAATATATATCATGCTTGAAAACTACTGTGAGTCAATGGAGTATTTTGGAATACCACTGCAACCCTTTGAATCAAAAACCTTGATAAAAACCATTCCAAGCAAGTAAAGGTGATAAGAACACCACTACAGAGGAGCACCCTTGTCCGTTGTTTATTCTTCTTCCCAAGAATGTTTCCATTCATCATTGCATTGTTCTTCTAGTATTTTTTTAATTCTTCACCTACTGCTTTACTCCTCACCGTTTAAGTTTTATATGCTCTCAATCCCGTCTTCACCATTGAAAAACCATCCATCCATATATCCATTCATCCAAACATGGCTCTCAGTCTCAACAAAGCTTTCACCAACATACATTTGTCATTTATCCATCCAGGATTCCTTTCACCCATCCAGGCAGGAATACTTTCACCTATATACCCTTTCATCCGTACTTGACCCACCTATGCATCTTAATAGCTACCTATAGTATATGCATCCTTTCACCCATGCCTCCTTGTCTTCCAGCCATATTACTTTTCATCCATCCTTTCGCCTTCCACCCTTCTTTCCCTTTTCGATCAACCCATCATAGTTAAAGTTCTTTAAGAAACTTTCTCTGCTAAGTTGAAGATAGAAGAGGCCTTTAGTTATTCAGCTCCACTCCCGCTGTATATGCTAATTAAAGAGGGGTGTGTTCAACTGTTCATAAGACAACAGTACACTCTTGCGGTGAGTATATATAATTGCCAATAAGCAAGCAATATGACTTGCCACAGCCCACCACTGCCTCACTACTTACCGCTGCAGCATCTGACATGAGTCCCAGGCTCTCCACACCACTGGAGTCAAGCTATCCAGGCTGATGAAGGCTGATAGCCAGAAACCGGTCCTTGGATGCTTGATTCCGTTCTGGGAAAGACATGGCTTGGTAGTTCGGACTGGACTGTTCCCATGAGGTACAGGGTCAGAGCTGATTTGCATATAGCCAGTGTCTAACCCAGGGTGGTGTGGAATGCAAAAAAACGATGGATTTAGGCCCAGATCCTTGTACTGGGATGAATGTATGACATTGTTCTACATTCTGTCCATCAACTGTGTTTTTTGCAAATACCTTACTAAGGCATGCAATCTGTAAGGCAGACTAGTAGTAGTATGTGACCAATGGGTTCTTTGAGTCTTACAGTACCACCACTAGGCCATCCACAAAAGACAATGTAAGGGGAGAGGGAACACTGACTAACAAAGCAGAAGAAACGAAGCTACAGACAGTCTAGTACAGAGACACTTTCAAGTAAAGTACAGACACTAGGAATATTTGATAATTCAGGGATAAAAAATTTAGAAGGGGATAGATTCAAGTGGATTTGGAAAACAATTAGGAAACAGGTAGAAATAATTCAAAATAAGGAGCAGTAAAAAGTAGGGAAATAAATATTGATGTTAACAACAGGAGGACTTACTGGGGACAGCAGAGAGATCGGCTGGGGAGGAACGTTGGGACTGGGAGGCACCTCCAGGTCCCTTATCCCACCTCAGACCTCTACTTGCCACTGGATGCTGATGTAAGACATGAAGACAACAATGAATTGGAGATAAATAAATAATCTCTCCAAAAATATTTTTGGACTAGTATTGAGGACCATCCTATCCTATTCCAAATGTCCTAACCTACCTAGCCCCTTTGATGGGCCAATTCACTAAGTCTTCATTTTTTCTTTAAATACATAGATGGACACATGCATTCAGCAAATTGGCTGGTTGCCACTGTATGAGCTACAAAAAAGGCTGTAAGAAAGGACAAAGGAGTCTCTGCATTACTTCTCTTACATAATCAGCCCAAGCAAGCGCCTACAAGTACAATTAGGTAGCACCAAGAACCTGTCTAGAATAAAGATCACAAAGTATATTATTAGTAAACTTAACTTACCTGCATGCGAGCAGCATGCTTACTATTTTGGATTTTTTTTTAGCAATAGAATAGAGCCCCCAAGTAATAACAATATTAATAATTAGCTACTCACCAAGCCCTATGACCACAAGCCCTAGCAGGTCCAGCAGGTCCTGTTCTTAGTATAGCATGTCGGACCAGCGGTGTGTTAGCTGATTATGGGTGTGCCAGACCCCAGAGCAGCGATACACTGCCCGGGACACCCTTGCCCAGTCCTGCTGGTGCTCTTGGAGTCTGTACCCAGACCCACGCCTGCCACCTGCTGCACGGTGGAGGGGAGGTGGCGATGTAAAAAAAACAGCACTGCCACTTCTACCTTGGAAAACAGGGCATGGACTGCACCATCTTCTGCAAGGAAGGTGGCTCCTTGTTGCAAGTGAAAATGCAGAAACAGGAATGAGAAGGAAGGAAGTAAAGTGAAAAAATTAAGTGAAAAACTCAAAAACACACACAAATGTAGGTGGAAATATAAAATACACACTCAGAAAGACAAAGGATAAGATGATGTATAAAAAAGATGGGAAAAAAGTTTTAGAAACCAAGGATTACAGAGATTAAGGAAGGATGAAGAAGTAGGCCCCAGCACCATAAATAGAGTGAGGAACAAGATGGCTGCACCCATGCATGACTACATGGTGCAGTTTGTGAGATATTTCCGTTGTACGGCGGAAACATCATGCCAACGGGTGGGACAAGGATCTCTGGCCAATCGCAGATCTCCGTGTAGCGCTGCAGATTTTCTTTGTCATTCCATGGAGTTCCGCATAGCAAGGCTACTCAAACTCTGCCCAGGTTTATTTAAAATACTATTAGTATACCGTGATGACACCATTTGGTAATCCTGCGATACTTCATAGAAGCACTCTCCTTCTCAAGCTCGTACTCTGGAAAATTACCTTAGACCTGCTTATTTTACTGAACATGAAATCCCCAGCCTAAACCCACCACCCAGAAACCCAGTAACCTACACATCTCAAAAACCCAAAGTAGGATACATTTACCACCTTACCCCCTACTTCTCCAACCCATGCATATGACATGTTCTGGCACCTGACATTGCTGGTGCCCTATCTGAAGGAGAGGGGCCCTCCCTGCTCCTACCACTCCATCACTATCTGAATAGCTAGACCTTTATTAACAAAACAAAAAAACAAGTAGAGGAATTAACTCTCCAACTTAGACAGGAAATCCTGAGGTTCTTTGCCATTTGAGAACAAATGCAACTGGTCCTGCACTAACACCTTCAATTTAGGTTGTTGTACCATGGATGCCTGGGCCCCAGAATTTTGAAGACGCTCACAAGTCTTAGAAACTCTCTACGGCTCCGAGCTACAGCAGCAGGTATATCTGAAAAAATACAAATCTGAACATTCTCAGAAGAGAAAAAATGCTTGTTCTTGATTGCATTAGTCGATATCTGTTGTCTGATGTGATAGTCTGGAAAGTTCATTATAATTGTTTGTGTATATTTAATATTGGGTGGGAGTTGAGCTGGACATGGTGGGACGCATAATACACAGTTCTCCTGACTTCAGGCAGCACATCAGCTTTGAGAAAGGAACTCACCTATTGGGGCCATTCTGATTTTTGCTCCCCTATGGAATGCCCACAAATCACAAAATTGTATGTCTCACAATTCCTCAATCTTCTTCTGAAGGTGGCCTGTGTTTTATTCAATATTACACACCCCTTTCTGAGCAGATGTCACCTTATTCTCAAGATGTGTTACCCTGGATTCTGCCCCCTGGATTCCAAGGTGTAGCAGTGCCATTTTCCCCTCAATTTGAGTCAATTATGGAGAGCTGCAATCTTTTGCACCTGTGATACCTTTAGCTCCCGTATTTTGATCAATATAGTGTCTAATAAGGCCTTGATAGCTTCAGAGTGAATGTCCCCCTGCAACAATTCACTCCATATTCTGGCCCAGATTGATTATGGATTTGCCTCTCTGGTCCTCTTATGTGACTTGACTGTCTCAAAGCTCATGGGAGGTTCTGAAGGAGGTTATGAAGCTGCACAAGAATCTCACACTGAAGAATATTGTTAAATGAAAAGAGAAGCTTTCTGAAGCATTAACATAGATAATGACTCTGATTCGTGTTGCCATTGTGCAACATTCCGTCTATCAATTGTTTTTGCATTTGTTGCCCCGAGTGGGACGGGTATGCTCAGACGTGAGTCCCGTGCTCTCCATACCACTGGAATCAAGCTATCCTAGCTGATGACGGCTGATAGACAGAAACCGGTCCTAGGATGCTTGATTCCGGTCCAGGGAAGACATGGCTTGGCAGTTCGGGCTGGACTGTTCCCATGAGGCACAGGGTCAAGACTGATTTGCATATGGCCATGTCTGAACTGGGGTGGTGTGGTGAGCAAAATAACGATGGATTAAACCCAGATCTGTGACTGGGGTGGAATGTTTTGCCATTGTGCAACATTCCTTCCATCAATTGTTTTTGCATCTGATTCATGTACACCTTTGACATCAATTGGAGACACAGACTGTAACATCTTCTTACCCAGGCATATTTTGGGTTGTTTCACATCAAGAGGATCATCTTCAGGCCTCATTTCACTCCTTACAGCCTCCAGTGTGAGCCCTGCTTGTTTCCTATTATTGATATTTATCAGCCCCTGAGTTGTGGAGAATCGCCAGAGAGTGAGAATCAAGCCATGTAGCTACACAGAGCCCTATCAGATGCAGCTTCCTTCCCCACTCAACTGGGCACTTATCTGGGTGGCATTCATCAATGCTAAAGTTTAAGAGTCCATTCTCAATTGTTTTCCACGGTCAGTATGAGCTGTTGATGACCTAGTTTGAATACTGTGCCATTTTGATCTCTGGGAGTAAGAAGTATTAGCAGTAGAAGCAGCTGATCCCTTTGGTAAACAACCCTGACAATGAAACCGCGACCCCACATGTTGTTACAACACGGTCGTTACATGGTCCAGCACCCCCCACCGCAAGTCGTTGTTGGGATAATGGTGCATTGTTACAATGAGGTTGTTGTAACAATCACGTTGTAACAACATGCGGGGGGACGGGCAGCGGGAAAAAGAGTCATATTTGATCCCTTTAGATGTTGTTGCATTCTATGGTTGATCTTATTCATCGTCCTTTTGTTGCTTATGTTTATCGTTTTCCACCCCATCAAGGTCTTGATCACTTTGAGCTAAACTACTTTCCTCACTCCACTCTGCCCTTCATAATACATTTTTCCTGAAGCTCTGTATCAGGCTCTTATGTCATAATTTTTCCCATTCTTTCCACATTATTTCCCCAGGAGAGTTTGCCAAAAACAAAAAACATACTCCTTAAAATCAAGCTGCCCACCAAGTCAATGCGTGACAACCAGCTCGGCTCCTCTTGATTGGTATACACTCACCTAGGGACTCGGGTTGCTCTGTCTCTCCTATGTTGGATTGCAATGGGCTTCTGTTTGGCCTCTCACACTTTAGATCAAGAAAGCCAGAGCAGCAACTCCATCAGGAGTCAAAAACGATGAGTAACCAGTACCGTCAGATCATTAAGATCAGCAATCTCCCTCCTCCCTCCTGTATGTGCCACTCTACTGCACGCGGCAAGCTGCTGCTGATTGCAAGAAGCAGAAACATGCTGAGCAAGGGGAGGGGAAGCCTACGTGCAAGTCAGTAGCAGATCATGCATGTTATGTCTGCTGCCTGGTTCTTCACTGAGCTGACGTGCTCACATTGGAGGCACCTCACTTATACTGCTAGTCAGTTACTTTTCAAACTCTTTACAATTCAACATTGGATGGCTTCTATCAGAGGACAGAAGGAAGCATCTAACAAATTATCTTTTGCCCAGAACATGGATGTTTGTAGCACCAGTGCAAGCACTGGTAGTGGTATTACCACACAACTCAAATTTGTTACATTTTAAACACTTTACATCACAAATATATTGATGTGAAAAGGGTCCCATGAGGCCTAAGGATATTTATAATTCCCTCCTATAAAATCCTGACCCAGAAATGCTGGAAGAATGGACTGATAATTAAAAAAGCTGCTCATTCACAATGATAAAAATACTAGTAAAATATGCCATGAATAATAGAGTTAAATTACTAGAGGATATTGAAAGATTAAGGCTAGAACAGCATGTCAGAGGAGATGTTTAAAGAGTTTAAAAAGGATTTGCACATAAGATTGGATAAAACTGAAATGGTAAGATTACTAGCATAAACCAAATATATTTTTTGAGAGATTATAAAGATCACCAAGCAGTGAGGGTACTCACATTCAACAGGAAATATGATCATTTGTACAACAAATCATGGTATTTTGGTGTATCATCTGGGGAATCAAGTAACCTTTAATCAGCATCTGATTCTGAGTAGAAAAACATTTTGGACATGGATGCTTTGGTTGTATCAGATCAAACCTTACACAGGGCCAACACCTATGGTCTAGTAACCATTTTCTAAATACATTCTAACTTTTAAATTAGGAGTTTGGTACATAACTATGCCTGGGATTAAAGGCCATCAGTATATAGGGACTGAGCAACCATACCACATCAGTACTATGGGCCCCAAATACGACTAGCCCAAAGTGCCTTACCTGCCCTTCTAACCTTCCCAGAGTAAAAGGAAAAATGACACTCTCGTCCCCAGGGGAACCATGTGAACAGATCATCACCTTGCGTTTTCTCTCTCATGCATGCCCTCAAAAAATAAAAGAGAGACACAAAAAGTTTAAAATATTTATTGAAACTATCGTGCTCTATTGGGAAACAATTATGCTGCAATTAGAAAACGTTTTCAAATAAATAAAATAATGAGTATTATGAGTGTTATTATAAACAATTAAAAGCCCTATCATGGCTAATGATATACCAACCCAAGCCTACCTTCACTATGTGAGTGCAGTCATATATCAGTGATCTCTAGGATTAGCACCAAAGCCCATATCTGAGATTTGTAGCTAGCCAGTCTGAATCTCTGATGGTGCAAAGCTGGTACGCCTGTTCCAGGACCATTGCTTCTGCTAGAAATCCTCCTCTCTGTTTTAAAAAAGCAAGTTTTTTTTTTTAAATAAAATATACCTTGCTAGAAACCAACAGCTACACTTTTGTGTTGTGTCTAAATGTTAAAATATGTTGCAGGCCAACCACAGAAAAAACAGGGCATGGTGTTGTTTGAAATTGTACGAAATGTTCAGACTAAATCGTATTGTATATGCTTTATTTCGACAACTTGTGCCATAAACGCTTCTAGAAACAATTTCAACAATAAAAATAAAAAAGATTACAAAAGTGCAAATTGCATGTAATACAGAGATTGACCGGAAAGTATGCACAACAAGTCCATAAAAGTGCACTATTGCATCATTATAGATAATACAGTTGTCAATGGCTATACAATAAAAGCTATTTAAAAGTACATTTATAAAGTCACAAATGGTTATATTAAAATCGATAAAAATGTGCAAACATAATAATCCTGCCCAATATGGACGCCATAAAAAGCACAGAGTGGGGCCCCCAATATATGCCCACTAAAAGACAAGTTGAAGCCCTCTTTCGCGGGACAGATAGTCTAATATAAAGTGCCAGTGCTTAAAATGTAATCTCAATGGAGAATTAACCACCTATTGGATAGAAGGGACATTTCTTTGCAACTTCTGTGGTACAATGTCAGGCCACTCCTGGTAGGGCTTTTTTCCTGATTAGCCAGGCGTGGCTGAGGAACTTAGCCACACCACACACAAAGGGAGCTCTTGTGTTAGACCTAAGAATGCGCGGAGCAACTCGATGGTTCAGCATGCCCAGCTGTTGGCACATTGGTTTTAGCGATTTGGACCCTGTGTGCTTTATTCGCCAAACATATAAACATAACATGAGCAACACACTCTGCAGCAAGGGCAATCTTCTGATGTCTGCTTGGGCGGGTGTCATTTTCCAGTTAGTGCGCAGACAGGAAGTGTACCAAACCTAAAATGAATGTACAACATCCTGTCCCTCCCTACCAGAATTATATCTTAGTAGGGCTCAAGGGCTCTAATCTGCTTGTGTAAATAGAATTCTTCCATCAATCTACCCAAGTTGGGTTTACTGATTTCCTGGCTGTCCATCCAATCTCAATACAAACATTTGAGCTTCTCTTTGCTTGGTGGATCTTCCCTCTCCCAGTGTCCTTGAGATCTCGGAGATGTCAGTGTTTTCCTAATATTTGAAATCCAGCTAATTCTGTGACTAACGTCCATGTGTATGACCTTGGTAAGTGCTTCAGTATAATTTGAAAGTTCGGGGGTCTGCCTCATATGAGCCCAAAAGAGCAGTGGACGGAGCTTTGCTATGTCTCTGATCGACCGCCTGCCCATTTCGAGTATTATAGGTGTTAATGTGATGTTACAGGGACCATCGCCAAGTCCCTCAAGAACTTATGTTCAGATATCATCAACATTGTCAAACTCCCATAGTTCAGCTCCATAAGGAGCTGTGCTAACTGCTTTAGCATCATACACTGTGAGAGCCGGCACAACTGGCCTACTTTTTGATAAGCTATGTTCTTTACCAAGTGCTCAGACCACATGTTTATGACCCAAGAACATATTAGCAAGGTGAGGCCTCCATAGCATTTTATCGGAGAGTCGGACACCTAGGTAGTCGAAGGTACTGACTCCCTCCAGGCGTGCCCCCCCAGCACAAGATTGCTTCTAAACAATTTATGGGGGTTAAATGTCATGAACTTGGTTTTTCAGGTATTGATAATAAATCCCCGGGAATCACAGAAGGATTGGAATCTATTAAGCAATCTTTCTTTGTAACCCGGCTGGGGTCTTAGACACCAGGAGGGTATCGTCAGCGAACAAGAGGGTCGGTACCTTGTCGCCCGCCAGGGTTGCTGCATCAGCTGGAACCTCTTGCAAAAAGCTAACCACCCCGTTCATATATAAAGAGAACAAAGTGGGTGCCATGACACAACCCTGGCAGACTACCCCGTTAACAGAGATCCGCTCCATCAGCTGGCGTTGCTTCCCCATCTCACCTGAGCATTATTGCCCTCATGGAGCCAGACCAGCAGGTTATGGATAAAAGCAGGAATACCCATGTCTCCAAGTATTTGCCACAGCTTGTTCCAGGTACCAGATCAAAGGCCGACTTTAAATAAATAAATGCGAGATAAAGACTGCCCTTGTCAATCACTACTGTCTTTCAATATATAAGAAGCAGCCTAAATACCTGGTCAATTGTTCTCATGCTGGCCCTAAAGTCAGCCTGATATAGGGAGAGGACAGCTTCGTCTACTGCCCATGATTGGATCCTCTCTAATACTGAAGACCTTCTGAATTGCATCTATCAGACTAATTGGTCTGTAGTTTGATGGGTTTTCTCTAGCATGCTTTTTATAGATTGGGACCACCTCGGCGCCCTTCCAAGACCCCGGTACTGGGCTAGCGCTGGCAATGGCATTAGCGAGGAGGAGAATGTAGCGTGCCCAATTTGTGATGTCTGCTAGAAATAAGTCTCCGGGCAGACCATCCGGTCCTGCAGCTTTAGCAGGAACTATTTTCCTTACCACAGCCTCAATCTCGCCATAACAAAGAGTTCACTTTCATTGTCAACATTAGAAGGATCTAAAAGGTCACATGGCTCCTCGAGTGGCATAGCCTCGGGTACAGAACAAAGCTTCGCAAAATGGTCATGTCAATCATGGCTTGCAATATGATTGGGGAAGCATCGTTCTTATTTCCCCTGGAGACTAGGGTCCAAAATAAGTTGGAATCTGTTAGAACTGGGGGTCTCTAGTTGGCAGAGGTAGGTACCACTGTCCAAATAGGCACTCTTGCTTCTAGTCAGGGTAAGGAGGAAACACTCTTTAGGTAACCTCTGCTCACCCCCTTGGTAGCTTGGCACAAGCAGTCAGGCTGATCAAAAAGCAATGTGTAAAGTATTTGTACCAACACTCACAGTAACACAGTGAAAACACCACAAACTGACTCCGCAACAGTTTTGAAAAATAAAGGTATTTAATCTAAACTACACAAGACCAAAATGACAAAAATCCAACATACACAGTTCAAGAATATGGTTGCAAAAGAGTTCTTAAGGTTGCGATTGAATAATCCACAGTTGGGGAAAAGTTCACAGTTGCGTCACGTTTTGCCAATAGTACCTTTTAAAAGCGACATTGTTCCAAAGCAGAAGGTGGTGCGGGGGAAAACAAGCGATGCGTTGCTCCTGAGACCCTGGGAAGGCGATGCGAAAGCCCCGCTGCAGCAGCGGGCGTGTTGCGACTAATCCGGTCTGTATGGGGAGGAAGGCGGACTTGTATGGATTCCGGTGCGTAGTTTCCGTAGGAAGTTTTCTCTCGCAAAGGTACGATGCGATGATCTTTGGAGTTGCGACGATCTCTGGGGCAACGATGCGGGACCAGCGGTGATCTCTCTCTCGCAACTCCTCGATGCGATGGCTTCTGCTATGACACTCGCAGCGAAATGATGCAGTCCGCAAGCAAGCGGTGCGGCAATCTCACCCAGTGACAACAGGCTCTGCGACGACACTCGTAGCGATGGTAATCTTCCCGCACCGGTCTGGCACGTCCCGCAAACGAAGGATGCGAAGGCTCTGGCAGCGGCAACAGGCACTGCGACGATCTCGGCCTTCATAGCAGCGGGAATTTCCTCGCACTGTCGGGGATGTGCTCCGCAAGCGAGCGATGCAACTAAACTTGCAGAAAGTCTTTAAAAGCTTGGTTTCCAGCTTCCCAACACAGGTACAACTTCTAGAGGCACCACACATGGGCCACACACTCCAGGAAGTACAGAACTCTCTCAGTAGAGTTCAGGGAAGCTGGGGGTGAAGTTATTTTTTTCCTGGGACTTCAGAACAGGGAGCCAGCTCTTCTCAGGCCCTTGGAGATTCCTTCAAGGTAGGGGACACAGCACAAAGCAAAGTCCTTCCCCTCTCCTTGACAACAAAGCAACAGCAGGTCAGTCCAGCAGAGCAACAGCAGGACAGTCTTCCTTCTTCAGTTTCAGCTTTCTCCTTGCCAGAGGTTCCTTCTTGATTCCAGTATGATCTGATTTTCTGTAGTCAGGGGTCCTGTACTTATAACCCTAAAAGTGTTTGTTCCCTTTGTGCAGGAGGGCTCTGAGCCCGGTCTGAACCAGTTCTGGGTGTTCCTTGAGCATTTTGTTTTCCTAGCTTCTCCTTTCCTTTCAGAGTGAGGGGCAGGGTCATCAGCCACCCAGCAGGAGGTGGAGCCACCATTGTGGAAGGCAGGCACAGCCCTATTCAGGCCCTGTTGCTATCTCCTCCCACCACTCAAGTTGCAAATGCAGACATTCAGCCTAGGGCTGAATCAGCCATCCCCCCGGGGAATCCCCAGCCCCTGTCACTCTCAAACCAGACAGTCAATTCACAAACAGGCCAAGGCACACAGAATGGTCAGACAAGAGAACAGCTACTTTCTAAAAGTGCTATTCTCAAACACAGGAGTTAAAAAACACCTTTCCTAAAAGATGTGATTTTAAATTCTGAGTTCTGGGATACCAGACGTTTATGTCCTATCTTGCTCTTATGGGAAGATATGCTGGTAGCCACTGTAACCAGCTTCCCCCATGATAACCTATGGAGCAAAATAGCCTTGCAGCAGTGAAAAACGAAAATGGCTGTACCTCACTACCAGAGCATGTCACCTGCACAAGTATATGCTCTACCTTTCACATACACTGCACCCTGCCCAAGGGGGTACCTTAGGCCTTCCATAGGGGTGACCAATGTGCACAGAAAGGGAAGGGTTAGGGCTGGTCAGTGGGGACACTGACCAGGAGGACATGGCAGTTCACATACTGCACACAGGCACTGTGGTGGCAGGCCTGAGATACCATTTTAGGGCTACTCATGTGGGTGGCACAATCAGTGCTGCAGGCCCACTAGTAGCATTTGTCATCACCAGCCCTGACACACCCAGTGCACTTTACTAGGGACTTCTTGGTGATACAAATATGCCAATCATGTATATCCAACCATAATAACAATTTACACAGGGAGCACTTACACTCTGACACTGATCAGCAGTGGCAGAGTGTCCAAAGCATCTAAACCAGCAAAAACGAAATCCAGCACAGCATCAAAAATACAGGAGGTAGAGGCAAAAAGATAGGGGGAAACCACGCCAAAGATGCTAGGTCTAACAGAATCCTTAGCTAAACTTGTCCCTTCAATTCCTGCCAATGTGATTCACCCTATTTAATCTTTGCTTGATACAAAGCTGCTCTATAGTTCTTCCTCGCAGCTTTGATCAGGGGTCTGTGGCCAAAAGCGGTTGTTTGTGCCCACAGTCTATTGTGTACCATGAATAGAGCCCTTTGGAAGACACACTGGGCTTACTGCTCTTAGCGGGGGCAAGGAAATATATGCTCAATTGTTCTACGGTGCGAGAATAGATAGTGGATCGGAGATTGCAGTCTGAAGTTCTGATGTACTCAATGTCAGGACTTGCGGGATACTGGCAATTTTACATTTGTGCAGTGCAACCGTATGCCATTTTAAGAATCTTTTGCAATTAATGGGAACAATCTCTCTAGTGGTCGCTAAATTTTTAGTGCTCTCATGATGGCGGGGGTTAGCCCACGGAGACTTCATATTGGCTTAAAGACGGTTATGGTCACGATCAGTGGAAGTGCCCACATTCGAATCTATCAGGTCTCCCCAGAGACTTCCATCTAGTAAGATTTAATCAATGCGTGACATGCAGATAACTCTACTGTAGGTGTTTGCTCCCTGACTATCAGATAGAGTTTTTCCGTTTGCTGCTCTCAAGCCAAACTCTGTGGTGAGTGCAATAAGTTGAAGTGTTAACGGTGACCATCTTTTGACTGGGGGTAAATTTAGTGGTGGGACAGCCCATTTCTTGTCGTCATCCTCAACCCCAAGCAAATCCTCTATGTCCAAGGGCTCAAACGTGCAATTGAAGTCTCCTGCTACCACAACTCTAGAGTGGGGCGAGCAGCTAGCTAAGATTTCTTCCAAATCTGTAATAATAGGTGAAGGTCTACCTCCTTTGGTCCCCCTAATATTAACATTAAACAAGTCGAGGGTACCTCCCCCAGGCCCCCCGATAGTAAGTCTCTAAATGTCCGGGCTCTAGTTTGGTTGTAAAATAATTTGACAGCCCAGGGCAATATTCACTCAGATAATCAAACCCCCTGCCGGGCGCCCTCTGCCCTTGGTAGTTGCCGGCACGTGAAAACACGCATACACTGATTTATGCAGAGGGACCAGACTCCAATTCTTTTGAAAAATGCATATGTCAAAATCCTCAATTAGTTTGTTCCAGTGGGGGATTGCCAATTTGTTGCATAGCCCGGCCACATTCCAGGACAATATCTTCAGCTGACGGTGTGAAGCTGAGGCAGGTGCGAAGTTTCTGCTTGGAATATATTGGCTAGGCAGAGCTAGGGCATCAGAAAAAACCTGAGAGTCTCGAGGTATGGAATGTTCCTCGACCCGGGCCCTCAGAGTAACAGTAGGGGAGCTGCTTTGACCCATCTCCCCCGGGGTCTACATGGCAGCGGTTTGAAATCAATGCATGGGACCAGGATGTTATGGGAGCTAGACTTTATATTTGAAGAGGTGGTATGTGGTCCAATGTGCAATTTGTGCTCATACTGTAGTTAATCGATAGCCTTCAATGTGGTTCCTCTGCCAGGGGTAGTATGTAATTGCATGGTAGATAGCCTACTCCTGGTAACAGGCGGAAATCGCCTGTACCTTATAGAAGAGGTTTCAGGGGGATAGGTACGATATTCCAGGGCAAGAAGGTTTTCGGCCAGGTCAGCCCTATTCATGGTGAGCTCAATGTAATCAAGATGTTGAGCTGGAAAAGTACATCTCCTGGGCCTAGTAATGTTGTCCCGTATCACTGAGCGCAGCCCCTAACTTGGCGGAGCCAGTGGATGGCTTTATTGGTCAAGGACTCTTCATTTTCGAAGCCCCTCTTTGAGCCAAGCTTAAGACATTAACCCTAACATATATTTGGGCCTGGGGCAAAGGGGAGGTATCTAAGTGGTTCGGCTGTTGTCGGGCCTTCTGGTGGGTGCGCTGTGCCTGGGATGGAATGATAGGTCTGGTGTGGTTTGCAGAATCCTGGGCGACAGCTGTGCTATAAAAATCTTTGTGGCCGCTGGTTTTAAAATTATCTGAGCAATTGGTCATAGGATGGGATAGAGCGTGCTTATAGGTAGGTGTATTGGAGGAGGGCAAGTGGGGGCCAATACCTTCACATTCACTAATAAGGGTGTCTATTCGATCCAGAATGCATGTGTGTTGAATTGTTTTCCTTGCCGTTTCCCTCTTATTAGCCAGACCATTACAGCTGCCTCCTCCTCCTGTTCCCTCCATAGTTTTCCTTTTACCCATATTTTAACCTACGCGGAGTATTTGCTGCTGACTAAAATATAGCAATAGGCAACCAGGTAACTAGAGCTCAAAACACTGACAAACAATAAGAGCTAACTCCAAACTACAATAGTGAGTCGTTATTTTATAGACCCAGGCAGAGAATTCCAAACAATAGGGTTTTCAGCTTGTCTCATCTCGGGGCCTCCACATGTAAAGGAAATAGTCCACACAGCGCGAAGGAAGCTGGCCCCTCCCTCCTGAGAGAGAAAGGTACCCTGGGGCTTGCAGTTCCCCAACCAGAGGGCAGCAGTGACAGCAGTGACATTACGGTGCGGCGTACCACGCCGCAGTTAGTGATAGCACTTTTTGAAGCGCGAAGGAAGCTGGCTCCTTTCTCCTGGGAGATCAAGGTACTCTCGGTTTGCAGTCCCCCAACCAGATGGCAGTATTGGCAGCAGTGGCAGTGAGGTGCACCCCCAGCCGGCACCAGCAGGTGGATCATCACAATCACAGTCGCAAGCAGGCGTGCCCTCTGGCCAGGGGCGGCAGGGTCCAAGCCGCTGGTGGTGCACTGCTCCGGCGGGCTCCCCCACCAGACTCAATTAGGCTCAAATAGGCTGCAAGTGGGCCCAGGCAGTCCCCCACTGGCACATTTTAGGACAGCACACTCCGCAGGCCCATCTAGGCGCAGGCACAGGTAGAGCACCAGAAGCCAGGGGACCCACTCACCTCAGAGTTTGTGCGGCTGCGGCTCCCACCAGCCGCGGCAGGACTGACCTGAGGGCCTCGCCTCAGTCTGGATGTCGGGTTGCGCAGCCTTCACTGCCGTAGACATAGCTCCTCGCATGGGCGTAGGAAGTGTGGGGGATGTGGGGGATATATCCCCCCAGATTTTGCAGTGGGGGGACACGGGGGACAAGGGTGGGGGGACCAGGGGAACAAAAGAATTTCCCCTCTCCCCTCTGTGATTCTCAGTGCCATTAGCACACAAAAGCGCTACCGTTAACGTTAATGGCCCTGAACTTTACCTGTGATCTGCCTCCAGTCGCAGAGGCCACCCGCCCTCTGCCCTTTGTTATGCTGTTATGAGGCTCACGGGCAGAGAAGGAAAAAAACCCTATCTCTTTTCCTTCCTGCACAGAGAAGTGTCCATTTCTCCTGCGCTGCCTCTGGCAGCTGCCCTCCTCCGCATTCTCTCTCTTTATTCCTCCCTCTCTTTCTGTCTCGCTCCTCCTCACTTGCTTTTTTTAGGAGACAGCACTTACCCCCTCTTGCCCCTCCTTTCCTTTATTTGTTCCCCTGTCAATTGGTTCCAAAAAAGAACGAACCACTTAGGATGGAAATGTCATCATTTTCTGACCCTTTTCTTTTCCAAAAGACAATCTCGAAACGAAGAGAAACAAGTAAAAAAATACAAAAACTAATTAAATAACTAATTAAAGCAATAAAGACTGGTCACAGACAGGCCGGATTGGTGTTATTTACACCCACGCACATTAGCGCCACTTTACAGAGTTTGCCAGTGAAAGCGCTACTTTCTATTTACCTTCTTTCTTTGAACAACATTGTTTTCCCAGGGTGTGGAAGTGCACCATTCCTAGAGGGACTACAATACCTGGTTGATGGGTGGAGTGGGAAACGTTTAATGTGATATTTTAGAACAGTTTTAATCATTTTGGATTATAACATGTGTACCACTGCTGGTTGTTCAGGAATGTGGTCTTTTTAAAGCAAACTGCTTACGTTTTGTAAGAATAAAAGCAATGGACATTGAAACGGGACCCTTCCGGGTCTTGTAGTCATGTCCTGACTTTTCAGGCACAAAAACTCACTGATGGCTGAATAATGAGTGTACAAGCGTTAAGGTAACCATGTTGTTCCTGCTTACATTTCATATGCTTTGCTTATCCTTGTATTCCCTACGAGTGTTTGCTTTTTCCAGGATGCTATTACTTTTTTCTCAGGCAGCATATTACTCTTGTCTAGTGCATCATTTAAATTGAGTCGCAGCACAATTGGATTGTAGCTGAAGGCAGTGCGAGTTTCTCTCAGTGGGGCAGCATGGTGTTCAGTAGGGGAGAGGATGTGGCGCTCTGACCAGAGCTGCAGAATTTTGAACTGCAGAACCAGGTTCAACCTTCATGACCAGTCCAACAGCCCACTCTCTTGACCGAGCATATGCCCGTGATACACCTTAGAAGTCCCCCATAAACCTTAGAAACCCTCGGTGTCTTAGCACCAGCAGGTAGACCCTTGCGGTGGCAAGTATGCTTAACCTTGAAGGCCTGTCCACCAGAATCCATACTGAAGTTTACCTCCAGTCTTTGTGGCAGGCATACAAAGAAGCACACCATAGAGCGACAATGACTGTCATCGAAGTCACAAGACCCTTGAGACCAGTCCACTGCACCCATTGGTACCTCCATTGGCCTTTTTCAGCAGTAGTAGTGCAACTTACCAAGGATTGTCAATGTAAGTTTCGCATGCACATCAAACTAATTTTGCAAACTTCATGGTGTCTGCTTTATGCACAAGCACTTTTAACATGTGCTGCCTGCTTTTGGGCCACTGAAGTTATGCAGCAATGGAGGGAAAAATTATGGTGCAATGTTGACTAAATTATGTAGTAAAAAAAGGCTACAGAGTAATGCGGTACATTTTATGATACTTTATTTTAACATTTGTATACATACTAACAGCCTCTACAAAGCTTTTGCACCATTAGTACCTGTGTAACATTCAAATGCAGCAGTGAGAAAGGTGATTAGTCAACCTTTGCAAAGGGTCCTCCACTTCGCAGCAACATAAGCTACATTTATTTTGTAGTTTTTGATCTGTTTGAGCTACAAACAATTTTTTGGGTGATATCGTTAGATTATGCAGTGGATGATGTATTATGTGGCAAATATGGTACAGCCATAATTAAGTGAAAAACATTTGCAAATTAGCATATTTTGCCATTCATGTTCGAACTGCTGTTGTGGAACAAGGGAGAAGTGCTGATGACAAACTCCATGGCTGGAAGACAAATGGCTTTTGATTCCACTTTTAAGCGTATTTGCACAATCTGTGATTGAAAACATATCCCACTTTGTGAATGTATTTTAATGTCAATAACTCATATTGAACCTTAAAGAAACATGTGTATCTATTGCTTGAATTAACTGCTCAGTAAAATGCCAAAGAAATACTAAAAATAGGGAGGTTTTGCTCTTTCTGGCCACACCTCTGACTCCGCCCACATACCAAAATCTCAGGTTATTCTCGCCCTCTGATTCTGCGTCCACAGTTTTCCTACTTTTTTTTCCCACTTCGGCCACTGCTTCCTGCTTATTGTGTCACAGATCACAGGCCTGCTAGGGCATCTTCTTGAAAAAATATGTGGCAAGTGCTTTAGTACCACATGCCCTCTGTGCTGTCTATGTCTGTGACAGCTGTGGGTCTTCTTAAATAAGGGGCACTCAAGTGGGCTTTCAAGGAAAAAACTATGCTTTTTGAGACTACAAATTGGATTTTCAGCCGAGTAACTTTACATTATAAAGCTCCAAGTGGACAAGAATCACAGATGATGTCATCAGCCAGTCGTGGCTCTTTAGCCATCAGCTCTTTGCATTCTGGTACTTGTAGTTTTACATTTTCTACTATAGGCATGGACTTTGAAATCCAGTCATGCAAAGTGAAGTGGGCCTAAAGAGCCTACATATGACATGTGGCCAATTGGCAGCTAGGAGTAGAACAGCTCTAGGTATGAGTCTGGGCCCAGGATGACAGAGGGATGATGGCTCTAAAAGAATGCAATCTGTGGAATTCACTTGTCAAGAACGTGGGGTCAGTATGAAGACTTCTGGATTGGATATCAGGGTGCAACTTAGCAAACAGGTGTAAGTTCTGTGAACACCACTGGTGAGGCCTCATCTGCAGTCTTAGGCCCAGTCCTGCAGGTCACTTCTAACAAACCATGCAAAATTATCAATGAGCCACTCGGGACATTTTCAGACACCCTCTTTCAGGGGATCAAAGATGTGCAAGAACCAATAAAACAATGAGGAAACAGGCCTACCCCATCAACACACTCAGGAATGCTTGCCAACTGAATTCTGTATAGCTTCTGCAGTTTCTCATTCATGGCTCCCCCCCACATACCCTCCCATGGTATGCAAGAATATAGAGCCTCTACAGGCAGGAGTTGTTGCTTGAACCCCGTGCCATTGAATTTCTGGGGCTTTTCTTCTCAGGTTCCCTCGAAGCTCTCAGCCAGTCCAGATTCAGTGAGGGTTCGCCAGCTTGCCTTGCGAGAAGCTCCCTGTCAAACTTATGTAAGTCTGATTTCCAGAGCTTTTCTGCGGGACGGGCTAGGGATCCAGGCTGGCTCGCAGTTGAAGGTGGGCTGCTTGGCTCACGGTTGGTCCCGGTTACCTTTTCTACGTTCAGAATTAAAAACTTTTACTGACCTTTTTCTTGCGGGGGTCCTTCGATGCTCTTCACCAGGCTGGATTAGATGACAGTTTGCCGGCTTGGGTTTCTGCCTATGCCTAGTCAAACTCTGGAAGTTGGACCTCAGCACCCAGTTTAGGGTCGCCAACTTGGATGGTCAGGTCAAGTCGGTCCACTAATGGAGCTTTTTTCCAAAGTTGCTTCAAACTTGTCCAAACCTTTGGGACATTTTCCTGAAGTTGCCAAAAGGTTCCCAAAGTGTCCAAACCGTATTCCAAGGGTCTGGTATCTCCATGATGGTCCTTGAAAGTTTGAGACTTCAGTTCCCACAATCCACTTGGACAAAACCCTTACAAATTCACTGGTAGTTCTACAGGCTGGAGATTCTTGGTAGTGGAGGTACAGATGAGCTCTGCTAACCTGTAGCTTGCAGAGAGTCCACTCTTTTGTCCTTTTGAAGCAAGGTAGTCCACAGGGCTGTAATTCCAGATTGTGCAACAGGCGAAATCTTCTGAGTGCAGGGCCTGGTTGGTGCAAATCAAACTCCTCAGCAGGGGCCCTTCTTCTCTCAAGTTGCAAGCAGTATTATCTGAGAGGGTCTGTCCCACTCAGATACGTATTCCAAGTGCTCTGGGTCAAGCAGGAGGTCACTCCTGTCCAATGAGGTGCAGGGCAATACCCCAGGGTATGACCAGGCCCGCCAAAGTATGGCACTATTTTTCACAGAGAGGACAGTTACTCCATAATTCATCATGGTTGATTTTCCAACAGAGGGAGCAGAACTTACAAAACCAGCCTACAGGATGGCTTCATCTGCATAGGTCCACTCCCCTTACATCTGGGATTTCCTCCGTAATCCCCCATCTAGCTGTGGAACAGGGGGAGAGGTGTAAATGAAATTGCTTTCTCCAGCTTGTCTCCTCCTTCCCTTGAAGAGCATTGTTCCTACCCCTCTCCCTGGCTCTGGCATTCCTATGCCCAGCAACCTCTCCTCCCTGAAAGGCCTCCTAACCCCAGGGGATATTAATACCTCTTCAAACAGCCATGCTCACCCACTTATCTTTGAACAATCAAGGCAGAGCACAAGAGGGCTACATTTTGGCTTACAGACAAGAAAGTCTTATAACTTCTTCTCTGTAAATTTTAGAATACATTCAACAGTACCAAATTGTTGCATTTGTCATTACCATTCCACTGAGTCCTTTAATCCTAGTTTTATGGCTTTCCTTTCTCCAGTTATTAATTAATAATCTCTTGCAATGTGAACCTATGGGCTGGGGATCTGCAATGGAAAAATGAATTGGGCAATTTCTCCAATACCAGGGCCTATAGAACATGTTTTATAAGGACCCTGCTTATCCTCACAGCACCCCCTCCCCTGGAACACCTAGAAAAGACTTTAAGGGTTCTGATTATATCAAAATATTGCAGATCCTCACTTCACAGTGCTCCTAGCACAAAAGTCGGTTTGGGAAGCACTTTACTACAATATGGGGAGTCCAATGTTCAATTTCACTAAACCCAGGGCATATAAATCTCATTTTATAAGGGTCCTCTTTATAGATATCTAACACCCCCACCCCCACCCCTGGGACACCATGGCAAATTCTGGGGATACCTAATATGCTCCAACATTGTAGTTTATCCATTTTTAAGTGCCCCAAACACAGAAGTCAATTTGGGCACAATTTGCATTATAATAGCAGTCCTGCAAAACAAGGCTGCATTTAAACTATCCTCTGGCTTCAGAAGTTCACACGTGCAAGTGCAGAAAGGCTGCTGGCCTCTAAACTGCCATGCCATATTATATACTAGGGACTTAGAGGTAGTTTTAATCCCCCTGCTCTATCGTGTACTAGGGCCTTATAGAGAGGGGAATGCCAATCCTAGTGGTACCCTAACCCATAGTGTATGCAGGTGTTTTCACTTTTCACTGTATTTTTAAGTGTCTCTTTCAGCATAGCACCAGCCTTGGGCCTGGTTAGGCAAAGCCCAGAGTCAGTTACCACCAGTAGCAGTCAGCAAACAGTTGATGGGGGGTGCCCAGGGCAGAGGATGACTTTCCAACACTGGAAAAGCACAAACTCAGAATTTAAAACATAACACCACGGTTGGGGGTTCTCCTTAATAATCAGAATTGATTTATATCCAAATGAACCCATCTTCCAACATTAGGCTAATGAAAGACAGGGGGGAAATCATAACGGTCTAATCTATGCCTTGCAGTTTTCATGTAGCTCCTTAATGATGGTTAATAGCCCACTGTTCTATGTTAGGATTTTACCTTATAAACTTCAAGTAACAAAAGAATCTCTGAGACAAAAGCAGTAGCCCACTGACCTATTTACATTATATGCACTTTGTGATCTGCGTGGTACACGTTTTTTGCAGCAGGCATATTAACCCACCGTGCCTACCTTACCTTGAGTCAAAACATCCACTCGACAAACCTCTGATCTCTCTGAACAAAGAACATTTATCACCAGAGTTATCTTCACATTGTTATTGTTGACTGAAAATTGCTGGAAACCAGGAATGCAGCAGCAGGTATTTTTCAAACCATAATGCACTTGCAAACACGACACCCCCACCCGAAGTCGGCTACCTTTGTTTGCTTTGTACATGAAGATGCAAGATTCATATACATGTTTTTTAAACTGCGACTACTGCCTACCTTTCTCAATATGTCACTTCCAAACTATGCGATTGTATTTGTTTAACGGGTGCACGGTTTCACGCAACAGGTGATTTGTATGGAGTCACTGGAAAGTCCATAAGGTTGTCCCTGTCCCCCCCAGAATTTTAGTGCTTCCTACGCCCCTGGCTCCTCGGGTGCGGCCTGCGACATTCGCTCCTACCACAGCAAGGGAGGTGAGAGACTAAATCACAAGAAGGAGAACTGATTAGTAAAAACATGTTCAGTGCATTTCCAAAATAATATCATGGCAGTGTGCTAACGTGTGACTGTTCAAAACAAAGCAGCCGACAACGTGCAGTTAGACTAAAATAAGGGAGAACCACAGTGGACCCTAAAGGGAACTTACTACAAACCTTTCAAAGAGGAAGATTCAGAGGTTACAGAGGAAAAAGAAGAACAAACAAGCGCAGAAAATAGCAAATAAATAAAAACAAGGCCTCTGTGGGAATGATGTCAAGGGAGGAAGACAACAAACATCATGAATGTGGTAAATCTTTCAGATAATTCTTTGATTAATGAGGAAATATAGCTACTTTCTGTCTAGAGTAGAATAGATTTGTTTTACTTCACTCAGAAATGAAAACTAAAAAAAGTGGTATCACATCAGAACACATAGGCAAATCGATACTCGTAGTACTCCAACATTAAGCACATTGTATATTACTGATGTGGAATTACTGCACACTTGATGATGTACATATCTGTCATGAAGATACTTTTTGAACTCGAGGAACATGGTTATAGATGTTCGTTTGAGCTGTCCTATTTATTTTAAGCCTAGGTCTACTTTTGCACCTTTAATAACATGTGATGAAGTGGATGTGCTTAATAAAGGTGTCATAAGGGAATTGCAAAATATCATATGTAAACCTTCCTACAAGACTAAAAGAAATTTAACTTCCAAACAGTTTGCAGCCCTAGAAAACTGAAAAGCTGATACTAAAATAGTGATACAACAGTCAAATAAGGGTAGCAATGTAGGCATTCTATTCAGACAGAAGCATCTGGTGGAAGGCAGCAGACAAATACTAGATGAGACATGCTACAGAGTATCTAATAAAAGTGAGGTCACTAGGGCCAATGTGTGCTAGGTGGAGATGTTAACAGACTGGAGGGAGAAAGGTCCCCTGGAATGGGAGGAATACCTCTTTCTTTAGTGTGATTGCCCAAGAATTCCAGCACTGTACTATTGACTACGCTGCATAGGAACAATAGCAGCCCTCTGGGGATACCAACTGTGTCCTTGATTGGTTAATTGTTAGAATATATCTCAAAATATTTTGATCATTCCTTGAACCCTTTGTTTCAGCATTGGATGTGAAAGTATCTGTGATAGAGGAAAAACTTGAAACAAAGTTATTTCATAAACAGACGGCGGGAAAAGCCTACTGTATGCTACTAGCTCACACCCCACCAATTTGATTTACAACATTCAATACAGTGACTTTAACATGCAGAAAGAAATTATAGCACACCTGAAGCCTTTGAGACAATTTTTAAGAAATACGAGTACGTTCTAATAACTCACAAGATATGGAGTAAATATGTGGGAACAGCTCCACAGGTTAAGTTCAGGAAACTCTGATCATGAATAGACAGCTTAAGCCACAATGTAATTACAGAAAGTAACACCAGCAGCGGTTTACAATGGGGTGGTGGCTTCTTTTGTTATAGGCAGTGTAAGGCTTGTAAAATTAGCTCCAGCATCTCCTGATATATTGTCCCAAATAAATCGAGGGAAGTTGTGATCAGGATGTTTTTGACCTGCAACACATAATATTGTGTTTCTTGTTTGGTATGTCCCTGTGACGAGTGGTACATAGGAAGTACCATTCATGAGGCCAAAACGAGTCTTTGAACACATGATGGCCATACAACGCAATGATAAATAACATCCAGTTGCGAAGCATTTTGTGAAATTGCACTTTTAAAAGGATGCCCTACTCTGATCCAGAGTATTGTATACAATTGAGTTTGACATTAGAGGGGACAATAGAAAGAAGCACATTACAGAAACGTGTGTCAAGATTTATCCTTGATTTCGATACATTACCATTATTGGGTCTGAAATATGAAGAAGAAATAGCAGAGTATTTGGTCTAAATTAGTTCATGTTATGCCGCTCGAAGTCGCGTGGTTAGAGGCTGACCTGTTGTTGCTGCTTTCCCTGGGTCGCCTGGACTTTGTTCTCCTGTTGGGGCACTGAATATCGGGCGCTGCTACAGAGTGGGACTGCGAGTCCCAGGAGTGCCTGCGGCGTTCCTGGAGCCGCACCTGGGACTCTTCCCACTCCACCCCGCCTCCCGCCCCCAGGGTGCCACGCCCCTCCAACAGTAATATCTGAGAGCCGTGTGACGCGCACCGCGGGACGCGCGCGGGCGAAGACCGGGCAAAGAGCGGGCCGTTTGAGGCCGTTAGAGACCGGTGGAGACTGGACTGGGCTATACCCTTTGGCTTCAACTTTGTTATACGAAACCCACCAGTCAGTGAGCTCGCTGAAGATAAGGTGCTATGTCCACGCGTGAGTACAGAAGCAGGGACACTTGATGATTTTATTACCAGGACCAATACTGCTATAGATATGGAAATCAATAAAATGCAGCATAGGGTCTCCACTGTACTGGATGCAGCCAGAAGGTTATCCCAGGAGTTGGCCATGGCCAAAAAATCCTCCTTAGGTCACTTTGCCTTTGCCAAAACACCTGATCGCCCAATGGGTCCAGCTCCCACTTTGACTTTGACGCAGGCAGTTATCCACCAGCCACCAGTCACATTGCTTTCAGCATCGAAGGTGGGGTCTCTACATGTATCCCCCCCCCACCCCAACTCTATCATTGGGTGGGGCGGCTGGGGTTGAGGCCAGGGGAGAGGGGGCCCCTTTGGAGACGGTACCAATTGCTAAGCGTAAGGCAATGAGTGGGAGGATTTCCCTTACCCCCCAAAAGGGCGCCATCCATAAAAGAAAGCGTAATAATACTTCTGCCTATTCTAGGAAAAAGGCTAAGGTTGCAAAGGCTCAGTTACCCTCTCAAGCATTGTCTCAGGTATCCCACGCACCCCCTCCCATGGGAAATATTTGCCCCCCAGTTTTAGAATCTAGTTTAGTAAAATCGGTGGGCAAATATGACGATAATCTTGTAATAGAAAGTGAGAATGGTGGGGTACCACTCTGCGCGATAGAGGGAAAGGATGTAGAATTTTTGACGATTGTGTGGGAAACGTTAAAGAGACTTCTAACCCCCTTGGAAGGTAGACTTTCGCGAATAGAAACCCAGTTGCTCGAGACTGAAAAAAGCATCTTAAATCTAGCTACCTTGAGCATTCCTGACAATAAACCAACTAGTCCACCAGTTACAACTAATATCCCATCACTACCTGCTGCCATTCCACCAGTAGCTCCGGTGGTTAAACCCATCCCGAAACCTCGACATAAGGTCACTACAAGTACTACTGCTAATAGGGTAGTGGAGGGCACAAACCACCTGCCGGTTCAATCTGCACCAGCCCCGAAAGCTATGGCAATCCCGAGGGTTAAAGATCATAACACTTACCACTCCACTCCACAGAGAACAAAACCTACTGAAAATAATTATAGGGGCTATGTTGATCTTCCCCCAGATGTAAGACCGTATGTCGTTGTGTTAACGGGGGTGCCGGAAATTCCATATCAACAGCAGGAAGACTTCGGCTCATTAAAAAACAAGGTAATCCACTGGCTCAATGTAAACAGGCCTTTACCCAACCACCTGAGAAGTAAAATTCTTATGGTGCGACGGGTCCCTTGGATAGGCACCTCGCATAAGTCTATTACAGGTGATTGCGTTATTGTTTCTTTCGAAGACCCCAACACTGCACACCTTATTCACTCATGGAGCAATTATGGAGTAAATTCGCCCATAGCATCTAGACCCCTAACTTACTTTTATCCCCCCCGCTCACACCCCAATACGGGGGGAAATTGGAATAGGATTCCGGTGAGAAATTGTGTACAGGGGGGGCTACCCAACTACTGGCAAGACACACATGGTGGGTGGAATGGGGCACCCCTTTATAACAGATTTGGGTGCCTTGAGGACGTGGACTGACTTTTACATAGGGTTACTGACACACCGTCTTTGGCAGATTCACACTGTTCTTTGCCCTATTCTTCTCCGCGCTCTGCTTCCCCACTACTACAATCTCTCCCTGGAGACTGTAATCAAACTACAGGTGAGATTAGTCACACTGAGGGGGATGTTCCTGAATACTGTGCGGGCACCATACTAATTGAGCCAACAAATGATAAAACTACTCATACAGATAGAGTTGGCCAAAACAACAAGGATAACCCCCATCCTGAGGCGCCGTATGAAATTAACTCGTTGGTAACAGAGGGGTTGTCCTGTCACAAGCACAGTCAGTCCAGGACAACCAGGTGCACCTTGGTATCTAATGCTATTGATAAAACGGGGGCTCCCGGCGTAGTTTCCATACTCTCTTGGAACGTTGCCGGGTTGGCCAATAAACTAGACTCCCCAGAGTGGGCGGATTTAATTGAAGAACATGACATATGCTTGTTCCAGGAAACGTGGGCCAGGAAAAAACAGTCCCGCACAGGGTTTGCTTCTTTTGAGATTGCGGCAAAATGGGGCGGGAGGGGTCGACCATCTGGTGGCCTTTTGATTTGGGTGGGTTCCCACCTTGGATGCAGGGCGAGAAACCTTGAAACCAACTCAGCGGACTTTCAGTGCGTTGTTTTGGAGTGGGCATCTGGTGTGAGTGTAGCATTGATTAACGTATATTCAAGAGCGGTTGGGATAACAGGCACTTCGGGGACAATTGAGGATTTAGCTTTGTTTCTTGACTCTGACACCCTCTGCCCTTCACTTATAGTTGGGGGGGGGACTTTAATATCCAGTATGAGCCCCCCCCGGATCATCTGGAAGGGGTAATTAGCGAAGAGGATGATCTCTGGAAGATACCCACTTTGTTGGCCCCCCCCGTAAAGTCATGGTCACCTCTAGTCACCCAAATAACATCTTTTACTCTTTCCCACTCATTGAGGGCCTGTATTGGGCAAATTAAGGGAGATATTACACTTAAGCACACCTTTAATAGACCAGGGCATGAGTCACGGATAGATTACATCCTGGTTTCAATGAAGGATTGGGCTAAAGTGAGGGACTTTGGGATAATCACAAGGACCGACAGTGACCACAATGTACTATCATTGAGGTTTGCGGTCCAGGGTTCGCCCACTGGTACCGCAGAAGAAAATCTAGCATTTCCTGTTGGTTTAGTCGCAACTAGCAATAGACATAGAATTAAATGGCCAAAACTCCTGGAGAACCCTAATAATATCCAGAGGCTATATGCGACTGTGGTCCCTGCCCTAGAAAAAGTTGCGGATTTCATTCCTCAGTCACCCACTCCTGCTGAGCTTACTGTGCTTAGGGATATTCACTCTGAGCTTTGCTCTAACCTAGCAGAGGTACTGAACCCTGTGGCCAGGTCGAAAAAGGCCAAGGGGAGAAGAGCCACATGGTACAATGCTTCTTGCAGGAGAGCAAAGGCCGACCTTTTGGAGTCCCTTAAAATTCGGGAAACTCCCAGTAAGATTAGGGAAAAGCGGTTGGCCTATAAGTCCATTCTCCGCAATGCTAAAATGGAATGGGACCAGGATAACTGGTCTGAAATGACGGCTGCCCTTGCACTTCGAGACGCCCGGAAATTCTGGCAAACCGTCAAGCATGGTTCAGCTGAACCTCTAGCGGCAGTAGAAGCAAATATTGCATCTGCTGTTTAGGAGGACCACTTCAAAACCCTGTATAGCGCGCCCGAGCTGGACCAACTGGGGAACCCACTCGAACTAGCAATGGTCCAATCTACTGAAAGTGTATCCCCCATGGATGGGTTCACTTTGGAGGAACTCACTATGGCGATTAAGGGCCTTGCTGCTGGAAAGGCGCCAGGCTTAGATAAGCTCCCAGGTGATCTTTATAGGCATGAAGTTAAAATCTGGGCCCCATATCCTAGGCTGTTGTTCAATGCGATTTTGAATGGCATGACGATCCCCCCAACTTGGCTGGGGGCAGAGATAGTCCCCATATTTAAGAAGGTATCGCCTCTGCTCCCAGCCAATTATAGGCCAATAATCCTGATAGACGTTTCCCAGAAGCTTTTTACTAGGCTACTTCTGGATCGTCTGTCGGAATGGATGACGGAATATGATATTCTGAGCCCATTCCAAGCGGGATTCAGAAGGAAGGTTTCCACCACTGACCAGGTCTTTCGGCTCGCCCTTATCTTTTGGAAAACTGTACAGTTGGAGGGTGGCAGCCTCTATACTGTATTCGTGGACCTGAGGGCGGCCTTCGACCTGGTCCCCCGCAGAAAACTTTGGGAGGTGTTGGCCAAACTGGGGGTCCCTAGGGGCTTGTTGGAGATGATTATTCGTCTCCATACTGCCAACTTTGCACAGGTGAGGTGTAGCAAGGAGGGGGCACTATCGAATAGGTTCCCCGTTGACAGGGGGGTAAGGCAGGGTTGTGTGCTTGCACCGACCCTGTTCTGCCTCTACGTCAACGGGGTCATTTCCCATTTGAATGGGGTTGCTAACTCCGACGCGCCTAAGTTGGCAGGCAGCAGGGTGCCGGCGATTATGTTCACTGACGACACCCTTCTGCTTTCAAAGTCTGCGATGGGTATCCAGCGCGTTCTTGACGGCTTTGTGGATTTTTGTGGGGAACATGGTTTAGAAATTAACACCCTAAAGACTAAATTTATGGTCTTAAATCCCCCACTAAGACTCCACTCTAGCCCCAACATCGGGCAAAGCAGACTCGAAAGGGTGAGAACCTTTGAGTACCTTGGAGTCGTGCTAAATGAGAAAATGACCTGGCGCACACATCAAGAGAAAGCACTCCTCAAATTGGTTCAGCACTCGGGTGGGATTATGAAGCTCGTGGGAAAAAACAGGTCCTCCATCCAACCTGTTGGTCCACCTCTCCAGATCTATAGGGCACAGGCAAGGGGGGCTGCCATGTATGGTTCCGAGCTTTGGGGTCACGCAGTTTCTCCAGACCTGGTGAAAGAGGAGAACAAGTTCATTCGGAGGGTGGTAGCACTTCCCCCCAGTACGCCTCTTGTCCCACTAAGGTTAGATCTGGGGATGCGACCCCTTGATGAAGAACTGGCATTGGGTCCCTTGGTTTATTGGCGTAGGTTGTGGGCAGTCCCAGAATTGATTAGCTATAGGCAGGGGCTTCAGGAGGTGCTTGCTATGCCTAACGTAGGGAAAATTAAATGGCTCAAATTTATCAAAACTGAGTTGGAGGGTCTAGGTCTCTCAACTCTCTGGTCAGACCATTATCCACTTGTCCATTAATTCCCAAAAAGAGACTGGCAAAGGTATTCTATGACAATAAATTAGCGGCACTTTGTCGTCGACAAAACCTTGGGACATTTACGGAGTCATTTTTACGCACCAAGGATATCTACAGCTTTGAACCAGCCCTGGATAAATTATATCCTGTATGTTAGACCTAGGGAATCCTAGACTACATAGGGTAGCCTGTCACAGAGCGGGAGTTGCTAAAACTCCAAGGCTTGCATGTAATGCTTACAATTCACTCACAGTAACTCAATGCCTTACCACTAAAAATAAAGGACACCACACCAATGTAGAAAAATACCAGTACATTTTATAAAAGTTTCTCTTTGTATCTTTTTCTTTTTCTTTAAATCAGATTAATGCTTACATTTGATTACAAGTAGAATTTTGCAGTGTCATTAAGCAGCATTCATTTACATTCTTATTACAGAGATGTCTTTTACATATCATATATAGATCATCTGTAGCAACAGCAGTGACTTTTCCTAACAGTAAATGAGCAGGTGACAAAGGCTACAAACTACGTAAATGCACCTCAACGTTTAATCTGTATGGTACATTACCCTTGGTACGCAGTCTCAGCATTAGCCTGAGGCTTCAGTTGAACAGCAGACCGCCCCCACAGTTATCCTGAACAATGCCACCACCAACTAGAACTTTGAGAGAAGACAGATATATTATTGGAACATTCTCAACATTTTACAACTGCCCAGATCCTATCAGTGGTGACCTGGTTCCTCAATAACCCCCTTCACGCTGATGGTTTATTCAGCTACTACCCTAAGACTTCTGGGATAACCCTCTAGAGATATCCTACCACACGATCAATGAACTCTGGGCCACGTCTCCCCTTTTCACACTCCTCAGAAATCCATTAGCTCTCTTTTTGGATCGGGGCCAGTCTTAGAAGGGTAGAGTTCCACTGTCAGGCTGTTCCTGTAGTGTCACTACTGCTCGGTGGACGAAATCACCTTAATAGTGCTCCGCCTCCCTCTCCAGGCCAACTCCCCCAGCTTACTTTAGCGGTGTCGGACTCTCACAGCGGAAGTCTCTGACGAGCGTCGCTCCCTCGATCTGTCACCGGAGAGGGTTTACTTCACTCTGAGACCTGTGAGAGCTTCCGATCTTCCCCAGTGGTGTTAACCAGGCGGTGCGTCAACGGCGGGTGCTTCTCCCGGCAACTCTCGAAGGTTGGCTCCGCCTCCGCCCGGCCTCCGTCGCTCTGGGCTCAGCCGCTTCCCACGTCACTGCAGGCACCTTGGGCCAGGGCTCTGTCCCCGCCCGACTTCCTCCTCAACGTCACTTCGGACCTCCTTCTTCCGCCGCAGGCGCCTCCGTCCAGCCACGCCTCCACATCCACCGCCGTTGACCACGGACCTGAGGAGATGGGGCTCCCCGCGCCGCCGGTATGCTACCGAAGCGCCGACTTCTCTTCACAGTAAGTGCGGAATCTCCATCCACGTTGCAACCCTGTTATTCCTTTGGCAATCTCCACCACAGGGTTATGAGGGGAACTTGTAATTGCGAGATGGCAGGCAGACCTTGATTTACTTCCCCAGACACCAGACTTCCGTAAAAAGTGTGGGGTCTTGCTTCAGGAGTAGAAATTCACTTCTAGGACAAGGTTTGGTCAGTCTCAGAGGGGCAGCGTCAATACAAGTATTCAGCCGACCCACAGGACGATCTTTACTGGTGAAAGCGCTGTCCTCCTCACAAGTCTGCCTCCCTCCTGCCCTGGTCCACCTTGCTCTCCTTCCGGTCAGTTCACACCTAAAATGGCCACCCTGGTCTCGACCTTATATAGGCTGGGTCCTGGCTACTGGAAGGTGCTGGTGGGTTCTAGAACCTTCCTAATGCAAGTCAATGGGCCAACCTCCCAGAGGTGACAGTTTTGTCAGTTGGTGGCCACCATTTTAGATTCCTTGGAGATGTGACATTCCTGAGGTAACTAGGCCCAAAATGGGGAAGGCGAAACGTCCTACTCAAGGAACACCTAGCCCCCCAGTCAATGCTGACAACCCAAAAAAAATCCGGGTGGGCATAAAAATAATAATAACACTCAGAGGCCAAAGGGGACAAAATAAATCATAATTGTGAGGGGACCCTCAAAAGCAGACAGGTCTAACACTGTCTTAACCAGGAAACTCTATTTGCAATGGAGGCACGGGACTCTTCCACTTCGAGCCCTTACTAGTAAGTGGAGTGAATCAGCAGTCAGCTTATGTCCGGCTTGTAGAGTGGCCAATGAATCTGAGCTGCACATAATTTTTTTCTGCCCGGCTTATAACGCGACCCGCAAGAAATGGATTGTCCCTATATGCAGGCATTTGGGGTTCGTACAGTGCCTGGCCGCGTTTAGAGTGCTGAAAACAGATTTGTCGGACCACATCGTTTTTGCAGTGGCCAAATACTTAGGTGCAATGTGGTCCCTGAGAAGACAGTGCCTTAAGGCCGGTCACTGAACTTTACTGTAGTAAAAATGCGATAGCCTGCACTAATGAAAATATTCATATGGACTCCGACGGACCTTGGAATGTTTTAATCTCTTAATGTTTTAACAGTTTTATGAAATGTTTCCTTAATATCTTTTATGGTGATAAATTACCGAAATAAAGATTTATGAATGAATGAAGTTCATGTTATGATAAACATTATGATTCTTTTCTCTGACTTCTAAAGTGCTGAAAATTTTAACCAGCTTGCAATTATTTTTTTTTATCTTCTTTTATTTTCATTTAGATATATTCACTTGACCTGAAATGAGCGTAGTCAGCTATGCACTTTTTATAAATTACATAATCATTTTTTACTTGTGCTACTATTATTTGCCCACTTGGGCTTGAATGGCTGCAGTTACTAGTATTTGGCTGGCTTGTCTACATGTTTTGTCAATTGTGTGTGGTGCTATCCAAAACAAATGATAGACTGAATGCTGAACATTGTCAAACATTCACCTCCAGTCACTTTACTGAGTTTAATTCATCATCATTTTGCTCACCACGCCATTCCAGTTTAGATGCAGCCATATGCAAATAAGTCCTGCTTAGGTTCCCCATGAGAACAGTCCAGCCCAAACTGCCAGGCCATGTCCTCCATGAACCAGAAAAGAGCATTCTGGGACCAGTTTCGGGGTATCACCCGTCATCAGCTAGGCTAGCTGGAAACTGGTTGTATAACGAGCACCAGACCAATGTCTGGGCATACGCTTCCGACTTAAGACCAAAATGTAATGCAAAAAGATGATATACGGAATACTGAACATAGTGAAACATTCACTCCCTGACACAGATCTGGGTTTAATCCATTGCTATTCTTCTCGCCACACCATTCCAGTTTAGACCCAGCTATATGCAAGTCAGTCTTGACGTTGCTCCCCCTGTGGACAGTCCAGTCTTGACTGCCAAACCATGTCCTCCCTGAACCGGAAACCAAGCATCCTGGGAACAGTTTCAGGGTATCACCCCTTATCAGCCTGGCTATCTTGAAACCGATGGTGTAGCGGGCACATGACCCACATCTGGGCACACCCTTCTCATTTAGGGTAAAAATGCAGCACAAAAAGATGATTGATAGAATGCTGAACAGTGTCAACATTCACCCCCAGTTACAGAGCTAGGTTTAATCCATCATTATTTTGTTTGCCACATCATTCCAGGTTAGACCCAGCCATATGCAAATACGTCTTGACCCTGCTCCCCATGGGAACAGTCGAGCCAAACTGCCAGGCCAGTTCCTCTCTGGACTGGAAAAAAAGCATCCTGGGACGGGTTTTTGTTTATCACCTCACATCAGCCAGACTAGCTGAAGCCGTTGGTGTAGTGAGCACAGGACCAACATCTGGGCATACCCTTCCCAAATAGGGTGGAAATGCAACACAAAAAAATGATGGACAGAATGCTGAACATTATCAAACATTCACCTCCAGCCACAGATCTGGGTTTTATTTTGTGATATTTAAATATTCAACACAGGGTCATTCTGCAACTTGCATTTATTTGAGCATCCTCAGAATATACATTTTTATAAACAGTTCAGTACTTTTCGCTCAGTCACTCGTACATACTTTGTCTCAGAGAGATACACAGAATAAGTGATGGGAACGTCTCTAGTAAGTATTTATTGAATCAGCGTCATTCTAGTATAAAATATGTGGGCTGCAACAACCATGAGACGGAAACAGATATGTACAGTTATAAGCACCAGTAGAGTAAAACAATATGGAATTCTACCATAGTGTTAAAACAATGAATATATAGAGGCATATGAATACATGACTGTAATAATGTGTACTCCTACGATGCAACCCTAACTAGATATACCTAAGTGTACTTAGTGTACCTAGCATGTATGTAGGGGTAAAGCCAAGAATCCCCTTAGCATAGAGCAAACCCATTACCTGATGTGGTAGAGCGAAGGACACCCCACGAGGGATGTCAGACCACTGCGTGCTGGAGTGCCTGCATGCAGGAATCTCAGCATCGTGCATCAGTGTGTCAGTATGGAAGTGTTTTTCTTCTTTAGTTTTCCCAGTGAAGATGTAGTGCTTATATACCCGAAAGGTACCCTCAGAGGTTCTACCTAAAATGTACTATGGGCATGTCAGTCAAGGATGGCGATACTGGTGACCCTTATACAGACTTATTATGCAGAAGTTGGTTATCCTACTGTGATAATGAGAACCCTCATGCATAATACATGAGGCTAGTTTTCTTAGAAAACCACATGACATTCATGTAGCACCTAACTAGGTAAAAGGTCAGCATCAGACCTGTTATGTAGAATAATGGTAGGATGGATGTAGGCAAAAGGTTGTGTAACTACCTAGGTCTATATTGGGGAACATTGAAGTTCATAACAGCTCAAAGTGTATTGTGTGATATCTCTGCTTTGCTGTCCCAATCGATTTATTTTCTTTTTCCTTCTCTTTTTATTGTGTTGTATTTATTTAATTATTTGTAATTAAATGAATTGTTACTGCTTAGTATTTTTATGCATATATGTTATTATGTGTTTTATCAGGCTGTTGTCTTAATAAGTAAAACTGTACCCTCTTTCTAACTGTTTACTTGCCTCCACGTTGGCTAGAGGGTAACTTTGCTATTTTAAATTATTCTCTTATGATGTTGTATTGATATGTATGTATTAAGATGCACTTGATAAGATCTCTGTGGTCGATAAAAGTTTTTTATGATGATGATGAATAGGTATGATATTGACTGTATGGTCATAATAGTGGATGTGAGAGTGTCTGTAAGAGTATGTAAGTGGGTGCAGCAGTATCTGTATAGATATGTGAGTAGCTGTGAGAAGAAGAGGGAGTACAAAAATATATTACACAGGGGCTGCACTGAGCCCTGCAAGGGATCCGCAGATTTCAAAAATTGGCCCAAAAAAGTTTTTTCACGTTTCTGACCTAGGACACATGTTCTGCCTTCTTTATGACTACTACAAGCGTTCAGGAAACCTCTCACCTGACCTCTTCATTCGATTTGCAAAGCAACTTGTAGCCCAGGGTTCTGTTTCCTCAACAAAATAGCAGCCACAATTCTTTGGTGAAGGTGGGTCCAGCCAATCAGGACTTTGCTGTGGAGTGTGAATCCGTGGATCACGTGTGAGTGAATTCGCAGAGGGTCCACCTCCCTATATATACAAATTGGTTTTCCAGATAATATATCTAAAACTTCTGAACAGATTTATACCAAATATAAGTCAAAGTGTGATCTGCACAATCAAATCGAACTTTCTGCCAAATTCAGTGTAATTCCGTTCAGCAGTTCGGGCTGTAGGTTTGTTTGTAGGTCCTACGGGAATTTTATATGGAGAAAATGCATTTTGGCCCCTCACCTTTTTCTCAGCCCCCGCCTGACCGGCCACCATGAAACTTTCCAGGCACAAGCTGACTTGAGTAGCAAGGTTTGGGGAAACTATTGTCACACAGCGTGAAAGATATAGTCAATTGAAAAACAACTTTTTCAAGTCCTAACTATAATTACTATATATATATACAGTATAGCATAATTATAAAAAAATATCCATTTTACATTTTATTCATGTTTGTATATTTTAAACTAACTAAACAGCCCAAAATTATAGAATGTGTTAGACTACATGGGGAGTAACATTTACTATTCTCATTCCAATCTGTGTAATAGTAGGGAAAGCATTGGACTTGGATGAAGGGGTTAATTGTATTATTCTCACTCCAAACAAGACAACAGTAAGTAAAGTATTGAACTGTAAAGGGGTAAGAATAACACATTACATATATAAGTAACACCATGAATGTAGGAAAAAAATTAAACTCGATATAAAAAGGATTAATTAACATGATATGCATACATATAATTAAAGCAAGCAATTATTCAATTTACATGATTACTTTTCCACAAAAAATATCAATTATTAAACAATATCTATTCAATTAATAATTAATTAACTTCTCACTCCACACCCCTTCAGTCCCAGCAGACCGCAGCTAAAATATAACCAACAAAATGTGTTCCATAATTTACATATTTTAAAATAAATTGAATTATTAAATGACAAATAATAATAATTGTTAATTAATTATTACATAATGAACATCCCTGCCTAGAACCCTACAAACCTAGCAGCCCAGAACTAAAGTATAATTAAAATAAATAATTACTCCATAATGTATTTATGTAAAATTCAATAAAAAAATTAATTTACAAATATTAACTCATTGTTAATTATTACTTAATTAAATTCCCACCCCATTCCCCTACAAACTTAGCAGCCCACAACTAAAATATAGCTAAAAAAGTATTCCATAATTAAAATTGCCAAATCAATTTAATAATTAAATAAAACTACTATTTGGTAATTTATTATTACATATTTTGCATCCCATCCAGAGACCTACAAACCTAACAGCCGACAACAAAAATATAATTAAAATAAATTATTATTCCGTAATTTTCATTTATAGAATTCAATTAAATAATCAATTTATAAATAATAATTTACAGTTAATCATAACTTGATGCATTTTCCACCCAAACACCTACAAAACTAGCAGCCTGAATATTAGTTAAATAAATAAGTATTCCATAAATTATATAATCAAATATCAATTAAATAATTCATTAAAAAATAATAATCCTTTGTTAAATAATTGTTACTTAATTAACTTCTCAGTTTGTACCCTGCAACCTAACTAGCTATAAGTAACATATAAAGCAAATAATATATTATCAGTGTTACATATTTTGCATAATGAATATGAATCATATAATTAAATACAATTCATTACATAAATAAAAAATGCTTATTACCTAATAAGCTCCTCATTCTTTCTCCCCATGAATCCAACGACACACCACAACACTATAGATTACTATAAAAATTATACAAAAAATTCAAAATCACTTACAATTACAAACTTTATTTTTAAAGAATTAGTAACATTTATATAAAAACATCACATAAAATGGATATATCAACTAAAACACATTAAAAAAATTAAAGAACAATATTTTACCCACTATGTTATTGAAAACGATATTAAAACTTTAATATTATTTAAAAAGATATTACTTACCGCAAAAAATGATATTCTTGTCAATGAGATTTGTGCATCTCCATATTTGGGTGCAAGAATACTTAATTTACAATATTTCTGTCTCCTGATATTTTCAAATTGATATTTTGTCCAAACGCCATGCTTTGCATGTCTTTGGTAGCACTTGATATCCTTTTTAATGGCATTCTGATATACACTGGGAGAAGTGTTGGAGCAGGATTATGGGCCTGAATATGCTAGCGGGTGGTCGGATTGCCACCAGCTATCGCGTTGTAAGGAGACAGTCCGACAAGCAGGCAGCGGTCCAACTGCCATATTACAATGTGACCTCCGGGGTGGAGGCTGGAAAGTGCTCCTTTACACAGCATTTTGTGCTGTGGCCAAGAAAAGGGCTGCAGCACAATCCTCTGTGTAAAGGAGCGCTTCCTTTACAACCATCCACTGTGTGTGGTGCACCATGTGGTGCATGGCACTTGGTGCATGGTAGTGCGTGGGGGCACTACATGTGTCCCTTGGGCCACTTTACAGTGGCCCACGATGGACGGGCCCCCAAAATCCATTTCTGACAGCCTTTTCAAAAGGCTGTTGGAAAGGGATATCGTAATGCCCACGGTGGTGCCTGCCTCGGCATCGCGTCCATTCGAGATTGCGATTCTGACCGGCACACCATAAGGATCACTGATCCGGTCGGATGTGGCTGTCTCCCCCCTGACTGCTTATGGTCTAACCTTCCTAGATTGTAACCTGGCAGATGGATCGAAACGCTGTTGACGGTCAGACCGCCACCAATGGCCTGTTGGTGTGCGGTCCGACCGCCATCTTTAGCAGGTCAAGTATTTTCTTTAGAAACTGCACAAACCATTTGCTTCATGTTGTAGGTCCAGTTTGACATTTCAGCTGTCTGCGTGACCGTTTGCTATCAATTCCTTGAAATATAAGTAAAGTCAGCATTGACATCAGCAAGAGAAATATTTCCCTCCCTCTCGCCAAATAATATCGGATACTTCCTTTTTCATTCCAATGGAGTTCTTGCATTTCAATGCATGACAGACTATTTTACATTACGAAAGTACATTGAGTTATCCACATGAGATTACATGCATAACACATTGATTATTTGAAAGTAATCTTTTTTGTTTTGATATTTTCACAAACGCTGTCTTTTTCATGATTAAGTTAGATTTTGTGTTTGTTTTTTCTCTCTCTTCACCAGTGCTTTTTCTCCCGCCGTGCCATTCCTATTTACTTTCCATTCATATTGTTTCTAGTTGTTTTGTTCTTGTATACATTTTTCAATTGCTTTGTCCATCCTTTTTTCCATTCTGTGTCTTCCATCTTAGCCTCCATCTTACATTCATTTCCAGTTGTTTTTCCCCAACAAAACCATCAGGACTGGATTTAATGAGGTAACACATGCAAACAAAGGCCTCAAAGCATAGCCTTTCCACGTTTCATCTCATTAAAGGAAACTATTTCACCTTTGCCATTGCTTAATGTATATATTGTGTGTGGGACGGGGTGAGTCCAGTGAAGTAGACTATTTTGTATGAATTCAGTGTCATTATCCAATGCTGACAATGTTGCACATTTTGGCAAAAATCCTAAAAACAACTTCCATTTGATGTTCTAATTCCACATTCGCAAACTAATTCATTATGCAGTATTCTCCCACTGAATGATTTATGCACCGGAAAATAAGACAACTAAACGTGTTTCAGAGCCCCGTTGAGAAAACAATGCAAATTGGTGATGCTAGTGTGTATTGTTTCAAAGACAGCGGTCTTGCAAATGATTTAACTCTTTAACAGTACTATATAAACACGCAGCATGATGTGCATTTAACACGATTCAGGCCACATTTGTTTCATTGTATTTTGTCTGGTACTAATTAAACTCCCGTTTAGTTAGAAGTCAACACAATTATTTATAATACAAGTAAATGTAAATGTAAATGTAAATGTATGTATTCGATTTATATAGCGCACGAATCACCCAGAGGTCTCAAGGCGCTTGCTTAGGGAACCCGTCCTGGTATTCCCCTGTGAGATACCCCGGCCGGGTATCCACAAGGTGAAAGCCAGGCATCCCGCCGCGAGGGGCCGTAGTGGAGATTAAGCAAGCTATTGCCCAGAGTCGCAGAGTGTGACCCCGTGAGTCGAGTAGGCACCAGAGCGAGAATTGTCGAGTCCGTGGAATTTTTGAGCCCGAGACCCGCCGAGGCGGGGAATCGAACCCTGGTCCACGGCCAATCTCAGCTTCCGGGTCTGCCGCCTCTAACCACTGAGCCACGCTTCTGCCGAGGACTTTTGAAGCCAAGTGCTGCCTGTCTAGCACTGAATTACACCCTATGGAAAAAAAGTTGAATTACAAAACTATTTTTGTCAGAGTTATTAGATATACTTAGTAATAAAAACTGCATTGTTTGTTGCAAGCTATTTTTCCCTTTGTGTCATAAAGGCGGATATGTGAGAAGTCTATGAGAATGTTTAAGAAGACAAACTCCATTCAAGCCACAGCAGGAAGCACAATAGAGCAACAGCAAATACCACGACATTAAAATATCAAATCGACATTATACCTGAACAGCAATATCACACATCCCAGCCGCAAAAAAACAACATGCCCATGTGAAAGAATAGTAATACACGACAATATACAAAACACAAGCAAAGCAAAATAATCCAACAAGCCAGCACAGCCCATAAAAATAGCAAATCAATATCAAAGCACACTGCTACAGCAACACAATTTGATATATCTGTGCAGGGTCAGAGAACAGAAAATAACAAGCACACACCACAAGACGACAAGAGCGGCACAATTAATAACAGGCCACAAAACAAGAACAACACAACAACAATAAATACTAGGCAACACCATAACATAACGCAATGCAAACGAAAGTAACAACAAAAAACATCTGTAAAACTGTTGCTTTTTACGTATTTTATTGTTTTTTTATGTTCTGATTTGTTGCTACTGGGCTATGCTTTGGTTTATGAAAGTAATTTTTTTAGTTTTGTTGTTCTTATGGAGTTCTGCTGTTTTGTTAACTTGTCTCAGCATGTTGTGCTATGGTTGTTTTGTATTCTATTGAAATTGTTGTGCTTTTATTGCACCTTTTCACTTTATTGTGTTGTATTAGCAGAGTGCAGTTATTTTGTTTTGTTATATTGTGCTTTTGTGTTGTGTTTTATTATTTTGTTAGTATTTGGAGTTGCGATTTTGTGGTGCCCAGGTTTCTTTACAGAATTCAACAAATACTGCCACAGTTTCAGACTGAAAAAGCAAGGGCTGTTGGATTTCTCATGGAAACCAAACAATTTTCACTGCCAATATTCTAAATTATCACCATTTCAGCAATCCATCAGATACCTATTGGCTTAAACATCGGCCATAGGCTTTGCTTAAAATCCTACTCTATATGATCTGACCCTTGAAGCATCGATTACAGTCCTTAACAGTGGCGGCTCACTGAGGGAGTGCTGAGGGGCAAGGTGGGGGGGGGTAGTGGAGGCCGACATATGACGGAAAGGAGTAGGGTAAGTAATAAAATAAATACAACTACTTACCTTGCGTGCGCTTGGCGATAGAGTACGCGCAAGGTAAATTGTTTTATTTATGTAATTACTTACCTTACTCCTGTCCATCATATGTCAGACTCCACTACCCCACACTGCCCATCCCGCGCCCCTCTCCACCGCCCCACAGCACTCCCTCGGTGAGCTGCAACTTGTCCTTAAAAAGCTAATGTTAATAGATTATAAAATATTATTATCAACCTCTGTAGAAAACAACAGTGCAACTTCAGTAGCTGTATTAGTTCTGCTTTGTAGGGGCATAGGAAAATATTTTGGTTTACTCGAGGTGGAGCAGCACACTAAATTGGCATGATGCAGACACCTTTCAGTTTGTCGTTCCCCTGTGCCTCTTAGCACCTTATTTAGATTATGAGGGAGGGGTTACTCCATCACAACGGGGAGAGATATCCCATCTGCCGAAATCTAAATGTCATTATTTCCTATGGGATGTAGGATTTCAGCTGATGTAATATTCATCACCATTGTGAAGGAGTAACCCGTCCGCCAAAATCTAAATCAGGTCCTTCGTTAGTTATTATTCTCTATAGTTCCTCATTTAGTTTTTTTATTTTCTTGAATATATATATTTTTTCCAATATAAATTTTATCCATATATAATATCAATCTACTTCTAAGCAGTTCATCTATTAAACTTCGATTTTTAAGATTTTGGGCCAGATGTAGGTGGGCAAATAGTGAGGGTTAACACTGAAATTAGCAGAATTTCAGCGTTTGCCATCACTATTTGGCAGTGAGCCATGTATGCAGGATGAAACCTACTAGCAAAATAAGGAATTGCAAAATTGTGATTCCTTATTTTGCTCTTGCATTTAAGGAGTCGCAAATTGCGATTCCTTAAATGCAATGTAAGAAGCATAAAAGAAAGTGCACTTTAGCCTTAAGAAATCGCTTGGTGGTAATTAGCGATTTCCTTTAAAAAAACACTTTTTTGCTTTTTTTTAAGTGCCATGTGGCACCCATTCATGCCCTTAGGGCATGTATGGGCGCCACATGTGCACGCATGCACATTTCAGGGGTGCAAGAGGGTGTCCTTTTAGAGCCCTGGCAACCTTGAAATTGCACCCGCAATTTGCGAGTGCCTGTTGGTGACTAGCAAATTGAGGGAGCAATTCCCATTCGTTCCTATGGGCATCTTGGCCCAAAGGAATGGGTGGGAATTTATTCCCTAAATGAGAATCGCAATTTGTGATTCACAATTAAGGAATATTAGGGAATCGCAAAAAATATTGAGATTCCTACCTACATGGCATTTTGCGATTCCTTTATAACGATTCCCTAAAAATCGCTATTAAGGAATCGCAAACATGCACTTACCTACATCTGGCCCTTAGTGCGTTATTTGTGAATGCTCACTGCTGACCGCTTTCACTCAAAAAATCCCCCTATAATCCGCAGTAAGTAAATTTTTTTCAGCTACACCTTTGCCTGCATACATGACATTTTGCAGCGCTGTGCCCTATTTGACCAATTCTATCACCCATCACACATTTTGCTGTTCTATTTCCTGGCATCACAAAGAATGATTATCATTCACCTTTCACCTTTCCTGGTTTCCAGGTTTGCCTATTCACTGCTAAGTTGTAAGGGCATGATTAATAAACAAAACCTTTGAGTAATTTTACACTAGTCAGAATGTACAAACTAGTCCCAATTCGCAATTTGCGAGCATGCGCAAATTGTCTTGTTTGCACATGCAATTTACCACAAATCAAAAAACAGGTGGTAACATGGCCCAACCTATAAAAACAGCCCCAAAATGCATCACAAATCTTTCCACAATGTCTGCCCTGTACGTGATAGTGAGGAAGATGTGTATGCTGGTTGGTCAGCAGAGGATGCAGAGACAGGCGAGAATATTCAGAGTCAGGCTAACCTTGCTTGAGAAGACATAAGTAAGAAAAATATGAGCAGTACAGGCTGAGTAGCACTGTGATTCTAGAGCTAATAGACCCCTTGAAGACACAACTAGAAAGCAGAACCCAATGCAGCAATGCAATCCCCACACATGTCCAGATGTTGTGCTCCCTCTATTTATTGGCCCCTGATTGTTACCAAGATGTCATTGCAGTGCCTCGAGGGGTGTCGCAGAATGCGTTTTTGCGTTTCTTTCACAGTTTCATAGATGCCATGCTCCACCTAATACACCAAACAAATCTACCAGCCCAGGGATGATGTGGAACACGAAAATACAAAAATGCATTTCTCCAGAATAGCAAGGTTTCCACAGGTCATTGGGTGCATAGATGAGACCCATGTGCCCATATGTCCCCTATCTTGCATCGAATACATATTCCAGAATCAAAAAAGCACAAATTCACTAAAAATTCAAGTTGTCTGCAATGCATACAACATCATGGACATTGTGACCAAATATCCAGGGAGCAACCATGACTTATACATGTTTAGGCGCAGTGGCATATACTAACAAATTAGAAAGAGGTGACTTTGATGAGGGATGCCTACTAGGTACTGGAAATTCATGTCCACAGTGAGTGGCACTTTCATTTCTCTCTGCATGTTGTCTCACCATCATATATCTCTTACCAGGTGACAGTGCGTATGACCTGTGACCATGGATACTCACACCCTGCCTGTCTCCAAACAACCTACATGAAAGATTGTACAACATGGCACCTAGGCGCACCAGGTCTGTGATTGAGCGCACACCTTGCATCCTAAAACCACATTTCCGGTGCCTTCACAAGAGTTGCAGAGCCTTTCAGTATGCACCTGAGACTGCCTGCAAAATAGTAGCAACCTGTGGTATACTCCACAGCATTGCCTGCAAGGGTGGCATGTCCATGAAGGTCTCTAAATCTGACTCAGAGGATGATGACCCTGGTCCACCTGCCTAACAGCCAAACGAGGGAAGCACAGCAGCAGAGAGGAGAAAGTGCAGGGACCGCATAGCCAGATATTATTTTGCAAGGCACATCTTACCCATTGAGAAACTACTCTCTACAAATGACAATACGAAATAAGATTTTCACAATGAAATTTTTCCTTTATTTTGAGAGTATGCCGAAAGCTTGTTGCACAACCTGTCCATCTTCATCCGCATACCAAAAACAGTTTATAACTGTAATGTGATTATTGCAACAATCCCAAAAAATGATTGGGTCCACTGTATGGCACATTTGTGGTAACAACTCATGTCTTGCCACTACGTATGGCATGGATGGATCTGGCAGGTGGAACTGCATGTTGGCAGCTGCTGCTTCTACGCTGCATTGGTGTGTCTGCAGCAGAGACTCTACTGCAGCTGAACACCTCACTGTCTGCTGCCTTTCTGCCTCTGTTGCTCCTCCACTGGCAAATATGTTGGTTGCCTCTACTGCGGCTGTTATGTGTCACAGTCCTTGTGCAATATCACCACTATAGTGGGCCATCCATATCTGCAGACAAAGTGTGCGCTTGGTGTGTTGTGTGGTGCCTGCTCCAGCCTCCCAACTTCCCTGGTCATTGCGTCCATCCTGTGTGCACAGCTGGGCTCCATGTGCCTTTTCTGCCCTCTCTCCTCAGACAACTTGGCACACAGCTGCCCAATAGCCCCTGGAAAGGTATCAAATCTTCACTCAAAGCATGCCTGGTTCTTGGCCATCTGTTGGGTGGTATTAACGGTGCAGAGTACTAATATCGACATAGATATATCGCCTGACATTAATATCTCCGCAGAAATATCGAGTGGAACAAATATAGACAACAAAAATATAGTTTGACCAGAATATCGACTGAAAGGTAAGTAATATCGATAACAATAATATAGTTGTATGAAATATCGTTTACAAAAATATAGTTTACAAAAATATCGATTTATTAATAATATTATGTATTTTAGTGTTTTAAATGAGAATTGGTTGTTATTTTATTATATGTTTTGGAATTGTATAAGTTATTAATGTTTTTTATGTTTAATTTTGTGTTATTACTTCCGTAGCGGGTTGTGGGTTTATAGGGGAATAGGGTGGGAAGTAATTTAATTATATAAAATTAATTGATTAATTAATGTGTTAATTAAATAATAATAGTGTAATAATGTTGTTGTAAATTAATTTCAATTAGTCAATGAATAATTAATTATGTTAATTGTTTAATTAATTTTAGGTGTGTGTTGGGGAGTTCATACATGTAAATGGTGTAAAGGGTGGTAATTAATTAATTTATTATTGATTAATTAATAAATATTTTTTTGTAATTATTAATTGTAAATGTGTAATTATTGTAGGTGTGTGTTGTGGTGTTTTTAAGTGTATATGGGGTGAAAGCTGGTAATTAATTAATTCATTCATTTAATAACATATTAATTTTCATTAATTAATTAGTAAATATTAAATGTAATTGTGTAATTAATTTTAGGTGTGTGTGGTGGATATTATAGTTTTAAATAATGTGTAATTAATTAATTTTTATTATCTTTGTTAATAATAATATATTTAAATGTATATATTAATGATGTTTATATTGGAAATTAAATTTAAAAAAAATTCTGATAGTTACTGTTTTTTATTGTTTTGTGTTCTAGCGCTTTCCTTACTATTGTACTCACTGGAGTGGGAATAGTAATTTTTTCCCCCACGCTATCCAGCGCTTTCCCTACTGTTGCACCCTTTGGAGTGGGAATAGTAATTTTTACCCCTACGCTATCCAACGCTTTCCCTACTGTTGCACCCTGTGGAGTGGGAATAGTAATTTTTACCCCTACGCTATCCAACACTTTCCCTACTGTTGCACCCTCTTGAGTGGGAATAGGAATTTTTACCCCTACGCTATCCAACGTTTTCCCTACTGTTGCACTCTCTGGAGTGGGAATAGTAATGTTTACTCCTACGCTATCCAATGCTTTCCCTACTGTTGCACTCTCTGGAGTGGGAATAGTAATTTTCATCCCTACGCTATCCAACGCTTTCCCTACTGTTGCACTCTCTGGAGTGGAATAGTAATTTTTACCCCTACGCTATCCAGCGCTTTTCCTACTGTTGCACGGTCTGGAGTGGGAATAGTAATTTTTACCCCTACGCTATCCAATGCTTTCCCTACTGTTGCACCCTCTGGAGTGTGAATAGTAATTTTTACCCATACGCTATCCAACGCTTTCCCTACTGTTGCACTCTCTGGAGTGGGAATAGTAATTTTTACCCCTACGCTATCCAATGCTTTCCCTACTGTTGCACCCTCTGGAGTGTGAATAGTAATTTTTACCCATACGCTATCCAATGCTTTCCCTACTGTTGCACTCTCTGGAGTGGGAATAGTAATTTTTACCCCTACGCTATCCAACGTTTTCCCTACTGTTGCACTCTCTGGAGTAGGAATAGTAATTTTTACTCCTACCCTATCCAACGCTTTCCCTACTGTTGCACTCACTAGAGTGGGAATAGTAATTTTTACCCCTGCGCTATACAACGCTTTCCCTACTGTTGCACCCTTTGGAGTGTGAATAGTAATTTTTACCCCTACGCTATCCAACGCTTTCTCTACTGTTGCACCCTCTGGAGTGGGAATAGTAATTTTTACCCCTACGCTATCCAGCGCTTTCCCTACTGTTGCACTGTCTGGAGTGGGAATAGTAATTTGTACCTCTATGCTATCCAACGCTTTCCCTACTGTTGCACTCTCTGGAGTGGGAAAAGTAATTTTTACTCCTACGCTATCCAATGCTTTCCCTACTGTTGCTTTCACTGGAGTGGGAATAGTAATTTTTACCCCTACGCTGTCCAACGCTTTCCCTACTGTTGCACCCTTTGGAGTGGGAATAGTAATTTTTACCCCTACGCTATCCAGCGCTTTCCCTACTGTTGCACTGTCTGGAGTGGGAAAAGTAATTTTTACCCCTACACTATCCAGCGCTTTCCCTACTGTTGCACCCTTTGGAGTGGGAATAGTAATTTTTACCCCTATGCTATCCAACGCTTTCCCTACTGTTGCACCCTCTGGAGTGGGAATAGTAATTTTTACCCCTATGCTATCCAATGCTTTCCCTACTGTTGCACTCATTGGAGTGGGAATAGTAATTTTTACCCCTTTGCTATCAAATGTTTTCACTACTAATGTTTGTATTTTGTTATTAAATGTATGTATTATTATTTTTTCAAATACTTTAATGTTTTAATTAAATATAGAATATTATTTTTTATTCAAAATGTTTTATATATGTGTTTATTTTTATATAAATATTAAAGTTTATAAATTAAATAAAGATAATAATAAAATGTAATTAAGAAAATATATGTATATGTACACATTTATCGTGTTTATATTAATTAAATTAAGTTTATTTGTTATAATTAGTTAAAATATAAATGTAATTTAATTCATTTTGTTAATATTATTAATAATATTTAATTATTTAATTTAAGTTATATTATTTTTTAACGTCGATATTTTTTACATCTATATTTTTTACATCTATATTTTTTACATCTATATTTTTGAGTCGATATTGTTGTACTTACCTGTTTAAGTATAGGGATTCGATATTTTTGTAGTCGATATTTTTACATCTATATTTTTGTTAACTATATTTTTGTTGTCGATATTTAAACATGGAACCAGTATTAACAAAGTCCTGGCTCAGCTTGGTGTAAATGTGCCTAATCTGTTTTTGCTGCAGGTGCTGAATCTTCAGCATGGCCTGTGCCAGTCCACAAAACACTGCCTGATTGGCTGCTCCAGCCGGGGAGAGAGTGTGCAGCCTTGCTTGCAGCCGCCTTCCTGACTACTGTATTGGACACAACAGCCAGACCCTGGTGACCGGATTGCGTTGGGTTGGTGCTGGCTATTGGGATGACTGGAGGCTCTGGTGACCTGGATGCAGCAGTAAACTGGACATTTGAACAACTTGGCTGACTTGCTGTTCCCTCATCCTGCCATTCCTCCATCTGGCCCTGCTATTGGCCTTTGTCTGCATCATCCACCATCCACTTATTGCTCTCCTCCCAGAGGTGTATCTCTGTAGCAAAGAGGCGAAAAAAGAAAATTAATATGCAAGACACTATCTCAGTGGTGGTACTATGTTTTTCAGCTCATGTCTGACGTTAACTGCACTGTTTATGCCACTGACTACGTTTCCCATTATGCACCAACTGTGACCTTTGGTTCATGTAAATGGAGCATCTATATGTATTTGGGTGTGGGTGGGTGGCAAGCATGCTTGCTGAAATGCTGATATAGCACACATTTCACACTTACCAGGGGTTGGTGGAGGTAGAGATGTGTTGAGGGTCCTGGATCCAACCACTGCCTCTCTCTCCAGGGTACTCTCCACCATTGCCTCTGCTGTTAATGGTTCTGAGACAATGGTTGGACATCCTCTTATTCCTCGGACTTCATGCAGCCATGCTGTCACCCTCTCCTTGGCCCTGGAGCACAATTCATACCAACTCTTCCTTAGATCATCAAGGGACTTGTCAGCCACACCATGGGCATTTATGTGCAGCTGCATCTTCCTCCAGATTTTTCTTATGTCTGACTCTGGGACAGTGTGAGATGCCCTCCTAAACAGCTGCTCATGGTTGTAGCAGCATTATTGTATTAGCATGTCCAGTTCCTTTTTTGAGAATTTGATTTTGTGCAGATGCTAACTTTCTGCCTTCTCTCTGTGCTTGCTGATGATTTTGGGTTTTCTTTTGGTGCCTGCCTGCAGTGATGGTCTCTGCTGGTGCCCCTCACCATATGCAGTCAATTCTGATCAGAATCCTCCACGGCACCACTTCCTGTTTTGGGGCCTTTCTGCTCCAGGAAGTATTTCTACATGTTTTAACTGCAGTTGCTATCTGCATGCCCAAAATGGCCTTTTCTGCTGTGTTTGCTATTTGTGAATGCAAAACAGCCTTTTGTGCCGCAGACACTATTTGCGAGCGCTTACGGACTCACAGCCTCCTCATTAAATTCCAATACAAGTCTTTTAAGACTCGCACTTTGGGACCCAGCGTGCTATGTACATTTAATTTTGCGACTCGCTAAGTGTGAGTCGCAATTCTTTACAAATTGCGACTGGCAAATTCAGGTGGTCATATATCTGGTCCTATATCTTTCACTCAGTTTTGCAGCAATGCAGGAATGCATTGCATCAATGTTTATCTCACATCTATGTACTTCAATTAAAAGATTACCACTTAAGAAATAGAACTCAATGCACTGAAGTCTATTTCCCATTACCGTGGTCAGTTATAAAAAGGCAGCACATCATAATCTTTTGCAGCCTGTGTCAACAAACTCACAGCATCTTGCAACATCTACTGATATTTTCCACATCAGATGCCACTTCACTTATACGTCGTTCAGGCTTGCTATAACATCTATAAATAGTTTTGCAGTATGAGCCTGTGGTGCTGAAACAGCACAGAGCCTGGCAAATAATGACCCCTCATTCTGACAGCCCTTACAGTATAGGCATACATATACCCATTTTAATATTTTCATTTAATTAAGTGACATATAAATCCAGTTTCCAAATAAGCACAACACGTAATCAGTATACATCAAACCTTCCCTAACATTGTTGACATTTGTACTCCTGATTCACTTCTGAAGTTTTAGTAGTTTGCCACGAGTACTCATAGAGAAAGTCATAGAAAAATATGCTTAAATCAGGCCCATGTGCAGAACAATCTAATTTCAATCAATTTTCTATATTGATTTTGATTGTACTAGTGGCATTATATTTGCAGCTTTCACGGATGAATCCCTCATTATTCAGTATTTTATTTTTTATCAACATTCATTTCCCAAATGGCATTCAAATAGCTTTCTTTATATTGAGTAAAATTGTTCTCAAACTGTTGCTTACCCTGCAAAATAATTGTAATATATCAATCAATGTGCACTGACACTACTACCATTTGAAGATTGCTCTTCCAGATTGCCTGCACTAAATCACAGGAATGTCATGTAAAAGAGATATTATTTTAATACTCAAACAAAAGTACTCAACGGTTTAAGCAATAAAAATCTAAAGTGGTGTCAGAGAATTTGATTTTCGTGTAGCGACAGAGGCAGTGATTACTAAGTGATTACTAGAGCTTGTTCCCTGTGCAAAAAAGAATGGGATGAAGTAGGAAATGTTCAGAGACAAAAGTCAAAGTTCAAAATGAGATACAGCGATGCTAATCTCTACAGAGTCTTTATTCTTGTGGGTAACTCAATGGAAACAGAAAGAAGAAAAATGTATCTCTATGGATCTCTCTTGACAAGAGATCCTTTATAAAAAGTATTATCATTGAGTGTCCATTTTCCCAATGACATTTTTTAAATATTAACCCTGGAAGAAAACAAGATGCTTTTTCACCTCTCTTCTTTATTCCAGGAATGGCCAGCAAAGTTTCTAAGGGTGTTTGGACAAAGTGTTGAATAAAAAATATTGTGATACCAAAATATTGTGCCATATATATCCGGACATCAAAAATATAATCTATAGTAATATAGAAGGTAAGAATATCATTTTGAGGGTTGTTTTGAATATTGCTGTACAAAATATCCATTTTGAAAATTCCATTGTATGTATCATTTGTAGGTGTTACCTTCTATGTATTTTTTGTAGTGTGTTTGATTTTATATATTCCGTATCCTTTTTCATTTGAGTGTTTAGTTAAATGTGCCCATCTGTAATGCAACTAGTGCTCTTTAAAAACACTCTGATACCTTAGGGTCGAGTTCACAATATATAAAACTTCCCCCCAAAAGAGATAATTTAATTGTGACATTTTTCAAACTTGTATTTTTAATAGTATAACGGTATAACAATAATATATGTCTTTGTTTTTAGAGGCGTGTTGGGTTTTTTGGGGATAATGGCAGGGAGCTTTTTAAAAAGTAATTTAATTCAAATATAATATTAAATGGTATTCAAATTAAAAAAAAAACATTTATAAATGAATTCTGTCTTATTATTAATTTTCCAATTAATATTTAATAACTATTTGGAATGTACTGAGAAAGTTATATTAAAAGAAAACAGATTTTACGGTACACATTAAAATAATTATTTTAATTATAGACATTTTGGTAAAGAATAAATATTTTACAAATATAAATGTAATCAAGTCGCATTTTTTTGTACTTTTTGTATTATTAAAATTATTTTTATATTTGTTTTATCAAGTTTTTCGGGGAATTTTAAAGTATTTTAATGGTTTTTCCTTAAATGCTGACAATTATAATTCCATTGTTAATAAATTGTTGGAAAAAAGATTTTACTCTTAGTTTTACATTAATTGAAAACATTTTTTTAATGTAGAAATACAATACATATCTATTATATATTATGTGTAAATTTGGAATTTGATTATGTATGGATATGTTATAGGTTTATTTGTTTTAAATGTATTAAACAAAATGTTTTTATTATCTTTATTATTTGAATAAGTTCTGTTGGTGGGAATATATATTTTAGACTGTAATCATTTAAATGTAATACAAACAATTGTTTTAATTTTTTTCTATTTCAAGTATTTTATTGAATTTTTACAGGTACAACCGCTATTCTTCTATAGGTTACAAGTCATTCTTGGTTACAGAGTTTTTGGTTACATTTTAGGTTATATACTTGTTCGCCTGAGCACCAGTGTATTGTCTTGCTAGGAGATGAAGAACATCTAAGTGAGATGAAAAGGACAGAGAGAAGAGAGAGGAGGTCTACACAGGGGAGGCTGTCTAAATCAAATCTATGGGCCTTATTACTATGTCTGTGGGCCTGGCTCAGACAGGACGTCGAAGACTGGCCGCCCGACATTCATAGAAGCGGTTCGACGACCACAATATTATCAGGTAGTCAGAGGCATTAGTATTAGGGACGGACTGTTGCATTTTCCGATGAGCTCAAGGAGCCCGTTGGGGGAGCAGTGGGACCTTAATCCCTACAAGAGGGGCAGTGCCAGCTCAGGCACCGCCATAGGGATTATGATGGCACTCTTCCCTCTCCCATGTAAAGGCAGATGGACTCAGACTTTAGGGGCCCCTATCAGGGCCCCGTCCCCTGTCAATCTTCTCTACAGGCCCTGGGGGACACATATGGTGCCCCCCAAACATCCATGAATGTGTGCCAGGCACCACATGGTGCCTGGCTCATGGTCCATGGATGTTTGTAAATTACTCTTTTGCAATGTGGCTTGTGCTGTGGCAATTGTCTAGGACTGCAGTTCAAGACACATTGCAAAAGAGCAGTTCTCCACCCGCCAGCATGGCAGGTGGAAAACATGGCATGGCGGTAATTCGCGGTATTGGGCAGGCGTAACCATCGACATATAGTCAGTCGGACACCTGCCCGATATGATGGCAGTTGTACTATTGCCCGACCACCATTTTAATGAGCTCCTATGTGTTAGTATGGAGTATTGACTGTGTATGTAATTCTTTGTGCCCAACACCATGCTAAAATGCTTTAGATTGTAATGGAAATAGTAAATGTCACTCCTTAATGTCCCCAAATTGGTTTAGATTGAAGAAGGAATAGTAAATGTCACCCATTTGGTGTCCACATCCTTCTCCAATTTGGATTATATTGGAATGGGAATTGTAAATGCCACCACTTTAATGTCTAATGCCTTCCCCAAATTGGTTTATATTGGTGTTGGAATAGTAAATGTCACCCCCTTTTAGTGGCCAATGCCCTCCCCAAATTGGTTTACATTGGAGTGGGAATAGAAAATGCCACCCCTTTAGGGTCTACCTCATTCCTCAAATTTGTTTAGATTTGATAGTAAAAATAAGTAAATATCAGCCCTTTAGTGTCCAACACTGTCATGTAGTTTCCACCAATCAATAGGAACTGCACGTTTGCATATGATATAAACTTAGGATGGTGGCAGACTGATTCCATGCACCCCTATTAGAAATGTTGCCCCGTAGATCAGCTTGCTTGCAGTGCCACAGTAAGCTCCTCTAAACTAAAACCAGGAGCAAACAGTTCAGACAACTACTGAACATGACAACTCTGTTCTCTCAGGAACCATGGTCAAAGACTTCAAACTTTCGCTCAGTCATTCATGCTTTCTTTTGCTCGGTGAAATATACAAAGAATACACAAAGGGGAATTTTCAATATTTATTGAACTAGAGTGATCCTTGTATAGAATATATGGGCTGCGTTGATTAATAGACAGAAGCAGATGAAAGTTACAATGAGTATCAACACAGAAAATAAAACAAAGAGCTTCACCCTCTTGTTGCGACAGGTTATATATGCATACATATAACAATCTAGTGTAACCCTACAATGCTAACCCTAACCTGTATGTCTAGAGTGTGAAAGTATAGTTTGCCAAGAAACCTCCACTGGATGATCTAACCCTTTCACATCGTGGGTAAGAGTGATGTCATTCGGAGATGGGAGTCAGCTGGTAAACGAAAGCTTCATCAAGCAGGGACCTCTCGAGATCAGTGGAAGTGTCTCCTCTGATTATGTTAGGAAAACAAAAGGCTATATATAGAAAATGGCATCCTCCCTCTGGTTGAGATTGTAATCAGGCAACCATTGTTTGTTTTCTGCAGATAGCTGTGTTGCCATATGGATGTATTAATAAAATACATTTGTATTACGCACGTGAGATGGCTTGCACCAGATGCCAAGGCAGTGTGATGGGATTCTCACAAAGTGTTGTGTGTCAGCAAGGGTATTTTTTCCATCTAACCAATACAAGCATCATGAATGCAAAATGTGTGTCAAATGTTAATGTGACAAAGAGAAGGAAACTTTAGAAAAAAGTATTTCTGTATATGCAAGGAAGATAATGCTTTCTACTGGGCCTAACTCAGGAACATGACAACACCTTCCGCAAATTGATGTGGATCGGAGTGGGAATAGTAAATGTCACCCCTTTGGGGTCCATCATCTTTCCCAAATTGGTTAAGATTGGAGTGGGAATGTTAAATGTCAACCCTGTAGTGTCCAGCATCTTCATCAAGTTTGTTTTTAATTTGGAGGGGGAATAGAAAATGTAACCCCTTTAATGTTTAACAACTTACCCAAATTGACATAAATTCCAGTGGAAATAGAAAAAGTCACCCCTTTATTATCCAGCATCTTCCCCAAATTGGGTTAGATCGGAGTAGCAATAGTAAATGTCTCACCCCTTTAGTGCCCAACCCCTTCCCAAAACTGGTTTAAATTGGAGTGAGAATAGTAAATGTCACCTGTTTAGACTCCATCACTTTCTTCAAAATTGTTTACATGGGAGCGCAAAGATGTAATTTAACCATTTTAGTGTGAAATTATTTTGCTAAACTGCATTTCTATGTAGTAATAGTTCATGAAAATGGATTATTATTGCTTAATATACATTTGTATTACCTAATCAATAATTTCTATTTTCCCCAGGATTTTCTTGTATTGTTTAAATGTTTTCAGAATTTATTATTTTCATATCCATTTTCTTAACATAATTTAACGTACATTTGCATAGAATGTATTACATAATTAGATATTTAATTATTATAATTTGCAATTTTTTCACATTTCCTAAAAAATATTTTGATGTGTTTTACATTTTAAATATGTTTCTCCATTTTTTAAAATATATATTCAATAACTTACTACCCCATTTATTTCTATTTCTTTTTTAAGTTTCACTTAGAAGCCATATTTTACCGCTACCTTCTATTTTGTAGTGTATTTGTCTTACTTTTAGCCTATTTTCTGAGATCAGATTCTAGTAAGATGCTAACGTTCGTTGGAAATAGTATTTCCTTTTTAAAGTTCTTTTAGGGTAGGAGGGTAGGGGATGTAGGGTTATGTCTAGAGGTTATTTATAGTGTTGTTTGTGGGTTTTTGCACATTTAGTTGATTAATAGTATTTTTTATTAGTGTGTTGGTCCATCTTTTGTTCCAATGTTTTTAGTAATGTTTCAATATGTTATATGATATTCTCTTATTTTACTCGCTTTTTGATGATTAATGGCCTGATTCTGACTTGGCCACCCTGTGGTGCAAATTGGGGGGTACACTACATGTACCGCCTGCATGCAACCCCTGGGCCCAGACACTGCAGGGGCCCTATGGGGCCCCCTTAGTTGCCTCACCACCACCATTTTCATGGCAGGCTCAATATTGTTAAAAATCCCAAAGGAGTACAATCTGTCTGCCAAACTACAAAAGTCCCAAATGCATAACTTATACATTAAAAAGAAGAAATTTGAGATAACATACAAATTAAGAGACATAATAGTAAATGTCAGATGATTACAGACTTACCAGATTGACAGATGGTAGGCTGAATTGCTGCTGCCAAAATGTTCCCTATTATCCTTTGTACAATTGGTTGCAATGCGGACGCTGCAGTTGGTGACTCACTATAGCTGAAGGTTCTATGTCATCGTTGGAGTGAGAGAACCTATGTAAAACTGCACCTGGAAACTACACAGAGGAGTAGAAGTAGATCTACACATGAGTAGACCTACATTGTAATTCTACCTTTATCAACCGGGCTATTAGAATCGTGTGTATGCTTGGTTTAAATGTTCTCTGCTGCTCTGCAGTACTATTTAACTTTTATGCAATGGTTAATGTCTTGCACAGTGTTGCTGTGGCCTTACTTAAAACTTGAATATTCTAATTGGGATTTAACAATTTTACACAACTTTTCTGAGTGAAAGCATATGCACATGCGTATGTACAGCAGTTAATCAGTGCTTAGACTAATAAAAGGCAGCACACCTAGAGAAAAATTGTGGAGGCCAAGCAGAATTGCAAAATCCTTCCACAACCTTAAGGCAGTCTGTAGTATGCTGATTTTTAAGCACAGACCCTTACGTGGAGGGGATACATATTTGTAATATTTGGTAGTTGTGGTATCTCTAAATAATCGGTTTTGAGAGTTGTTAGCTGTTTTATTTTGCTTTCTACGGGTAGATTTATGTGTGCTTTGAAAATAGCAATTTGTGCTTTCTTGCCATAACAGAAACACAAACCTCCTTATCCTCTTACATAACGATCAACTGTTTAAATTGGTACCAGACTTTTTGCAGACATCTTTACCTGGCCCTTGCCACTTAACAAATTACAGCAATATTAGTTTTTTCTACGGTTTGTTGTGACTCTGTCTGATTAAGCAGAGCAACATAAAACCATTTACAATTGGGCCTTTCCACTTTATCAGTTAGATTATTTACAACCATAAATTTGATTTTACTATTAATCTATTATTTATGTTTTTAAGATTAGTTTTATATTACCATACACATGCCTAGTTTGCAATGAAACAATGTGACATACTCTTTTACCTAAGTCTCCTTATTTGTCAGTGTCTCCAACACTGCCCACAAAAATGATGTCTCGTGTACTGCACAACCATTACAAATGTCCTGATGAAACTGCCTAATTTTCATCCATAACAGTCATTGCCATTCAGAATTCCACCGTTAATATTTCCTGGGCAGAAATATCATTTGCTACCATAGAGTAGTTTCTCCCCAATCAGCGATTTGTTTGTTCTAAGAGCTTTTCATGTGAGAAATCAACTCATTTAAATACATGCAATGAGTCATAAAGCTTTACTTTGTTAATATATATGAACATGTGTAACAATTGCTCATTATTCTTGAAGTGATAGTATAATTTTCCCTAGCGTTCTCTGATTAACTTCTGCCCTACTTCATATGTCGGCTCTTATAAGTCTTGGTGACCTTTTTATTTGAAAATAGGATTTTTCTCTCATTTGAACTGGCTATCTGTCAGCACTCTTCCAGTGGCCTAGTCTGCCCAGTTAAATTCAGGACATTCAACATTTACAGTCGTACACTTCCTGCTTGTGGTCAAAGTTATCAGAAGATAATGTTCAGGATTCTCTTATATTCAGCCAAACTTACCTCAGCATCAATATATATAGCCTTTTGTTTTCCTTGGTCACAATGAAACCAGGTGCACACATCACCAAAAACCCTCCATTCCATCATATTCAAATTGAGACATTCCAATAATAATTACGAGAAGATAACGTGCCCACTCTTAAAATATCCAATAAGGTGACCAAGGTGCTAAAAGTTAGAGGTTTTTTCAAACTTTATTCTTCAGCACAGCTCCACTTAAAACAAGCTATCTGCAACCCAGTTGTCCAACATGTTGGTCCCCGCATTGGACGTTCATACTGTATTGCTTACTGAAGATTGGTAAAAATCTGCCCCAAAGTACAGTTTTAAGCTTCTCAGGTCTGCCCAAAGCATGAATTTACAGCCTCCAACATTTAAGATTTGTCATATTCCTTGTTTCAGCTTAGAATCAGATTCCAGGCTCGCCCCCTTACTGTGCCAAGTTACATACTCTGCTCCCCAACTATTCAGCAACACATTCAGACACATATCAAAAACAGGTGCATGCATACACACAAACTCACACCATCAAAATATTGATGTTATGATGGAGGGACAGAGAGAAAAGCTGGTGCCAATAGTCTTTCTTCTTTTCTATAACCATTCTTTTTCTCGTTATGTCACCACAATTGGGAAGTTTATATTTGATGTAGGATGAATATACACGTTTTCTAATTAATGAAGACTGCCCTCCTTTTTCACTACCATCTTTCCATTTTAAAAATGCACTTGCGATTTTAAAAGTCATCGCTTTTATTGTGGATTTGTTGGCCATGGGATTGGAAGCAAGCTAAATACACAAATGTATTGGAATCCTATCGACCTTTCTGTTAAACAGCTGTTACTACACATTCAAATGTATGGATATGTTCCACATCAAAGGATGAGGTGAAAGGCTGATTTGCCTGCATTGATTCAAGTCCATAACCTGCATCTTAAATGTAGCTTACAGCACGATACATCTTTTAACTTTTTGAGTTAGATTAGAATCTATTACCTGCAAATTACATATAGATCTGTGCTGATGGCATTCTCTTCTTACATATTTTCGAGTGTTCTTCATGGATTGAAATATGTATCCTACAGTATAGAGAAACTCTTGCAATAGGAACATTATCATGTTGAGCCATCATACTGATAACGACATGTGACATACAGGTTACACAAACAAACATCTCCACAACAAATGAACTCCTGAATTATCATACCGACAATAAAATATGCAAGCATCAAGTACCACACAGATTTCTGTAGCTGCTTCATGTATCCCATAGTTAGCTTTCTGATATTGGAGAATATAATCTGCATATACACAAAAATCTGTAGTTTCATTAACCAGACCTGCGTCATTACCAGGTTTAGAACCTGTAACCGGCAGATCCATGCTTAAACGCCAAACATATATGCATACACAAGGAATCAAAAACCTACAAAGCAGTTCCAGTAACCTCTCTGGAATATTATTCGACAAGAAAACATAGAAGACGAATATACAAAAACAAACCCTCAATCCTGCTTCAATCTCATTCAGAATTGAAAGTCTAACACCTACCCAAGGCTCAACTCACCTAAGACAGAATTCTTCCTGTTCATCAATAAAAACACTCATAAATGTAAACCTGGCTCTTACCAAGAAAGGATATGAAAACACATACTTTGAATGCAAATTGAATGAAAATGACATCCTATCTCTCAAAAATGTACTCTCTCTCGTAAATGAGTTATGCAGGCATGAATGTACTAGCTCGGTTTGTGCAAAATGGACATTAGGCCCAAACAACACTCTTCTGCTACACAAATGGCCTATGCAAGGTGGATAATATGCACCAAAACACTTTATGGCCATTGAATTGTATGTCGTCAGAGTTGTTACTTCTAAGAAGAACTCAGACACTATTTTGCTCAAAAGCCTAGATTATGGAACAGCATTAGGACACTCGGAGAGGTACAATATCTACTTTTTATGTTTTTTAAATATATTTTTCAAATTGTATTTTTTCAGAAAGTATTATACTGTTGTAATTAAGTGCTCTGTGAGACACTTGTTTTCTATAGGCTTTGTAATGGTTTTTATTAATCTTTCAAATAAACAAACATGTTAGGTAAATGGAGACAATGCCCAATCTTGCAATCTCTCTTTTAAAACACTGTCTCCACTGAAAGGCATCCTACATGGAGCAGTATCTCTCAGCTAAGGTCTAAAGAAGTTTGCACATACAACTCCACCCTCGTTGAACTAAACTGGTTACATCTCAAAGCCAACATCAACTTCAACTTCAAGATATGTCATATCATCCACAAGGCTACCAAAACTGATGCCCCTCTATTCCAGGCAATGAAAGGAACTAGCTCTGGTGGACAGTGCACACCAAAAGCCAGGACACTCACCAACTATAAACAAAAATGCCCGACTCATCTGCATTTCAAAAAGGAACTAAAGACCATTTTCTCTCTCCACATGGTAGGATTTAAAATGAATGAATTTGCTTATGAAATGGCAAAAAAAATTAAAAAACTTGTAAAATAAACTCAATTTTGTCATACGTTCCTGCAGTCTACTAAATAGGAAATACTTTCAGTCCCATAGCACCTCTTTCTACAGCTTAGTGTCAAGAGTGCCTCATATGCAATCTGGCAATAATACAGGAAGGTCAGGACCCTAGTTGGTTACTAGAATTATGTGATGAATGTAAAATTGCACCGCATATTCACAAGCCCAGTAAAGGAAAAGAGGAGGTGGAGGTTCCAGGGGTGGTCGGTCTAAACTATGTGAGAAGAGTGACAAGGTTCCTCCTGTCCAGATACGTGCTTGCCCTTCTAGCATAACTTCGCCCTCAATTACTGTGACCGAGGGTGCCCCAAGCAATCATAGTGAAAATTCCGGCCTACTATTCAACATAGAATGTCTTGTGAAATCGTTGTTGTTACCATTGTTAGAAAGAACTAGGCTGCTATCTACTAAGTTAACTGAAATTGAGAAACAAGTTTTAGCTAATTCTGTTAAACTTGATGGTTTAGTAAGAGGCTCGGGGGTTGTAAACTTTACTCCCAATGCCGATGGTGTGGGGCAGGGTACGGATTTGATGGTGGTTAACCCAATCCATGCACAAGATACCACTAGTCAGCCTCCTAAAGCAGGTCTTAAAAATAACGTAGGTGTAGCAGTAAGGGCCAATAACAAAGCGGGGGTAGGACCAAAAGAGGGGAGAGCCTTGCCAGAGACGACCATGCTAAAGAAGCCAGTTGGCAGCATTCCCTTAAGTCACCCGACAGTAGAAAAGAGGACAACCTTACTAAGCCCCCCTCGTGTGAATCTCCCCCCTGAGGCAGTACCCTATACGATTGTAATGGTAGGGGTCTGCCCATTGGGGGAGGAACAGAGGGTAGAATCTCACCAGGATTTGAAACACAAGGTGATACACTGGTTGAATAAGAATGCTGATATTTTGGGAGTCAGAAGAGTCAGTTGGCTGGGCAAAACTACCAAGGATCTGGAAGGGGACTGCATCATAGTAAACTTCAGGGACCCCTGGGTGGTAGGCCATATCAAAAGAGTCCCGAGATTTGGAAGACAAGGTGACGTTAAACCTTGGGTTTGGAATACTTTTACCCTGGGAGTAATAGAGGCCCCAAAGAGCCACTACATAGTTAGCTCCATAGGCAACGGTCTCATATCCAAAATTATCTAGATCCTGTAGGTCACTATCCTTTCTTATTTAACAGATTTGAACCTCTGTCCAATTTGGATGGGGTGGATTGACTTATCTCCCCCCCAGTTGTTTGCCCAATCATTAAAGAACCCAAAAAATAATAGCTAATGATGAGGTACAGGAAGTAACGGCATTTCAGGTTGGGAATGAGGAGTCTGACTTATACAGAGGGAATCATGGCACAAGTTTGGAAATAGATAAGGTTGTCTGTAGTGATGGTGTAACTAATAACATCTGCTCCCCCCTTTGGAGGGTCGATGTACCAGCAGAGGTCACTTTAGGCCAGAGGGATGGTGACCCTACACTATCTAGCGTGAATGTATCCGCACGGGTGGATTTGGCAAACCATCCGGTCCCACTGAAATTTATTTCGAGGAATCTAGCCGGCCTACGCAATAAGGTTCAGATTGAGGAGTGGGTGGAGTTCTTGAATAATCAGGATATTTAAATTTTTCAAGAGACCTGGGCGATTGACCCAATTCACCATCTTGGGTTTCTTAATTTCTACAAACCAGCCAGTATGGCAGGAGCGGGCAGACCAGCAGGGGGCCTTTGCATCTGGGTAAGGCAGTCACTGGATTATCATACTGTAGAGGTACCCACCACAAACCCTGACATCCTTGTGATCAAGCTTTCAAGACCTGGCTCCCAGGCGATACTTATCATAAATGTTTATGTACGGGGAATTCCGGGCGGACGCAGTCCAACTGGTATGTTTAATGATTTAGAGATTATTCTTAACCAAGTTGGAAGGGAATCCTTCATTATCCTGGCAGGCGATCTAAACTGTACTTTTGAGCCCTATATTGGAAGTGAGATGGACTTCCTGGTAGAAGAAGATAAACTTTGGAAGGTTCCATCACTAGAATTAGCACCTATTAAGAAAGGGACAGAAGCAGCTTTCCACTGGATGGGGTTCTGCCTAGAATGGGGTCTGAGAGCTGTGAACGGGCGTACCCCTTCAGATAAAAATGGGATGCATACATTTGACAATGGCCATAGGTCAAGTAGGATTGATTATATCCTTATCAGGGCTGAGTGCTGGTCCTCTCTGGTTGATATGATAGTGGTGGCTCGCCCAGAGAGTGATCATAATCCACTGGTGCTCAGCCTAGTTCTTGATAGAAACCACCTTAAGCGAGCTCCGAATGTTTGTGCCAAGGCAGATGTGTTCTTGGAGAATGATAGGAGAAGGGTGCAGTGGTGTAGGGTTGTTGAGGAGCCCGCCATCCTAAAAATAATCACTGGGAAAGTTGTGGAGTCCACGCTTGCTTTGGAGACTACGACTGATCTTGTTGATATTTGTGGGCTACACGATAATCTTTTTAATTCACTAAAATCCCTCTTTTTTACCTCTAAAAAAACGGATTTTTTTTTTTAGCACCTTCGGGTGGGTGTAAGTGGTATAATCGTACGTGTTGCCAGGCCCACACTGGCCTAATTGCAGCACTCAAATCACGTGATAGTGTAGCAATACGAAAGGGTAGGCAGGAATACAAAAAGTACCACAAGGAGGCCAAAATAGCATGGGATGATAAACACTGGCAGGATCTTTATGAGGCCAGTTTATCTTCCAATCAATCGAGGTTCTGGCAGGTTCTCAAATGGGGAAATTCTTATGAGTCTCAACTTCCCTCTAACCATGTAGCGGCAGAAGATTGGGTAGCATACTTCGGGGCACAGTTTAGTAACGCTGGTCCCTCGGTAGACTCTGGCGCAAGTGGGCATTTGGCCCTGCCTAGAATTCTGGGCTTAGTCCCTCTCTTTGACCGTACAGACGTAGAGCTAGCCTTAAGTCTGACAAAAGGGGGGAAAGCTCCCGGTATAGATTGCATCCCCTCAGATCTTTTCAAATTTGATCAAGCGGCTTTGGTCCCCTACATATTGAAAGTTGCTAATGCTGTGGCAGATGGAGCCCCGATACCAGACTCATGGCAGGGGGCGGAAATCCTTCCAATCTTTAAAAAGGGGGATCGCTCACTGCCAGTGAATTATCGTCCGATTAGCCTAATTGACGCCATCCAAAAGATTATCTCACGGATGGTGCTGTTTAAAATCTCTGCTTGGATGGACGAAACGTCAATACTGTCACCCATGCAGGCTGGCTTCAGGCCCTGCGTAAGCACAATTGATCAGGTCCTAAGATTTATTCTTATATATTGGAAGGTGGTGGTCTTAGGTGGAGGGGTGATCTATGCGGCTTTCGTGGACCTAAAGTCCGCCTTTGATTTAGTTCCAAGAGCCAAATTGTGGGAAGCTCTGACACTCATGGGACTGCCGAAGGATCTGTTGAACATAATCATAAGACTTCATGAGAAAAAAATTTCCCAGGTTAGATGGGGTATGCAGGGCCAAGCCACCAAAAAGTTTCCGGTGACACGAGGAGTTCGCCAAGGGTGTGTCCTTGCCCCAACTCTTTTTCTTTTATTCATTAATAGAGTTGTCGATTTTTTTCCAGACACACCCACAGACGCCCCTAGTTTGGGAGGCATGAAGTCTCCCCTCCTCATCTTTGCGGATGATACGCTGATACTTTCAAAAACACAAAAGGGGCTTCAATTGGCACTTAGCAAATTTGAAGAATTCTGTGACGCTAACGACCTGCAGGTTAATACAAGTAAAACCAAGTTTATGGTTCTCACTAAAAATAGACTAAGAGTAGGCCAAGTAAGTCTTAATAGCACAAATTTGGAACAGGTGAACGAGATGACTTACCTAGGGGTGGTGCTCGACTATAGATTAAGATGGACAGCCCAGCTAGATGTACTGTCATTAAAATTCTCCCAGTTGAGTGGGACACTTATTAAGGAGCAGAGATCCTCCCTTACTAAGAGAATAAGCCCAGCACTTAAAATGTATAATATCAAGATAAGATCGGCCATTGTATATGGAGCTGACCTTTGGGGCTATGTTGATTTGTCCCAACTCGAGAAAATCCAAAATAAGTTTTTACGTAATTTGGCGGGTCTTCCTCAATCGACCCCTATGCTACCATTATTGTTGGACCTGGGTTGTAATCCAATAGAAGAATTGGCTAAACTGAGGATTATTTTACTTTGGAGGAGAATTTGGGTAACTCCTGAATTGGCTACTTTTGCTGGGGGAATAGATGATCTTAGACACATAGCGGGCTGTGGCAACCTCCCTTGGTTTAAAGCAGTAAAATCAATTTTGTTAGATATGGGCCTTACTCAACTATGTTCTGACCCCGGAAGGAATGTGTTCCCTTCAAAAAAAGATCTCAAGGACCAGTTTTGGGCTGTTTATAGAAATAAGATGATTGTGGAACATAGCTCGTTAACTCTTTCTGGCAGGTTTCTGAGTCACAAGGTGGATCCAGTTCTGGAAAGCTACTGGGACGCCATAACAAAGAGTAGCGACAGAAAACTTTTTCACCAATTCAGAGTAGGAACGCTACCCCTGAGATTGTCCACACATAAATGGAAGGATGGGTCTGGGAATTTGTGTCCATGGTGTAAAGATCAGGAGGAATTTGTGGGACACTTCTTTTTTATCTGTCCTGCATATGGCGCCCCACGGAAAAAATGGCTGAAACTAATTTGTAGAAATCTGAACACTAGAGGGGGCAACGAGGCCTTATGGTTGTTAGGGACGGTAACATCACTCCCAGTGGCCATAGCTGTAGCCAAATTTCTAGGCTGGTCTTGGGTCATTAGAGCTAGGTACCCACAGTGCTAGTCTATTTGAATACCCTATGAGTGATGCTTTCCATCATTTTTATATATATATATATGTATATTTTTATCCTAGGGTTATTATACGTACCTCTTTTTGATTTAATTAGAGTTTTTAAATAAACCGTTTGGTTAAACACATTCAAACAGTTTCCATCTAAAATACGGACTAAGAAGTGACTTTGTATTATGTAAACTATGTATTGTGTTTTCTCTTTCTAACGTTTTAACTGTATTTTTTGTGATGTCTTTTATGGTGAATTTTACCGAAATAAAGACGTATGAACTGAACTGATATCATTGGTGAGATAATCTTAGTCTGTCTGTCTTTAATAAAATTGAGCATTTTGCCCATCTGACTGTAGAAAATCTGCTATCATACACTGCACTGCACTAGCCCTAGGTTTAAAACAGAACTGTTTATCCCCAAACATAACATGCCCTCAAACTACAGCCCATCATCAACTTCTTAAAAGTCAAAACCACTCTTGGTGAATGCTCTTCAAACAGCAAAAAATCAACTCAATGGTCTCTCATTACCCCATGTGCCAATGTAGGGAGAGTCAGTTTAAGTGCATGCCTGGGTGACATCAACAAGCAAGGCTAACTCAAAACCCTCACACCTCTGATCATCTCTCAAACACTTTTATACACTGAACCACAAACAGGATTTCAATGATATACTTGGGTTCCTTCCAGTCCCATAAAAAATACCTCCTCAGAGAGAAGTATTCTCAAATTAGGATCCAAATCCATTACATCCGAAACTTTGCACAAAGATATCATACACCACCACTCAGTGATTTTCAATGTCAAAATTCCACGAACAACAATTCATTACTTCCATTTTTTCCAAAAGATGGAATGTCTTAGTCACATCCACATAAAAGAGGACCTTGAAGATGACAGGTTAAAACCCTAATTCTTCTCAAATACTCCTAAACAAAACAAACTGAACCAAAGTCAGACCTACCACCATTTCATATTCAACCTCAGTTGCTAACCTATGCAAATTAGCCAGTCTTATAAGACTCACCTTTTTAAACCAATTAAGTCAAGATGTTTGCTTAATACAGTAGTCAAACTAAAACAGGATCTGTATCCCTCACAGTACACTGGCAACATTATTTTTTCTACACCCATCTACATGCACTGTTTGTGCCTTGTTCCCCCCAGAAGTCTAAATGATCCTTACATGTATTAATCTCTCCTGAAACCTTCCATGTTACTAAAACAATCAAACTGTGTTCTACCTATTTGGGAATGTTATCCCTTGGACCTGTCAGTAAATTCACTAACTTACTTCAGAAGAAATGGACTATGAAATTGTTAATCTGTCAATATCACCAGCAAACCCGAAAACCATACATTTGACCCCAGCAATGGTACTACACCACTGCTTCCCTTCACAAACATATTTTCAGTAACACCCTCACAATCATTAAAAATTGGGAAATCTGAAGAGAGCTCCTGGAAAGAGGACCTGGACTGGTGCATGTACAGAGAAAAGACAGTCTTCACAGCTCATAGCTGCCCCAAAAATGGTCCAGGATATGGAACCCCATGGAACACCTACAGAGGACATATTTGTACCCCACCGATTGCAGTTGATCCTCATGATCCCTGAACCCAGTACCCATTGCACTCCTACATGTACTGTGTCTGATTCCTCTGTAATGTTCACTATATAATGATGACTGTTTAATAAAAAGATATCTATTTTAAAAAGAGAAAATTCACATGTACTTTGATCTTTTCAAGATTGCGGAAACGTCCTGAAAACTTCTTGGAATACGAACTGTCTGTAAAATATGTGCTCCTGCACAGCCAAATTCTTTTTAAGTAAATCTACTCCAAATAATCCCATTTCTGTTGAAGACTCCAAAAACCCTCTCAGTTCAAACGCTAGCCAGTCAAATCCTGAAAACATATAGCAAACCAATCCTCTGTTCTGTTGCTGAAACCCTGAATTTAGTCTGCCTGAACCTTAAACACCTTTTCCAAACAATATTCCCAACACATTGTTGCTATCCATGCTATGAGAGCATGTCATCTTGAGCACATATCTCACAGAGAAATTTTGCTTGTTCTAAACATCACAAAGCTTCATACCCTGTTAGAAATTAAGAGGAAAATGTATTGTGTTTATTTCTCCTCATTCTTTCCTCTTTTTATGTGTGAAATACACATAGAAAGAGGACAATGCCACAGTGAATTGTGTAGTGGGGGAAGGTGTTCCTTCCTGCACAAAACAATCCTGCTTACAACACAGACACCATTGCACAATGGTGCAAGGATGCCCACGTTGGTGCTAGGCAGCACATTGTTTGCCAGTGCTGGGAATTACAAGAATTTGCTGTATATTGTTAAGTACGACACATTCTTGCCCTTTCCTATCACGCAGCACGGTGACTTGCTGCACAATTTCCTAATAAATGTGCCCCTAATTTGCTAATAGCTCCAAAATATGTAGGTCCATTTTCTTTTCTTCCTTCATCCATCACCTCTCTGTTGACAACTGCCACACCTTACTCCAGTGCCTTCCAGACTCATGTCTGATTCCACCACAAAAATTGTTTTCCCACCCAATACTGCACTTCCATTGAATGCCTGAACATTCTGCCTCCATCACCTTCTCTGACAAATCTCTTCACTATGAATACGCTCGCAAGACGTTCTCTGCCTGGACACTTTGGGACTGCTCATTTTGGGATTACTACTGCCTGCACCATAAAGAACCCCCCGGACTCAGAAGCACGCCGATTTAGGGCTTACAAAGACGAACTGCAGGGCCGGGACTGCGAGACCCAGCGCTCACGGCGCCTAATCAATCTATCGCAGCTGGAGTCTCTTCCCGCCCCAGCATCTCTGCAGCTATTTACGGCTCACGGCCCCCGCTTCGCGGGAGCCGCTCGCAAGCCGTTCTCTGCCTGGACACTTTGGGACTGCTCATTTTGGGATAACTACTGCCTGCATCATAAAGAACCCCCCGGACTCAGAAGCAGGCCGATTTGGGTCTTACAAAGACGAACTGCAGGGTCGGGACTGCGAGACCCAGTGCTCACCACGCCTAATCAATCTAGCGCAGCTGGAGTCTCTTCCCGCCCCCAACGTCCTTTACCTAACTACGCCCCTTACCGCGGATAGCGGGACGCGCGCGGGACGGAGAACGGGGCGAAGCCCGGGCAGAGGGCGGGCCGTCTGTGGCCGTCCGGGGCTGGAAGAGGCCAGGCCAGGCCCTGTCCCTTTCACTTCCTCATTTCTGACTGAATCCCAATTAGTCCTGAATATGATGGTTCTGCGCTCAGGGAAGGGGAGGAAGGTAACCCTTAGTACTGCGAGTGGGGCAGTAACGGGGACCATGGATCAATTCCTAAAACGGGCTACAGTTATATTGGAAAAGGAAATAGCCCTGACAGAAACAAGACTGTCCCTAGATTTAGTGACAGGGAAGCGTTCATCCTTGGGCCATATAGGGGTAGCTGCCTCACCTGATCCAGGACCACCTGACTTAACCGCCGCCCAACGTTCTATGTCAGACTCCATGCCACAAGAGATAGAAGCTGTAGATGCTACTTTAAACTCCACCAGAATTAGTATAACCCCTGCTGGATCCCATGAGTCTCTATCCCTACTGGGTATCTCTGTAAATTCTCCACTATCCCCTACCCCTCTTTATTATTTAGCTCTCCGGAAGTAACACTAAGTCCGGTTCCGAGAGTGAAACCCATGCCTAGTCCAAAGAATAAATCTAAAAATAATAATAATAACTCTAAGAGGAAAAGAGAGGATGGTGCCAAGAAGGGGAGCTTGGCAAAAATATCTAAATTAACCCATTTAGCAGGAAGCCCCCGGCTACTTAGCGCATCGACTAACGATACCATCCAAGACCCTGAACCTAGTACAAATAACGAAATACTGGGGAAAATAGAAGTTATGATGAAATCTCTTAAATTGCCCCTTCTTGAATGGACTAGAATGATCATTAGTAAACTAGATCAGTTAGAAAAAATAGCAAAAGGGAACGGCAGCACATTGGATAAGTTATCTACCGCTAGAGCGCCCGCTAAAGCCCTTAAGACACCTGCGATTGTTAATCAGCTACGGGGCCCTTGTGGTGCTGCACAGGTAACTATTAATAAATCCGTAAGTAAAAATGTAAGTAAAAATGTAGTTACCCCTAATGTCGCCCCCCAGCCGAGCCAGGGTGGTATTAAACCTGTCCATACTGATAAGCCCATAAACAAACGGCAGGCCAGGAGACATCAAAGGAACCCGATCCCCTGCCCAAAGGGAAGGGAGGAGCAGGTTCCAGTAAGAATGGGAGACTTCTAACACCGGACCTCCCACCTGAAGCCAGCCCTTTAGTGGTTATTCTAGCTGGTGTGCCAACCTCGAGGGAGCACGTGCAAGAATCCTTTGCTTCACTTAAAAACAAGGTTACCAACTGGCTTCGCATGAATGGACCGTTGCCCCCTTATTTCATTAGTGAGATTGTAATGGTAAGGAGAACACCTTGGATTGGTAGAACGGCCAGAAGCATAAAAGGTGACTGTATAGTGGTCACCTTTAGAGACCCAAGAACTGTCTCCTACATATGTGCCTGGCCTAACCAAGGGCTAGATGAAACCATCCAGACCCTTCCATTAACTTTCTTTTATCCTCCCTCTAATGCAGGGGTAGCCATGGGAGGCTTCAATGATTGGATAAGCGTAAGAAGGAGGGGACTGAATAGGGGGAACTGGAATAGACCGGACCCCCTCTTCAACCCAGATATGTTCCTTAGTTATAATCGCTACAATTGTTTAGAGGCAGCAGATTGAAAGTACACAACAAAAGAGATAGGGTCACATTGGGAACTGGAAGGAGAGGGTAGGGACCCCCCGAAAACGACAGAGCCTCTAAGCCAAGTATGGCCTAATCCAGGGGATGTTGACAGCCCTAAAGATAGTACAGACCCAGGCGTGCCAGGGAAGGAAGATTATGGGGGGACTTGTCCACAACTTAATCCCTCTCTGTTAAAAAGTAGTGACCAGGGGGCCATAGATGCAACATCTAGGGAGCAGAACATAATCCTCAAACCTGAGCGATTAGATTGCCAGAGTGGTTATAAATTAGCATGTTGGAACATCGCAGGTTGGAATAGTAAAATAGAGTCCCTGGGATGGAGAGAACTTATGGATAGATTCGATGTCCTTTGCCTCCAAGAGACATGGAGTCTTATAGATATAAATTATGAGGGATTTGTTTCATTTAATCTGCCAGCACAGGGATAAACTATGGGTAGAGCCAAAGGAGGCCTCCTGATCTTGCTCTCAATCGACTTTCCGGTGAAGGTCATTTCGTACGAAAGGGTTGGATATCATTCACAACTGTTATGGCTGCAACATACCAATGGCCGTGATGTCTTATTGATTAATTATTATAATAGCTTGCCAGACCCCCTGCATTCAATTGCAGTAAATTAGTTGGAGAAGGCTTTGGATAATATCTGTAATGCTAATCATGCTAATTTTGTATGTATTTGGGGGGGGGATTTTAACCTTCAAACGTGCCCACTATCGTTAACCAAGGCATGTGGGTTCAATGACGATAGAGGTGACGGGTGTGTACATTTTATTCACAATATGTACGGAGAGTCAGTGAACTCAGTTAGCGAAGTATGACTTGGTAGCCCTGCAAACTGCATTGGATAGCGAGGGTAACATTGTTCCCACTTTCACTGGTAGGAATGCTGCTACGGTTATCGACCATCTGTTGATCTCATATAACATTAGTGGGTTTTGTAACGTTCCGGTCGTATTGGATCTTGCGATCAGCGACCATAACTGTATTACATTAGATTTAGCTATCTGGGGTAACAAAGCACCGGTAGCTAAATCCATTGTCACTGATATTGTCCCATGCCGACCAAATGGTTATAGGATTAAATGGAGGGGAGACAATGCCGAAAATCTGCTGGTAAAAATTGTAGTGGCTTGTCTGCCTAATCTGTATTGTTGCCTGGATGAGAACGCAGACTCAAGGAGGATCTTGAATGGTTTTAGTGAGATCAACACCATAATTGGAAATGTTATGACTGCCCCCAGGTCTAGTTGTAAGAAATCGAGATCTGGCTGGTTCGATACCGCATGTTCCGTGGCACTACGGAAGTTGAAGAAGGCCCAAGCGAACAGGCCGAGGGATAAGTTGTTTATTAAGATCCTTAGGGTTACTTATAAAGAGCAATTAAAATGTAGGAAACCAGAATTGCAGGAGGAAGCATGGAATAAGTTGACCAAGGCTGCTGAACTTTCTGACAGTAAACTTTTTTGGGATACTGTCAATAGCCCCTTCCTCAAGTGTGATAATATCCCTTCCCTCACTGCTCAGGTCAGTGGAGACTGCTGGGTATCGCACTTTACTAGCATTTTTGATCCGGAGGAGGAGGGTGTCTCGGTCCAGCAGGTGTCTAATTATTGGCCAACTGTTCAATTGAACATCACTGTTCCTGAGGTAGAGCATGACATTAAACTTAGCAAGGGTGGGAAAGCTCCGGGCCCTGATGGGGTACCCATCGACCTGTATAAGGTCGACATAAAATTATGGGGCCCTGTCTTGACTAAGGTTTTCAACGCGGCAATTGCTGAGAGTACCCCATCTACTTGGGGGGAATCAATAATTATACCAATATATAAAAAGGGAGATAGGTCGGAGGCGAAGAACTACCGACCTATCTCCCTTTTCGACTCATCGCTGAAAATTATGAGTCGAGTAATGTTGGTAAGGTTGGAGGAATGGGTCGAGGGTTGTGGCATCCTTGCAAAATCCCAATTTGGGTTCCGCAAAGGTTTAGGAACAATAGAACAGTGCATAAATTTAGATCTTCTAATAGGGAAGTACACTCGCGCAAAGCAGGGATCACTTTTCCTCTGCTTTGCAGGCCTTAGCAGCGCGTTTGATCTCGTTGATCACGCGCTGCTATGGTCAACCCTATTGGAACAAGGCGCTCCTGTTGGGATTATTTATTTCCTGGCAAGATTATATACAAAGTTATCTGCCCGTATAAGATACGGACAAGAGGGAGAATGCATGGATAGCATTAAGATAAACCTGGGTATTAGGCAAGGGTGCGTTCTCGCCCCACTCCTTTTATCTCTTTTTATTAATGCTATGGATACTGAATTTAAGGAGGTTAATTCTGATGCCCCACGAGTGGATGGCCTGGCTACCCCCGTTTTGTTTTATGCCGATGATTCGGTGCTTATCTCCTGAACCCGCCTCGGCTTGCAGAAGTTAATGGACAAATTTGCGGGATTTATTAAGGGCAGGAAGTTGAAAATTAATACTACAAAAACTTTTATTATGCAGTGTGAGAAGAAAACCCTTTTATATAGATGATAGGAAAATAGAAATTGTGAAAAATTTCTGTTACTTGGGTATAACGTTTAACTGTAACGGCATGTGGTCTCAAGAGGTAACTAATGTTAAAGCTAAAATGTCCAGGAGTATCCATGGTGTTTTTAAATTCGCAACTAACCTTGGGGACCGTCGTATCCTTGATATGTTGCATATCTACAGGTGCAGATGTGTTCCGATTGCACTATATGGATCTTGCGTCTGGGGGTATTGTCGCCATGTGGACCTACAGATAGAAGAGAATTGTTTTATCAAGAAATTGTTATGCCCACCTAAATCGGCCTCAACTGAGATAACGCACATGGAATTGGGGTTGGAGTATTTATCTGACCTGATAAGTTTGAGACCTCTGTTGGTGTGGAGAGCAATTTGGTCTAAAGAAGAAACTGGCTTCACCAGGAGCATTATTAGCGACTGTCTCCGCCTATATAAATGTTTAACAATACCTTGGATTGATTATGTAATAAGAACAGCTAAGGATGCATTTAATCTAGATGTTCAGGCAGACCCCGAATGCCTATCTGACCTCCCTAAGATAGAGCTAAAGAGTCGTTACATGGATAAGAAAGCACAAGCGCAGAGAAATGGTAATATGTTGCTAACGACCACACAATTTTATCATTCTAATATACCTATGTCTGGCTCTCAAAATTACCTGAGAATAGTTACTAGGCCATCCCATCGGTTTGCCTTAACCAGATTACAACTGGGAATTGTCCACCATCTGGTGGCCTTTCCGCGCATGAAATATCATCCCTCAGTACCCTGGCCTAGTGACAGGGTTACCAAACAGAGTACCACACATTTTTTACTGATCTGTGACCTTTTTTTATCCTTCCGCATTGCATATCTGAAACCCTTATTTAAAAAAAAGGCTGTCATAATGATAAAATCTGCAATGAGCTTGTTATTCTCCCTAGAGGACCCTGATATTTGCTTTTTTACAGCTACGTTTATCTTAAAATCAATGGCTGCTAGGAAAAGTATGGTCTTTTAACTAACTAATTAAGTGATTTTCTTAATTAATACGAGCAGCACTTGTTACTTGTTTTTAGTATCTGTTCTTAACATTGTTTTATCCATTGCTTTTAATCTAAAATTGGTCGTAAATTTGTATCAGAATGTATTGAGAAAAATGTATATTGTGCATTTCTATTTTGTATGTTTTTATGATTATTATACAATAATCGAATAAAGTTCTGAAACGAAACGAATACTTCTTCCCTGTATGCAAATGAATAATCTTCAAACATTGTAGGGCATGATAATATAATTCTCAGAAAAAACAACTTAATTGTTGAAGACAACACTCTTGCCATGCCAGCCAACATTCTGATTAAAATCAGCTCTCTCATCAGAATTTTCTGTATCTCTCAGCATTTTATCTTCAGCTTTAGCTTAAACAAAGAAAGCTGCAAACCACTGCCCACCATATGCACCAGAAATCCCAAGGAGGGAGTTATATTATGTTATGTTATCTTATGTTGTAGGGTACATAAGAGCCTGCCCTGTGTCTCCATTTTAGTTTGATCATCTAGGTTTTATTTTTAATGAGGACTTTTTACATGTTTTATACTAGAATATTAATGTACTGAGAATCTATTCTACATGCAGGTATTTTTTTAGTAAGCATAAAATCACATTGTCTGTACACTTTGAACAAGCCTAGGAACATAGAACCCAATGCCCTTGCATTTATGTTGTCCTATCAGAGACAGCTCTAAGGCTCCATACAATCCATCGCATCATCCCTGCACCATTGACATACTGTGTGGTTGGAACAGTGCATTTATTATATAAGGCTAATATAATATAGGACTATCAGGCTAATCGGATCTGGTGGAAGGGAGTGAAAGGCTTTTTAATTGTACGGTTATTTGCTGTGATTTAGCTTTTAATTCGTTTGAACTTGGGCATTGTTATTTTAAACCAAGTTCACCTTTGGGGGATTGCCAAGCCCGAGGAGGCTCCTCTTCCCTCGCTCTTGGGTCCACCACAGGATTTACCTGATTGAGTCGAGAGAGTGTTTTCAGGGAAAGGGAAAGGAGCCTAGCTACTTCCGGTCACCAATACATACTTAGGGTGACAGGCTAGTTTATCGTGCCCTTCTGCTATTTAAACCTGATGTCACCGCTGACATGCAGCCTACAGTCAAAGCGGGTGTGCAGCTGGTGCACCAAAGGTGCACCAAAGGCAAGCCCGCCTTCGCCCGTCTGTGCTCGGAACACACTCAGCACCAGCCACTCCACCATTTTTTTTATAAAAACACCAGCAGTATACACGAGAAGAGCTGCTCCAGATATGAGACTCTTGCAAATACTGCCTAGACACTATGCTGAAACCTGAGGACTTCCTGACTTTGAGGCCCTGCCCACCCTGCCCGCACTGTCTACTCACTCTTACAAATCTTAAAATCAAAAAACATCCCCCCTCCACCACTGCATCTTCCCAGGCCTACCCAAAACCAACATCCTCCACTTTAACCCCTGCAAAGTCAGGTTTTAGGTGCTTTAAAGTGACACTTGTCAATGCCAGGTCACTGATAAAAAATGCTCTGGCTTTCTCAGAATTTTTAGAAGAAACATAAACTGGACCTGGCATTCATTACAGAGACCTGGGCAGACGCTGGTTCGGACCCAGATCTCATTGTGGTTGCACCCTGGGCTTTGCCATCTAAAGGCTAGATCGGCCTCTGAAAAGGGGTGTAGGGTTAGCAATCATTGCTCAGGAATGCTTGAAAGTCTCCTTTGAGCCCCTTCTAGAAGTATGAAACTGTCAGGCGCTGGCTTTTAAAATTTCTGTGACAAACCGATATTCCTTTAACAAGATACTATTGTATAGAGCTCCAGGTCCTAGCGCAACTTTTTTACATAACAGCATTCAACTGCTGGACAGCAAAGCTTTGTCCCCAGACTTTACTATCCTTGGAGATTTTAACATTCATCTAGAAAATGCTAAAGCTAAAGACACTGCGATCTTCACCAACCTTCTGGTAAGAGCGGGCCTCACACAACAAGTGAATGGCCCTACCCATAAGGCTGGTCATGTTTTAGATGGCATCTTTTTCAGATAACCCATATCTTACATTCTCCGCTATTATACCTTTAGCATGGTCCGATCACTCAGCAGTAGTGTTCAACATCTGCCCAGAAGCAGTAGCTGAACCAGTACCACCCTCCAGGGCCAAAAAGCTGACACGCCCATGGCACACAATTACCCCAAAAATCTTTAAGACCCATTTGCGCCACTCTAAACCCGGTCTTCTGGCAGACCTGGATGAGACCAACAACATCTACAATAATTGGATCTTCAATAATCTAAATTTTATAGCACCTTTAGAAACCATAAACAATAGAAGGGCCGCCCCCCCGAGCCATGGTTTGATAATACATTGAGACTCCAGAAGCAAATGTTTCATTGGCTGGAGGGGAAATGGTGCATGCTTTATGAACCTGACAACAATATTACTTATAAAAAAGTCATCATGGAATAAAAACAAGTATATTAGCCATGAAAAAAAGCTACTTTTCTTTCACAATTAGGACATCAGGTCATTTGCAGCTTGAGTGGTGGGAGGAGATAGCACCTGGGCCTGAATAGGGCTGTGCCTGCCTTCCACAATACTGGCTCCACCTCCTGCTGGGCGGCTGACAGCCCTGCCCCTCACTCTGAAAGGAAAGGAGAAGCCAGGAATACAAAGTGCTCCAGAAACACCAAGAACTGGTTCAGACCAGGCTCAGGGCCCACTTGCACAAAGTGAACAAAGACTTTTAGGGGTATAAGTACAGGACCCCTGACAACAGAAGATTAGATCATCCTGGAATCAAGAAGGAACCTCTGCCAAGGAGAAAGCTGAAACTGAAGAAGGAAGACTGTCCTGCTGTTGCTCTGCTGGACTGACCTGCTGTTGCTTTGCTGCCAAGGAGAGGAGAAGGACTTTGCTGTTGTGCTGTGTCCCCTGTCTTGAAGGAATCTCCAAGGGCCTGAGAAGAGCTGGCTCCCTGTTCTGAAGTCCCAGGAACAAAAAGACTTCACCCCCAGCTTCCCTGAACTCTGCCGAGAGAGTTCTGTCCTTCCTAGAGTGCTTGATCCAGTTGTGGGGCCTCTGGAAGTTGTACCTGTGCTGGGGAGCTTGAAACTAAGCTTGAGAGACTTTTGCAATTGAAAAGTTATCGCATCGCTCGCTGCGGAGCGCATCCCCGACAGTGCGAGGAAATTCCCATCGCTACGAAGGCCGAGATCGTTGCAGCGCCTGTTGCCGCTGCCAGAGACGTCGCATCCTTTGTTTGTGGGACGCACCGGACCGGTGCAGCAAAGTCTAACATCGCTGCGAGTGTCATCGCAGAGCCTGTCGTCGCTGGGTGAGATCACCGCACTGCTTGCTTGCGGACCGCATCACGTCGCTGCGAGTGTCGTCGCAGAAGCCATCGCATCGAGGAGCTGCAAGAGAGAAGATCACCGCTGGTCCGCGCATCGTCGCCCCAGAGATCGGCGCAACTCCAAAGATCGTCGCATCGTACCTTTGCGAGAACAACCTTCCTACGGAACCTACGCACCGGATTCCATACAAGTGGCCTTCCTCCCCATACAGACCGGATTTGTCGCAACACGCCCGCTGCTGCAGCGGGGTTGTCGCATCGCCTCCCCAGGGTCTCAGGAGCAACACATCGCTTGTTTTCCACTGCACCAGCTTCTGCTTTTGGAACTTTGTCGCAACTAAAAGGTACTGTGAGCTAACGTGACGCAACTGTGAACTTTTCCCGCAATTGTGGATTATTTTATCGCAACCTGAAGAATTTTATCGCATCCTTAAGAACTCTTTTGAAACCATATTCTTGAACTGTGTATGTTGAATTTTTGTCGTTTTGGTCTTGTGCAGTTTAGATTAAATACTTTTATTTTTCTAAACTGTTGTGGAGTCAGTTTGTGGTGTTTTCACTGTGTTACTGTGAGTGTTTGTACAAATACTTTACACATTGCTTCTGGTTAGCCTAGACTGCTCGTGCCATGCTGCCTAGAGGGTGAGCAGGGGTTATCTCAGAGGGTTTCCTCCTTACCCTGACTAGAAGCAAGGGTCCCTATTTGGACGATGGTACCTACTCCTGCCAACTAGAGACCCCCATTTCTAACAATGACCATTTTTTATCAGACCAGAGCTGGATCCCCATGGGGCTCGTGACCTCCAAAAGTCCTTCAATTGGTCTCTGATGTCACAGCTAACAACCTCAAAGATATCTTCAACTGTATGTTCTCTGAGGGATATTTTCCTCTACATTGGAAAAGGGCATCCATTCTTCTGTTGCTGAAAAAAGCAAATTTGGACTATAAAGAACCAAACTGATATAGGCCAATCTCCCGCTTGCCGCTGCCGACCAAGATCGTGGAAAAGGCCATGAATATAAAGCTTACCCGATTTATTAATGATAATAAACTTCTGAATAGCTCTCAATATGTCTTTAGGGGTCTACATAGTATGGAGCTGGCCCTGATCAATGTGTCAGAGGAAATAAGAGAGGTCATGGATAAAGGCGAGAAGTCGGCCTTGATCCTGCTTGACCTCTCGTCGGACTTCGACGCGGTCAATCACGACCTTCTCATTAGTTGTCTTTTTTCTCTGGGCATCAGGGATAGGACGCTGGATCTACTAAAGTCCTTTCTTAGGGACAGAGAGCAACTGGTAGAGCTTGGGGGATTCAAGTCCCCGTTGTTCTCTTTTCCTTGTGGGGCGCCACAGTGTTCCTCGTTGAGTCCGACCCTGTTTAACCTCTATGTCACCCCACTCTGCTCACTTATAAAGTACTTCGACTTTAAGACAGTATCATACATCAACAACGCTCAAATCATGGAATCCTTTCCTGAGGATCCAACGACCACCACGTCAAGATTCCACAATTGTATGCGTGAAGTAGGTAACTGGATGTCTCAAAATTGCCTGAAGCTAAATTCAGGTAAAACTGAGGAGCTTCTCTTCGGACGCGATAACTCCTTCTGGAGACCAAGTTGGTGGCCACAGAAATCGGGAGAAATCCCCAAGCCAGTCACAAATGTGAAAAACGTAGAGGTTTACTTTGACACCAAACTGTCCTTCGGAGGACAAATTAATGCAACCACCTCCTCCTGCTTCTTTATGATTAAAACCCTTAGGAAAATATTACCTTTCATTCCATTAGAGTTCCAGAAAGCTGTGGTCTGTAGTGTCTTAAGTGATGGCATTTATGTGGTATTGCCCTTTAACTGTGCATGGAACCTGGAACACTGATCTTACTGTACTGGGCTGTTCTTAGGCTCAGATGACAGTTGCCAGTCCTGTGCATTGGATGGGGTCTCTGTTACTTAGATCCTAATAAAGTGATCTTTAAACCTTCATCTGATTCCTGGAAGTGATTAATGTGGATCTTACATTTGTCGACGAGGATGGGATCTAAGTAACAGAGACCCCATCCAATGCACAGGACTGGCAACTGTCCGACAATACTGAAGACGGAAAACCTTCCCTTTCAAACAACTCATCCAAAAAGTCAATGACAACCTTGGATTCAATGGAGTTTACAAACTTAATTTCTGGCCTACGTGAATACATGTCCATACAGACTATTACATAACTATCAGAAGTATTTCTCCTCACAGGACCCAAAATATCAATCGAAATGTCGCACCAGGGACCAGCAGACGGCTCCCTTTTCAACATCGGTTGCGTCCTACACTTTAATATCTTATCACTGCTAGAACACAGACATCCTGGAACCCTTTCTTGAAATGGCTGTGCTAGAAAATCTAACCTCTAACCTACTAGTGTTCTAACCGCAAACGATCATGAGGATTGTGTTATGATTTTTCAATTTCTGCAAAGTGTGTGAGTCTTCCGCCTAATGTGACTGAATACAAGAATGGTCTGTTTCTAAACATAGCTGTTGAAGCTTTCTCACATTGATATCCACATATAATCCTTGCACAACCTGCCTGCATTTCAGGATAAAGTCATGTACCTTGGATACTAAAATCATATTTCTTGTATGCTTAACAATACCATTCTCTGCCTCCAAATCCTTTTAATTTTCCTAGTCAAAAAAGAATCAAAATAAGCTTTATTCGATATTCACAAAGTAATATCATATAAGTATACATAATTATAGCTATTATAAAAAGAGGTAAAATTTCAGTTTAAAATCATCATTTACATAGTTAAAAATAAATTTAAAATTCAGAAGTAAAAGAGGACAAAGGTCAATATGGAAAAAAACTACATCTATCACACAGGCCATTCTAAGGATCTCCTAAACTTAATCAATAGTTTTAAAAACTGTTCCATTGTGGATATCACCTCTCTGTCTTCAAGTTCTTGTAACCGCTCAAAAGCACTTTTGCAGGATCTGAGACCCCAACTCTTGAGTAGGGGTTTCAGTAGGGCTTTCCTCAGTGACATGTAATATCTACAAAATAGAATAGTATGGATATTAGATTGTATTGACATGTCGTCACACGGGCAATGACAAAGAATCTGAGTCCAATCATTGCATGTAGGAAATGTTATAAGTCTAAAAAAGGAACCCAGTCTAAATCTGGTAAGTAGCATCCTCGAATAACATGAAAAATCTGAAGTGAGATATAATTGTAGACCCTTATGGGATGTCACCCTTTGGTATGCCTGGATGTTTTTATTTTGTTTTTGCTTATTCCATCTGATTGTTTCCAGGTGGGCCATTAGTGTCTTTCTTAAGAATTTCCTTGGGACATTTTCCAGTGAGACAGGGTCCGAAAACCACTCCGGACGGCCAATTTCCTCAAAAAAGTTCTCAACATAAGCCAACCATTTAGAATGGTTTGCATGGTTGACCCCCTCCAATTTTAAAATATCTAGTATCACTTCTCTATTCAGAGATGTCTCGGGGGTGGACCAGATTTTGTGCCAGAGAAGAAGAGGCTCAGTTTTTATTATGTCCGATATGTACGGGAGGTCCAGTTCAATGTGCATCATATACACAGAGGTTGCTTTTGTGGAGGCCAAAAGGTACCTTAGAAATTGATTTTCCACTGTTTGTATCAATGAAATGTTTTTGTCAATTCCCCAAAGGCCAGCGCCATAAATGGCAGTTGAAACACATTTCGCTTTGTTTTACCGGCCTGCCCCCTATTTTTCCCGCAAAGTCTCGAACCCCACCAATGGCTCGGATAAATGCGAGTTTCCTCTTATCAACAGCCGATTGCCACGAAACTTTTCTATGTAGGCAGATGCCCAAGTATGTAAAAGCCTCCACAGTCTCCAGTTTTTGGCCCTCGATGAAAACAGGGCATGGGATTTTTTTGTGCTTTTTGTTACATAACATTGTGTGAGTTTTTCCTATGTTTACTTTCAGGCCCCTGTCATTCATAAAGGCAGAAAATGCGGTAACAGCTTTTTGTAAACCCACTCTTGTCTGGGAGAGAATTGCCGCATCATCTGCATATAGCAGAATTGGGATAGATTGACCGGCTATTTTTGGGAAGTCACATTTGATGTTTTTAAGATGTTCGCCTATGGCATTTATATAGAGCGAGAATCAGGGGAGCTAAGATGCACCCCTGCCTAACCCCTCTGCCAATGCCAAAACGCGGCGAGCACTCTCCCTTCGGGCCAAATCTAACTCTGGCTCCTGCGTCTCTGTACAGGGCCTTGATAAAAAGGAGGATTGATGGATCTATCCCCAATTGTTTTAAAGTATCCCATAGTTGGTCATGCAGGACGCAATCGAATGCTGAGGTTAAATCTATGTACGTTATGTACAGACTTCGCTTCTTGATGTTGACATATTTGGACATGATCAGGTGTAAATTGAGGGTCTGTTCTGTTGTTCCTCTATCTGACCGGAAACCATATTGTAAGGTCGATAGAATATTCTCGGCTTCCGTCCATTCAGTTATTCGTTTCAAGATGATGCGCCCAACAATCTTCATTAACGTGTCGAGGAGGGATATAGGTCTATAACATGATGGAGAATGCCATCTCCTTTTTTGAAAATAGGTATTACTATCGCCTCGGCCCATGTTGGAAGAAGATCCAGAGTATTTAGAGAATTCAAAACAGAGGTCAGAAGGGGAGCCCAAAATTCTATTTCTGCCTTATACACATCTGCTGGGATGGCATCCGGCCCTGGTGCCTTCCCAGGAGGACTTTCCATGATTGCCAGTTCTACCTCCTCATACGAAAATACTATTTTGCTATGGCTCTCCCAGGATGTATTTATAAATGTTTGAGTAATGAGTTCTGGTGTAAGAGTGTTTAGGGATGTGGGATTACTGTATAGTTCTTTAAAATGGGTAGCCCACACCTCACCATTAATTGCCATATCCAAACTCCTCGTGGGCATTTTTACCCACGGCAAAGGAGTGTTAATAAGTTTCCAAAAAGCTGACATGTCCCTGTTTTCAGATGTTGTCACCAAATTATGCCATGCTTCCGCTTTGAGAGCCTTTTTTCTATTTTTAATGGCTAAACGGTACTGGATTCTAGCCTGGCGTATTTCTGTGAGTGATTTGGGTATAGCGTGCAGCAAGTTCTTTAAAGACTTTAAAGCCATGGAGCATTTTCTATCAAACCAGCCTTTAGAGGCAATAGGGCCTGATTTAAACTGTCGCGTCAATAGTTCTTTTAATGTAGCCTGTATCTTAATAAAGGCATTGCGAATAGCCTTGGGGTTATCATTATTAGAGAGACAAGTATGTATCTCCTCTCTCCTCTTATTGACTAGATTTTTCAAGAGGTTGTTAGGGTTGATTTTATCCCACTTGACAGAGTATCCATTTCTAGCCCCCATTTTAATTGGTTGTTCGTAGTTTACCTTTCGGCTACTTTGAGTGGTAGTTGGAGAGGGTAGTTTGACAGTTACAGACAAAGGATAATGATCACTATAGGGGTGGTCGAGAGTGTCCCAGCAAACTATTAACGGGGCATGGTTTTTTGAGCATAGTATAAAGTCTATGAGAGAGTTCATTCCTCTACCATGAAACGTTGATTTGAAAGATCTTGGGATGTTAAGTAACTCATTTGCAAAAAATAAATTAAACGAGGTCAAAAAACTATTTAGCCGATCCCCTGTTTTTGAGTGTTGGAAATGACTGAAGGTAGGATCTTCAGAGTACATCTCATTTCTTTCATAAGGATCACAGGCATCTTTCATTGTGTTTTGGCAGATGTGACAATTAAAATCGCCCATAAACACTATTGCGCACTCTCCCCCAGAGATTTCTTTGAAAGTTAGCAGGGTTTGTTGTAGGTCGTCCACGGCTTTCTCCATCTGTTCTGAGGTCATATTATTATAAAAATTTACTATTAGCAATAGGAAGGATGGAGCTATGTCCATTGCAATTATTTGGAAAGATTCCTTAAGTAACGTTTTTCTGATCCTATTGCCAACTGCAACGCTAATATACGTGCAGAGTCCCCCTTTATGTCTGCCCTGATTGCTCACGGTCGCCGGTGAGTGGAATGTCTGAAAGCCCTGAAGGTGGATAGGGGAAATCACCCAGGTTTCCTGGAAACACAGGATAGAATAATGATTAACCAGGTCTACCCAGTCTGATAATGTAATTTTTGAGGCAAGCCCGGCCAGGTTCCATGAAAGGATCTGCAATTTGGTTGTTTTATCCCTATCTCCCTTTTGGATAACATGTGTATTTTCAATAGGTTTGGATGCTGATCTTGGTGCCCTTTTAGTTTTACTCCTCTCGTTGATTTTTTCTTTTTTTCTTGGCCTGTTAAATAAAGGGTTTGTGTCAGGGCCGTCCACCGGATAGTCTTGGCTGGGTGAGATATCGATATTTGTACTCACAAGTTTCCTGTTATCCTGATTTTTTGCTTTGGTTGCAGAGAGTCATTCCACTTCATCAAGACCATAGAGTGGCTCATAATAATTGTGGCAGGCAAGGTTCCAGGACGGGGTTATAGAAGAAGGAGCTTCAGCATATCCCACCAAGTTATGTTGTGGTGTCGGGAATCGCAAATAGCCATTATAAGGATGGAATGCCTGATCCCTTACTCCATACGTTAGAGGATATTTGGTGAGGGTTGGTCTTCTTGGCTGTTCCAATGAGAATTTGTCAAAATAAGTTTTGGTTTGGTGTGGCTTTGGGGGCATTAAGGCTTCAGGATAAAAGTACGCCAAGGGTTTAGATGATATTGGTCCCCTGCTGAAACCAGAGAACCAATCTGTTATATGTGCAATAACTCTTGGATCTTTGAAGGTGACAATTACTACGTCACCCTCTATATCTTTAGGGCGAATTCCAACCCATTTTGTTCTTCTTACCATTTTTATATTACCATTTATGTGCGGAGGTAAAGGTCTGTTTTCACTAAGCCAAAAAATCACCTTGTTTTTTAGGCTTTGGTGGTTTTCATAAGTGTCCGTAGCAGATAGTGGTTGAACCCCCGTTAGTACTATAACATTCTGTAATGCAGCAGGGGGTAAATCGACATACCTTTCACGTGGCTGTTTTTTATGTGGGGCGGCAGACTTGATGTTATCTAGGGTGGATGGTGTATTGCCCATTTTTGCAGAAGCTATAAGGGAGTTTATTTGTGCCGTTTGCGCCTGGGTGTTTTGAGGCGCTTTTGTGGGGGGAATTAGATTTTGATTTGCTGCCCTCATCTTTGTTGAATCTGTTTGTTGGATTGTTTTTTGTGTTGAAGATCTCCTGTCATTCGTACTTTTTTGGGCCGGAATCATTTTTTCTTTATTGGATATTTTCTCTCCACCAATAGAAGTTGTAGGATCTATTGTGGCCATAGTCGTTTTTGTTATGTTATTGATTGCGTCTCCCTTCTTTAAATTTGACACAACGTCTTGATCCCTATTACCTGGTTGGTTCTGGGCAAAGGTTCCCAAAAGGGTATCCACCTGACTACCTACTCTCGTCACTCTCTCGAGTATTGGAATTAATAGGGCCTTGAAAAGATGTTCCATTGCATCCACAAAATCTTTAATTGAAGGAGGGACACATGAAGTAAATGTTTCCCGAGATGAGGTACATGTGTCTTCTACTATTTGTAACAGCTCCTTGGTGAGTAGGTTCTTGGCAGGTTTTTGAGTTTTACGAGCCGGTTTTACTGGGGCTCTTTTTCGGCGTTTTTTGGGAGGTGATCGAATAATAACCTGTTTCTTTTTAGGTTGATTTATGGCATGTGAAGGTTTATCTAACCTTAGTACAAGGGGTGGAGGTTGAAACATCGTTAGCTTTTGGGTCTCCGAAGACGGGGGGACTTCTATTATGTCAGATGCAACAAACTCCGCGATTTTTGGCAGATTTGGAGTGACAAGATCGATAAGATCCGTAGATGGAGTAATTGTGTTAATAACTGAATTTAAAGGGGGTAGGACAGAAACACAATTTTGGGGGAAAAATAGGATTGAAACAGTAAAGGAACATTATCCGTATTTAATGGATCATCATCAGAATTTTCCACGGTTGACTTTAATGGATGAGGCTCTAGGGTAAGTGTGAGACCTGGGTGGTGTGTGGAGTTTTTAAGTAGCTCTACGGATCGTCGCCGTGCAATACGGCGCTCTACCAGGGCTAGGTCTCTATCTATTTCGGCGGTTGCTTTGAAGAAGAATTTGTCCAGGGGTCCCAGAATAGAGGTGCCATCTGTATTTACTTGGGCATCAGTACCTGATTTCGCCATGATCGTGCGCCGATGAGGTGTGTACATCTAGTACCGAAGCAAATGGGGTGGCCCAGCCCGGCCTGGCCTTGGAGGGCCGTAGAGGGCCCGCCCTTTGCCCGGGCTTAGCCCGGCGCTCCCGCGCGCTCCCGCGACGCGAGTGGGGCTGTGCAATTTTAATCGCCGGTAGTCGCGCTCTATCGACCCGCCTTCCTTCCTGGTGACAGGGCAGCTGGGAAGGGTAGTTGTTTCCCTCTCGGTCCCCCCCTCTCGGTGGCTGTTCCAAGAACAGGGACAGCGGCGGAGGGAGACCGGCGCGGTACACCCGCAGGGGCTCCGCCTCCAGCAGCACCACGCTAGGCGGCTCGTGCAGTTCTGTGATTCACTGGTGAGTCTGAATCCTCACTGACCTTTGTGATAGTTTCTCCTGATGCAGAAGACCGAGTTTTCTCAAAAACTATCAAAGCTCTAGAAATACGCCAAGCTGTAATCCAGAACAATCCAGAACAAGGAGAATGCTGGGACCTATAGTCCTACCCACACTGCGGTCGCTGCTTAATACCCAGAAAGCTGCGACAGCGGGGTGTCCAGATAACGTTTTCGTCTGGTGAGGTCGAGGAGGTCAGGGAGGTGCAGGAAATTTGAAACGTTTAGCGTTTAGTTAGCAGGGTAAAGTTAACGAGAGAAAACCCCACACAGAAAGGGGCTGCCGCAGGCAATCACCAACTCGAGCATCTTAGTTTTAGTTTTAGTTTTAGAAAGTTTTAGGAAGTCCAAAAATGCCTTTCCGTGGTTTACCCCAACTAACCTGCTCCTTATCACGCTATCGCCCAGTCCATTAGAACTGCAACTCCGGCGAGGGAAAGAAACCACCGATGGGCTCGCGATCCAACAAAGCAGAGCCGAGCCGTCTCACCGTCGGGAAACTCAGTCAGGGCATTCAGGGCTTTCCAGCAAGCAGTTCAGAAGCCTCACGAAGAGCAGTTCAGAAGCCTCACGAATTTTCCTAGTCACTTTAACTCCTCTCTTATGTTCCTGAGTCACTCTACCCTCGCCTGCCAACCAGGATCTCTATTGGCATCCTACTTGCACTTTCTAATAATAGGAAAGAACTTTATAATCCCCTTCCATAGCCCTAAATATTTCCGGAATTTAGCCTTCAAAGACAAAATCTCCTTCCAGGCGCAGGGAAAATAACAACACCTTGCAACATCACCTGTTCCCCAATCCAGCCAAACATTCAAAATGACTACCACTATTAATTTGCCTGTCATTTTCCAACTCATCAAAAGCGCTAACTCACTTACTATAGATAGGTTCGCTCTAAGCATTCAAAAAAGGTAATCAATCAATCAAAACATCTTTATTCCGCGGGAAACCCGCCATGAAAGACGTTTAAAATACATACAGTGAAAATATGAATCAGCATCAGCACCAAGCAATATATATTGTATAAAACATGATTTCAAGCATGAAGCACATAATAAATAATCTGAAAAAATTAAGTGGGGTTAAACAAAGTGCACGTTGCTTCTTTAACATACAGTTGCCTATAGAAACAGACTTGCGCAGCGACGCGTTTTAATGCCAGTTAGTTCTTGCAAACACCTAAAAGATGGATGGCATTTATGATAATTTCAGAACCTTAGAAAAGGGTCCAAATACAATCTTGTATATAATTGGTAATACCCACAGAAGAAAGAAAAGTGAATCATATTTTGCTTATATACGTTATTGCATAGACAAACTCGTGAGCTCAAGTTGTGCTGGACCCCTGCAGGAAGTATAGGGAGCATTTCAATGCCACTGCTCTATATTGAAATAGAAGCGAGCGCACCCAACTCCCTTTCATATTCGTCAGGTGATCAGTTGGAACAACCCCAAAATAAGCAAGTAAATAATCCAATGCTGGATTCCTGTGATTCCTCATGCAGCCTGATACCTTGCAATTTTTCTAACGACGAGGCCTGAATATATTTGTGGCAGTGGGACAAGGGCCCTTCCACTTGGTGTTGACGGTAAGTTAAGAAGAAAGTCTATTGACCTTGACAATTTAATTCTATTTTACGCTATTTGAAGTGCCCATGATCTAGAGTTGCTAAATAGGATCCCTAATTATGAAAAGGTGCTGGTCTGTGGCAGCATATTTAGGCCTACTGTGATAGGTGAAAAACATGTACACTTCAGGCCATATAACATTGTAAACGATTTAGTAAAATTAGTTCTTAGAACCAATTTCTCCATAAAATTCACAACATTATTTATTAAGATGCATAAGGTTTTAGGGGTGCGAGCCATTAAAAAAGCATCATCCGCATATAAATGTACAGGAGTGGGTGCGCCGTTTACCAAGGGGACATTTATAAGCTTTGAATTAAGATTATTTAAATCTATACTACTAGTATAAAGAGAGAACAGAAACCTTTTGGCAAGGTAAACTCGGGAACCACAGCACCAATCCACACACCCAATACATTGTTGGAATCCTCAGGTGTTTAGATGGACATAGGCGACATAAAATAAAAATAAAACGTAAATTAAAAAATTAAAATTTACAAACAAAGTAGTCCCCTAAAACTAGCGCCGGCCGCGACGTAGCGCTGACCGCGACCTAGACATGCGGGATGACGACAGGCGGGGAGGAGCGGTGACGAGCGGCGAGGAGTGGCGGTGAAGTCCGGAGCTCGGGGAGGAGCGGCGCATCAGGTAAGGCGAGGCGGGAGGCGGTCTGGGCGATGTCGGGGCGGGCGCGGGCCCGGGAGTGGCGGTGAAGTCCGGAGCAGGTAAGGCAGAGGCGGGAGGCAGGCGGGCGGGAGGCGGGAGGCAGGCGGGCGGGGGCGGGAGGTGGTCTAGGCAATGTCGGGGCGGGCGGGGGCCCGGCCGGGACTGCACAAATGCTGCCCCCAGCCCCCTTCTGCCCCGGGCAACGCCGGGGCGGGCTGCTAGTATAGTATAAATAACAAAGGGGCAAGCACGCGCCCTTGATGCACACCTCCTTCAACAAAAAAATCATCTGTGCTGATGTTTCTTCCAGCTGACTGCCCTCATACTTCCGATGCGCTGATGCCTCTTCCTTCGTACTGCGCAGCTGCAGATTTATTCACTTGCTGCCTCAGACTCCACCCTGACCACCAACTCCAGATGCACTATCCATTGGAGATCTCTTGCCCTTGCCATCGAATGAGCCTGACACACATGTGTACGTGCACCTCAAAATTCGTACTCCCTGCTTATTGACCATTTAACCATGTAGCAGTATATGTTCACACCCACTAAAACATATAACAACACTCTCACCAGGCATTCTATCGTTTACAGTACAACTGTCAAATCTTAGCAGCTAACGCCTTCCCTCCAAAAAAAAATCAACCATTGAACAGTCAAACATTCAATCCCAAAATGTCATTTTACCAATAATTCCACATAATCCTTATTTTATCATTGCTGTGTGTGGGCAATGAAAGCAGGCTATGCATAATATTAGGTCACGCATGGCAAGTGATACAAGTGTGACATTATGGAAGTGCTTTACAATACAGATTTATTCGTAAAATATATAACCTGCACTTAAGGGACACATTCAAAATGCTCTTCCAAACCTAGTACATTTGGTGCCACTCGTGAACTGACTCTGTGGTTTTGTTTCCCTGCCAACACTGTTCGCGCTACAGGAGTACCCCATCACCTCCCTTTGTGCTGCTGGACCGGCTAGGAAGCTCGGGAACACCTCGTGGCCGCAGAGGAGGGTGAGGCGCCGGCCCCGGGACTGCGAGGACCAGCATACAACAGCTCCAGCTGGTCCTCTTCCCGCGTGAGCCGCGCCCCCTCCCAGTGCCACGCCTCCAGCCAAGCCCTTTAACTTCTCGCGGCACCCGCTTCGCGGGTGCCACTCGTGAACTGACTCTGTGGTTTTGTTTCCCTGCCAACACTGTTCGCGCTACAGGAGTAGCCCATCACCTCCCTTTGTGCTGCTGGACCGGCTAGGAAGCTCGGGAACACCTCGTGGCCGCAGAGGAGGGTGAGGCGCCGGCCCCGGGACTGCGAGGACCAGCATACAACAGCTCCAGCTGGTCCTCTTCCCGCGTGAGCCGCGCCCCCTCCCAGTGCCACGCCTCCAGCCAAGCCCTTTAACTTCTCGCGGCACCCGCTTCGCGGGTGCCACTCGTGAACTGACTCTGTGGTTTTGTTTCCCTGCCAACACTGTTCGCGCTACAGGAGTAGCCCATCACCTCCCTTTGTGCTGCTGGACCGGCTAGGAAGCTCGGGAACACCTCGTGGCCGCAGAGGAGGGTGAGGCACCGGCCCCGGGACTGCGAGGACCAGCATACAACAGCTCCAGCTGGTCCTCTTCCCGCGTGAGCCGCGCCCCCTCCCAGTGCCACGCCCCCACAACTGGTCACATCCTATTAAATCGATCCCCGGAACGCGCATTGCGGGACGCGCGCGGGTCGGAGCCCGGGGCTAAGACCGGGCAAAGAGCGGGCCGTTTGAGGCCGTTCGAGGACCTGAGAGACTGGACTGGGCCACCCCCCTTGCAAGTAACTATTTATATTCTCCAGACACCCATCATTTTTGTATTATTTATTGTAGCCCCAGGAACATCAATATTGACTCCCACCCCCACACGATGGTAGTCACAAGAGGAAAGAAGACTTTAGCTCCAGGGAGCGTAGGAAATATATTGGGCCCTATGGACGATTTTATTACAAAAGCAAATTCGTTCATTGACCAAAGTATCTCCCTTATGGAAAACAGAGTCTCATTAGATCTAGAATTCGCAAAAAGATCCTCCCTAGGAAACCTAGCTGAAGCCAGAACTCCCGTTTCGACCACTAACAAAAAAGTACCAGGGATTGTGATCGAGGGCAGACGCAGCCTCCCAAATAATGTAGATCTATCCGTATCTGAGCTTGTAGACTCTCCTTTAGGCTCTGACCTAGAAAAAACTCCGGAGCTCCCCCCCCAATCCCCCACCCAAATATTACCTATGGAGGACATTCAAGCAAGAGGAAGGAGGGAAGGAGCAATTAGCAAAAACAAGCCTACCCAACTAAATCCCACCATATCGAAAACCGTTCGCCCACCCATCCCACTACCATTATCACAGCAACAACTACTCACTGTAATAGTACATCACGATCAACCGGAAGGTGCTATTCCCATATCATTGGTCTCACCAACTCAACTTTCCGCAGAAAAGGGTCTGGAAGAACACGACAATTCTACTCTTATAAATAAGCTAGCCGAACTTTTTAAACAACTTCTACAACCGGTAGAACAAAAACTAGCAAAGATAGAAACTCAGATCTCGAAGCTCATCTCCTTACCACAACACAAACAGGGGCATTTCCAACAAAAGAAAGGAGGCACAAACCCTTTTCATAACTCCCTCTCAAATCCTCTGGGTCTCACTGCAAAATCCACAACTCCCCAAACCACTGCACCACAGACAGTTACATCGATAGCATTACCCCCCACCCCAACACCCCCAATTACGCTGACCTCAACCACTTTAAACACTACTCCCGCAGCGCCAACCACATCAAAACAAGATAATAATGTGGCATCCACAAACACTTCGTCACAACCAGCACCAAGAAAAACCGTACCTCCCAAGATCCCGGCACAAAATCCTATTTCCCAATCAACCCAAAGAAACACCTTAAGAGGGACTGGAGAAATTAGAGCCCATTCTGAGCTTCCCCCCGAGGCTGCCCCCTACGTAGCGGTTATGATTGGAGTACCTGAACTAGCCCCCAACACGGCGGAACCTCCATGGTCCTTAAAAAACAAAGTTCACCATTGGCTACAGGTAAATCGTCCCATGCCACCAAATTGCCATGGAAGGATTTCCTCCATACGCAGGACCCCATGGGTGGGGAAAGACGAAAAACAGTTCTCAGGGGACTGTATTATCATAACTTTTGAGGACCCTTGGGTGGCAGACTATATTAGCTCCTGGGATCAACCCAACGTAATTGGAGGAATTAGTATAAAACCACTCTCCTTCTTTTATCCCATTTTCCAAGCCACAAATAGTTACTTTTTTGAGGACCCTGTTTTTCCTTGGGTTGAACGACCCCAGCGTCAACCCCCAGTATTCGAGAGTAGACAATACGGTCCCCCTCGCTTTCGAGAGCAGGAAAACCCATGGCATACAGTAAACCCACGCCATCAGGGATCAAACTGGGGAGAATGGGGATATCAACAGCAGAGGATGACTCGTAGAGAACCGCCCAGATGGGACCCTTGGCATAATATCCCACTAGTAAACCGATTTAGTCCCCTAGAAATGGTAGACTGACCATCAAGGGACACTGAACATACTAGTTCTAACCTCCCACACTCCCCTCCCCCAACTAACAATATTGAGGAGATTTCACAAACCTTAGCCCCAAAAGCTAATCCCCACACAATACCTTTCCTATTCTGGAACGTGGCGGGTCTACGATCTAAGATCGAAGACCCTGTAGCAGTGAACTTCCTTGAACAAGGCAAAATAATCTGCCTTCAAGAGACCTGGACAACCTCAGAGCTCCACCTGCTGGGGTATAAAACCTATTCTTCCCCAGCTAGCCGTAGTGCAATAGGCAGACCCAAAGGAGGACTTACAACCTATATTGCCAACACCCTATCCCGCCTAAAAGTGACCAATTTTCTCACCGACTCTAACTGTCAGATATTTTCCCTCTCCTTTGCAAACAAAGACACCATAGTTCTCGTTAACTCATATAACAACTTAACGGAAAACGATTTTCTGACTTTCGTTGAAAATATGCAGGAGAGACTAAGAAGCCTACTACAGAGGGAGACTAACTCCAAAATGATTCATCTTCTCTGGGGAGGCGACTTCAACCTTCATCCATGCCCAATGGCAGTCTCCCAATGCTATGGGTTCGTGGACGAACATGAAGCCCCATTAGCTCACTTTGCCCACAACAAATCCGGCAATGTTATGAATAATATACAGTCAGAGTTCGACTTAGTGATCGCTAATTCCCCAAAGGTGAGGGAACTCCAGTTTGACCCAACCTACGTGGGCAGAGGCCACCAGACAACAGTGGACTATATCCTGCTTTCTCAAGGTCTCGCTACAATGGTCACAGGTTACCAAGTAATGACAAACATACTAAGCGATCACTACGCATTAAAGATAGAACTCCATCCACCAGAACACAAATCTAAGGTCACTGATATAGCAAAAGCCCTTACTCAAGAAAGATTGCAACTAGGGAAACACAACGGTTACTCCATAAAATGGAAAAAGATTGACCCGCAAAATCTCACAAAGAAAATAGTGGACCAGGCGTACCCGAATATCATCAAACTGCCTGGACCCGGCACTAAACCATGCAGAGGTCCTGTTAAACTTTGGAGAAATCCTGGCAGTAGCTAAAGAGCTGCTTACGGGGAAAGCTACAAACAAACATCTAGCAAAAAAAGGTTGGTTTGATCACAACTGCACGAAGGCCTTAACTGATCTAAAATCTGCCCTTCACAAAAAACCAAGAGATGTCGGCCTCATTCAACTCTTGAGAAGACAATACAAAAAGGATCGCAACCTAAGAGTTCAACAACTGAAAGAGAAACTGTGGAAAGATCTAGACAAGAGTTGCTTATCAAAATGCAGCAAGGATTTCTGGAGAACGGTCAGATCCCCATACCTCTCAGACAACAACTCTCCCAAGATAGAGGTAGCTATAGATGAGGGAACCTGGATAGCCCACTTTGGAAATATATTCAAAGACCAAGGAATCACAGACCATTCAGCGAACCTCTCTAATGAGGTACAATACCCTATTCCAATATCCTTTGACATTTCTGAAATCTTGGTGGCTCTGGAAAGAAGCAAGACAGGAAAAGCCCCGGGCCCCGATGGCGTCCCTGTCGACCTTTTTAAATTTAATCAGGATCTCTGGGCACCCATCCTAACAAGAGTTTGTGCAGCTGCAGCCAGCGAAGGAATTTTAGACTCCTGGACCAGATCAATCATGGTCCCCATTTTTAAGAAAGGGGACCGCCAGGATGTGAAATGCTATCGTCCTATCTCTCTCCTGGACTCCCTCGGCAAAGTAGTGGGGAGGGTTATTTTGGAGAGACTCCAACTGTGGAGCGAGGAAAAAGCAATCATCTCAGATCTCCAATTTGGTTTCAGAGAAGGTCTCGGGACAGTAGAGCAGGCACTCAACCTCAGTCTCATAATGGCCAAAGACATGCATGCCAAGAAAACCACGGTATACATGGTCTATGTGGACCTGTCTGCCGCTTTTGACTGTGTCTCACACTCCAAACTATGGACAGTCCTAAAAAAAATGGACATAGACCCCTCCCTGTTGGATCTCCTGAGAGAGCTGTATTCCGGGGCCTCGGCGAGAGTCCGCTTTGGAAAGAATGGCGAGTTGACAGCGTCGTTCGGCGTGGAGCGGGGAGTCAGGCAGGGTTGTGTTCTGGCCCCCTTTCTCTTCTCACTTTACACCAATGGCCTGGAGGAAGAGATGTTGAGGGGGGCTCAGGACCTGCCAAAACTGAAACAGAGACCGATCCCAGCACTCCTTTACGCGGATGACGCTGTCATCCTGGCCCGAACTCCCCGTGAACTCCAGCTCTCACTCAATAGATACACCTCCTTCATGAATTCTTTGGACCTTAAGGTCAACGTAAAAAAAACGTTTGTTATGATCACGGGGGGGGGGTGAAGAAAGGCACAAAAAACATCTTCCTTGATAATCAACCACTTGAGACCACAACACAATACCCATATCTTGGGGTGATGATAGATGACAAGCTAACATGGAAACCAGCTGTGGACACTAGATGCCATCTCTTTAAACGTTCGACAGCGGCCTTGCAGTCCTTCTCACGAAAATTGGGAAGGAGACGTCCAGTAGAACTGCTGAGAATCTATAAAGCCAAGTGCCAGGCCATTGCTCTCTACGGAGCAGGAGTCTGGGGTCACACAGATGTCGGACCCCTACAGAAAATCGAAAACGAATTCATAAGATTTCTTCTTGCGACCCCGAAAGGTTCGTCAACCTACGCCTCCCACATGGAACTGGGAATTCCCTATCTCCAGGATCTCATCAAAATTCAGCCTTTGCTCCTGTGGAGGCGTATCTGGGTATCGGACGTGAATACACTATCTCAGTCGATAGTGGCCGACACAATGTCACTCGACCACTCCTCCAGACTGAAGTGGCTCCGTTATATTAAAAACTTTTTTACCGACCTTGGGTTTGAAAATTACTACCTTCAACCAGAGTCGATTGTTTCCCTCCCAAAAAAGGAGCTCAAGGAACTTGCCCTGCGACACCTGGAAACACTAAGATTGTCAACTGACGCTGCGAAACCTTCAGTGATTCACGCGAATATAGTCCAGCAAACCTTCGGCATTCAACCCTATCTTACCCTACAGAGCAAAACATACGAGAGGATGTTGTTGACCAGGCTCAGACTGAACCTTTTTTTTCAGACTGGTAGCTTTTCCTATAAACAAGGCCTGGGAACAAAGCATGCCCCCATGTCCCTGCGATGGGAAATCAATTCAATCGAACATCCACGCTTTCTTGTTTTGCAAATTTTACCATCCCCACAGAAAACGTTGGATCCTCCCGATATGCAGGCGGTGGGGCCTCAGACAGTGTCGACCGGCCTTTTACCGATTGCAATCCTTAGAGTCTGAAGAAGTCTGTTACCTAGTCCTAAACTTTTTTAAATGTATTATGAATCATAGAAAAAACCTTTAGCAACATGCAAAGGAAAAAACAATAACTTTTTAAAGCAAATATTTTCTCTTTTTTAAACATATGTTTGTTTTCCCTAAAATTTTAAACGTTTTTCGAAATGTTTTTTTTTTCTTATGTACCCCAATGGAATTTAATTGCTGACTGTTTCTTTTATGGTTTTCTTTGTGATTAACCGAATAAAGAAAGAATTATTATATGTTACATTTGGTATTCCTTTTCCTAAAGTTACTGTACACCTGATCTAAATAATTTTAACTGTGCCAAGTAAGTTTTATCCTTTTTTCTTTCTGCATACCCTTTATTGGCTATGATATTCTACTAGGTTATCCACCCCAAAGAATTGCAATTGAAAAGTAAATATTGAGCCAGTTTTTTTTTGTCTCACTTACCTCAGAAAAAAATGGAAACTGTTGGTGCCTAATAATCATTTACTATGGATATTTTGTGTCTTTTTTTGTAGCAACATGTTCCCGATTCAAAATGGGAATAAAATGTAAGAGACACTGAGGGCCACATTGCGATGGCTGTCAGGTAAGTGTCCGACTGTCATCCACCGGGCAAGTGTCTGACCGACTATATATTGGCGGTCCCACCTGCCCGATTACAATGCAACCCCTGCGAAGAAGATTGGGAAACTGCTCTTTTCCATTGCAGCTTGTGTTGCAGCCCTATAAAAGGGCTGCAGCGCAAGCCCCAGTGGAAAAGGTCAGTTCTCAAACATCCATGCACCATGAGCCAGGCACCAGGTGGTGCCTGGAACAAGGTGCATGGATGTTTGGGGGGGTTACCATATATGCCCCCCTACCGGAGGCCCACATGTGACAGTGGCCCTGTTAGGGGCCTCCAAAGTCCCATTCTGGATGACTTTACATGGCAGTAAAGGCAGAGGGAAAAGGGTCATCGTAATCCCTACAGCTGTGCCTCTGCAGGCACCGCCCTCATTTTAGGTATTATGCTCCAATGGGCTTCTTGAGTCTGGTGGAGGCTTTGGTTGGCCCCTCCGCCTGCTCCACTCCAACTGACAGAATCATTTTGCTGCAAATGGACCGCAGCCTCCAATGTCAAACGGACAACCACAGATGGCCTGTCGGTGGCGATCGAACTGACATCACAATTGGGCCGCTTGTCTTTATGGGTTGGGTTCCCTCACCTCCACTCCTATCATTTATTATATTGTTGGGCCATATATCTGGATAACATTGCTTGATTAAATCTGGACATTGGTGTTATCCGGGCACCAGACTGAGTACGAGAGGAGTTTACTGATTCCAGGTAAGCATTAATATCTTTATGTCTACCTTTCTGCACTTGACAGTAGAGCCTGCTAGATAGTACTCTTTTGCCTCAAAAGAGGCTTACAACATTTAAAAAGATATGGTTATGCATAAAGATCCATGAATTGTGCAGTATAATTAATTCCTCACATGGGCTCTATATATTGTTCCTTAGACACACTTTTCAATGAAGTTGGGGTTGGAATTAGTTCACTGAAATGGATACAAAAGAAGCAACAGAAGGCAATTCGCAAGGAATGTAATCAGCAGCATTGTTTTAGTGCCCATCATTAAAAATGTAACTGTTGTATCATTTCTTTTCCTGTTTTATGACGAATCCAATAATGTGGAATTTCCATACAGTCGCAATGGAAGATATTTCTTGAACTAGATTTGGTTATAGCATACTTGGATTTGTGAAAACAGGCTGTAAGCAGTCTGCCAGTGTAAGATAAATACCAGTGCTCAAATGAATGGCGTAGTTTTGTTTGATTTCGTCTATTTGTTATGTTGAAATATTTTCTGGTTAAATGCAGTCTTTGTGGATAAGGAAACTTAAAGTCTGAACTCAAAAGAACTCATTTTAAAGTAATTAAAATGAGCAATGGCAAAGTCAATAGGTCTCGCCTGTGAGATCAGTTGGTTGTCCAATGCTTTTAGATAGCTACAGAAAATGTACATACATTTGCAGGAGCCACTTTTGTTTGGATTTTAGTATTAGTAAATGCATTAGGCTAAATAGTAAAATAAAAAGCGTATCATATTCATATTCAAGTTGAATGGCGACATCACCAAAAACAGTTTGTGGTTACCAAAAAACTCAGGTGCTATCATCAAATTGAATTCAATCCAAACCGCAGGGTAGTGGATTTTATCATGATTTTATCAAGAAGGATAAATAACACCTACTTCTTCCACACTCTCAGAATCAGGGTATATATCTTCCTTGATTTGTAAACGTATGCCATTAAGCAGCAGAATAGGAGTTTTGTTAGCTCTTGTGGAGTAGAAACATTTCTCATTTGGTGGTCATGATACATTGGTGGTGGACGAGCATCCGACCGACATCATAGCAGAAACAAGACCACCCAACAAGGAGTTGGCGGTTCCGCTTCCATTATTATGATGTGACCACCTTCACAACGGTCGGAAAGTATGTATTTTCTTTTGCAGCTTGTGCTGTGTGATTCAGAACAAGCTGCAAAAGAAAAAATACACTTTTAAAACATCCATGCATGCAGCATGTGGCAGGAATCATGTGGTGCATGCCACACGATGCATGGATGTTTGGGCTGGCACCACAGGTACCCTCATGCCTCATACTGGAGGCTGTGGAGGGACAGGGGACCTGCTTGAAGCCCCCTAAGCCACTTTCCAACTGCCTTTTTATGTCGGAAAGGTCAACATGGAAAGTCTGTCGTGAATGGACATCATAATCCCGAAGGCGGTGCCTGAGCAGGCACTGCTGCCATTTGGGGATTATCTGTCTGACCGATGCCCTGATGTGATCTCTGATACTGTTGGAAGCTTCGTCTTTTCACCATTGTGCAGTGATCCAACAGACCGCATTGTAATGCAGAGGTCGGACTGCTGAGTCCGATTGTCGGACGGACCACCACCGACAGGCTGTTGGTGGCAATCCCCCCAACATCGTAATGGGCCCCAAACTGCTTTGGCTGGTGATATACAATTGAGAGACCCTTCTCACTCAGAGATATAGACAAATTAGCCTCCTCTCTAGTATACTGTGATTTTCTCATCCAATCAGAATACTTACAATGCGAGCACTATTTAGTGTAGTTTACCTAAATGTACTGTGGCACTGTGAAGTAGGGAATGAATCAGGACGGGCCAGTTGACTGTTTGACTTCCTGTCTTTGGTAATATGCGGGTTCAGGTGCTAGCAGCATTGATGTACAAACATTCAGTGTTAATGGCTGCTATGTGCCTTTCCCATCAACTCTGGGCCCAGCCTTCTATTTGCAACTATAAACAAGAGATACACAATTCACAGCGGTAAACAGCCCCTCTAGAGGTCATTATTAATGCTACCCCTATAAGCTGTGTGCTAAAAGTCTCGATCATCTAATTGTATAAGTGTAGACAGTGTAGGTTGTCGTGAGTCCAATATATTATTCTTTGTGATGCCACACAACAGGAATACCAGATGCTTAAGGATACATGCTTGGTTTCAATGAACTGCATACAGGTGAACAACAATATGCTAACCACTGAAATTCAGAGATAAAACATTATAAGTAGGGAATCTTCTTGTATTTTTCATGTTTTTATTCATTTTGTTTTCTATGCTTATGAAGCAGCGTACTACTATACAGATAGACCAAGATGCTAAGGGCTCGCTATCTGTCAATTGGACGGTTAATGTTTTAATTTGTATTATCCATCACTTTGAATTCTCGTGCTTGGGCATGTTATGATTTAATGTAATTTAATTTAATTTATACCCTAAAAATCCCATGTGGGGACATCTGTAGATGGAAATTTCTAGCTGAGTTTATTGTCTGAACAATCTGTTAGTTGTAAGGGCACATAAAGAGGTACCATAACTTTGACACTACATTCTATAGCCTGTTTCGGTAGTGTTTACAATAGCATGTTGATGAATGATTTTGTGATTCCCCGCATAATAAATAATCCATATCTCCAGAAATCTCAACCGATTTACAGGCAAAGCAGAAATATGAGACCGCCTGCAGAGTTTATCAATGAAATGTAATTTCATGGTTTAGGTTTTTTTCAGCAGAAATGGGATCAACACATGAGCTGCTAAACCAAAGCAAAATTCTGATGCATATTTTGAACATTTCTGTGACATTTTCATGAGAATAGCAGCCATGCTATATTTCGAAAAAGGAACTGTGTTAATTATCACCAAAGCACCAGTAGCTCTTGCTGCCTGCAGCTTCATTCTTTTGTTACAAAGTAATGATGTATTTTTCATGTATTTGTATTGTTACGATTAATACGTGGTATGTATTGTTTTAAGCAGACATGGGTATAAAGAAGGGCGCAAAGTGACTTTTTGTGATACATTGACCTAATTTTAAGTATACAGTGGAAACTACTATATTTTTTTACCGCATTGAGCACTTTAAAAATGGTCTAGACTCCAGGGACTCTATGGTCCAGTGGAAGGATAACAGTAGCCGAAACGCGTAGGCCGTCCGATTCAATGCACGTTAATTTGCACATGGTGTGTGAATAAAGAACTTTTGTAAAATCTTACCAGCTTGCTGTGCTGTGACTTCTACTTTGAAGGTCGAAGCGAGAAGAGTCTAAGAAATATTGACATGTGGACTGGGACGTGTATCACAGGCACTCAAGGTCGAGGGGAAGCGGTCGAGATTGAACTCCAGTCAAACCACGAAGAGTAAAAGTGCGACGGACACCTCTGCTGCCATTCCTGATTTCCCGCGGTGGAAGATGCTTGATTGTCAGCGCCGAGAGAACAATCGGGGACGGACCGGGTGGCCAAGACCCAGCGGTGAGTGCGCGGGCTGGGAGGTGGGCGTTCACTGCATCGCTCGTGAACGCTGCGAAAGGCGGTGTGCGAGTGGAGTGGGGGCCGCTGACCCCGCCTGCAACCAAGCCGCTTGGGGAAAGTAGCCAAAGCGTAAGGGCGTAGCGGTTCTTGGTAGAAAGAGAACATTATTGAATTCGTAATATGGCAAGATAATCCCACGCTTAGGTCCAAAATCAGGCAAGCGCACTGTAGCGCGAGTGACAGCCCATGAGAAACATCGGGGAAAGTGTTCCGGGAGGAATTGAAACCCAGTGAATCCTTAGAGGGGCAGTGCAGCATTTCTTGAGCCAAAAGAGCACGTAGTGCTCTCGAGGAGCAGCAGGATACAAGGGGGGAAGTCTGACAAACTTGGGCAGCAGAAGCCTGACAACCCGCTATCAAGATTCATAAACAACACACCAAACAAATAAACGTATCATTGAAAAAGTAAAAAATTGTTCAACCTTGCCAACCGGAATATGGCAGACAAATCAAGAAATCACCAGATAAGGGCGAGTGAACTGCTCAATTACGACAGCACCCCTGCGACAAGCACAAATCCCAAAAAGAAAACGGGGGGAGCTGAGAAAGACACCAGAACAGTCTCAACCATACTAAGAGAATTACAACAACAAAACATCATGGAAGTAAACAAATGGTGGGAAAAAACAACTCTGGAGAAATATATATAGAGTATAAGAGGGTTCCACGGGGCCTGAGGATACTCATTATGAACACCCTCAACGACCTGGATCCAGACCTCATCACATTATGGCAAACAGACACTAATGAGTGCTCTTTCAAGCTGATGAGAACCCTTATCATACATGCAGAATGGAAATTGGAAAAGATAACAAGCGTGATTGAAGCGCTGGAACTAGAACTGGCAGATATACCTGCAACTGAGGAGAATAAGGAATCCATTGAAAATATGGAGAAAAAAGAGGCAAAACATGAAATGGAGGTGGAAAAACACAAAGCCAATAAGTTCACTAGAGATAGGCTGGACAATGTGAATGGACGAATTTATACATTCGCTCGCAAGTACGACACCCTAAGAAGCCATGTAGTAATGGATAAGAGTGCGGGAACAGAAGATACAGATGCTGTGGACAGTTCAGAGATTATCTCTAATGATGAAGAGATAACCAACATGCAAAAACAACAATTGATGGACAGAATGCAGAACAATGTCATACATTCACCCCAGTACAGAGATCTAGGCCTAATCCATCGTTTTTTTGCACTCCACACCACCCCAGGTCAGACATGGCCATATGCAAATCAGTCTTGACCCTGTGATTCATGGGAACAGTCCAGCCCGAACTGCCAAGCCATGTCTTTCCTGGACCGGAATCAAGCATCCAAGGACCGGTTCCTGGCTATCAGCCGTTATCAGCCTGGATAGCTTGACTCCAGTGGTGTGGAGAGCATGGGACTCACGTCTGAGCATACCCATCCCACTCAGGGTGACAAATGCAAAAACAACAATTGATGGACAGAATGCAGAACAATATCATACATTCACCCCAGTACAGAGATCTGGGCCTAAATCCATCGTTTTTTTGCACTCCACACCACCCCAGGTCAGACATGGCCATATGCAAATCAACCTTGACCCTGTGCCTCATGGGAACAGTCCAGCCCGAACTGCCAAGCCATGTCTTTCCTGGACCGGAATCAAGCATCCAAGGACCGGTTTCTGGCTATCAGCCGTCATCAGCCTGGATAGCTTGACTCCAATGGTGTGGAGAGCATGGGACTCACGTCTGAGCATACCCATCCCACTCGGCGTGACAAATGCAAAAACAACAATTGATGGACAGAATGCAGAACAATGTCATACATTCACCCCAGTACAGAGATCTGGGCCTAAATCCATCGTTTTTTTGCACTCCACACCACCCCAGGTCAGACATGGCCATATGCAAATCAGCCTTGACCCAGTGCCTCCTGGGAACAGTCCAGCCCGAACTGCCAAGCCATGTCTTTCCTGGACCGGAATCAAGCATCCAAGGACCGGTTTCTGGCTATCAGCCATCATCAGCCTGGATAGCTTGACTCCAGTGGTGTGGAGAGCATGGGACTCACGTCTGACCATGGGGCACAGGGTCAAGACTGATTTGCATATGGCTGGGTTCAAACTGGAAAGGCATGGTGAGCAATAAAACGATGGATTTAGGCCCAGATCTCTGTACTGGGGTGAATGTATGACATTGTTCTGCATTCTGTCCATCACCTGTTGTTTTTGCCTTTGTCACCCCGAGTGGGACGGGTATGCTCAGACGTGAGTCCCGTGCTCTCCATGCCACTGGAATCAAGCTATCCAGGCTGATGAGGGCTGAAAGCCCGAAACCGGTCCTTGGATGCTTGTTTCCAGTCCAGGGAGGACCTGGCTTGGCAGATCGGACTGGACTGTTCCCATGGGGCACAGGGTCAAGACTGATTTGCATATGGCTGGGTTCAAACTGGAAAGGCATGGTGAGCAAAACAACGGTGGATTTAGGCCCAGATCTCTGTACTGGGGTGAATGTATGACATTGTTCTGCATTCTGTCCATCACCTGCTGTTTTTGCCCGAGATAACCAACATGCCATTGGATTTTCGCAGGGAGATGCAGTTGGCCCAAATGGTCATGCGACAGAGAGGAAGAGGAAGAGCAAATACATGGGGAGGAGGGCAGTCAAAACATCTGACAAAACCGCCAACAAAAGTACAATCAGAAGGGGCGGAAGGCGGAATAAAGCAAAAGAGAGGCAAAGGAAAGCAAAGATAGCGTTAAGAAATTGACAACATCTGATAATCTTGTGATCAATCTGTCGAATAAAAACTTATCAGATATACAAATGAAACTATTGAATAAAGGACTATCTTACAACCCAAATAAGAACATTGATGTACCCAACATAAGAATTGACATGTATAAATTCTGTCGGAAAGTAAAATTCTGAAAGTATTTCACTGAGAAAAAGGCCAAGAAACCTGTAAACATAACACGTATTGAGGAAGTATCTCCCACAGTACAAAAGGATTTACCAGCAATAATAACATTGGCATCAATCAAATAAACACCATCATTAAGTCAAAAAGAGACCATAAGTTCCTTTCAAACTGATATTGAATTTTGCAAACAATTAGGCACATCCACGAACATGGGTGGCGAAAGTGGCCTGAAAAGACAATCTAGATTCTGCCCGCAACTCCCGCCTGGGAATAAAGTCAACTTTTTTCATGAAGTAATGATAGAGGAAATATCAAAAATCTCAGGGAAATCGTCCAACCAAAAAAAGGATGCAGGCAATAAGAACAATCTGCTGCCCCAGGAATATCAAGCAATATCAGAGCTAAAAAATTATTCCACAATTATAATAAAGTCATCCGATAAGGGTGAAGCAAACAGAAAATTAGAAAACCGAGATCACTACGAGCCACTAAAGAGTAACCCATTGGAAGAATGGAAGGAGGAATACCACTCTTTATTGTTAGCATGGATTGACTTCGATGAATATTCCTATTTAAAAACGGACAATCCCATCACAGCCACAATCTACTTCTTACCAAAAGTACACAAAGCCCTTGTGAAACCTCCGGGCAGACCAATTGTGAGCTCAATAGGATCATTACTTGAAACAACATCCAGATTTATTGATATATTCCTAATGAACTATGTAACCATACTACCCTCGTTCCTAAGGGACACAATGGATTTCCTTAACAAAATCTCAGGAATCAAATGGAAAGCAAATTATCTAATGGCAAGTATAGATGTAACATCACTCTATATGTCAATACGCCACGAGGATGGGATTAAGGCCATTAAAAAAGCTTTGGAAGTAAGATCTATCATAATTTGGAACATTCAGCAATGTTAATAGAAATGCTTACTTATTGTCTAACACATAATGTATTTTTGTTTCTGGGGAACCTGTACCTGCAGAAACAAGGAACCGCAATGGGGACATCATTTTCCGCCACATATGCGAATCTTTTGACGGCCATGTGGGAGACTCAAGTGATTGAAGAAGAAAAAAAGCGCAAATCAAGAATTAAACTCTGGTGTCGTTTTATCGACGATCTATTTATCATCTGGGATGGAAATAGCGACGATCTCCAAATATTTATTGACTCTCTGGAGAGAAATGATCTCAACCTCCACTTCACTTTGTCAATCAGTGCAACCAACTTGATCTTCTTAGATGTAGAAGTTTTCGTGAAAAGAGGAACCCTGTGCACTAAAATTCACAGAAAACCTACGTCATGTAATAGCATGCTTCATGCGAATAGTGGGCATCTAGTGAAATTGAAATGGAGAATTCCGTACTGACAAATGCTGCGAGCCAAAAGGAATTGCTCAGAACTGGATGATCTAGAAAAGGAAATTGAGGGGATGAGTAAGCGATTCCAGGAACGAGGTTATCCTGATGAAGTGATCGCAAATGCACGGAAAAGGATGAATTTGAAGAATAGAACAGACCTCCTTTTGCCAGAAGATAGCAAGAGTGATGGAACAAGGCATGTATCACCTGCAGGAAAGCTTCATCACCATGTGATATCCTAACACAAAGTCACCTACAGCTGAATCCCCAAAGAAATCATCATGGCTGACAACTCCAGGGTTCTGGAAATGTGCCAAAGTAAGGCCTGTGAGCACGGCACAAATATCACAGATTAGAACTCCCCCTCCTCGCTCCATTAAAGAAGTGGCAAATACATACGTTCCTGTCTGTGTTTCTCCATTCGCAGGCAACTTTTGTTGGATTTGTTAGCGGCACCGCCTGAGCCGCGGGAGAAGACCAGCTGCATTGCAGTCCAGCTGCAGCGTTAAACAACGAGTCAGTATTGGGGCAGGAACAGCCCATGGTGTGAGAGAACCAATGTGGGTCTGTAGCAGAACTGTATCACGCAACCCACTTGGGATTTTATTGAAACACAGTCAGTGTGGTACGGCGACTCATTAGAAGAGAAACAAAGGCACTACATCTACCAGAGGCCACGGGGGTGGCCACGCCCATGAGGGCGGAAGATAAGAAATTTAAATGGTGCCTGGTTGAACTGTTGTTTCCTGCACTGAGCGAAAGCCCTGAACCCATGATTAAGTGCGCTCTGGCACGAAACGCGTCGGGGAGGACTGAATTTGGGCGTGGCAGTATGCTGTATTCCCCCTACTCGCTCCATTAAAGAAGTGGCAAATACTTACGTTCCTGTCTGTGTTTCGCCATTCGCAGGCAACTTTTGTTGCATTTGTTAGCGGCACCGCCTGAGCCGCGGGAGAAGACCAGCTGCATTGCAGTCCAGCTGCAGCGTTAAACAACGAGGCAGTATTGGGGTAGGAACAGCCCATGGTGTGAGATAATCAATGTGGGTCTGCAGCAGAACTGTATCACGCAACCCACTTTGGATTTTATTGAAACACAGTCAGTGTGGTACGGCGACTCATTAGAGGAGAAACAAAGGCACTACATCTACCAGAGGCCGCGGGGGTGGCCACGCCCATGGGGGCGGAAGATAAGAAATTTAAATGGTGCCTGGTTGAACTGTTGTTTCCTGCACTGAGCGAAAGCCCTGAACCCATGATTAAGTGCGCTCTGGCACGAAACGCGTTGGGGAGGACTGAATTTGGGTGTGGCAGTATGCTGTATTCCCCCTACTGGCTCCATTAAAGAAGTGGCAAATATTTACGTTCCTGTCTGTGTTTCTCCATTCGCAGGCAACTTTTGTTGGATTTGTTAGCGGCACCGCCTGAGCCGCGGGAGAAGACCAGCTGCATTGCAGTCCAGCTGCAACGTTAAACAACGAGGCAGTATTGGGGCAGGAACAGCCCATGGTGTAAGATAATCAATGTGGGTCTGTAGCAGAACTGTATCACGCAACCCACTTGGGATTTTAGTGAAACACAGTCAGTGTGGTATGGCGACTCATTAGAAGAGAAATAAAGGCACTATATCTACCAGAGGCCTCGGGGGTGGCCACGCCCATGGGGGCGGAACATAGGAAATTTAAATGGTGCCTGGCTGAACTGTTGTTTCCTGTACTGAGCGAAAGCCCTGAACCCATGATTAAGTGCGCCCTGGCACAAAACGCTTTGGGGAGGACTGAATTTGGGCGTGGCAGTATGCTGTATTCCCCCTACTCGCTCCATTAAAGAAGTGGCAAATACTTACGTTCTTGTCTGTGTTTCTCCATTCGCAGGCAACTTTTGTTGGATATATATATAGATATATATATATCTATATATTCACTGAAAAAAACATAGGTTTCAGGCCTGATATAGTAAGGAATTATCATTAAAAAATACATTGAAATTCACTGAATAGACCATAGGTTTCAGGCCTGATATAGTTAGGAATTAGCATTTAAAAAACCTTAGAAATTCACTGAAAAAAACATAGGTTTTAGGGGTGTTATAGTTAGCTGGACATTTCACTCGTACAAAACCATTGAAATTGCTCCGATATAGTTAGTTGTACTCACTATATCTCGCGCGCCCGCAATCCACTGCTGATGATGTCACATCTTACATCATTCATGACATGGTCCTGAACCACCTCTCTGCAACGCAGCGCAGTGGCGCTTCCTGGAAGCACCTTGTTGACTACTTGGCCCCCATGGTCCCACAGGTTTGAAGTTGAATTTTTTCCCCAACTTAAAACGCGCCACAGGGCGTGTTTGCACACATCACGTCAGGCCCCGTCCCCTCCCTTCACCACTGTGTAAAAGCGCCCTGTCACTGTTATAAGTTGAGAGATTAAGTCCCCTTCAATCCTAAGAATCCCTAGGGTCAAACTAGCCCACTAGGTACCTCCAGTAAGCACCACAGAGCTGCGTTGCAAAGAGGTGTTAAAAGGGGCCTGGCCTCTGAACACCTTTCTGCAACGCAGCTCCCTGGCGCATACTGGAGATACCTTTTGGGCTATTTGGCCCTCAGGGACCCTCAGTATTGAAAAATAATTAATTCCCCAACTTAAAATGCACCACGGGGCACGTTTGCACACTGCTGAAGGAAGGGGGCGTGGCCTGAGGTGACATGTCTGCAAACACGCCCTGTGGCACGTTTTAAGATAGAGAATGAATTCCTCCTCAATCCTGTGGGTCCCAGGTGGCCAACTAGCCCACCAGATGCCTCCACTATGTGCCAGGGGGCTGTGTTGCAGAGAGGTGTGCAAAGGCCACACCCCTTTTACAACAACCTGCAACACTGCTCCGTTGCTCTTACTGAAGGTACCTGGCGGGCTAGTTGGCCCCCAGGGACCCTCAGGATTGACAAGGAATTCATTCCCCAACTTAAACCGCGCACACATGTGAACTCAGGCCCCGCCCCCTACCTTCACCACTGTGCAAACGCACCCCGTGGCACATTTTAAGTTGGGGGATTAACTTCTCTTGAATCCTGAGGGTGCCTGTGGCGCAACTAGCCCACCAGCTACCTCTAGTAAGCGCCACAGAGCTGTGTTGGAGAGAGGTGTAAAAAGGGGCGTGGCCTCAGAACACCACTCTGCAACGCAGCCCCCGACGCATACTGGAGGATCCTGGTGGGCTAGTTGGCCCCCAGCGACCCCCAGTATTCAAGGGGAATTCGTTCCTCCTCTGCAAACGAGCCAGGGGCGCGTTTGCAGAGTGCTGCATGAAGGGGGCGTTTTTCTTTTTTTCTTTTTTTTAAGAAGGGGGCTGTGTAGCCCCGCTTCTATTTCAATTTTTTTTGCCCTGGGGACCTTATTCCCCAGGGCTTGCCCCCTAATTTTTTTTATTTAAATGTTGAGGGGGGCTGCGTGGCCCCCCTCCTGAGGCTTCTTTTAGCCCCGGGGACCTCATCCCCCGGGGCTCAGCCTCTTTTTTTGTATATATTTGTTGGGGAGGGGTGCCGTTTGCTATTGTAGGGCGGGAGCCATGAGGCTCCCGCCCTACCATAGCAAACTGCAGTGTCCCATTGGTAGGCACCCCAGGACACTGCAGGAGACGGCCCTAGGGGATGGCGGTCCCCAGGGCCACCACAAGACTCCAGGAGAGGGGCCACGCGGCCCCCCTTCCAACATTTGAAATCTCCAGAGGTGGTGGTCCCCTTCAATCCTAAGGATCCCTAGGGTCAAACTAGCCCACTAGGTACCTCCAGTAAGCACCACAGAGCTGCGTTGCAAAGAGGTGTTAAAAGGGGCCTGGCCTCTGAACACCTTTCTGCAACGCAGCTCCCTGGCGCATACTGGAGATACCTTTTGGGCTATTTGGCCCTCAGGGACCCTCAGTATTGAAAAATAATTAATTCCCCAACTTAAAATGCACCACGGGGCACGTTTGCACACTGCTGAAGGAAGGGGGCGTGGCCTGAGGTGACATGTCTGCAAACACGCCCTGTGGCACGTTGTAAGTTAGAGAATTAATTCCTCATCAATCCTGTGGGTCCCAGGTGGCCAACTAGCCCACCAGATGCCTCCACTATGTGCCAGGGGGCTGTGTTGCAGAGAGGTGCGCAAAGGTCACGCCCCTTTTACAACAACCTGCAACACTGCTCCGTTGCTCTTACTGAAGGTACCTGGCGGGCTAGTTGGCCCCCAGGGACCCTCAGGATTGACAAGGAATTCATTCCCCAACTTAAACCGCGCACACATGTGAACTCAGGCCCCGCCCCCTACCTTCACCACTGTGCAAACGCACCCCGTGGCACATTTTAAGTTGGGGGATTAACTTCTCTTGAATCCTGAGGGTGCCTGTGGCGCAACTAGCCCACCAGCTACCTCTAGTAAGCGCCACAGAGCTGTGTTGGAGAGAGGTGTAAAAAGGGGCGTGGCCTCAGAACACCACTCTGCAACGCAGCCCCCGGCGCATACTGGAGGATCCTGGTGGGCTAGTTGGCTCCCAGCGACCCCCAGTATTCAAGGGGAATTCGTTCCTCCTCTGCAAACGAGCCAGGGGCGCGTTTGCAGAGTGCTGCATGAAGGGGGCGTTTTTCTTTTTTTCTTTTTTTTAAGAAGGGGGGCTGTGTAGCCCCGCTTCTATTTCAATTTTTTTTGCCCTGGGGACCCCATTCTCCAGGGCTTGCCCCCTAATTTTTTTTATTTAAATGTTTAGGGGGGCTGCGTGGCCCCCCTCCTGAGGCTTCTTTTAGCCCCGGGGACCTCATCCCCCGGGGCTCAGCCTCTTTTTTTGTATATATTTGTTGGGGAGGGGTGCCGTTTGCTATTGTAGGGCGGGAGCCATGAAGCTCCCGCCCTACCATAGCACCTGAAACGAGCACCTGAAAGCCTCTAAATCTAAATGTAAACGACTAGAACGCCTGTGGAGGAAGGATTACTCCCCGGCTGCCAGCTTACACTACAAAAGTGAGCTCAAGCTCTACCATAAAGCCTGCAACAAGGCAAGATCTAATTATGTTACTAAATCCATATCTGAAGCTACTAACAAATCAAAAATTCTTTTCAATCTTGTAAAAGAGCTTGCAGGCGCAAATACTTCTTCCAAACCTCCTCCCCTCAACAGTCTCCAGTGTGAGGAACTGGCAAAATATTTCACTTCCAAGATCGCGAACATTCATCAAGACATAGCAACACAACAGCAAGCTCAATCTACAAGTACGCAAAACCTCAGATCCAATACAGATGTCATCCTGGTCCAACCTCATCTGTCCCATGTGCCACTTACTTCTTGGCCCGAGATAGATGTCCAAGGTCTACGGGACATCCCAGTTGACCCTCTCCCGATCTCTATACTTAGACTCTTGGACACTCCTCTCCTTGCCGTGCTATGCCAAATCTTAAAACTATCCCTTTCCACGGCCACGGTCCCGTCATCTTGGAAACATGCCATTGTCTCCCCCCTCCTTAAGAAACCAGCGGCCGACCCCAAGATCTTGGCAAATTTTCGTCCTATATCCCTCCTGCCTGCACTTTCCAAAATCTTGGAAAAGCATGTCCATGAACATCTCTCCAAGTTCACGGAGGCAAATAACATTTTGCACCCCTCTCAATCAGTTTTCCGCACGGGATTCTCGACGGAAACCACATTACTTGGAGTTGTGGAAAATCTTCGACATCTGGTCGATATGGGTAACTCTGCCGCGCTGATTCTTCTAGACCTCAGCGCGGCGTTTGACACCATCTCCCATAACACACTGCTCGCTTCCCTCTCCAATATGGGCATAAGAGGAAAGGCATTAGACTGGATAGCATCTTTCCTGATGCTCAGGACATTCCAAATCTCCTCCAGTAATGCGGCATCTAAGGTCCATTTTTCTTCACATCTAGTTCCACAGGGATCAGTATTAAGCCCCCTGCTTTTTAACCTCTATGCAGCCCCGTTGGCCCAGATCGCTGAATCTGCCGGTCTCATCATGTACACATACGCTGACGACTCTCAAATCGTTTTCTCTATTTCAAATGATAACCAAGATATTCCTTCACGCCTTCAGGCAGGCCTTAGGAACATTTCATCCTGGATGAACAAAAACATGCTCAAACTCAATGGCAGTAAAACCGAGGTTCTGATAGTAGGCCCCGATCAGAACCTCTGGAATTCCAGACACTGGCCATCTGAAATGGGCCCCCTGCCAACACCATCGCACCAGGTCCGTAATTTGGGCTTTATCATTGACAGAGGACTAACCATGGAGCCCCAGGTGAACGTTCTCACAGCCACCTGTTTCACAATCTTAAGATGGCTCAGAAAAATCATATGGATGCTCCCTGATGACACTCAAAAGACAGTAATCAATGCATTAATTACCTCCCGCCTGGACTATGGGAATGTCCTCTACTTGGGGGCATCTCAGGCAGTTACAAGGCGCCTCCAACTGGTACAGAATGCGGCAGCTAGGCTGCTCTGTAAATGCAACAGGAGAGATCGTATGTCCAGCCACCTAAAGGCACTCCACTGGCTAAAAATCGACAACAGGGTCAAATTTAAGACCCTCAGCCTCATGCACAGGATAAAGTGGGGCAATGCTCCCAAATATCTTCAGACCCTTGTGCACACCTACATGCCTGCCCGATGCCTGAGATCTGCCACCCAAGATCTCTTCTGCGTCCCTAAAATACACCGGGCAAGGATGGGAGGCAGATCTTTCTCCCTCCTAGGCCCGAAACTCTGGAATTCCCTTCTCCAACCGCTCCGTCTTGAAAATAGGTACTCTTACTTTCGCAAAGCCATCAAGACCTGGCTTTTTAACCAGTGATCTCTTCTCGTCTCCCATTCATAACCCTTTCCTGTCCCTCTAGTTCAAAATTCTGCTTAGCGCCGGGAAGCCCTTTCTGGGTATCTGTCGCGCTCTATAAGCCCAATAAATAAATAAAAATAAATAAAATAAACACCGCTGTACTACCCGATGTACTACCCTGAATAATAAAACACTACGCAGCACGACCCTGGACACTACTCAAATGCCATTGAATTACCCTAAACATTAAATCTATCTCACCACCACCTCCTACACTACCCAATCACGACTGTAGTATCGTAGAACACTACTCCAGTATAACCCGTACACTACTGAAACTCTACTGTAGTATCATAAAACACTACTGCGGTACGACTCCATACACTACACAAACCCACTACAGTACCTTAAACTCTAATACACTATCCCTATTATGACCTCATACACTACATAAACACCACTGCACTAACCTAGAACAGTACCTCAACACGATCTTCTACACTAGTCAAACATCATTGCAGTACTCAGCATCACCACCTACAGTATACAAACACTACTGCACTCTTAAATCCTAAAACACTATCCCTAGCATGACCCTGGACATTATAGAAACACCACTGCACTATCCTAGAACACTGTCCCAGCAGGACCCAACAGTACACAAAGTCCACTGCACTACCATAAACCCTAAATCCACCCCCAGTACAACCCCCTACACTACCCACACACCATTGCATTACCCTAAACATTAGATCAATCTCAGCATGACCTCCTACACTACCCAATCACGACTGCACTATCCTAGAACACTACTCCAGCAGGACCCCCCTACACTGCACAAAGACAACTGCACTACCCTAAACCCTAAATCTAACCCCAGTACGATCACCTATGCTATGCAATCACCAGTGCCAGTAGCCCGGTGGCAGCGGGTCAACGCGCATCTGCTGGAGCGCGAGCAGTTGTATTTTTAAATCTTGTTCTCCCTGCTGATTAAGAGCATTTTACCTGACCTCCACCCACCCCCCGCCCTGCTGATCGCGAGCAGCGGCAACTGTATTTTTTATTCTTTTTCGTGGCTCTGCTGAGTAGTAGCCGCCACTTGTTCTTTACTAGCCTGCCTAAAGCTACCCACTTACCTTGGGCTGTCCGCTTCACGGCGACCCCCGGCGACTGTGGGCGCCATTTTGGGCCGGGTAGCTGGCCTGGAACACCTCAGCCACTCCCCCTGATCGCATCACTATTAAGGTCCCGCCCTGCCCTCGCTCCTTTGATAGCCAGTAGCCCGGTGGCAGCGGGTCAACGCGCATCTGCTGGAGCGCGAGCAGTTGTATTTTTAAATCTTGTTCTCCCTGCTGATTAAGAGCATTTTACCTGACCTCCACCCACCCCCCGCCCTGCTGATCGCGAGCAGCGGCAACTGTATTTTTTATTCTTTTTCGTGGCTCTGCTGAGTACTAGCCGCCACTTGTTCTTTACTAGCCTGCCTAAAGCTACCCACTTACCTTGGGCTGTCCGCTTCACGGCGACCCCCGGCGACTGTGGGCGCCAATTTGGGCCGGGTAGCTGGCCTGGAACACCTCAGCCACTCCCCCTGATCGCATCACTATTAAGGTCCCGCCCTGCCCTCGCTCCTTTGATAGCCAGTAGCCCGGTGGCAGCGGGTCAACGCGCATCTGCTGGAGCGCGAGCAGTTGTATTTTTAAATCTTGTTCTCCCTGCTGATTAAGAGCATTTTACCTGACCTCCACCCACCCCCCGCCCTGCTGATCGCGAGCAGCGGCAACTGTATTTTTTATTCTTTTTCGTGGCTCTGCTGAGTACTAGCCGCCACTTGTTCTTTACTAGCCTGCCTAAAGCTACCCACTTACCTTGGGCTGTCTGCTTCACGGCGACCCCCGGCGACTGTGGGCGCCATTTTGGGCCGGGTAGCTGGCCTGGAACACCTCAGCCACTCCCCCTGATCACATCACTATTTAGATGGCCCCTTTCCGTCAGCGCAGCGGACGAGCGCAGCGGGCGCGACGTAGGCGCGCCGGAGTCGTGCCAGAGTTAAGCCCGTCTGCGCCCGTCCGCGGCTGGCCGGGGCCAGGGGCCCATCCCTCTGCCCCTCTAGGCATCAGCTACTCCCCAGCCACCTTGCTCTCACTCCGTCACTTGCATCCCCCAGCCCTTACCGTGCTAGAGCGTATCATCTCCCTCGGGCTATGCAGGTCCTCCTCTACTCAGTCATGCCCTGATCTGTCATCCCATCAGCTGCTTGATGTCCCACTTCCCTCTGTTCACCGGCTCCCCTCTCTCGCCCCCATCCCTCATTGCACCCCCCAGCCTACCATCGATGCGATCCTCCTGAATACCAGGTCGGCGGTCGCTCATCAATTAGAGCTATTCCATCTGCTTGATTCCTGCCAACCCCACTTGTTGTTTCTAACGGAAACTTGGTTTAGGGACGACTCTCTCCCGAGTCTCCTAGCCATGCTGCCCCCGACCTACGCGGCTATCAGGATGGATCGTCCCGGGGGAAAGACAGGTGGAGGCGTCGCCCTGATTACCCACACTGACTTTCACTTTACAATTCTTTCCTTCACCCCCATTCCCGCCGTGGACTGTCTTGTAGTCCGCTCCATCTCATTTGGGGTCCCCCTGACCTGTGTCTTGATCTATCGTCCCCCCCAGTCCACTCCTCACTTTCTTGGTTCCATGGAGGACCTACTGGCTACGCTAGTAGTGAATAACTCCGCAGTTCTGCTCCTCGGGGACCTAAACTATTGGCCTAATGACCCGGCCGAGGATGCCAGATCTAAGGAGTTCACTGCCCTGCTCACCAGCCTTAATTTCCTTCCCCAGCTTTCTACTCCCACCCACTCCCTTGGTCATCAGCTCGATCAAATATGGACCCTTAACATCCCCACCAACTCCCCTATCATTTCGCCCTGCTCATGGTCAGATCACCATCTTATCTCCTTTGCACTTGACCTCGGACGTCCGCCTAAACCCCCGCTGCCCAAAAACACCTGGCTTAGAAAGTGGGATAAGGCCGACCTCCACGATATCTGCTCTTCCCTTGCGGCTTCTTGCCCTGAGCTCAACGAACTACCTCTCCCCTCCCAGCTCACAGCCATTAACACTTGGTTATTAAAGGCATGTAACCGCATTGTTCCCCTCAAAAAAGTCGCCATCAAGCGGGCTCACGCCGCCAACAGGTGGTTCTCTCCCCTCCTTAAAGATAAGAAGCTGGTGGCGCGTAGAGCAGAACGAGCATGGCGTCGTACCTACTGCCCCCTCCTCAAAGCTAAGTACTACCTTGTCCTCAAGGAATACAAACAAGGCATCCTAACTGCTAAAGCCGAGTACTTTTCTGGTAAAATTCTGGCAGCAGAAAATCAACCAAAGGAAATATTTGCCACAGTACATGAGCTTGCTGCTTCTGACAGGGTGATCTCCAAAATCCCTCCGTCCCAATCACTCTGCAACTCTCTCAACTCTTTCTTTATTGAGAAAGTGGCTCTCATTAAGGCCAACATTCCCCCCTCCCTTCCTACTCCGCCCACTACCCACTCGCCCCCTGTCGTCCCACTCCTCACTTTTCTTCCCCTCTTGACACGGGAAACTCTTCTCCCTCTATTGGCTCGGGTCAAATCTGGATCTCCTCACGACATCGGCCCGGCTTTTGCCCTAAAAGAGATCTTTTCTAGTTGCTATTCCCCCCCACTCACCCTTATCAACCACTCCCTCACCTCAGGTATTGTCCCAACTCCCCACAAATCAGCAGTCATCATCCCCATCCTAAAAAAGGCAGGCGCTGATCCATCTTTGCCTGCCAATTATCGTCCCATCTCCCTGCTTCCTTATTTGGCGAAGGTCTCAGAGGTTCACGTCACCCGGACCCTGAGTTCCTTTGTGGAGTCCACGGGTCGCCTTTCCTCTTGTCAGGCCGGCTTTCGTCCGCTGCACTCAACCGAGAAGGTGGTAGTGTCAGTGATGGACAAACTGAGGGAGGGCATTGACACCTGCCTCCCCCAGGCCCTGGTCCTCCTCGATTTGTCCGCCGCGTTCGACACGGTGGACCATGACATCTTATTGACCCGTGTCGAGGCGGCGGGCATTGGGGGTACGGCCCATGCTTGGCTCCGGTCTTTTCTAACTGACAGGGAGCAGGCCGTCCACCTGGCAGGTTTTGCAGCCCCTCCCCGAAGAGTGACATGCGGCGTTCCCCAGGGCTCCTCTTTGTCCCCCTTGCTATTTAATTTATACATCTCACCCCTCATTTTTTCTTTACAGCAGATGGAGGTCTCGGTGTTTAATTACGCCGATGACCTCCAACTAATCTTTAACCTTTCCTATTCCCCTTCCTCTGCCCGGAATTTTCAGAGGGTAATGCTTTACATTCAAAACTGGATGAACTGCAACCACCTCAAGTTAAATCCCGACAAAACCGAGTTGGTTTTGACCGGGGGTGGTTGCAGTCCTTGGTCTCCGTCTTTTTGGCCTGACTCACTTGGTTCCCCCCCCTCCCCGGTTCCCAAGGTCAAAACCCTGGGCATTTTCATTAACTCCCAGCTTTCGCTTCACACACAGGTTTCATCGGTGGTGTCCTCTTGTTTCTTTTCCCTCCGCACTATCCGTAAGGTTTCCCGTTTTTTTTCTGTTTCTGCCCTGAAGCTCATTCTCATGGCCATGGTGCTATCGCGCCTCGACTACGGGAATGTGGTCTACAACGGTGCCCCTGACTACTTGATCCATCGACTGCAGCAGATACAAAATCAGGCCGCTCGCCTGATTTACGAACTTCCCAAGTTTCACCGCGCTACCCCTCTGTTGCAGTCTTTGCATTGGCTTCCGGTGAAGGAGAGGGCTCTCTTCAAGCTGGGCTGCATGATCTACCAGGCTAGATCTGGTACTGCCCCCGCCTTTCTCTGTGAGATTATATCCCCTTATCTCCCGGCTAGAGAGCTTTGTTCCTCCCACCAGGCTCTTCTGACAGTTCCACGCTTCAAGAAGAAGAGGTCCGGGGGGACGAGATTTGCGGTTCTAGCCCCCTCCTTCTGGAACTCCCTCCCTTTTGCCCTCAGAGCTTCTACTCCATATGTTGAATTCCGCAGACACCTCAAAACCTTTCTGTTCCCCAGCCCTCCAGCAGTATAGTCTTCGTTCCCTATCACTCTGGTTTACCGCTGTCTAGCGCCAGGAAACCGCCCCGGTAACAGTGCGCTCTATAAATTTATTAAAATTCAAATTCAGTGCAGTTACCTAAATTATAAAACATTACCCCAGTAGGACCTCCTACACTACCCAAATACGACTGAGCTACCCTAGAACACTACCCCAGCACGAGTCCTTACACTAGACAAACAACATTGCACTATTCTAAATTCTAAACATGTAGTGTTGCAAAACCATAGTGACTGTTTATGTACCATGTAGTAATCTATTTACTAAAGTAAAAGTGAACCAATTATGAATTCACTCAGTGTCTTTCCTTATAGTATTGTGATCATTTAGAAAATATGTATGTACTCATAGAGTTCTTCAGGTTTTAGTGTTATGGAGTGCTTCAAACTGGTATGCACTATGTATGTAGTGCTCTTACAATTTTCACAGTTCTGCTTCAGGCCTACAATTTTTTTGTTAGAATTTATATGAAATGTGTTTGTATAGTAATACAAATTTATAATTTTTTTAAAGTTTTTAATAAATACTTATATATGTTTATTTTTTACAGATACTGTTTATCATTGTTAAAATAAAGTTATCATGCCACAGACAGAAAGACAAATAAAAAGTCAGAACAAGGATACTTATTTCAAAAAATCTCAAACACAACTCTTGGAAGACCAACATAATGTGGCGAAAAAGAGAACAATTTCTGGTAAGACTTCAAAAGACTTTATAAAAAAGATTACTAGACTGAGAAAAAAAATACAAATGTGCAAAGCAGTGAAAAAGTTCCAAGCACAAGAAAAAGTGCAAAGAATAGGAAAGGCAAAAAAGGCAATGTAAAAACAAAGGATACAACTGATAGTAAAAGAATAGAAAATCAATATAAAGAAATCCGCCAAAAATTATTTTACAACGGAATTGTAAATAACTTACTGAAAGACACAAAAAAATATAGAAAGAGAACAACATTTTATAAAAAGAAGAAACATCTTGAATCCATTGTTTAAAAGGGTTTTGAAGTAAAGAGAAAACTCTTCATTTTAGTACTGAAGAGAATTCGATCATTAGATAAACCAATACATTTAATGAAGGCCAAAAGTAAGAGGAAAAGAGTGATTAACAAAACTAATTTTTGTGATTTTTTTAAGGACAATGGAAACACAGTTCAAGTTCTGAGCCTTTTTTTAATGAAGAGAGTTATTTACAGAGCAATAATTTGTTGCATGCAGTTGACACCAGTGGTCGAGCTTATAAGATTAGAGATGGTTGTCCAATTGAGAAAGAGCAAATGGTTCCTAGACATGCAGAAGAAGTGTTAGCTGATGAAGTTCTAGGCAGACGTCCTAAAGCCCCAGTGTACCCTTAGGATTGTAGTAGTATTTGTAGTGTACGACAAGAATCTATTGATAAATTACGCAATTTCTTACAAGCATATTGTAAAAAAAGTGTTAAATAAAATTAAGATGTTGCAAGGACTAGACCCTTGCAGAGTGAGAAACCATACTGGTTTGCAAGGTCATTCTCTGGCTTGTCTTTCAAGGAAAGTATGTAAAAGTGTTTTTCATCATTTCGGGATGTTGGCAGTACATCATACTCAAATGCGGGAGTTAGTGAGAAGATTGTATTATGCAAAAAGTCCGGCACTAAAGTTAAATGAGTTCAACAGTGCTCTTTTGCGAGGGTCAGTATCAGATGTGAAAAAGGTTTGTGATGAAATTGAGTTTTGTTACTTTGGTCCTAAGAAGAGAGTGAAGAAACTCAGACATTATTAGAAGAAATTTTGCAGAGAATGTTGAACAGAGTTGTACCAACATTTTTTAAAATGAAATTACAAAGTTTAAGATGATTTCAGGTGAAAGGCCAAATTTTTCTTGTATTTGTTGTCGCCAAATTCACTACAAAAATCAGACTAGGAGTGTTGATCTGTATTGAAAAAGTGAAAAAGAAAATAAAAAGTGAAAAAGAAAATAATGATACGTGGAAAAAATTTGCAACTTATTTGTTGGTAGAGAATTGTTTTGATTTGGGTTCTAATCAGCGTATTTGTAAATATTGTTATAACAAACTAGATGAGAATAGAATGCCTGCTAGAGCTGTGCATAATAATTTAGAGTTAGTTGCTATTCCTCCACAACTGACAGATCTCAATACCTATGAGTCTATTCTCAATCAGTGTGTGCACCCGTTTCAGGCTACTGTTTGTATGGAGCCTAAAACTGGTAAATTGCCTCCTTCAGATTTACAAAGAGGATTAAAAGGAAGAGTGGTGTATTTACAGTTAGATTTAAAGAAACATATTGAAACTATTGGTGTAGACAGTGTAGCAAGTGAACCTCTAGGTATTCTTGTTACTGGTGTTCCAACTAGGAATAAGAAAATCTGGCAGGAGTTAGTGGATGTTAGGAAAGTGCAAAAGGCAACATTGTATTTGATAAAAAACAATACATACAATAAGAATGTTTATATAGGAGAAGAAGAAATACTTTTAGAAGAAGATACTGAAACTTCATGTGGACAAATTGAAAAAGTGGACATGTTAAGATGTGAAGAAATCTATAAACATAGTGGGCATCCACTTCATTCAAAAGAAGTGATGGGAAACACAATTGAATTGTTCCAAATGAAAAAGGCAAAAGGAAGTCCCATGAGTGTATGGGAAGAGAGCTTGGAAGCTCGTTGTTTTTCACAGTTGTTCCCAACTGGAAACGGAGGATGATATGATGAATGTCCTGTGCAGATTCCTGCATATGAATATCGGACAACAAGATTACAAGATTATATGCAGAATATCCAAGATTTCGACAATGTATCCCTTATATATTTCCTCTTTTGTTTGAAAGTGACTTGTCTGGACTTTCATATGCAGTCAACCATATTATAAAATCTGGAATACATCTGAAAAATGTATCTGCAAAAGATTTTATGGATAAAGTGCACCAGAGAGATGATCATCTACAATCTCAGCTCATTAATTTAATGGCATGTCAGCATGGGACTAATGAATATTGGTACCGTCGTCATGGAGAACTAAAATGTAAGCTATGAAACTTAGGAACTCCAACATGGTTCCTTACCCTGAGCTGTGCTGAGTGCGCTTGGGATGATTTACTAGAATTTCTTCGAGAGGCAAATTTGAATATAAAGAACAATGAATACAAGACACCTGGAGAATTGTGCTCTTTAGATCCTGTTAATGTATGCAGGTATTTCAATCATAGATTTGAGGCTATGATGTCTTTTATCTGCAATAAAAAAATATCCTCCTCTTGGAGAAGGTGTGTATTTTTTTGGAGAAAGGAGTATCAAGCAAGAGGTGCTCCTCATATATATATATGGATTAAGGACGCTACCAAATTTGGAACAGATGCGGATGATACTGTTTTGAGTTTTATTGAACAATATGCAACATGTGCTGTACCCAAAAGCACAGAAGAAAGCAACTTAAGAGCACAAGTCTTACGATTCCAAAGCCAACGATGTGGAAAATACTGTCGACGAAAGTACAAATCTAAGGACAAGTTCTACACCGAATGTCGTTTTGGATTTCCACGTCCTGTAATATCAAAAGGAAGAGTTAATAGATTTATGTCATCTTTGCAACATACTATCACAAGAACGTCTCCAAAAAATACCTACAACTTAAGAAGAAATGAAGAGTCAAAATACATAAATGACTACAACCCAATCATTTTGTCCATGTGGAATGCTAACATGGATATTCAGTACGTTGCGGACAATTCCATTGCTGTTGCTCGATATGTAACATCTTATATTACAAAATCAGAAAAGACAGAATTGAAAGAAATGTGGGAAGAGATTTCTCACTAGAAGACTCCTAGTAAGAAATTATACAGTTTCAGTTTGAAGATGTTATCGCATCGAGAAATTGGAGCATATAAATGCTCAGATTGGTTATCATCAGCAAGTCTATACTCCAGATCTAGAAGAATCATTTGGGTGAGTCTAGGTCTTGCAACAATGCGAAATTTGGTAAAGAAATCTGTTCAAGAAATTGAATATTTAGCAGAAAAAGATCCAGAAAGTACAGGTATTTTGAAAATGAACATGTTGGACACATATTACCCAAACAGAACTCATCATCTTGAGAACATGTGTCTCTATGAAGTGCTGCAAAACTACACTTTTAAACAGAATACTACAGAGAACATCAATGATGGAAAATATGGAGTCATTGGTTCCGAAGGATGTTTGGTGAAACAAAAGAAAGGAAATTTGATTAATCACAGGAAACTGAGTTCTGACACTGCTGATAAAAGGGAATTTTACTATTTAGATCTTTTACAACTATTCAAACCATGCCGTTCAGAACTGGAATTACTTGGAGATTTCCAAAGCTATGAAGATTCCTTTAATGCTTGTAAAGATAGCAAACAATGCAGTGCTTTTGCAAATTATGTGAAAATGTTGAACGATGACATTGATCAAGAAGCTACAATTGCAGCTGAGATTGCTAGAGACAGTTCTCAAGACAGTCAAAGTTGTGCTGCGCTGAGCCAAGATCCACTAGGACAATCACTTGTTGAAAACGAAGAAGCAATCGCCATGAATGAGGTGGAAACAGCAATGCATCAAGCTCAAGAAGATGTAACAAACTTAGGAAACTTGGAAGAACAACTAAATGTTGAGAAAAAACAAATATATGAGCAAGTGAGACAACAGATTGATCATGGATTACTTCATGAAAAGAAAGAGTGCTCAAGTATATCATTTCAACCTATCTGAATGCACGTGAGTGGACAAGCTGGAACAGGAAAAAGTTTTGAAATTAAAGTAATTACAAGTAATCCACAGTAAACAACTGAGTCACATTTGTCTTGTGTTGTCACTGCTCCAACTGGGTTGGCAGCACACAACATTAAAGGAATTACTTTAAATCATTTACTAATGCTACCAGTAGAGCATGAGAACAAATTGGAATACCACAAGCTATCTGGAGAAGCTTGCTGTGAAGTTTCAAGAGTCTTGAAGAAAATAAAACTTCTCATTATTGATGAGGTAAGCATGGTATCAAACGTAATGCTTGCCTTTGTGCATTTAAGAATGCAGCAAACTCTTAAAACAGAGTGTGACATATTATTTGGAGGAAAACACGTCATAGTTTTTGGAGATCTACTGCAACTGAATCCTGTAAAAAGACAAGCAGTGTTTAAAACACTTGCGCATGAAGACACCAGAAAGTCTCTGCGTAGTGGTGGATACGTGAACATTTGGTCATATTTTGAATACGAAGAACTCATTACAAATATGGGACAGGCAAATGATGTTGATTATGGAACTATTCTCCAAGATATAAGAATTGGACTACTGACAGAATATGGCAAACAAGCTTTATAGACTCGATTACTTTCTAATATGTTTCCAAATGAAAATACAGTTCTTGAGAAAATATACATGGAAATTGCAGATAAGAAATCTGTAATCTAATTAAAGGCCAACACTGCGTCAGTGTTCTATATTCAACGAACAACTTTTGAAACTGGAAAATGAAGAAATAATAAAAATGGAAGTCATCTATAAAATAGAACATGAAGGAAACACTATTTTCGACCGAAAATTTTAAGACAAAATTGGATTCTTTAGAAAAATCAATATCCGAAACTGCTGGTTTATAAAATAATCTTCATGCATGTAGAAACTGTCAGATAATTTTAAGGCATAATTTGTATGTAGAAAAAGGTTTAGGGAATGGAGCAAGTGCAAAGTTGTAGATTTTGTTAATTATCAAAATAAAGATGGTATTGAATTCTTAAAGATTACATTTGTTCAGATTGAAGAAGTAAAAAAATTGGTCATTGTTCAGTTCGTTTTTTGCTTGTTAAAGATTTATATGTCCGTAGAAAACAATTCCCATTTTCTCTGGCATATGCAGTGACTATTCATAAATCTCAAGGTTTAAGTTTAGACTGTGCTTTGGTGAACATTGGAAATTCTGTGTTTGAAGAAGGTATGGCATATGTTGCTTTGTCCAGAGTCAGAACATTATCGGTTTGTTTTGGATTAATTTTGATGATACCAAGATTACTACAGATGCCAACTGTGTCAAAGAATACAATAGGTTAAGAAGAACATATGCTCCTAATTTAGTTCAATATCCTGTATTTGAAAAGTGTGTGGTTGCTCGAAAAAGAAGGTATGAGAATATCTGTACTGAAGGTGTAGAGAAGGGAAAAAAACAAGATAATGTGATTGCAAGGAAAAAGAAAAAGGACACTGTTGAAGAGATTGTTGGTTATCAGTTTGAAAATAGTTCTGGTGTTAACTGCTATGCAAATGTAGTGGTCAATGTTGCTTTTTTCTTGAAGGTTTGCGACAGCAAATTATGGAGAATCGGGAAAAAAGATTTTGTTGCTTGTTACATTCTCTTTATGAAAAATTGAGAACAGATAAAAGTAAAATACAAAGCGCTTCTGATGTTCGTAATCTTTTGGATGTATGTTCTGGTTCTACACAATTTACACAAAATATCCAACAAGATGCTCAGGAGTTTCTAATGTATATGCTTACAGAATTGGAAAATGAAGGTGTAGACATAGAGAATATTTTTGGCCTTTGTTATAAATGGGAACATCAATGTGAAAATTGTATGTATACATGTAGCACTAATGTAGACACTGAAAGATTTTTATATTTGACATTACTGGACTGTAAATCAGTGTCTTTCAGTAAATTATTTAAAGCTGCACACCAAAACATGGAGTGTAGGCAATGCAAATTAGAAATGTTATCAACATTATTTATCCAAATATGTAGAAAATATATAATTTTAATGATGCAGATCTGATGGAAGAAAATTGGACACTTTAATAAAACATTTTGTTGCTACACAACTATCAATATCTGGAAGGACTTTTGTAGCAGTAGCAATAATTATCCACAATGGTCCTTCAATAACATCATCAGGACATGACACTGCATATCTCAAAAGTGAGAAAGGCTGGAGTCTTTGTAATGATGCTGAGTTGGTTTTAAAACAACGTTTGCCTTTTGAATTGCCAAATTCCTATCAAATTTTTTTAAAGCCAAAGTTTTGAGTAGATAATTCAGACTCTGAGGAATTTATTGTTATCTTTTTATAGTATTATCATTGGACAATTTACATACAAATGCCTGCAAAAATACAATTTGGCCTCAAGGAAATGTATTTCTTTGAATTATGGATTTTTGTTGCACATTGTCTCAGTGTATAATTGTAAGTGGCATTATTTATAGTGTTTATAAATTTAAGTTATAACATTTTCTTAGAAGTAATCATTTGATATGCATGTGATTTGTATTATCTAGTATTTTACTACAGATGTATTGTTGTTTTTTTAAACAATCTAATTAATTGTTTTAGTTTTTTTGCCCGCTGTTAAGTGATGAGTACAATTGAATCACTGTTTCTAGTGAAATTCAATATATTCTGAGAACAGCAAAAAAGGCAAAGATATTACTTTGTAAAATGTTAAAATTATGCTGTGCTGTTACAATTTTTTTTTTTACAGATCTTACATTTAAAATATCAAATTTACCACCATTTAGATTATAAAAAACAAGTGAATAAAATGTGTACTGTTTTTACGTGTATTACTGTTTAGGTACATTTTAGTAAGTCTTAAAATGGAGAATGAACTGTGTTTCCCACAGTGGAAGAAAAGGAACATGGATGGACTAGATTTTTGTCAGAAAATTGCAATGCAAAAAGGTATAAAATAGGGGACAGCTTCAGAACACCTGTCTGCAAAGATATATTGTATAGTACAGAATAGACTAATATGGTTATTTTGCAGGTCTTGATAATTTCAGAATTAAAAGAAATGAAACTGTTTAATTTAAACCACACCAGTCAGTGTTTTTGCAAATGTCATATTAGGTCGCATCCCTTCCCTTCAGTAATATATAAACATGTCCTATAAGTTCCCTAAAACGTAAGTAGTTGTAAATGTATCTTGTTCTCTGTTATCAGTACCGAAATGTACTCCTATAATACCAATTGGCCTAGCCATTAACACTCTTTCTTATTTATAAAAGGCATTTTGTATACCTTTTCTTTTCCATGTAAATATAATCTCATTATACACAGTACTTTGCGTTGAAAAGGTGTTCTATAGGTTTTGTTGTGCATGTTTGCACAGAACACTCATAAAACAAGACACATATCCAGATTGATCAGAAATCATAAATCTGGACATGTTTGTGAATGCTACACCATCCTTCTGTTGGTGTAGCAAAGCACAACGAGGAAAATTGTTTTCACTTCTTCTAATTTTTTCACTTTCAATATATGCTGGAATGCACAGCATATATTGAAGGAGAAAAATGCCTTTACTGATTGTTTTTGTGCAGGAAGGTGTCCCTTCTTGCACAAAAACAATCTCCATATGACGCGGACATCCTTGCACCATGGTGCTAGGGTGCCTGTGTCACCACATGTCTGCAGTTTCTGCAGCTGTGCAGAGGGAAGCACAGAGTTGCAACATATTATGTACATATGTTACATCCATGTGCTTCGGAAGAACCACAGCACAGTTTACAGTGTCATGCTGCAGCACTTTCTCATAATTCTGCACTTATGCATTCACCACACATCAGAAATGTATGTTTAGAGTCAATTATGCACTACACATACATTCATCTCAACTTTCACACTCTAGCATACTAGTTTAGATATTTCTTTAAACAGAGTAGTTAGTTCTGAAAAGAATTTTTTTTTTCTTCTTGGTGTTTTGTTTTTTTGGGGGATTTTTTGAACGATTTTTTTCGTTTTTATAAAACAGGGGAAAACATGAGAACTGGGACAAGAGAACTAAAAACTGGGAGGAGAAGAGAAAAGAAATCTAACAATGGTTTTGGTCGACAGCTCAACACACCAGATCCACCGACTGATCTCCATATGCTATCAGCCGTCCACATTTTACAAAGCTCATTCTAAGTTTCACAAATTGAGGACGAATATCAGGGTGTGTGGTAGAGGTTGATGCTGTTGGTCCACTCGTACTCAAGCGTTCTGATGGAGCAGGAGGAGCCTCTCTCAATCTCCTTAACTCCTCCTTTGCAAAGTTGACCGGATGCTTAGATTGCAAGTGCTTCCGCATACTTAGAGTTCCGCATGAGGACTTTTGGTTGGGGTCTCCCCTTGAAAGCACTTCATTGCATATTCGGCAAGTAACTTTTGTTGCAGTCCCCTTTTTTAAGCCTGGTAGAAAGGAGAAAAATTTCCAGACAATGCTGGTAATTTTTGCTTTAGTGGAGGTTCAGAGAAAAATTCTTGCTGTTCTCTGAATCAGAGGATGATGGTGGATTAGCAGCCATAGTATCTTTAAAAATGAATCTCTTCTCCAAAAAAGAAGGGGCAGCAGATCTTCTCAGGAGGTCTTTCCCTCAGAAAAGTTTTAATAAGAGTGATTGAAATGGGTGGGGTCCTATAATAGTTTCAATAGGAAGTGTAATGAGCCAATCAAATCTCTGTTTTTAAAGTCACATGGGGTGCGCGCAGGATGCACGTAGGATGTGCACACTCAATACGCACCCTGCATTAAAAATGTATGTATTTTTTAAGAATAGTTAAAGAATATTATTTTTATAATAACCTCAGAAAATCTCTTCTCTTAATATTTATATTAAACATATGGAAATAAGTTTTCCAACATCAAAGAAATCGCAGAAGCAGCACAACCACCGCGTCCGATATGCATATGACGTCACGCACTACTGTGCGTCCGTCACATTATACGTACATCTCACGTATGCGCCAGGCGTCGTGCACAGGTCGCATAGCAACTGCGTTGGAGAAGTCGTAACCGTTGCGAACCCTACTTGCATCCTACACAATGACCTTAAAATGGCGGACATGTTTTGCGCAGTAAACGAGCAGGGTGTTTGTACGGTGTGCAACTCCCCAAAAAAAAAAAAAAAAAATTAATAATTTAAATATATTATTAACAATATATAATAATGAAAAAATATGTATTGTTATGTAAAATAATAATTACAAAAATGTGTAAGGCAATTAAAAAATAACATCTAAAAATAAAATGATTACAAAATATAGTTAGAAAATATTTAAAAAACAATAAATATATTTAAAAATTATGATTTAAAAAAATCTTTGAAATTCACTAAAGAAACTATAGGTTTTCCATTTGTTATAGTTACAAATTAGCATTTACAAAACCTTTGAAATTCACTGGAAAAAAAACATAGGTTTCACAGACTATATAGTTAGGAATTACAATTTAAAAAACCTTTGAAATTCACAGAAAAAACCATAGGTTTCAGACAGGTTATAGTTAGGAATTAGCATTTAAAAAAACCTTAGAAATACACTGAAAAAACCATAGGTTTCAGGGGTGTTATAGTTAGCTGGACATTTCACTCGTATAACACCCGTTATAGTTCTGCTAACTATAACTCGCATGTCCGCAATGCACTGCTGATGATGTCACATAATACATCATTCATGACATGGTTAGTGACATCACTGATGACATCACTGAAGACATTTCAAATGACATCACTGATTATATCACTGATGACATCATCCACTTGACAATCTAATACACCTCCTCATACACTAGTATAACCTTTCATCATTCACTGTAAAATACAGAGTACCATATTTGAAACCATTGACACACCAATACCAGTTACTACATACCCACTCACTTATACCTAAGTCTACACACACAACTACCCATTCAACAACAGAATCACTCATACATGCAGTCACTCATTAATAGAACACTATCAAATGTACTTATACACATATATAGACATTGACACATCAGCAGATATCTTAGTCAGTTATGTAGTCATCCTACTCACTCATGAAAAAAAATTAATCACACTTACACTTACTCACTTACACAATTATACACACAACACCTCATTTATTCAAACAGATAGTAACTCATAGTTAATATGTTAAAAAATCACCATCACAATTATACGCTCATTCCCTCACGGATTCGGCTGGGCTGGGAGAGCCTGTCGGAGTGGATCAGACTGGGATCGGCTTCAACAGCAATCCGCTGGTTGGGTCTGCGTTCCCCCACGGCACCGGCTGCAGCTCAGCCAGAGAGAGCGAGCGTCAGCAGGATGGCGCCGAAACCTCCCGTACGGACAACGCGCAATACAGCAGCGAGCGGGAGAGCAGGAACCTCTGCAGTCTCGCTGTCTGTTACTGCTATAAACAAAATTCTGGCGAGTAAGAAACCTACCAACATCATGGAAACGGCTCAGAGCACCGAACAGCAGATGCAGCAGATACAGCATGGAGCAAGCGGAAGAGCAGGAGCCACGGCGGTAGCTGAGAATATCGCTGAAACTGCTTTGAAAAACAGGCAACTGCAGGACGGTGTATTCGAAGGAGGTAAAATCCCACCTCATTTGAAAGGTAATACAGTTGATGGGGGTCAAATTGGAGGCAATGCTGCAAATGAAGGAGAGCAGAATAATTTAAAAGAGGCTGAGAAGCAACTCCTGAATGACGCTACCACAGCTCATGATTCTATTAATTTAGTGGCCTTAGAGACAGCTCAATTGGAAAAAGGAGCAAGTGACCTAACTCCTACTACCAATAACACTCTTGCCGATCACACTGATCCCCAAGAACTTCAATCTTCAATGCCGAATTCATTCAACATTGATATTAACGCTAAGACCTCTTATGCTGAATCGTCTAGCACTACTAGCTTGCCCCTAGACAAAGGAAGTGCGGTGGGAGTGAGAGAAATTGAAAGAGGTGAAAATGATGATAACCTAGACGTTGGTGAAACGGATGAAGAATATGTGGATGTTAATGAACAGGGGAGCAACACGCCCTTAAGTATGATCAAAGATAAAAATAAAATACTCTCCAAGAAATCGAAGAGCAAAAGTAAGAACAAGATGGTAAAAATGTCGGGCAAAACTAAAACAAACGCCTTGAAGGCTATTGCCGAAAACAGCCCTATCAGACAATGGGTACAGGCCAAGGGAGGTGTAAAAACTATGGCGCTGCGACTTTCTGGTAATAATAGCCCCAATGATTTAACCACTATGTCCACACACAAAAAAAAGGCTGATGCCCCACTCAGCCCTACTCAACCCATCATTTCTGATAAATTAAAGGCTACTGGGGATAGTACATTGGATCAATTACATCCACACTCTTCTGCACCTACCCTGATATTTATTGGAGATAATTCTGCTTCTGTGTCAATTGACTGCAGCAATATCAGCAGTAGTAGTGGTAATAATGGTAATGACAGTATAATCGAGGGTATGTCTGGCATTCCTAGGGCAACTACTCCGGAGGTATCAAGGACTCCATTAGGTGAGCCTATACAAGTAATGCACTTGGGAGACACTGCTTCATCCTCTTCTATTGGGCCAACTGAGTGGATACCGCAAGGGGAAGTGACTGCTTCTTTTCAGACAATCTTGCACCTCCTAAATGAACAGAAGCAAGAGGCAAAAATCCATTATCATCAAATGAGAGAAGACAACAATAGAACTCAAATTTCTCAACAAGAGATGGCATGTAAATTGGGGGCAGTGTCACAGGACATAGAAGAACTGCAGCAGAGAGTGGTTGTTACAGAAGAGAAATCACAAAGCTCTGAAGCTGAATTGAATAGGCACGCCTCACAAATACTCCAGATGCAAGTCAAATTGGAAGATTTGGAGAACAGGAATAGAAGACAGAATCTCCGTGTCTTTGGTATTGCTGAAGGAACAGAGGGGGCAGATCCGAGGGCATACATTACTCATCTGTTCCAAAAGGCTTTTCCTGACCTTTCAGACTGGGACTGGGACTCTCAGATCCAACGAGCGCATCGACTACCCCTATTCCAGAGAGATAAGAGTAGCAAATTTCCAAGACCTATTCTGATCTATATTGGTAACTATTTGCTCCGACAAGCCATTTCTTTAAAAGCGCGTCCTAATACACCAGTTACTATTGAGTCTATCACCTTTTTTGTGAGATCAGATCTAAGTAAACTGTCGCTAGAAAGGAGATGGAAACTAAAACAATTCATAGATCCGATCAAAGATCTCGGATTTCAAGCTTATTTGCAAGAACCTGCAAAGTTGAAAGTGATAAAAAATGGCCGCTCATATTTTTTTCTGGATGTAGATGAGGTCGAAAAAGCAATTATCTCTTGGAAAGCTGGGAAATGATTGAGCTAAAGACTAATGTTAAGTATATAGGGGTGCTATGTGCTATGTTTTCTTCCGGTCTTACTGGTCTTACTGGATATATTGATGTTAATATTTTTTTCTTCTTGCTACTCACTTGCTATCAGATGATTGCTTATATGATTCGGTTAAAATTGAAATAATGAGAAAGTGTGTAGCACTGTGTCGTATTGACTAATTACAAACACCTGGACCCGTTTAGCGTTCTATCCGCTCACCTACTGCCAGGGGAACGGCAGTCAACAGGAAGGGGGGATCCACAGGTAAACACGGGGTGGGGGGAGGTAGAAGTAGAGTGTGGGGTGGGCAAAGGGAAGTAATGGTTTGGGGTAAAAAGTGCATCAAAGGACACAAAAATGACAAAAAAAACAACAAAAAAAAACTAAGAAGTTTTACAAGGCATTGATGATGATTGTTTATAGTGGCTGCATGGATAAGGAAATATATAATTTAAAATGCATTCAATAAAGTGTTTAACCTGGAATGTTTCAGGATTAAACAATAAAATAAAACGTCGTCTTGTCTATGAGGAACTTAGGATGTATAACCCGCAAATAGTAGTTCTTACTGAAACTCATATTGCTTATAAAGATAAACAACTGATCAAATAATTAGGATTTGATCCCTTAGTTTGCACGGAATTTAATGCTTCAATTAGGGGAGTAGCGATTCTAAAACATAAAAAACTGAAATGTGAAATAATCAAGACTCTAACTGATAAAGCTGGCAGATGGGCGATAGCGCAGATAAAGCTAGGAAATTTTAAACTTACAATATGCGGAGTTTATGCTTCCAATCAAGATGAGCCTATAATTTTTGATCAAATTAATATGGAACTACTTGGATGGGGGGGAGAGTATATTGTGTTAGGAGATTTTAATTGTATAATGAATTATAAATTGGATATTACTAGAAAAAATGCCTTTCAAAGAATGAGGAAAACTAGAGCTGCAATTTTGGATTTGGCAACAATACATCTTTTAATAGATGTATGGAGATTTTTAAACCCTGGTATAGCTGGTTATACTTTCTACTCTGCTGCACACAAGGTATGCTCACGCATAGACATGATATGGGCCTCAGACTTGATTCTTGGCAAATGCTCAATGGATATACATCCAAGGGTGACATCTGATCATAACCGGATCTCTATAATATTTACACTAACAACTGAGGAAACTACTATCCGCTCTTTCTCCTTTCCTCGTTACTTATTTTCTGATACGATGTTCATAAACCAACTTAAAGAGCATATAAAAGAATTCATTGAGATTAACAGACAGTCCAGCTTACCATGGGTAGTTTGGGATTCCTGTAAGGCTAGCATACGTGGATTTACTCAGCAATACATTTGGCAACAAAACAAAGAACTCCGAATTTTAAATCAGCAAAGGCTAAACGAAATTAGAGATATTGAACTCCAGATATCTGATGCTATCTGTAATAGTGCTCCAAATCTAGAAGAATTAAACTTCAAACTAATTGAGCTTAAAGCCGCAATAAAAAAACCTTTTGAGGAATAAAAGTATTAATAAACTTAAAAAATATCATTTAGAACAGTACGAAAATGGAGATAGAAGTGGGAAACTTTTGGCTTACAAAGTTGCGGAAGATCGTTCTATTAATATGGTTAAAGAAATTAAAGGGGACAATAATCAATTATTTTGTGATCCAAAGTCGATTTTACAACAATTTGCTTCTTTCTATCAAACCCTTTATACACCGGAGGCTGCTATATCAGATGATTGTATTAACAACTATGTTAATGTTAACAAAGTCAATAATTTAGAGCCAGAACAATCGGCTCAATTAGAGGCCGATATCACGCCTTTTGAAATTAGGGGCGCAATTAAATCTTTAGCAATGGGCAAAGCTGTAGGGGAAGATCTCATTCCTCTGGAACTGTATAAATATTGTACTGAAGAATTAATATCACTATTTGTTGATGTGATTAGTGCTATTGGTAAAGGGCAACAAGCACCCAGATCCTGGAATTTAACCCAAATTATTTTCTTTTAAAAAAAAGGTAAAGCACCACAAGAGAGGGGATCTTATAGGCCTATTTCACTTATTAATAGTGATGCAAAAATCTTTGCCAAAATATTGGCTACTAGACTGGCTCCATACATGTCCCAACTTGTCTCTCCCCAACAACATGGGTTTATTCCTAAGCGTGACACTACTGCGCATATTAATATGGCTATATCAGCCTTTGATGCAGCACGGACTAAACACACCCCAGTCGGTATGATTTTATTAGACGCTGAAAAAGCATTTGACCGGGTGGGTTGGGGTTTTCTTTGGGCAGTTCTACAGGCATTTGGTATTAAAGGACAACATTTACGATGGATCCAATCAATATATGATAATCCTATGGGTAAGATCTCATATATGGGGAAATGCTCTTCTTTGTTTTCCATTAAAAGAGGGACAAGGCAGGGGTGTCCTTTATCACCATTGCTGTTTGCTCTTGCAATAGAACCTTTTTTAATTGCCCTACAACGCCAAACGCTAATTTGCCCTTTTTTTAATGGCTCAGATAAATTAGATATAACTGTATATGCTGACGATATTGCTGTTTTCTCGCCAGATGTTGGTAAAACCATGAAAGGTATTTTAATAGAAGCAGGCACATATGGCTCTGTCTCTGGTTACAGACTTAACACCACTAAAACTCAGGTCATCATGAATTACCAACCAATCACTCCTGTTTCTGGAATAAGTAATGCAGCCACCTATTTAGGTGTTAAAATCTGCTCGGATATTGATTCTATTATAGGATTAAATTACAAACCTTTATTAAAAGAAACCGCCATCCAACTTAAGAAATGGCATAAACTCCCAATCAGTATGATTGGTCGAATAAATTTAATAAAAATGAAAATTTTGCCTAAATTTTTATACTTGTTTCGAACAATTCCTCTACGGGTCAATAACTCCTTCTTCATCAGACTAGAAGGTATTATTGGCAGTTTTGTATGGGGATATAAAAAAGCCCGGCGCGCTGTATCATTGCTTAAACTCCCCTTTATTCAAGGAGGACTGCTTTTTCCGGACTTTAAATTTTATCACTGGTCAGCATTTCTGACTCGGATCTGCAGTTTGACAGTTATGGACAAATGCTTATACTTTCACAAGTTCCTACTAGGATTAGATGTCAATATGTTTCTGTATAGGATAAATGACCCCAATTATTTTAAAAGGGTTAAATTTAAGACCATACGGGACACTGTGAGTGTCTGGCGATCTATTATGGCTAAATGCAATACCTCTCTTTTTCATAGTAAAACACCCTTATGGGGCAATCCCGGTTTCCCTACTATTTTTCATGACCCAGCTTGTCAAATGTTTTTAAACTCTGGTATTAGATTTCTGGGGGATTTATATGACCATCATGGTTTTATGGCATTTGATAAAATGAAACTCTGCTATAATCTACCTGAAACGGCAAGGTTTAAATATTATCAGATTAGAGATTGTATGGTGAAAAAATTAGAACTCACTGCAGTCTCAGAATCTGAGATATGGGACTGTATTTATAGAGATGTAGATAAATCTATCATAAGTTTGGGTTATAAGCTCTTTTCTGATCTTAGGACTGGCGATGTTACTACTTTAACAGAGAAATGGAATAGGAAACTGGCAGTGAGTGTCCCAGCAGATCTAATAACCACATCTCTCAAAAGCCTTAATGTTTCAGTTCAATCTTCCAGCTTAAAATTGCAAATGTTTAAAACTGTTTGTCAATTATATTACACGCCTGAAAGGATACTCAAATGGGCAACGAACAATAAATATTCTGATAGAACGAAGTGCCCTAAATGTGATATGAGTGGCGCGGATATTGTCCACATGTTTTTTTCTTGCCCTCATCTTAATGAATACTGGGAAGGAATAATTAAGGTTATCTCTGAGAGGCTTGAGCAACCCTTCTCATTCTCACATATTGATGTTTGTGTGGGCATCAATGGGGGTGAAAGGTTTAGAGATCTTTTGAATATCTTAATCACTTGCGCAAGGTTAATTATTGCTAGAGCATGGATCCAAACGAACCCACCACTAGTTTTAGAATGGTGGAGTTTAGTTAAGGAGATTTATAGTATGGAAACCGCTATTGCAGACTCAAGGGGATTGCAGGCCAGACGAAAAATTGACAGAATATGGTTTTTTTTTATGTCTTAGTAATCTTTTCTTAAAATTTATGTCTATCTGTTCTTATCTATATGTGTGGCATGGTTTAAGTAATGTTATATATTTATCTAATGCAGCCGTGGAGTATTGTTATATTTTTGTTCTTTTTATGTAAAAATGAAATGTTTATTGCCTGTCATCCTTTGATGCAAATAAAAAACTTTGAAAAAAAAAAAACAATTATACGCTCATTCATATAGTTACTCTCACAGTACCTGACTCTTACCTATACTTATTTATATACACCAACTCTCACATACAATGCCTTTCATTGTTTTACTTTGTTAAAGATGTACAACTAAAACATATATTCGCTCACCAACTCACAAATAAATACTCTCAGTCACCCAAACAACTGTTTCCACCTGCACTCTTAAACCTATACACCTAGTCAATCAACCATTCACACATCTATGCATAGAGTTACACACACACCATCCAACCACACACAAACTCAGTGTCCCATACAAACACTCACCCAACTAATCAATAACTATTATACCCACTCATATAGTTAGTGACCAACTGATGCAGCATGTTATACAACAACAGAGACAGTGAAGCACACATTCACATAGTTTAGTTACTAATCCATGTATTAAGTGAGACACATTTAACCGAGGCTCAGCTAGAGCTTCTGGTGCCCTGGGCTATCCCTCAGAATTCCGCCCATGGCAGGTAGCTGGGGTGGGGGGGAATGTGCTGGGGAAAAAGGTCACAAGCACTTGAAAGAGGTCCGAGAGACACGTGGCCTCAATCATGCAAGTTACAGGCACATACATGGCATGGTCCAAGGCTACACTGTTCAATAGACCAGCAGTACAAAGGAGAACACATAGATTGCATGTGCTGCAAGAAAGTCCATAGCTTCAAGGAATTCCAATTTAGGAAGGAATAATTGTATCCAAAAACAAAACCTGCTTTGACGATTTTTTCCAAAACTTCCCCACTTGGAGCATCTGTCCCTTGGCCGGTGACAATGGCGACTGTTTCCATAAGGCGTCAGAGTCTAGAGAGGCTAGCCATTTTGTACCAGGAACGTCAGGCCTGACTGGTAGGCATTACATTACCAAACAAGCACACAAGAGGCCACAAGCCTGCTACTGAAAAGCAACAAATCAAGAAGATGTCGGGAGATTAATAAATAGGTCTTTCACAGTGATACTCTACTACCTAAATCTGCGGGTCCAGAACAGCTCTGTTTAGTATTGTGCGCATTTTTACTCGCACAAGAAACACATTGTCCTATATTACAATAGGAGAGACAACTGGAGATGAGAAGAGAACAAAGAGAAACAAATTACAGGAGTGAAAGGGTAATAAGGGGACAAGAGGGTGTCTAGAAAACAACGAATATGAGAAAATAAAAAGGTGGAAGCAAGAGGAAAATAGGAATGTGATAGAATGCAAGTTCTAGTTGCACTTCAGATGGATTATAAAAGTGCTTATAACATAAAATAACAACTCATACACAGAGAACAAGGAGTGCAGGAGGCTGTGTTGAGACTAAAGGCCATGCTTGGGCAGAAATGCAATGGTCCATTCTGCTGAATTCTTGTACTTTTCACATCAAGTCAGAACTTTTACAGAAAGTTCTGGGGAGTATATGATCTGTTTCCCCTGCATGCTAAATGTATTCACAATGTGGAGCTGTAGACTTGTAGGGTGTTTTATCACGCTTTTAGGCGCATCCTTTCCCAGAGCTTGCCATGATGTTTGAACATATAATCCCAGACAGGTTCGGCAGATGCATAGGCCAGACCCAGCAAATGGAATGGGGATATAGAGAGTTGCATTAAATGAAAAAGGACTGATAGAGGTTTGAATGCATGGCACTTGCAGAGACAGGGTTCATAGCATTGAGACAGACTGAGGCATAGTAATGGGACAGACAGGGGAAGCGTTGTACTGAAACAGACAGAGAGACATGGTCCATAGACACAGTAGGAACACTATCAGGGAGACATTATATTTAAACAAAAGATTCATAGTACTGAGAACAACAGGGAGACATTATATTGAAACAAAAGATTCATAGTACTGAGAACAACAGTGAGACATTATACTGAAACTGGTCAGTCATGTTACTGAGAAAAACAGAGAGACAATACTAAGACAGGGGAGTCATAGTACCAAGAACAACAAAGAGCCAACATATTGAGACTTGGGAGTTATAGTATTGAGAACAAAAGGGAGACAGAGTACAGAGACACAGATGATCGGGAAAAAGAACACTAGACCAACAGGGAGACATAGTAGAGAGAGACTGGGAAGCGGGGAGACTTAGCACTAAAACCAACATGAAGGTGTAATAAAGAGACCAATAGGGAGATAGAACACAGAAACAGGTGAGTCATGGTACAGAGACCAACATGTTGTAAATAGTGCAGATAGGCAAGTGAGAGGTCAGAGACTTTGCACTGATACCAACAGACTGGAGCTCAATGAAGTCAACAGTGTAGCTTGGCTCTATCGTGCCAAACAGAGTCCAGCTGATTATTGATATATAGAGGCTCATTTCATACAAGTCCCACACTGCTTTTGTGCTCTGACGTTCTTGGCATGCTTATTTCACACAATAGGTCCCTTGTGCTGTGTACAATTTAGAAACACTTGTCTGGGGTGCTGTATCAGTTTCACTTATGCTGTGCAAAGTTTGGAATTACTGCCTTCTGCACTGTTTCTACTCTAGAGGTCCTGTGTGTGTGCTTCTGGAATCATTGTCTTCTGTATTGTCTTTGTCCTGAGGTCACTGAAGCTGTGTGCAGTTTGTAATCATTGTCTTCGGGGCTGTCTCTGTTCTGGGATCACTTGTGCTGTGTGCAGTTTGTCTACAGTACTGTCTCTTGCTTTGTTTACAGTTTGGAATTATTGCTTGTCAGTCTTGGAGGCCATACTTATTCCTATGTGCAGTATTATATCCCTTTGAGGTAGGGATTTTGTTGTAAACCTCTCCCCACTCTCACCTGTTTGATCCAGACTGACCATCGCTCCCTTCCACCGCTTACGCCCAATTGGATCTTTCAGGTGCAGAAATTACCATCACTATGTCCAGAATCCTGTTCAGATTGGACTTTTCTAGATAGAGTTCATATGCGTTATATCACATACGCCTATTTCAGATATATTAAATAAGGCGTGCCACGTCACAAGTGCAGATTTACATCCAGTGACCCCAGAGGGCTGTGTTGTCAAGTCTTTTTTCAGAAGACAGAGCCTCGGAGAACACAAGGTAAAAGGTTCCCTTCTTGCTTCTTTTCATCTCTCAGTTAGACAGACATTTGTGCCATCATGAAATCTACATAATAATTTGATTTGAATCTGAAGAAAAAACAAGTGGGGGAAGAAGAGCATCACCCCTTACCTCTCCTGTAGGCTCCACAGTGGTGGCAGGGCCGAGGGCCCCTACCAAAGGGGTTCTGCAAATTGCCCAGGCCAAAGATATTATTCAAAAACATATTTCCCTTTAGCATGCACGCTCTCTCTGTCACGTAATTACATTCTCACGGTGTTCCGAGGAAGCTATTTTCTTTGCAGAGTCCAAAGGACAGGTGGACCGGCTCCAGAGTATGCACAGTTCATACCAGGAGGCTGTCCCAACCGCAGGTGCTATGCTAATCTGAGCCATAGGGCACATCAATTAGTCATAATAGTTGCGTGCTCCCTGGCAGTGGAAACATCTCTTTTACACATCTAAATACAAAAAAATGCAGTTTACTTAGAACGGCTCCCATACATGCTTATTCAGAACCTTTATTTTGTATCATGCTACTTTCATTTGTTCTGCATAATACCTTCCTTACTTCCTCATTTTCGTCCTGCTGACATTTTTGTCATCTTTTTTACCAGGTGCCTTTTCTTCTAGTGCCTTTACCAATACTCATGTCTGAAATTGGCACGATATTTTTAGATTATAGAGTTAGTGTTCGGTCTTCCCCATCCGCGCAGTATCTGAGCATTTTATATACTAATAAATGATGTTGTTGACACAACCGCAAGGGTTACTGAGGTGTGACGAAGTAGGTGTTGGTGTACAGTACAGTATTCATCAACAGCGCTAAAAGAATGTAATGTACAGACTATGACGTGGCTTACTTACAAGAGTATCATGGCCCAGGAGAAGCCGAGCAAATGGGTTACTGTTTACTACAAACGGTGAGAAAAATAAAAGTGGCTAGTCAAGATAGCACACAAATGTGCTGTTATATAGTTATGCCCTCCAAGTGTTCGCAAAGGTATATTGATAATAGGAGAGACTTTATGTTTAACATCAGCAGCTGAAGGTACCTCAACACAATGTAATTGCATTGACACTTGTAAAACTCATGTCTACTTTAATTAAGTCTTTCAGGGACTGCAAGCTCATATTTCTCACAAGAAACTGAATAGCATGACCCATGTTAAGAGAGATGTTGCCTGCGAGATCCGTATCCATTCGGCATTGTTTGCAAGATAATGCTGAGTAATCTAGCAGAACCGAGACATAACATTGTCAAAGAGTTGTCTTTAATTTCACAGTGTTGTTTAGTGCAAATACCTGCCAGACTTGGTGCTCTCGCGGCTGAACAAATATGCAGGGAACCAGCACTCCCCTGCCGAGACTGTCTCTCCACTGAATCAATCGCATGGTGGAGGCGTGCGTCACAGGAGGACAGGGGGGGGATGGCTAAAAATGAGGCCCAGGGCCGTCATTGGTAGCGCTTTCGCGCGCTACAAGATTGACGGCCCTGGGACCCACTTACAAGGTACACCACGCACCAGACCACCACCACTATGCTAGGTGGTGCATGCGTTGGTGCATGGCACGAACTGCCGAATTTGTAAACAGGTGGGCTTTCACAGCACATTAACATAATTGTACCTAATGTGTGCACTGCGCCGCCGCCCCCAATGTTGTGCCGCCTGGGGCGGACCGCCCCCACCGCCCCACCCTAGCTACGCCGCTGACTTTTAAGTGCTCACTTAAACAGACAGTCAGACAGCTACTAATTCCTCCATCCAGACCATTATATATCCACTCAATATTCAGTACAGATTGGTGTATATATATATATATATATATATAATACATATTTCAATCTCAAACTAAACCACATTCACAGGATTATGTTATCAGTGACGTCATCAGTGATGCCATTTGATGTCATCAGTGATGTCATCAGTGATGTCACTGACCATGTCATGAATGATGTAATATGTGACATCATCAGCAGTGCATTGCGGGCGCCCGAGTTATAGTTAGCAGAACTAACTAAAACAGGGGAATTTCTATGGTTTTGTACGAGTGAAATATCCAGCTAACTATAACACCCTTGAAACCTATGTTTTTTTCTATGAATTTCCAAGGTTTTTTAAATTCTGATTTCTAACTATAACGTCTCTCAAACCTATGTTTTGTTCAGTGAATATAAATATATATATATTCACTGAAAAAACCATAGGTTATAGACCATATATAGTTAGGAATTAGCATTTAAAAAACCTTATTTTACTCACACAAAACCATTGAAATTCCATATATAGTTAGTTGCACTAACTATATATCGCGCACCCGCAATCCACTGCTGATCATGTCACATATTACATCATTCATGACATGGTCAGTGACATCACTGATGACAACATCCAGTGATTATGTGTTTCTGTAAAGTTTAAATATGTTTTACATATTGAAGAATGAGTGGATGTATAAGTGTCTGAATAAAGGTTTTAGTAGGTGCGTGATTGACTGTATGAGTGAGTGATTAAATGCGTCTTACTGAATGCACGGGTTAGTGACTAAACTGTCTAAAAGTGTGCATCAGTATGTCTGTTGTTGTGCAAGCTGCTGCACGTGTTAATCAGTAGCTATATAAGTAGCTATATGGGTTATTGATTGGTTGCACAAGTATTTGTATGGGAGACTGAGTGTGTGTATGGCTGGCTGGGAGGTGTGTGACTCTGTGCAGATCAATGTGTACTTGTACCAGTGATTCTATAAGAGAGTAACTATGTGTTAGTATATGTTTCAAAAATGTAAGGTGTTCTGTGTTTAACTGTATAGATGAGAAAATGGAAGTGTGATTGATTCTTTTCAGGACTGACTAGGTGTGTGAGTAACTCCATGGATGAGTGGCAGAGTGTGAGTGTCTGTATAGGTGTATGAGTGCATATGATAGTGTTGTAAAGATGAGTGATTGTATGTATGAATGATTGTATGAGTGAATGTGTGTGTAGACATAGGAATCAGTGAGTGCGTATGTAGTAACTAGTATTGGTGTGTCAATGGTTTCAAAAATGATACTCTCTATTTAACACTGGGTGTAACGGAGGTTATATTAGAGTGTGAGGAGATGCATTGTATTATCACATGAATGATATCATCAGTGATGTGATCATTGATGTCAAGTGAGATGTCATCAGTGATGTCATTTGAGATGTCATCAGTGATGTCATCAGTGATGTCACTGACCATGTCATGAATGATGTAATATGTGACATGATCAGCAGTGGATTGCGGGTGCGCGATATATAGTTAGTGCAACTAACTATATATGGAATTTCAATGGTTTTGTGTGAGTAAAATAAGGTTTTTTAAATGCTAATTCCTAACTATATATGGTCTATAACCTATGGTTTTTTCAGTGAATTTTCAAGGTTTTGTAAATGCTAATTCCTAACTATATATGGTCTATAACCTATGGTTTTTTCAGTGAATTTCATTGGTTTTTTAACAGCTAATATCTGTAGCTGTAAAATGTATTCTTCTTTAAATCCAAAAATATATTTTATATGTTTATTAATAACTTTTTTTTAAAATATTTTTTTTTCTTCGTTCCCGCTTCGCGAATCGGGAAGCTTCCCGTTAGCTGACCTTGATGCCACGAAATAGACCGCGAGCCGGTAAACGTTTCTTTACCGCAACTGCCGCGTTAGAAAACAACATCGTGACGCCTCCCGTCCGCATGACGTTTCGCGTTGTCGCGTGATACGTCATATGACGTGCTACGTTAGCGAACTCGTACGCTTACCGAGTCGCAAAGCACAGGTTTCTGGAAGCAAACCGGGAGGCCCTGCAAAGCGCGTAACATACACACAGCAGGTCATGTGACTTGGTAATAACACTTTTCATTGGTTCATTTCACTTTCGGTTTCCTAATGATGTAAGACTAGGTCATATGATCTAAAATGAACACTTTTCATTGGTTGAGAACTATTTTTTTTCCCAAATGGTGAAAATCCCTCCTTCTTTCCTCACTCTGACTTTCATCATTGTGAGAGAAAGACCCTTTGTTACCAGTGAGCAATGGCTTCTTTACTAGCTTCAGCTGGTGCTTCCCCACCACCTCCACCACATCCAAGGAAGAGTGGACCACCTGCTAAAGTTATAATTCAGCAAGAAGAGGAAGAAGAGGAACAGGACGACCTAGATAATCTCCCTATTATGGCCAGAAGATCTGTTGTACCGGAAGTAACGGGACCAGAGGGCAGGGAGATGGTGCCAAATATACAAACGAGATTTCGTGAAGTAAAACAAGTCTGCGTACATTGCAGTGGATTCATTTGCTACGCAGAAAGTAGCATCACTCTGATCAACAGAGCTATTGACAATCATGCTCATGTTTGTCCGAAACTCCCCAAACAATAAATTCTTTTTTTTTGTTTTCTTGCTCCTGTTGAGCCCTTTACAATGAATCGTTTTCGTTGCCCCCTCCGAAAAAAAAACAAAAAAAATATAAAACTGTTCAGAAAAATTCAAAAAAAGTAAAAAAATGTTCAGAAAAATAATAAAAAAAATATAAAACAACAAAAACAATTTAAAAAAAAGTTCTTTTCAGAACTACCTCCCCGTTATTAAAAAATTGGTACAATATTTGCAACTGTGCCAACCTCTATTTCTCTTAGTTCGCTTCCCAGTTCGCTCCCCGGTACGCGAACCGGAAGCGAACCCAAATTTTTTTTTTTTTAAAAAGAACAGTAAGTATAAGGGAAGGAAACAGACACTTATGTTAAAAGAAAGACAGCTATAAGGGAGTAAACTAGAGATACTATTACCCGTAATCCACTGCTGATGATGTCACATATTACATCATTCATGACATGCTCAGTGACATCATCAGCAGAGGATTGCGGGTAACAGTATCCCTAGTTTATTCCCTATAGCTGTGTTTCTTTTAACATAACTGTCTGTTTCCTTCCCTTATACTTACTGTTCTTTTTAAAAAATTTTTTTTAGATCAGTCAGAAACAGTGAAAGTAATGAAATATAAAAGACTACGTAGAATATGAGCACTGTATGCAACAACTTTGACACTTACAGAAGCCTCACCTTCTCCATGCCTCCTACACAGTTCTACATGTACATCATAAATGCAAACAGAACAGAATTAATTATACATGTTAAATGGTTTATTTTTGCTGTTCTCAGAATGTATCAAATTTCACTAAAACAGTGACTTGAAGGTATTCATCATATAACAGCGGGGAAAAAAAAACACAATCAAAATGATTGTGTTTAAAAAACCCATACAACATTAGAAATCAGAATTCAGAACTCCTTAAAGTTAACTTACTTTCCATGACGGCCAAGGATGTCCTATGAACAGCTTACACTCTGTTGTGCTGTTATTACTTTCAACCCGCCACTTTCTGAAAGAAAACCTCCATCGTTTTCAAAAACATGTTACATACAATAAATGACTTCTTGCTCTCTACCACAAGATTCCACAAGGCCAAATCTTGTCAGAGCCATGTATAACTCTTGGATTTCTTGTTAGCCAATCCCGTCTTTTCGCATTTCCACAACTTTCAGAATTAAAATGTTGAAGATCATTTACACAATCCTGGACTAGTAATATCTTCCCCTTCTTGCTCAATCATGTTCTACATTTCCTATCACACTGATACTGCTTACTATGAAGCAGACTTACACTACCTTTATGACTAGTACAATTATTTAATTCTCTACATCACTTTTAATCACAAAGCAATGTAAAACAGTAGACAGCATTGCAGACTTACATTCCCTCTACTCCATGTTTTGATTCGCTGCTTCAATTAGCTTATAAAAAGAAATAGTTTTTCTGAACTCATTCAAAGTGCACATATTTCTCAATAACGTCCAGTGTTATGGTAAAAAGTTATGTCTCTGTACTACACTTATCTTCAAGGCCAAATAGTGTAGGAGCCATGAGAACTTCTTGAAATTCCTCAGAGCACATCCCGAGATTCTTTCCCTAAAATTTTGGTTTTAAAAACACCAGGTAAGAGTTTTTAAGGTCATATGGCAATTTTTTTTTGAAAATTAAAACAGAATCATTGCAGAATGACCAGCCATTTCTACACTTTAAATAAGCTGTTTAATGTCCTGATGTTATTGAAGAACCATCATGATATATAATTGCTACAGTTACAAAAGTCCTTCCTGATATTGACAACTGTGAAGCCACAACATTTTTAATTAAAGTTGTCAATTTTGTTCCATCAGGCCTACATCGTTGGAACATTAAAATGACATACTGGCCATATGTTCGTATAAATAATGTGGACATCATTTCAGATTTACATTGCCTACACTCCATATTGTGATCAGCTGCTTTTACTAGCTTATTAAAAGAGACTGATTTACTGTCTGGCAAAGTTAAATATATAAATCTTTCTGAGTCTACACTAGTACTACTTGATACCCTACAGTTCTCGCAGTCATGCTGCATTTGATAAGAAAGCCCAAACAGATGATCTACATCTACACCTTCAGCATACAATACATCAAGCATATACATTAAAAACTCCTGACAATCTTGCTGACTATTTTGAGAGAATTGTGTTTGGCCTGAACATCTGTCTAACAGATTTCGAATTTCAGACACACTTTCTATGTTTGTTCTATCAGTGCTACATTTCTCTAACACAGAATTTAACAAACTGCAAAATCTTTGATCAGAATTGACCACAATCTCTTCTTTTACATTTTGTAGAGAAAACAAAACATTAATCACTACATTAGCATAGCAGTTGACACCAGAACTGTTTTCAAATTGAAAACCTTCAACAGAATCCTTTTTGTTTCTGCTTATAATTTCAGGTTCATCGACTTTTCGTCTTTTTGCTACAACCTCCCCAGTATTGGTCACATTTCTTCGTTTCCGGCCTACCACACGTTTCTCAAAACAAAGGATACTGAGGCAAATGTGGCGCATACTCTCTTCTCAACCTATTGTATTCCTTAACACAATCTAGATCCGCACAAATGTTTGTGACATCACACTCAATCAAGTACAATCCCGATAAAGTCCTAACTCGTGACAATGCCACATATGCCATACCCTCCTTGAACACAGAACTGCCAATATTCACCAATGCACAGTCTACACTTAAACCTTGCGATTTATGGATTGTCACCGCATATGCCAAGCAAACAGGAAACTGCTTACGACGAACATATAAGTCTTTTACAAGCAAAAATCTAGCAGAACAACGAGCAATTAGCTGTACTTCCTCAATGCCATCAAATTTAATTTTTAAAAATTCAATTCCATCTCTATTTCTGTATTTCACAAAATCAACAACATTACCCATTGATCCATTTACCAGACCTCTTTCAACATGTAAATTCCTTCTTAAAATTATACGGCAGTTCAAGCACACATTCAGAGTCTTTTCAAAACCCGCAGTTTTAGATATACTCTTCTCTAATGAATCCAATTTTGTTTTCAGATTCTCAGACAAAATAATTGTTTATCCCATATGCTCTACTCTGTCAATAGCTTCCAATTTCACAATCTCTTGCTTTTCTAAATGCAACATTTTGTTGTTGAATTTGGCACATTCTGCAAGAGTTGGCATCAAACATATTCCAGATTTTTTCTCAGTAACTTTCTGAAAAATATTCTCAGGCACAACATCTTCGTCTGGATATAAATTTGTCAGTAATCGTGCATGTAAAGCTTCTTTCCCATGCTCGGTCACTTTTCCAATTCTAACATCTTGTAGAATAGTCTTGTAAACTTCATCCTTTGCCTGACGCATATTTTCATGCAGTTCAGCATAATTGAAGTTTAACCATATATTGACGTTGCCAATACTCCCTAAGCACTTCCTGGTATCTTCATGCGTGAGCATTTTGAACACAGGTTGCCCTTTCACTGGTGTCAGCTGCAGAAGATCTCCGAAAACAATGATGTGTTTGCCACCAAATAACACATCATACTCTGTTTTGAGAACTTCTTGCATTCTCAAATGCACAAAGGCAAGCATGACATTGGAAACCATGCTTACTTCGTCAATGATAAGAAGTTTCATTTTCCTCAAGACTCTTGAAACTTCAAAACAAGCATCTCCAGATAGCTTGTGATATTCTAATTTGTTGTCATGCTCCACTGGCAGCATCAGTAAACGATGTAAAGTAATCCCTTTAATGTTATGTGCTGCCAGTCCAGTTGGAGCTGTGACAACACAAGACAGCGATGACTCTGTCCTTTCCTGAAAATAACATGAAATTGCTTTAATAAGGAAACTTTTTCCAGTTCCCGCTTCTCCACTCACGTACAGTCGGACAGGCTTCAACGACGTACATGAGCACTCTTTCTTGTCATGACTTAATCCATGATCAATTTGCATGGTAAGTTCGTCATATATTTTCCTCTGCTCAACGTTGAGTTGTCTTTCCAACTCTTCTAAGTTAACCGCATCCTCCTGAGCATGTGCCATGGCTCTTTCCACTTCATTCATAGCAGTGGCAGCTTCATTTTCGATAAGAGGTCCTCCTAGTGGATCCTGACTCAATGAAGCAGAACTCTGACTGTCCTGAGAACTGTCTCTGGCAATCTCGGCTGCAATCGTTGCTTCCTGCTCAATTTCCACATTCAACATTTCTACATATTTGGGAAAAGCAGGACATTCTATGGTCTCCTTGGCAGCATTGAATGAGTCTTCGTAACAAAGGAAATCTCCAAGCAGTTCCTCTTCTGCACGCCAAGGCTTAAAAAGTTGCAAAAGTGCTAAATAGAAAAACTCCTTTTTTTCAGGAGATTCGCCACTCAATTTTCGATGGTTTATCAAGTGGCATTTTCTTTGCTTGACCAGACATCCCTCACTTCCTATTACAGCATACACTCCTTTCTCAGTATCTTCTTTGATGTTCCTCTTGAATATGTAATTTTGCAGAACCTCATACAGACAAACATTCTCGAGGTGACTGCTTCGATTTGGATAATATGTATCCAACATGTTGCTCTTCAAAATGTCGGTACTGTTTGGCTCCTTTTCCGCCAAATACTCAATTTCCCGCACAGGTTTCAGAACTCGATTACGCGTTGCAGCAAGACCAACACTCGCCCAAACGATACTCCTGGACTTGGCATAGAGACTTGCTGAAGACAACCGGTCAGAACATTCGTAAGCTCCGATTTCTCGATGCGACAACATCTTCAGACTGAAACTGTACAACTTCTTGCTGAGGCTCTTTTCATGGGAAATGTCCTCCCACATATCCTTCAATTCTGTCTTCTCTTTTTTGGTGATGTAAGATGTCACATACCGAGCCACAGCCATACAGTTATCAGCCACAAACTGTATATCCATGTTAGCATTCCACATGGACAAAATCACCGGGTTGTAGTCGTTAATGTACTTAGACTCTTCGTTCCTCTTCAAATTGTATGTGTTTTAGGTGATTTCTTCATCACATTATGTCGCAGCGAAGACATCAAACTGTTCACTCTTCCTTTAGAAATCACCGATCGTGGAAAGCCGAAACGACATTTGGTGTAGAACTTGTCTTTGTTCCGGAATTTACGACGACAGTACTTTCCACATCGATGGCTTTGGAAACGTAGAACTTTTTCTCTTAGGCTTTTTTTCTCCTTTGCGTTTGGAACAGCACACGTAGAATACTGTTCTATGAAACTCATCACTGAGTCGTCTGCATCCGTTCCAAATTTAGGTGCATCCTTGATCCACAGCAACATATGTATATGAGGAGCACCTCTTGCTTGGTACTCCTTCCTCCAGAAGAAATCCAACACCTCTCCAAGAGGTGGATTCTTCTTATTCATGATGAAAGACATCATACCTTCAAATCTATGATTGAAGTACCTACATACATTGACTGGATCCAAAGAGCACAGTTCTCCGGGTGTCTTGAATTCGATGTTTTCTACGTTAGCATTTGCCTCTCGTAGAAATTCAAGTAAGTCTTCCCAGCCATACTCAGCAAAGCTCAAAGTGAGGAACCATGTGGGAGTTCCTAAGTTCCTCAGCATACATTTTAAATCACCATGACGACGGTACCAGTACTCATTAGTACCACGCTGACACGCCATGAGATTAATCAGGTGAGAATCCAAAATACTGTCTTGGACATTGACTTTATCCATAAAGTCACTTGCCGAGATGTTTTGCATATGTATACCACTTTTCAAGATGTGGTTCACTGCATATGACAGTCCAGACAGATCGCTTTCAAACAGGAGATGAAACAAATAAGGAATGCATTGTCGAAACCTAGGATCTCCTGCATACAATCGCAAAGTCCCGTATTCAGAAGCAGGAATTTGATGAGGTCGCTCATCATATCTTCCTCCCTGACCTGTTGGAAAAAGCTGTGGGAAACACCGAGCTTCCAAACTTTCCTCCCAAACACTAATGGGACTCCCTTTCGCTTGTTTCATTTGAAACAACTCAATAGCATTCCCCATGACTTCCTTGGAATGCAAAGGATGAACACTATAATGTTCATATATTTCTTCACTAGTACAGGGTTCTACTTTCTCAATTTGACCAGCACACAAATCGCTATCCGCTTCCTCACTTACTTCCTCTTCTGCAACATATACATTTTTATAGTATTTATTATATTTTTTCAAATACAATGTTGCCCTTTTGACTTTCCTAACATCTACTAAATCTTGCCATATTTTCTTATTCTTTGTCGGAACCCCATTAACTAAGATAACCAGAGGTTCCTCTTCCACTTTTTCTACTCCAATTGTGTTAATGTTTTTCTTGAAATCTAGAGGCAAATAAACAACTCTTCCCTTTAATCCTCTCTGTAAATCTGATGGAGGCAATTTCCCTGTCTTTGGCTCCATTCTTACAATAGCCTGAAAGGGATGGATACTTTGAATCAAAATAGATTCATAAGTATTTAAATCCTTCAATTCAGAAGGAATCTCAACCAATTCCAGATTATTATGAACTGCTCTAGCAGGCATCTGGTTTTGATTTAATTTGTTACAACAATAAGTACACACACGTTGATCCAATCCCAAATCAAAACAATTTTCTACCATCAAGTATGTTGTAAAATCCTTCCATTCACTATTATTTTCCCTTTCACTTTTTCCATATAAATCCACTAACTTAGTCTGATTCTTATAATAAGTGCGTCGACAACACACACAAGTGAAATTTGGCCTCTCACTTGATTTCACCTCAAACGTCGCAATTTCCCTCTGGAAATTATCTATACTGGAAACCTGTACACTATCTTCCACATTACTCTCTTCTTCTTGGTCAATTTCAACATTCTCCTCTTTACTTCCAAAGTAACAAAACTCAATTTCTTCACATATATTCTTCACATCTATTTCAGAACCATGCAAAAGAGCAGCGCATAATTGTTTAAGCATAATTGCTGGACTCTAAGCATAATACAACATTCTAACTAATTTCCTCACTTTATTATGATGCACTGCTAGCATCCTGAAATGATGAAAAACACTCTGGCATACTCTCCTGGAAAGACAAGCCAGTGAATGACCATGCAAACCTATCACTTCTCTCACTCTGCAAGGATCTAATTCTTGCAACAACTTCATTTTCTGCTTCAAACTTTTCTTACTAAATGACCGTATAAAATCACAAAGCAAATTGATGGAATCCTGTCGTACACTGCAAATACTACTACACTTCCAGGTGTACACAGGACCCTTAGGACGTCTCCCTAAAACCTCATTACCTAACACCTCTTCTATCTCTGTTCTCACAAGTTTTTCTTTTTCAACTGGACAACCATCTTTTACTTCATAAGCTCGACCACTGGTGTCAACTGCATGCACCAAATCATTATCCTGGAAATAACTCTCCTCATTAAAAAATGCCTCAGAGCTTGAACTATGCATCCATTCTCCAGAAAAAACTTCACAAAAATTACTACGATTAACTATTCTCTTCCATCTACTATTTCTTTTGAAATCATAAATTACTTTGTTTAGCTTCCTAATTCTATTGATTGTCAAAATAAATAACTTACGTTTAATTTCAAATGCCTGATCAATAACTTTCTCAACTATTTTTTTTCTCTTATAAAAAACCACTTTCTGCTGACCTTTCTTAATATTTTTTAACAAATTCCCAATTATCCTGTTGCGGAACATTCGTTTACGAATATCCCTAAACTGTTGTTTCCTTCTACTTTCATGCATAGAGTTATCTCTTACTCTAGCAGTAACATTTCTCATTGGCCTTTCCTTACCATTTGAATTATTTCTCCTTTTCTGGACTGAAACATTTTCTGTAGTAATATTTTTTTTACTACACATATTTCTTATGACTGTTTTTCGACTCTTACCCGGTGCTTTCTTGGTGACTTGACAAATCTTTTTGTTAGAGGACTGCTGCATTATTCCATGGTCCTGCTGTCTTTGACGTTTTGCAGCCTTTCTTACTCTTTCTTTGCTAGGCATCCTAAAATCTTGAAATAATCTGCAGTTGAATCTGTGGTAAAATATAATAAAAATTTTTATTAACCACTATTACCCAACAGTAAATTAATAACAGTCATCAAAAACTTAACACACTACTTAAGTATATAATATACTGAAGCCTATCTCCAATTTTTCACTGAACAGGACTCATCTCTTCTTAACCTTGGATAAACCTCACCTACTCTGTGTCCCCTGCACATAATTAAATGTAAAGGGGCAGATTTATATTAACTAGCACATCCCCAGGGATGCACCAGTTAACGTGCACCGCTGCTCTGCCACCCACGGTGTGCCGCATTTACAATCAGATAGGACAAAGCTACATCAAAACCCTGCGCCTGCTTGAAGCAGGCATAGATCTTGACGCAGGTAGGCTGAAAGCTAAAGCAACAACTAAGTGTCATGTGCAGAAGTTACAAAAAAGGAAAAATGGCGTTTAAACCAGTAATGAGACCATGCTAACGTAATACAGAGTAAAAATATCCAGGATCTACATCAGTTTGGGGTTCACAAACCTGGCAGGTACAAGGCACTGAGGCTTTCCACCGTGCATGTCTCATCCCAAAACATATGTGGTTTGTGAATGAAACAATTTCCCAGACCAAATGCTTTGGATTGGCTACTTCTAAAAAATTAAACACCCCTACTATCCCGGAGTTAGAGGAATATGATGGTTGGAGTAATTTTACTCGTTGTCTATTAAAGATTTACAGGCCCTACTCCGTAACTCTTCCTTTAACATTTCCAGTATAAATCCAAAAGGTTGACTGCTTTGGCAACGTGCCTTATCCACGGTTTAATAACGCTGCCTTTTGCTTTATATAAGTTTTCAAATTGTATGAAATATATACCAATAGGTCGTTATTAACCTTTAGGTAGTGGTTTTCTTCATGAAGTCTGGTCGCTTCCATACACATACAGATTTTCAAAGATGATCAAGAACTTTATCTGAATGGAGAGGAATGCACTGAGACGCCAGATCATTCACTAATGTGTAGGCACATACAGTTACACGGTTCATGCAACAAACACCGACCAAATATGGCTTGCGTGTTGCAAGGCACACCAGTTCCTGCTATCATCCCCACGTTCAAGTTCTTGGAAAATGGTAGTTATTTGATGCTCAATAATGAAGATTGTTCTGGGTTAATTAAAAGTATTCATTTTATCGTAACAGTAAATGAACGGGTTATTTGCTGCAGAAATGTTCTATTTCCTCCCACACATGAACATAGGGAGTTTTCAATCTGGCCACAAATACCAACCTTGGGAGCACATTTCAACGGCATGGCAAGAATAAGAGCTCTTTTGTCTCAGAGAGAGGTGGCCTTGAGTTCGGCCCGTAAAACTTTCGTGCTTCACATAGCGAACACCCGTACAGAGGTGCAGACCCTTTTAAATACAGATTCGACTTTGCATTTCTGCAAGATTACCCATTCATTTCCATGCAGCAGGAGGCCCATAGGAATGAAGGTGCAATTTGCGATTAGCAATTACCTCATCGCAAATTACGAATTTTTCCGACGGTGCAGGGGTGTCTCAAGAACACCCTGCTGCACCCCTGAAAAAGAAATTTGGGGTCATATGGCGCACATAAATTTTGAAAACATTCCTTTACCTCAAAAACGATTTTCAACTCATAATTTGAAAACACTGCACATGGGGAAATGACTTAAAATGTCCTTAAGACACATAAAAGCATTTTTTGATTGCCTTTGCAGCATGTTTCAGTCACCTTTAACATGCCTATGTAACGGAAACATTCAAAATCTAAATTTGCCATGCACAGGTGGGAGCATATTTACAAGCAATTTGCTCCACAGACAAACTTCTTACATTGAAATGGGAAAAATAACATCAGAGACTCTCAATTACCTTATAAAGAAGCAGACACCATTATGTCCTTCTCATCAATATTAAAACCATTGCTTTTTCTCAAAACGATTTACAAGTCATAATTTGAAAACACTCCACAACTCCTATGCACATAAAAGCCCTGTCAGTACTAATACTTCACATTTTCTCCAATTACAATTTCTCAAAGAAACAAAATCTATTTGTGAAACACTTGAGACAAAGCAACATTTGAAAAACACAACTTTCTTCATAATTTTCTCCTTAAAGCACACTATTTTCTATCTAAATTAAAGAAATGTTTTCTCACCTTAGCAAATACTTTGAGTTTCAAAACAGTCTCAGAAACACACCAATTTGTCTTCAGCAGAGCAAAAGGTATGCACTCCAGAGTCTGCAGCTATCAAAAGCACAGAAATGCTGTAATTCCTCACACAGATCTCTCATGTCACCCAATCAAAACTCTTCCCTCACTTTTTTCAAAGCAAAACCCTTCCCCCTCTGCCCCCTCTCTGCTTTTTCTGCATAGCAACCACCTCTTGCAAGACCTCTCACACAACAATGTTGCAATTGAACTCTGAACTCTCAGTGCACCTGCATATCCAATGCAATCTTTCATTTAATGATTTTTTCTTCGCCACTCAAAATACATCTTTCAACGAACTCATCCATGCACACTAACTTTCTGTTTTCAGCAATCAAAATCCACCAATCACTCTTACTGCTTCATTAACACAGAAACTCCTCAGTTTTTTTCATTTTACACTCTCATTTTTTCAACTGCCATTTCATTGCCACACTTCATCTGACTGCAGGAGAACCTTCTCTCGCCATGTTTTCTGTCTGGATTGTTGGACATAGCTACATCTATTGGGCTCAAAGGTACGCTGAAAACAGGAATTTACCTAACCTCAATTTACAAGATGTGGAAATTAAGTGGTTTGGCCACAGAGGATTAAAATGTCACCAATTGATACCATTGGTGAAAACCTTTATGCATTTGCCAAAACCTGACCTGTTAATTGTGCACTGTGGAGGTAATGATTTGGGCACTTTGACTGGGGTAGGTCTGGAAATGCTTTTAAAGGACACCTTTGAGCAATTGATGGCACTTTTTCCTCAGACTGCCTTGGTATATTCAAATATATGCCAAAGACAGAAATGGAGGTGGTCGAACCAATTTTGTCCACAAATTGAGAAATCGAGGAAGCATGTAAACAAATCTGTTTCAGCTTACATGAGAGACCATGGAATGGGCTCCCTGTACAACAATAACTTGCGTTACTACATGCAAGATATCTACAGAGCAGATGGAGTTCACTTCTCAGATGAGGGCAACAGAGTTTTCACTCTGAATTTAAGACTGTGCATTGGTACCTACTTATAAGTACCTAAATGTACCATAAACCCAAAAGCTCTTCTCAGAGCTACCCTACATCTGATCACTCACAATTATTATTTTACTCTAACTTTTTTCACTAATTTTCAAGAAAGTACGCTCCCCAGACCGCTTCCCGGTTCGCGAACCGGGCGCACTCCACGCAAAAAAACTAAAAAAACGGTATATTTTTTTTTTGCCCTGCGAGACCCTTTCAAAGCCTCCACATCAAACCTAGGGGGTCAGGGAGGATCTACTATGCCCCCTTATGGTCATTTGCCCCTTCGCTTTGGCCTCCTCTTGTCTCTCGATCCTACCGAGAGACAAGATGGCGTCCGCTACGGACTGTTTGGAATGTTTACAGACGCCGAAAAACCAATCAGCTTCGCAAACCTCCGTAACGCGAAAAGTACGCAAAGCGGAGCGCTGTTACAGATATATATCTTTTTTTGAACGTTAATTTCTCAAAATCCACTAGAGCACATATATTGAGACCTAGCAAAGGCACATCGGGCTACCAGTCCCTACAATTTTGCCAAGTTTCGTGCAAATCCATTCAGCCGTTCGATTATTATTATTTTTATTTTTTTTGCCCCGCGGGGCCCTTTTAAAACCTCCACATCAAACGTAGGGGGTCACCGAGGATCTACTATTCCCCCTTATGGTCATTTGCCCCTTCGCTTTGGCCTCCTCTTGTCTCTCGATCCTACCGAGAGACAAGATGGCGGCCGCTACGGACTGTTTGGAATGTTGACAGACGCCGGAGAACCAATCAGCTTCGCAAACCTCCGTAACGCGAAAAGTACGCGAAGCGGAGCGCTGTTACAGATATATATCTTTTTTTGAACGTTAATTTCTCAAAATCCACTAGAGCACATATATTGAGACCTAGCAAAGGCACATCGGGCTACCAGTCCCTAATATTTTGCCAAGTTTCGTGCAAATCCATTCAGCCGTTCGATTATTATTATTATTTTTTTTTTTGCCCCGCGGGGCCCTTTTAAAACCTCCACATCAAACGTAGAGGGTCACCGAGGATCTACTATTCCCCCTTATGGTCATTTGCCCCTTCGCTTTGGCCTCCTCTTGTCTCTCGATCCTACCGAGAGACAAGATGGCGGCCGCTACGGACTGTTTGGAATGTTGACAGACGCCGGAGAACCAATCAGCTTCGCTTCACAAAGCTCCGTTGCGCGAAAAGTACGCGTCCTGGGCCGCTGCCAGGTCCGCTGTTACAGATATATATCTTTTTTTAAACGTTAATTTCTCAAAATCCACTGGAGCACATATATTGAGACCTACAAAAGGCACATCGGGCTACCAGTCCCTACAATTTTGCCAAGTTTCGTGCAAATCCATTCAGCCGTTCGGGCTAAAAGTGAGGCCAACCGCCCTATGGAAATTAACATGGGAAAAACGCGTTTTGGGACCCCCCTTTTTTCTCGGCCCCCCCTTGACTAACCCCCCCAAAAATTTTCAGGGGCTGCTCAGAAACAAAATGTGCCATTTTCCTGAAAATTTCAGCCAATTCCGTCCACAAACGCCAAAGTTATTAGACATAGAATTTTCAAAAAACCCATAGAGAAAAAATCCTAACTATATATACCTACTGGCGACCGCCAGTAGGTAATATAAATATATATATATATATATATATATATATACATTACCTACTGGCGGTCGCCAGTAGGTATATATAGTTAGGATTTTTTCTCTATGGGATTTTTGAAAATTCTATGTCTAATAACTTTGGCGTTTGTGGACGGAATTGGCTGAAATTTTCAGGAAAATGGCACATTTTGTTTCTGAGCAGCCCCTGAAAATTTTGGGGGGGTTCGTCAAGGGGGGGCCGAGAAAAAAGGGGGGTCCCAAAACGCGTTTTTCCCATGTTAATTTCCATAGGGCGGTTGGCCTCACTTTTAGCCCGAACGGCTGAATGGATTTGCACGAAACTTGGCAAAATTGTAGGGACTGGTAGCCCGATGTGCCTTTTGTAGGTCTCAATATATGTGCTCCAGTGGATTTTGAGAAATTAACGTTTAAAAAAAGATATATATCTGTAACAGCGGACCTGGCAGCGTCCCAGGACGCGTACTTTACGCGCAACGGAGCTTTGTGGAGCGAAGCTGATTGGTTCTCCGGCGTCTGTCAACATTCCAAACAGTCCGTAGCGGCCGCCATCTTGTCTCTCGGTAGGATCGAGAGACAAGAGGAGGCGAAAGCGAAGGGGCAAATGACCATAAGGGGGAATAGTAGATCCTCGCTGACCCCCTAGGTTTGATGTGGAGGTTTTAAAAGGGCCCCGCGGGGCAAAAAAAAATAAAATAATAATAATCGAACGGCTGAATGGATTTGCACGAAACTTGGCAAAATTGTAGGGACTGGTAGCCCGATGTGCCTTTGCTAGGTCTCAATATATGTGCTCCAGTGGATTTTGAGAAATTAACGTTCAAAAAAAGATATATATCTGTAACAGCGCTCCGCTTCGCGTACTTTTCGCGTTACGGAGGTTTGCGAAGCTGATTGGTTTTTCGGCGTCTGTAAACATTCCAAACAGTCCGTAGCGGCCGCCATCTTGTCTCTCGGTAGGATCGAGAGACAAGAGGAGGCCAAAGCGAAGGGGCAAATGACCATAAGGGGGCATAGTAGATCGTCCCTGACTCCCTAAGTTTGATGTGGAGGCTTTGAAGGGGTCTCGCAGGGCAAAAAAAAATATACCGTTTTTTTAGTTTTTTTCGTGGAGTGCGCCCGGTTCGCGAACCGGGAAGCGTTCTGGGGAGCGTACTTTCTTGAAAATTAGTGAAAAAAGTTAGAGTAAAATAATAATTGTGAGTGATCAGATGTAGGGTAGCTCTGAGAAGAGCTTTTGGGTTTATGGTACATTTAGGTACTTATAAGTAGGTACCAATGCACATTCTTAAATTCAGAGTGAAAACTCTGTTGCCCTCATCTGAGAAGTGAACTCCATCTCCTCTGTAGATATCTTGCATGTAGTAACGCAAGTTATTGTTGTACAGGGAGCCCATTCCATGGTCTCTCATGTAAGCTGAAACAGATTTGTTTACATGCTTCCTCGACTTCTCAATTTGGTTTACAAAATTGGTTCGACCACCTCCATTTCTGTCTTTGGCATATATTTGAATATACCAAGGCAGTCTGAGGAAAAAGTGCCATCAATTGCTCAAAGGTGTCCTTTAAAAGCATTTCCAGACCTACCCCAGTCAAAGTGCCCAAATCATTACCTCCACAGTGAACAATTAACAGGTCAGGTTTTGGCAAATGCATAAAGGTTTTCACCAATGGTATCAATTGGTGACATTTTAATCCTCTGTGGCCAAACCACTTAATTTCCACATCTTGTAAATTGAGGTTAGGTAAATTCCTGTTTTCAGCGTACCTTTGAGCCCAATATATGTAACTATGTCCAACAATCCAGACAGAAAACATGGTGAGAGAAGGTTCTGCTGCAGTCAGATGAAGTGTGGCAATGAAATGGCAGTTGAAAAAATGAGAGTGTAAAATGAAAAAAACTGAGGAGTTTCTGTGTTAATGAAGCAGTAAGAGTGATTGGTGGATTTTGATTGCTGAAAACAGAAAGTTAGTGTGCATGGATGAGTTCGTTGAAAGATGTATTTTGAGTGGCGAAGAAAAAATCATTAAATGAAAGAATGCTCTGGATATGCAGGTGCACTGAGAGTTCAGAGTTCAATTGCAACATTGTTGTGTGAGAGGTCTTGCAAGAGGTGGTTGCTATGCAGAAAAAGCAGAGAGGGGGCAGAGGGGGGAAGGGTTTTGCTTTGAAAAAAAGTGAGGGAAGAGTTTTGATTGGGTGACATGAGAGATATGTGTGAGGAATTACAGCATTTCTGTGCTTTTGATAGCTGCAGACTCTGGAGTGCATACCTTTTGCTCTGCTGAAGACAAATTGGTGTGTTTCTGAGACTGTTTTGAAACTCAAAGTATTTGCTAAGGTGAGAAAAGATTTCTTTAATTTAGATAGAAAATAGTGTGCTTTAAGGAGAAAATTATGAAGAAAGTTGTGTTTTTCAAATGTTGCTTTGTCTCAAGTGTTTCACAAATAGATTTTGTTTCTTTGAGAAATTGTAATTGGAGAAAATGTGAAGTATTAGTACTGACAGGGCTTTTATGTGCATAGGAGCTGTGGAGTGTTTTCAAATTATGACTTGTAAATCGTTTTTGAGAAAAAGCAATGGTTTTAATATTGATGAGAAGGACATAATGGTGTCTGCTTCTTTATAAGGTAATTGAGAGTCTCTGATGTTATTTTTCCCATTTCAATGTAAGAAGTTTGTCTGTGGAGCAAATTGCTTGTAAATATGCTCCCACCTGTGCATGGCAAATTTAGATTTTGAATGTTTCCGTTACATAGGCATGTTAAAGGTGATTGAAACATGCTGCAAAGGCAATCAAAAAATGCTTTTATGTGTCTTAAGGACATTTTAAGTCATTTCCCCATGTGCAGTGTTTTCAAATTATGAGTTGAAAATCGTTTTTGAGGTAAAGGAATGTTTTCAAAATTTATGTGCGCCATATGACCCCAAATTTCTTTTTCAGGGGTGCAGCAGGGTGTTCTTGAGACACCCCTGCACCGTCGGAAAAATTCGTAATTTGCGATGAGGTAATTGCTAATCGCAAATTGCACCTTCATTCCTATGGGCCTCCTGCTGCATGGAAATGAATGGGTAATTTGTAATTAGCAAATAGCTCATCGCAAACTAGGAATGGTAAAGAATCGCTATTTATTCCTTAAAGTTCGCTATTTAGGAAATGCAAAAAACTTTGATGATACATATGGCGGTTTATCTCTAACAAGATAAGAAGCATAGGGATAGATTTATGATGACTGGCGCATCACCAGGGATGTGTTAGTCATTCTGTGCCGCTGTTCCGTCACCTATGGTGTGCTGCATTTACAATGCGGCGCATCATGGGGCAAAAACAGCACAGATGCGTGACGTATTTGTGCCGTAAAGTTGGCGCATTGCTGGAGTTGTATCGCAAGTGTGATGAAGCTCCAGTAAGGTTGAGGGGTGCCCCTGTCGCAGGGTTTCTGTTCTGACACAGAACTGTGGACAGAGGATTGGAACCTCGGCGAATTAGGGTGTCCCAAAACTCACCTTAGTAATCAAAACCCCTTAGCAAGCTAGGTACAGTGTCACATTGGATATAACAAACTCTCAATGTTTAGACAATCCAGAATATGAACTTATAGTACCTCAGGATACGTGGAACTCATGAACAGACGGTCGTTATATATTTCTTAGAAACGAGAACATGGAGTTAAGAAGAACACATGTGTATTTGAAATGTTTATTTACTAATGCCGTCTTCTCAGGCGTAGTATCTTAGATTATACAAGTACACATATTATCAGTAGCAAAATTACCAGCATAGTCAATAGTACATAAAAAGCGAATGGTGACAGTATGTTAACATGCTGTAAATGAATAAGAGTTAGCAACACTTATAAGCAGCCGCGGGCCGTGGAGGGAGTTACGGTGGGGCAGGGAGGCGGGGAGGGGGAGGGGCAAGGTAGAGAGGGCTCCACCCTGCTTCTCCCCCTCCCCGCCTCCCTGCCTCACCGTAACTCCCTCCACGGCCCGCGGCTGCTTATATCTCACCCTCCCTAATACACATATTATATTATTTGCTAAGAAGGTCTCTTTGTGTTGGTTTAGGGCGTGCCGATACTTTAGTGTCTTAGGTTTGAAGGAATCACATCAGCATAGAAAAGATAATCCATATGCCGTGCTTAATATCGCCAACGGCATTGTGCCATAATATTCTAGCATGCGATTGCGGAACAGTGTCAGCAGCTGCAGGGCGGGAGCTTGCACAGGAGGGACATCCATATTTAAAAATGTAAAAAAGCACAAGAGCGTCCGCTGGCTATGCAAGTAAAAATGGGAATCCACGAAGCACAGTGGAAAAATATAGAATGAAAGAAAGCAGCGATGACTCCAAAGATTTTCTCAAATGAAGTCACGAGACCACTGGTAACAATTTTAAAAAAGTGCGCCAGGCCCTTTGTGGAGGACGCGTTAGAGATAGTCCGAACCATCTTGCTGAAATGGAAAGGCGAATCTGTATTTAAAAGGGTCTGCACCTCTGTACGGGTGTTCGCTGTGTGAAGCACGAAAGTTTCACGGGCCGAACTCAAGGCCACCTCTCTCTGAGACAAAATAGCTCTTATTCTTGCCATGCCGTTGAAATGTGCTGCCAAGGTTGGTATTTGTGGCCAGATTGAAAACTCCCTATGTTCATGTGTGGGAGGAAATAGAACATTTCTGCAGCAAATAACCCGTTCATTTACTGTTACGATAAAATGAATACTTTTAATTAACCCAGAACAATCTTCATTTTTGAGCATCAAATAACTACCATTTTCCAAGAACTTGAACGTGGGGATGATAGCAGGAACTGGTGTGCCTTGCAACACGCAAGCCATATTTGGTCGGTGTTTGTTGCATGAACCGTGTAACTGTATGTGCCTACACATTAGTGAATGATCTGGCGTCTCAGTGCATTCCTCTCCATTCAGATAAAGTTCTTGATCATCTTTGAAAATCTGTATGTGTATGGAAGCGACCAGACTTCATGAAGAAAACCACTACCTAAAGGTTAATAACGACCTATTGGTATATATTTCATACAATTTGAAAACTTATATAAAGCAAAAGGCAGCGTTATTAAACCGTGGATAAGGCACGTTGCCAAAGCAGTCAACCTTTTGGATTTATACTGGAAATGTTAAAGGAAGAGTTACGGAGTAGGGCCTGTAAATCTTTAATAGACAACGAGTAAAATTACTCCAACCATCATATTCCTCTAACTCCGGGATAGTAGGGGTGTTTAATTTTTTAGAAGTAGCCAATGCAAAGCATTTGGTCTGGGAAATTGTTTCATTCACAAACCACATATGTTTTGGGATGAGACATGCACGGTGGAAAGCCTCAGTGCCTTGTACCTGCCAGGTTCGTGAACCCCAAACTGATGTAGATCCTGGATATTTTTACTCTGTATTACGTTAGCATGGTCTCATTACTGGTTTAAACGCCATTTTTCCTTTTTTGTAACTTCTGCACACGACACTTAGTTGTTGCTTTAGCTTTCAGCCTACCTGCGTCAAGATCTATGCCTGCTTCAAGCAGGCGCAGGGTTTTGATGTAGCTTTGTCCTATCTGATTGTAAATGCGGCACACCGTGGGTGGCAGAGCAGCGGTGCACGTTAACTGGTGCATCCCTGGGGATGTGCTAGTTAATATAAATCTGCCCCTTTACATTTAATTATGTGCAGGGGACACAGAGTAGGTGAGGTTTATCCAAGGTTAAGAAGAGATGAGTCCTGTTCAGTGAAAAATTGGAGATAGGCTTCAGTATATTATATACTTAAGTAGTGTGTTAAGTTTTTGATGACTGTTATTAATTTACTGTTGGGTAATAGTGGTTAATAACATTTTTTATTATATTTTACCACAGATTCAACTGCAGATTATTTCAAGATTTTAGGATGCCTAGCAAAGAAAGAGTAAGAAAGGCTGCAAAACGTCAAAGACAGCAGGACCATGGAATAATGCAGCAGTTCTCTAACAAAAAGATTTGTCAAGTCACCAAGAAAGCACCGGGTAAGAGTCGAAAAACAGTCATAAGAAATATGTGTAGTAAAAAAAATATTACTACAGAAAATGTTTCAGTCCAGAAAAGGAGAAAGAATTCAAATGGTAAGGAAAGGCCAATGAGAAATGTTACTGCTAGAGTAAGAGATAACTCTATGCATGAAAGTAGAAGGAAAAAACAGTTTAGGGATATTCGTAAACGAATGTTCCGCCACAGGATAATTTGGAATTTGTTAAAAAATATTAAGAAAGGTCAGCAGAAAGTGGTTTTTTATAAGAGAAAAAAAATAGTTGAGAAAGTTATTGATCAGGCATTTGAAATTAAACGTAAGTTATTTATTTTGACAATCAATAGAATTAGGAAGCTAAACAAGGTAATTTATGATTTCAAAAGAAATAGTAGATGGAAGAGAATAGTTAATCGTAGTAATTTTTGTGAAGTTTTTTCTGGAGAATGGATGCATAGTTCAAGCTCTGAGGCATTTTTTAATGAGGAGAGTTATTTCCAGAATAATGATTTGGTGCATGCAGTTGACACCAGTGGTCGAGCTTATGAAGTGAAAGATGGTTGTCCAGTTGAAAAAGAAAAACTTGTGAGAACAGAGATAGAAGAGGTGTTAGGTAATGAGGTTTTAGGGAGACGTCCTAAGGGTCCTGTGTACACCTGGAAGTGTAGTAGTATTTGCAGTGTACGACAGGATTCCATCAATTTGCTTTGTGATTTTATACGGTCATTTAGTAAGAAAAGTTTGAAGCAGAAAATGAAGTTGTTGCAAGAATTAGATCCTTGCAGAGTGAGAGAAGTGATAGGTTTGCATGGTCATTCACTGGCTTGTCTTTCCAGGAGAGTATGCCAGAGTGTTTTTCATCATTTCAGGATGCTAGCAGTGCATCATAATAAAGTGAGGAAATTAGTTAGAATGTTGTATTATGCTAAGAGTCCAGCAATTATGCTTAAACAATTATGCGCTGCTCTTTTGCATGGTTCTGAAATAGATGTGAAGAATATATGTGAAGAAATTGAGTTTTGTTACTTTGGAAGTAAAGAGGAGAATGTTGAAATTGACCAAGAAGAAGAGAGTAATGTGGAAGATAGTGTACAGGTTTCCAGTACAGATAATTTCCAGAGGGAAATTGCGACGTTTGAGGTGAAATCAAGTGAGAGGCCAAATTTCACTTGTGTGTGTTGTCGACGCACTTATTATAAGAATCAGACTAAGTTAGTGGATTTATATGGAAAAAGTGAAAGGGAAAATAATAGTGAATGGAAGGATTTTGCAACATACTTGATGGTAGAAAATTGTTTTGATTTGGGATTGGATCAACGTGTGTGTACTTATTGTTGTAACAAATTAAATCAAAACCAGATGCCTGCTAGAGCAGTTCATAATAATATGGAATTGGTTGAGATTCCTTCTGAATTGAAGGATTTAAATACTTATGAATCTATTTTGATTCAAAGTATCCATCCCTTTCAGGCTATTGTAAGAATGGAGCCAAAGACAGGGAAATTGCCTCCATCAGATTTACAGAGAGGATTAAAGGGAAGAGTTGTTTATTTGCCTCTAGATTTGAAGAAAAACATTAACACAATTGGAGTAGAAAAAGTGGAAGAGGAACCTCTTGTTATCTTAGTTAATGGGGTTCCGACAAAGAATAAGAAAATATGGCAAGATTTAGTAGATGTTAGGAAAGTCAAAAGAGCAACATTGTATTTGAAAAAATATAATAAATACTATAAAAATGTATATGTTGCAGAAGAGGAAGTAAGTGAGGAAGAGGATAGCGATTTGTGTGCTGGTCAAATTGAGAAAGTAGAACCCTGTACTAGTGAAGAAATATATGAACATTATAGTGTTCATCCTTTGCATTCCAAGGAAGTCATGGGGAATGCTATTGAGTTGTTTCAAATGAAACAAGCGAAAGGGAGTCCCATTAGTGTTTGGGAGGAAAGTTTGGAAGCTCGGTGTTTCCCACAGCTTTTTCCAACAGGTCAGGGAGGAAGATATGATGAGCGACCTCATCAAATTCCTGCTTCTGAATACCGGACTTTGCGATTGTATGCAGGAGATCCTAGGTTTCGACAATGCATTCCTTATTTGTTTCATCTCCTGTTTGAAAGCGATCTGTCTGGACTGTCATATGCAGTGAACCACATCTTGAAAAGTGGTATACACATGCAAAACATCTCGGCAAGTGACTTTATGGATAAAGTCAATGTCCAAGACAGTATTTTGGATTCTCACCTGATTAATCTCATGGCGTGTCAGCGTGGTACTAATGAGTACTGGTACCGTCGTCATGGTGATTTAAAATGTATGCTGAGGAACTTAGGAACTCCCACATGGTTCCTCACTTTGAGCTGTGCTGAGTATGGCTGGGAAGACTTACTTGAATTTCTACGAGAGGCAAATGCTAACGTAGAAAACATCGAATTCAAGACACCCGGAGAACTGTGCTCTTTGGATCCAGTCAATGTATGTAGGTACTTCAATCATAGATTTGAAGGTATGATGTCTTTCATCATGAATAAGAAGAATCCACCTCTTGGAGAGGTGTTGGATTTCTTCTGGAGGAAGGAGTACCAAGCAAGAGGTGCTCCTCATATACATATGTTGCTGTGGATCAAGGATGCACCTAAATTTGGAACGGATGCAGACGACTCAGTGATGAGTTTCATAGAACAGTATTCTACGTGTGCTGTTCCAAACGCAAAGGAGAAAAAAAGCCTAAGAGAAAAAGTTCTACGTTTCCAAAGCCATCGATGTGGAAAGTACTGTCGTCGTAAATTCCGGAACAAAGACAAGTTCTACACCAAATGTCGTTTCGGCTTTCCACGATCGGTGATTTCTAAAGGAAGAGTGAACAGTTTGATGTCTTCGCTGCGACATAATGTGATGAAGAAATCACCTAAAAACACATACAATTTGAAGAGGAACGAAGAGTCTAAGTACATTAACGACTACAACCCGGTGATTTTGTCCATGTGGAATGCTAACATGGATATACAGTTTGTGGCTGATAACTGTATGGCTGTGGCTCGGTATGTGACATCTTACATCACCAAAAAAGAGAAGACAGAATTGAAGGATATGTGGGAGGACATTTCCCATGAAAAGAGCCTCAGCAAGAAGTTGTACAGTTTCAGTCTGAAGATGTTGTCGCATCGAGAAATCGGAGCTTACGAATGTTCTGACCGGTTGTCTTCAGCAAGTCTCTATGCCAAGTCCAGGAGTATCGTTTGGGCGAGTGTTGGTCTTGCTGCAACGCGTAATCGAGTTCTGAAACCTGTGCGGGAAATTGAGTATTTGGCGGAAAAGGAGCCAAACAGTACCGACATTTTGAAGAGCAACATGTTGGATACATATTATCCAAATCGAAGCAGTCACCTCGAGAATGTTTGTCTGTATGAGGTTCTGCAAAATTACATATTCAAGAGGAACATCAAAGAAGATACTGAGAAAGGAGTGTATGCTGTAATAGGAAGTGAGGGATGTCTGGTCAAGCAAAGAAAATGCCACTTGATAAACCATCGAAAATTGAGTGGCGAATCTCCTGAAAAAAAGGAGTTTTTCTATTTAGCACTTTTGCAACTTTTTAAGCCTTGGCGTGCAGAAGAGGAACTGCTTGGAGATTTCCTTTGTTACGAAGACTCATTCAATGCTGCCAAGGAGACCATAGAATGTCCTGCTTTTCCCAAATATGTAGAAATGTTGAATGTGGAAATTGAGCAGGAAGCAACGATTGCAGCCGAGATTGCCAGAGACAGTTCTCAGGACAGTCAGAGTTCTGCTTCATTGAGTCAGGATCCACTAGGAAGACCTCTTATCGAAAATGAAGCTGCCACTGCTATGAATGAAGTGGAAAGAGCCATGGCACATGCTCAGGAGGATGTGGTTAACTTAGAAGAGTTGGAAAGACAACTCAACGTTGAGCAGAGGAAAATATATGACGAACTTACCATGCAAATTGATCATGGATTAAGTCATGACAAGAAAGAGTGCTCATGTACGTCGTTGAAGCCTGTCCGACTGTACGTGAGTGGAGAAGCGGGAACTGGAAAAAGTTTCCTTATTAAAGCAATTTCATGTTATTTGCAGGAAAGGACAGAGTCATCGCTGTATTGTGTTGTCACCGCTCCAACTGGACTGGCAGCACATAACATTAAAGGGATTACTTTACATCGTTTACTGATGCTGCCAGTGGAGCATGACAACAAATTAGAATATCACAAGCTATCTGGAGATGCTTATTTTGAAGTTTCAAGAGTCTTGAGGAAAATGAAACTTCTTATCATTGACGAAGTAAGCATGGTTTCCAATGTCATGCTTGCCTTTGTGCATTTGAGAATGCAAGAAGTTCTCAAAACAGAGTATGATGTGTTATTTGGTGGCAAACACATCATTGTTTTCGGAGATCTTCTGCAGCTGACACCAGTGAAAGGGCAACCTGTGTTCAAAATGCTCACGCATGAAGATACCAGGAAGTGCTTAGGGAGTATTGGCAACGTCAATATATGGTTAAACTTCAATTATGCTGAACTGCATGAAAATATGCGTCAGGCAAAGGATGAAGTTTACAAGACTATTCTACAAGATGTTAGAATTGGAAAAGTGACCGAGCATGGGAAAGAAGCTTTACATGCACGATTACTGACAAATTTATATCCAGACGAAGATGTTGTGCCTGAGAATATTTTTCAGAAAGTTACTGAGAAAAAATCTGGAATATGTTTGATGCCAACTCTTGCAGAATGTGCCAAATTCAACAACAAAATGTTGCATTTAGAAAAGCAAGAGATTGTGAAATTGGAAGCTATTGACAGAGTAGAGCATATGGGATCAACAATTATTTTGTCTGAGAATCTGAAAACAAAATTGGATTCATTAGAGAAGAGTATATCTAAAACTGCGGGTTTTGAAAAGACTCTGAATGTGTGCTTGAACTGCCGTATAATTTTAAGAAGGAATTTACATGTTGAAAGAGGTCTGGTAAATGGATCAATGGGTAATGTTGTTGATTTTGTGAAATACAGAAATAGAGATGGAATTGAATTTTTAAAAATTAAATTTGATGGCATTGAGGAAGTACAGCTAATTGCTCGTTGTTCTGCTAGATTTGTGCTTGTAAAAGACTTATATGTTCGTCGTAAGCAGTTTCCTGTTTGCTTGGCATATGCGGTGACAATCCATAAATCGCAAGGTTTAAGTGTAGATTGTGCATTGGTGAATATTGGCAGTTCTGTGTTCAAGGAGGGTATGGCATATGTGGCATTGTCACGAGTTAGGACTTTATCGGGATTGTACTTGATTGAGTGTGATGTCACAAACATTTGTGCGGATCTAGATTGTGTTAAGGAATACAATAGGTTGAGAAGAGAGTATGCGCCACATTTGCCTCAGTATCCTTTGTTTGAGAAACGTGTGGTAGGCCGGAAACGAAGAAATGTGACCAATACTGGGGAGGTTGTAGCAAAAAGACGAAAAGTCGATGAACCTGAAATTATAAGCAGAAACAAAAAGGATTCTGTTGAAGATGTTGTTGGTTTTCAATTTGAAAACAGTTCTGGTGTCAACTGCTATGCTAATGTAGTGGTAAATGTTTTGTTTTCTCTACAAAATGTAAAAGAAGAGATTGTGGTCAATTCTGATCAAAGATTTTGCAGTTTGTTAAATTCTGTGTTAGAGAAATGTAGCACTGATAGAACAAACATAGAAAGTGTGTCTGAAATTCGAAATCTGTTAGACAGATGTTCAGGCCAAACACAATTCTCTCAAAATAGTCAGCAAGATTGTCAGGAGTTTTTAATGTATATGCTTGATGTATTGCATGATGAAGGTGTAGATGTAGATCACCTGTTTGGGCTTTCTTATCAATGGCAGCATGACTGCGAGAACTGTAGGGTATCAAGTACTACTAGTGTAGACTCAGAAAGATTTATATATTTAACTTTGCCAGACAGTAAATCAGTCTCTTTTAATAAGCTAGTAAAAGCAGCTGATCACAACATGGAGTGTAGCCAATGTAAATCTGAAATGATGTCCACATTATTTATACGAACATATGGCCAGTATGTCATTTTAATGTTCCAACGATGTAGGCCTGATGGAACAAAATTGACAACTTTAATTAAAAATGTTGTAGCTTCGCAGTTGTCAATATCAGGAAGGACTTTTGTAACTGCAGCAATTATATATCATGATGGCCCTTCAATAACATCAGGACATTACACAGCTTATTTAAAGTCTAGAAATGGCTGGTCATTCTGCAATGATTCTGTTTTAATTTTCAAAAAAAAATTGCCATATGACCTTAAAAACTCTTACCTGGTGTTTTTAAAACCAAAATTTTAGGGAAAGAATCTTGGGATGTGCTCTGAGGAATTTCAAGAAGTTCTCATGGCTCCTACACTATTTGGCCTTGAGGATAAGTGTAGTACAGAGACATAACTTTTTTCCATAACACTGGACGTTATTGAGAAATACGTGCACTTTGAATGAGTTCAGAAAAACTATTTCTTTTTATAAGCTAATTGAAGCAGCCAATCAAAACATGGAGTAGAGGGAATGTAAGTCTGCAATGCTGTCTACTGTTTTACATTGCTTTGTGATTAAAAGTGATGTAGAGAATTAAATAATTGTACTAGTCATAAAGGTAGTGTAAGTCTGCTTCATAGTAAGCAGTATCAGTGTGATAGGAAATGTAGAACATGATTGAGCAAGAAGGGGAAGATATTACTAGTCCAGGATTGTGTAAATGATCTTCAACATTTTAATTCTGAAAGTTGAGGAAATGCGAAAAGACGGGATTGGCTAACAAGAAATCCAAGAGTTATACATGGCTCTGACAAGATTTGGCCTTGTGGAATCTTGTGGTAGAGAGCAAGAAGTCATTTATTGTATGTAACATGTTTTTGAAAACGATGGAGGTTTTCTTTCAGAAAGTGGCGGGTTGAAAGTAATAACAGCACAACAGAGTGTAAGCTGTTCATAGGACATCCTTGGCCGTCATGGAAAGTAAGTTAACTTTAAGGAGTTCTGAATTCTGATTTCTAATGTTGTATGGGTTTTTTAAACACAATCATTTTGATTGTGGTTTTTTTTCCCCGCTGTTATATGATGAATACCTTCAAGTCACTGTTTTAGTGAAATTTGATACATTCTGAGAACAGCAAAAATAAACCATTTAACATGTATAATTAATTCTGTTCTGTTTGCATTTATGATGTACATGTAGAACTGTGTAGGAGGCATGGAGAAGGTGAGGCTTCTGTAAGTGTCAAAGTTGTTGCATACAGTGCTCATATTCTACGTAGTCTTTTATATTTCATTACTTTCACTGTTTCTGACTGATCTAAATTTTTTTTTTTAAAAAGAACAGTAAGTATAAGGGAAGGAAACAGACAGTTATGTTAAAAGAAACACAGCTATAGGGAATAAACTAGGGATACTGTTACCCGCAATCCTCTGCTGATGATGTCACTGAGCATGTCATGAATGATGTAATATGTGACATCATCAGCAGTGGATTACGGGTAATAGTATCTCTAGTTTACTCCCTTATAGCTGTCTTTCTTTTAACATAAGTGTCTGTTTCCTTCCCTTATACTTACTGTTCTTTTTTTTAAAAAAAAAATTTTGGGTTGGCTTCCGGTTCGCGTACCGGGGAGCGAACTGGGAAGCGAACTAAGAGAAATAGAGGTTGGCACAGTTGCAAATATTGTACCAATTTTTTAATAACGGGGAGGTAGTTCTGAAAAGAACTTTTTTTTAAATTGTTTTTGTTGTTTTATATTTTTTTATTATTTTTCTGAACATTTTTTTACTTTTTTTGAATTTTTCTGAACAGTTTTATATTTTTTTTGGTTTTTTTTCGGAGGGGGCAACGAAAACGATTCATTGTAAAGGGCTCAACAGGAGCAAGAAAACAAAAAAAAGAATTTATTGTTTGGGGAGTTTCGGACAAACATGAGTATGATTGTCAATAGCTCTGTTGATCAGAGTGATGCTACTTTCTGCGTAGCAAATGAATCCACTGCAATGTACGCAGACTTGTTTTACTTCACGAAATCTCGTTTGTATATTTGGCACCATCTCCCTGCCCTCTGGTCCCGTTACTTCCGGTACAACAGATCTTCTGGCCATAATAGGGAGATTATCTAGGTCGTCCTGTTCCTCTTCTTCCTCTTCTTGCTGAATTATAACTTTAGCAGGTGGTCCACTCTTCCTTGGATGTGGTGGAGGTGGTGGGGAAGCACCAGCTGAAGCTAGTAAAGAAGCCATTGCTCACTGGTAACAAAGGGTCTTTCTCTCACAATGATGAAAGTCAGAGTGAGGAAAGAAGGAGGGATTTTCACCATTTGGGAAAAAAATAGTTCTCAACCAATGAAAAGTGTTCATTTTAGATCATATGACCTAGTCTTACATCATTAGGAAACCGAAAGTGAAATGAACCAATGAAAAGTGTTATTACCAAGTCACATGATCTGCTGTGTGTATGTTACGCGCTTTGCAGGGCCTCCCGGTTTGCTACCAGAAACCTGTGCTTTGCGACTCGGTAAGCGTACGAGTTCGCTAACGTAGCACGTCATATGACGTATCACGCGACAACGCGAAACGTCATGCGGACGGGAGGCGTCACGATGTTGTTTTCTAACGCGGCAGTTGCGGTAAAGAAACGTTTACCGGCTCGCGGTCTATTTCGCGGCATCAAGGTCAGCTAACGGGAAGCTTTCCGATTCGCGAAGCGGGAACGAAGAAAAAAAAATATTAAAAAAAAAAGTTAATAATAAACATATCAAATATATTTTTGGATTTAAAGAAGAATACATTTTACAGCTACAGATATTAGCTGTTAAAAAACCAATGAAATTCACTGAAAAAACCATAGGTTATAGACCATATATAGTTAGGAATTAGCATTTACAAAACCTTGAAAATTCACTGAAAAAACCATAGGTTATAGACCATATATAGTTAGGAATTAGCATTTAAAAAACCTTATTTTACTCACACAAAACCATTGAAATTCCATATATAGTTAGTTGCACTAACTATATATCGCGCACCCGCAATCCACTGCTGATCATGTCACATATTACATCATTCATGACATGGTCAGTGACATCACTGATGACATCACTGATGACATCTCAAATGACATCACTGATGACATCTCACTTGACATCAATGATCACATCACTGATGATATCATTCATGTGATAATACAATGCATCTCCTCACACTCTAATATAACCTCCGTTACACCCAGTGTTAAATAGAGAGTATCATTTTTGAAACCATTGACACACCAATACTAGTTACTACATACGCACTCACTGATTCCTATGTCTACACACACATTCACTCATACAATCATTCATACATACAATCACTCATCTTTACAACACTATCATATGCACTCATACACCTATACAGACACTCACACTCTGCCACTCATCCATGGAGTTACTCACACACCTAGTCAGTCCTGAAAAGAATCAATCACACTTCCATTTTCTCATCTATACAGTTAAACACAGAACACCTTACATTTTTGAAACATATACTAACACATAGTTACTCTCTTATAGAATCACTGATACAAGTACACATTGATCTGCACAGAGTCACACACCTCCCAGCCAGCCATACACACACTCAGTCTCCCATACAAATACTTGTGCAACCAATCAATAACCCATATAGATACTTATATAGCTACTGATCAACACATGCAGCAGCTTGCACAACAACAGACATACTGATGCACACTTTTAGACAGTTTAGTCACTAACCCGTGCATTCAGTAAGACGCATTTAATCACTCACTCATACAGTCAATCACGCACCTACTAAAACCTTCATTCAGACACTTATACATCCACTCATTCTTCAATATGTAAAACATATTTAAACTTTACAGAAACACATAATCACTGGATGTTGTCATCAGTGATGTCATCAGTGATGTCACTGACCATGTCATGAATGATGTAATATGTGACATGATCAGCAGTGGATTGCGGGTGCGCGATATATAGTTAGTGCAACTAACTATATATGGAATTTCAATGGTTTTGTGTGAGTAAAATAAGGTTTTTTAAATGCTAATTCCTAACTATATATGGTCTATAACCTATGGTTTTTTCAGTGAATTTTCAAGGTTTTGTAAATGCTAATTCCTAACTATATATGGTCTATAACCTATGGTTTTTTCAGTGAATATATATATATATATATATTCACTGAAAAAACCATAGGTTATAGACCATATATAGTTAGGAATTAGCATTTACAAAACCTTGAAAATTCACTGAAAAAACCATAGGTTATAGACCATATATAGTTAGGAATTAGCATTTAAAAAACCTTATTTTACTCACACAAAACCATTGAAATTCCATATATAGTTAGTTGCACTAACTATATATCGCGCACCCGCAATCCACTGCTGATCATGTCACATATTACATCATTCATGACATGGTCAGTGACATCACTGATGACATCACTGATGACATCTCAAATGACATCACTGATGACATCTCAAATGACATCACTGATGCCATCACTGATGACATCTCAAATGACATCACTGATGACATCACTGATGACAACATCCAGTGACTGTGTATTTCTGTAAAGTTAAAATATGTCTTACATATTGAAGAATGAGTGGATGTAGAAGTGTCTGGATGAAGGATTTAGTAGGTGCATGACTGACTGTATGAGTGAGTGGTTAAATGTGTCTCACTGAGTGCATGGGTTAGTGACTGAACTGTGTTAATTTGTGCATCATTATGTTTGTTGTTCTGTAAACTGCTGCATGTGTTGATCAGTAGCTATATGAGTAAGTATATGGGTTATTGATTGGTTGCTCAAGTATTTGTATGGGAGACTGAGTGTGTGTGCGGGTGGCTGGGAGGTGTATGACTCTGTGCATAGATGTGTGAGCAGTTGATTCACTAGATGTATGGGTTCAAAAGTGCATGTGGAAACAGCTGTATGTGTGGTTGACTGTGTGCATCAGTGCATTGGTTTGTGAATGGATATCTCAGTGCTACATGTCAAAGTAAGTACATATGTAAAACATAGTACATGTGAGAGTTGGCATATATAAATAACTGTGCATAAGAGCCAGTGAATGTGTGAGTGACTGTATGGATGATTGTGAACTTGTATCAGGGATTGTAAAAGAGAGTAAATATGTATTAGTATATGTTTGAATAAGTAAGGTGTGTATAACTGTATAGTTGAGGAAATAGAGGTGTAATTGATTCTTTGTGTGACTGACTAGGTGTGTAAGTAACTCCATGGATGAGTGACAGTCTGTGAGTGTCTGTTTACACTGAGTGTATCTAAGGTTATATTAGAGTCTGAAGAGGTTCATCGTATTATCACATGAATGATGTCATCAGTGATGTGATCAGTAATGTCAAATGAGATGTCATCAGTGATGTCATTTGAGATGTCATCAGTGATGTCATCAGTGATGTCATTTGAGATGTCATCAGTGATGTCATCAGTGATGTAATCAGTGATGTCATCAGTGATGTCACTGACCATGTCATGAATGATGTAATATGTGACATGATCAGCAGTGGATTGCGGGTGCGCGATATATAGTTAGTACTACTAACTATATATGGAATTTCAATGGTTTTGTGTGAGTAAAAAAAGGTTTTCTAAATGCTAATTCCTAACTATATATGGTCTATAACCTATGGTTTTTTCAGTGAATTTTCAAGGTTTTGTAAATGCTAATTCCTAACTATATATGGTCTATAACCTATGGTTTTTTCAGTGAATATATATATATATTCACTGAAAAAACCATAGGTTATAGACCATATATAGTTAGGAATTAGCATTTAAAAAACCTTATTTTACTCACACAAAACCATTGAAATTCCATATATAGTTAGTTGTACTAACTATATATCGCGCACCCGCAATCCACTGCTGATCATGTCACATATTACATCATTCATGACATGGTCAGTGACATCACTGATGACATCACTGATGACATCTCAAATGACATCACTGATGACATCACTGATGACATCTCAAATGACATCACTGATGACATCACTGATGACATCTCAAATGACATCACTGATGACATCACTGATAACATCACTGATAACATCTTAAATGACATCACTGATGACATCTCATTTGACATCAATGGTCACATAACTGATGATATCATTCAGGTGACAATACAATGCATCTCCTCACACTTTAATATAACCTCTGTTACACCCAGTGTTAAATACAGAATATATTTTTTTAAACAATTGACACACCAATACTAGTTACTACATACGCACTCACTGATTCCTACGTCTACACACACATTCACTCATTCACCCATACAATCATTCATACATACAATAACTCATCTTTACAACACTATCATATGCACTCACACACCCTATACAGACACTCACACTCTGCCACTCATCCTTGGAGTTACTCACACACCTAGTCAGTCCTGTAAAGAATCAATCACACTTCCATTTTCTAATCTATACAGTTAAACATAGAGTACCTTACATTTTCAAACATATTCTAACACATACTTACTCTCTTATAAATCATTGATACAAGAACACATTGATCTGCACAGAGTCACACATCTCCCAGCCAGCCACACACACACTCAGTCTCCCATACAAATACTTGGACAATCAATCAATAACCCATATAGTTACTCATATAGCTACTGATCAACACATGCAGCAGTTTACAGAATACCAGACATAATGATGCACAAATTAAGACAGTTTAGTCACTAACCTATGCATTCAGTGAGACACATTTAATCACTCACTCATACAGTCAGTCACGCACCTACTAAAACCTTCATTCAGACACTTATACATCCACTCATTCAGTTGTGATGTGATGTCATCAGTGATGTCATTTGAGATGTCATCAGTGATGTCATCAGTGATGTCATTTGAGATGTCATCAGTGATGTCATCAGTGATGTCACTGACCATGTCATGAATGATGTAATATGTGACATGATCAGCAGTGGATTGCGGGTGCGCGATATATAGTTAGTACAACTAACTATATATGGAATTTCAATGGTTTTGTGTGAGTAAAATACGTTTTTTTAAATGCTAATTCCTAACTATATATGGTCTATAACCTATGGTTTTTTCAGTGAATTTTCAAGGTTTTGTAAATGCTAATTCCGAACTATATATGGTCTATAACCTATGGTTTTTTCAGTGAATTTCATTGGTTTTTTAAAAGCTAATATCTATAGCTGTAAAATTTATTCTTCTTTAAATCCAAAAATATATTTTATATGTTTATTAATAATTTTTTTTAAATATTTTTTTTGTTTCGCTCCCGGTCCGCGAACCGGAAAGCTTCCCGTTAGCTCAATTTGATTCCGCGATCCGGTCCGCGAACCGGTAAGAAATCAACATAGTGACGGTATCGCGTTGCCGCGTAATGCGTCTTATGACGTACTGCGTTAGCGCACCCGGAAGTGCCCCGGGGCGCGGACCGAGGCGCGAAACGCAGCTCCCCGGAAGCGATCCGCGGCGTGAAAGCGCGACGTATCGCGTTGCCGCAAAATGCGTCTTGTGACGTATCGCGTTAGCGCACCCGGAAGTGTCCCGGGGCGCGGACCGAGGCGCGAAGCGGAGCGACCCGGAAGCTAACCGGGGAGCGTTCCGCAGCGCGTAACATGAGCGTGAGAGGTCATGTGACTTGTTAATAAAACTTTTCATTGGTTCATTTTACTTTTAGTTTCATAATTATGGAAGGCTAGGTCAGGTGACCTAAAAATAACACTTTTCATTGGTTGAGAAGTATTGTTTTTTCCAAATGATGAAAACCCCTCCTTCTTTCCTCACTCTGACTTTCATCATTGTGAGAGGAAGACCTATTTTGCTTGTTGGAAGACCTATTTTGCTTGTGTGAAAATGGCTTCATTGGTTGCTTCAGCTGGTGGACCCCCACCACCACCACCACCTCCTCATGGTAAGAGAGGACCACCTCCCCAGGTCCTTACCAACACTGAGGAGGAAGAGGAAGAAATGGATGAGGAGGGAGAAGAACCACAATTTTTAGAAGAGTTGCCCCGGGTTTCCAGAAAGAAAGCCAGTTTCATCTGGCAGTTTTTTTCAATACCTCGTGGGCAAAAAAAAGTCAACGCGAGGTATGTCACCTGCCTGATATGCAAGGAACAATTGTCCAGAGGGACGGACAAAAAATATAGCTTTGGCAATCACACTATGCACAGGCACATGACGAGGAAACATCCCCTAAATTACAGCCGGGCGGAATTAAGGGATATGCACGACAATCCCAGACCAACTCCTGTGGCCAGACCAACAATACCGGTTTCTCTATCACCAGAAGAGGCACGGGAAACTGTGCCAAATATTCAACAAAATTTTGGGCACATGATCCACTTATGTATGCACTGTCGTGCATTATTAGCTTGTGGCAACATGAGCATCAATGCACTGAACCTGGCGTATGAACACCATGATTGCCCTAACCGCCCCCAGTAATTTTTTTTTGCTCCTGTTGAGCCCTTTTCAACGCCTGTTTTTTGTTGTTTCCCCCCCCAAAAAAACCCAAAAAAATATAAAATCGTTCAAAAAATACAAAAAAAACACAAAATGTTCAAAAAATCAAAAAAATATATAAAACAACAAAAATATTAAAAAAAAGTTCTTTTCAGAACTACCTTCCCTTTCCAAAAAAATTGCTAGAATGTTTAGCACTCTGGCAAGCTCTATTTCTTTTGGTTCGCTTTCGGGTTAGCTTCCCGGTACGCGGACCGGGAGCTAACCAAAAAAATAAAAAAAATAAAAAAGTGTAAGTATAAGGAAAGGAAACAGAGAGTGATGTTAAAAGAAAGACAGCTATAGGGAGTAAAGAAGAGATACTGTTTAATAGATCTATTTACCGAAGAAAAGACAGAAGAGGGTATAATTGTGAAAAACAAAATAGATAACGAAGTGAAAGAAAAAAAAAGAGAGTATAACATTAACAAAGAAGAGTTTCTTGGAGAAAGTGAGTGAATGTTCAAAATAAGATTAAAACATGAGGAATAACAGAGAGAAAAAATAGAAAACAGAAAACAAAAAATAACAGAAAAAGATTAATTGAAACAGCAAAGAAATGTAATTAACATAGAGCCATATCATCAACATAGGCAATAAAAGTTTTGCAGCTTTTATTGACAGAAATGTGTCGCTAAAGCTGCTTTTGTGGCAGAAAACTGCCACTAAAACCACTTTTGCACCAGTTTTCTGCCAATAAAAAGAGCAATAATTTTATTGGCTGTGTTCATAATATTACCCTTAGTGTGCTTCAACTACACAGAGAAAGCATTATGAACAAGTAGTGATAGAGTGATCAGTCAAAGACACTAAGAGTAATAGAGACGCAGTGAGTGAACAAGAGTGAGGAACTATGAGAAGAGAGGGACTGAGAAAAAGAGTGGAAGGAGTTGAGTAAGTAGGTAATAGAGAAAGGAATGAGGGAAGTAGCAAAGGCAGGAAACTGAGGGTTAAAGAAATGAAGCAGTGGAACTAATAGTAGTTAAATGTGATAGAAATGTAACGAAAACAGTACAAAATATTTACCTTATAATTGTCGTTAAATTACTCACTTTTTGTTTTTATACTTTCAATCTGTGAAAGAGAGAACAAACATTTGAAAAATATTAAAAAATGTATTTAAAAATTAGAAAAGACAAGGGAAAAGATTGAAGGACAAACAGTTTTTCAACAACTTTGACACTTACAGAACCTTCTGCTTCTCCAGGCCCCCTTCACAGTCCTAAAGATATACATTTTAAACTAACAGTATCTTGATGCAGATGAAGTGAGGCCTATCTTAAAACATGGTGCATCTTTTGCATTGCTGTTGTTTCAGAAAAGTGTCGCAAGACACTAAAATTTTAAATAATTGCTTCAGGATGCCAATAAGATGTCTACTATCCAGAGGTTTGTTTCAGGTGAGGCCTACTCAGGGTTGCAGATGAGATTTACACTTGTTGAAGAGTACAGAGGAGATAATACATGTGAAGGTCTACCAATGAAGTGAGTCATGTCCACTGCACTCTTCAACAAAGTCCAAATCTCCTATGTTTCCCTGGACAGACCTAAACTTGATCTGCACAATGTGATTCATAATGATAGGAAACACAGGTGATGTAATTGAAATACGTGCAATTTATTTTGCTCATTTCACAATCACATCACTTGTGTTTCCTTTGCTTAGGTATTTCATTGTGCAGATGTAGTCTAGCATATGAAAGAATACGCAGAAGTGCAGCACTGCATGCAACAACTTTGACACTTACAGAAGCCTCACCTTCTCCATGCCTCCTACACAGTTCTACATATACATCATAAATGCAAACAGTACAGAATTAATTATACATGTTAAATGGTTTATTTTTGCTGTTCTCAGAATGTATCAAATTTCACTAAAAACAGTGACTTGAAGGTATTCATCATGTAACAGCGGGGGAAAAAAAACACAATCAAAATGATTGTGTTTAAAAAACCCATACAACATCAGAAATCAAAATTCAGAACTCGTTAAAGTTAACTTACTTTTCATGACGTCCAAGGATGTCCTATGAACAGCTTACACTCTTTTGTGCTGTTATTACTTTCAGCCCGCCACTTTCTGAAAGAAAATCTCCATCGTTTTTAAAAACACATTACATGCAATAAATGACTTCTTGCTCTCTACCACAATTTTCCACAAGGCCAAATCTGGTCAGAGCCATTTATAACTCTTTGATTTCTTGTAAGCCAATCCCGTCATTTGGCATTTCCGCAACTTTCAGAATTAAAATGTTGAAGATCATTTTCACAATCCTGGAATAGTAATATCTTCCCCTTCTTGCTCAGTCATGTTCTACATTTCCTATGACACTGATACTGCTTACTATGAAGCAGACTTACACTACCTCTATGACTACTACAATTATTTAATTCTCTACATCACTTTTAATCACAAAGCAATGTAAAACAGTAGACAGCATTGCAGACTTACATTCCCTCTACTCCATGTTTTGATTGGCTGCTTCAATTAGCTTATAAAAAGAAACAGTTTTTCTGAACTCATTGAAAGTGCATGTATTTCTCCATGACGTCCAGTCCTATGGTTAGAAGTTATGTCTCTGAACTACACTTATCCTCAAGGCCAAATTGTGTAGGAGCCATTAGAACTTCTTGAAATTCCACAGAGCAAATCCCAAGCTTATTTCCCTAAAATTTTGGTTTTAAAAACACCAGGTAAGAGTTTTTAAGGTCATACGGCAATTTTTTTTTGAAAATTAAAACAGAATCATTGCAGAATGACCAGCCATTTCTAGACTTTAAATAAGCTGTGTAATGTCCTGATGTTATTGAAGGGCCGTCATGATATATAATTGCTGCAGTTACAAAAGTCCTTCCTGATATTGACAACTGCGAAGCTACAATTTTTTTTATTAAAGTTGTCAATTTTGTTCCATCAGGCCTACATCGTTGGAACATTAAAATGACATACTGGCCATATGTTTGTATAAATAATGTGGACATCATTTCAGATTTACATTGGCTACACTCCATGTTGTGATCAGCTGCTTTTACTAGCTTATTAAAGGAGACTGATTTACTGTCTGGCAAAGTTAAATATATAAATCTTTCTGAGTCTACACTAGTAGTACTTGATACCATACAGTTCTCGCAGTCATGCTGCCATTGATAAGAAAGCCCAAACAGCTGATCTACATCTACACCTTCAGCATGCAATACATCAAGCATATACATTAAAAACTCCTGACAATCTTGCTGAATATTTTGAGAGAATTGTGTTTGGCCTGAACATCTGTCTAACAGATTTCGAATTTCAGACACACTTTCTATGTTTCTTCTATCAGTGCTACATTTCTCTAACACAGAATTTAACAAACTGCAAAATCTTTGATCAGAATTGACCACAATCTCTTCTTTTACATTTTTTAGAGAAAACAAAACATTAACCACTACATTAGCATAGCAGTTGACACCAGAACTGTTTTCAAACTGAAAACCAACAACATCTTCAACAGAATCCTTTTTGTTTCTGCTTGTAATTTTAGGTTCATTGACTTTTTGTCTTTTTGCTACAACCTCCCCAGTATTGTTCTCATTTCTTCGTTTCCGGCCTACCACACGTTTCTCAAACAAAGGATACTGAGGCAAATGTGGCGCATACTCTCTTCTTAACCTATTGTATTCCTTAACACAATCTAGATCCGCACAAATGTTTGTGACATCACACTCAATCAAGTACAATCCCGATAAAGTTCTAACTCGTGACAATGCCACATATGCCATACCCTCCTTGAACACAGAACTGCCAATATTCACCAATGCACTGTCTACACTTAAACCTTGCGATTTATGGATTGTCACCGCATATGCCAAGCAAACAGGAAACTGCTTACGGCGAACATATAAGTCTTTTACAAGCAAAAATCTAGCAGAACAACGAGCAATTAGCTGTACTTCCTCAATGCCATCAAATTTAATTTTTAAAAATTCAATTCCATCTCTATTTCTGTATTTCACAAAATCAACAACATTACCCATTGATCCATTTACCAGACCTCTTTCAACATGTAAATTCCTTCTTAAAATTATACGGCAGTTCAAGCACACATTCATAGTCTTTTCAAAACCTGCAGTTTTAGATATACTCTTCTCTAATGAATCCAATTTTGTTTTCAGATTCTCAGACAAAATAATTGTTGATCCCATATGCTCTACTCTATCAATAGCTTCCAGTTTCACAATCTCTTGCTTTTCTAAATGCAACATTTTGTTGTTAAATTTGGCACATTCTGCAAGAGTTGGCATCAAACATATTCCAGATTTCTTTTCAGTAATTTTCTGAAAAATATTCTCAGGCACAACATCTTGTTCTGGCATCTGGTTTTGATTTAATTTGCAACAACAATAAGTACACACACGTTGATCCAATCCCAAATCAAAACAATTTTCTACCATCAAGTATGTTGCAAAATCCTTCCATTCACTATTATTTTCCCTTTCACTTTTTGCATATAAATCCACTAACTTAGTCTGATTCTTATAATAAGTGCGTCGACAACACACACAAGTGAAATTAGGCCTCTCACTTGATTTCACCTCAAATGTCGCAATTTCCCTCTGGAAATTATCTGTACTGGAAACCTGTACACTATCTTCCACATGACCCTCTTCTTCTTGCTCAATTTCAACATTCTCCTCTTTACTTCCAAAGTAACAAAACTCAATTTCTTCACATATATTCTTCACATCTATTTCAGAACCATGCAAAAGAGCAGCACATAATTTTTTAAGCATAATTGCTGGACTCTTAGCATAATACAACATTCTAACTAATTTCCTCACTTTATTATGATGCACTGCTAGCATCCTGAAATGATGAAAAACACTCTGGCATACTCTCCTGGAAAGACAAGCCAGTGAATGACCATGCAAACCTGTCACTTCTCTCACTCTGCAAGGATCTAATTCTTGCAACAACCTTATTTTCTGCTTCAAACTTTTCTTATTAAATGACCGTACAAAATCACAAAGCAAATTGATGGAATCCTGTCGCACACTGCAAATACTACTACACTTCCAGGTGTACACAGGACCCTTAGCACGTCTTCCTAAAACCTCATTACCTAACACCTCTTCTGCCTCTGTTGTCACAAGTTTTTCTTTTTCAACTGGACAACCATCTTTCACTTCATAAGCACGACCACTGGTGTCAACTGCATGCACCAAATCATTATCCTGGAAATAACTCTCCTCATTAAAAAATGCCTCACAGCTTGAACTATGCATCCATTCTCCAGAAAAAACTTCACAAAAATTACTACGATTAACTATTCTCTTCCATCTACTATTTCTTTTGAAATCATAAATTGCCTTGTTTAGCTTCCTAATTCTATTGATTATCAAAATAAATAACTTACGTTTAATTTCAAATGCCTGATCAATAACTTTCTCAACTTTTTTTTTTCTCTTATAAAAAACCAGTTTCTGTTGACGTTTCTTAATATTTTTTAACAAATTGCCAATTATCCTGTTGCGGAACATTCGTTTACGAATCTCCCTAAACTGTTGTTTCCTTCTACTATCATGCACAGAGTTATCTCTTGCTCTAGCAGTAACATTTTTCATTGGTCTTTCCTTTCCATTTGATTTCCTTCTCGTTTTATGGACTGAAACATTTTCTGTAGTAATATTTTTTTTACTACACATATTTCTTATGAATTGTTTTGTGCTCTTACCCGGTGCTTTCTTCGTGACTTGACAAATCTTTTTGTTAGAGGACTGCTGCTTATTTTTTTTCACCTGCTGTCTTTGACGTTTTGCAGCCTTTCTCTGTCTTTCTATTGTAGGCATGGTGAAATCTTGAAATAATCTGCAGTTGAATCTGTGGTAAAATATATTAAAAAATGTTATTAGCCATTATTACCAAACAGTAAAACAATAACAGTGATCTTCAAAATATTTTGCATTTCCTAAATAGCGAATTTTAAGGAATAAATAGCGATTCTTTACCATTCCTAATTTGCGATGAGCAAATTGCTAATTGCAAGTTACCCATTCATTTCCATGGGCTAGGAGGCTCATAGGAATGAAGGTTTAATTTGCGATTAGCAATTTGCTCATCACAAATTAGGAATTTTTCCAAGGGTGCAGGGGTGTCTCAAGAACACCCTGCTGCACCCCTGAAAAAGAAATTTGGGGGCATATGGCACACATACATGCCCTAAGGGCATGTGTTGGCGTCATATGGGACCTTTTGTTTTTTTAAAAAAAAGCTTTTTGAAAAGAATTCACAAATTACCACCAATTTACCACAATAGTTTCCAAATCCTTAATGTCATTTTTACATATTTTTTGTTTGATACATTGCATTTAAGTAGTCACAAAATTTGCAAATCCTTCAGTGCAATTGCAAAATAAGGAATAGCAAATTTTGCTACTCCTTATTTTGCATCAAACTTGTTTGATACATACCATTTGTCTAATTTACATTTGCAAAGGCCGAAATTCGTAGAATTTTGATCTTTGCGAATGCTAATTAGCTTGATACATATGGCCCCAAGTGAGGCCTGTCTTGCGACATGGTGCATCTTTTGCATCACTGCTGCATTGGTTTCATGTGGTACGTTTTTTTTACACCATGACACATCTGCCTAAATGCATCAATTTGTAATTTTGTCGCCTCATAGCAAATCTTTTGCACCGCCGCTGCATCATAAAAGTGACGCACAGTGGCACAAAACAGGCATACACCTATCATAAATCTGTCCCTAGCATTTTAAATGATTAATCCAGGATGACGATAAGGTGTGGCCTATCCAGAGGTTTGTTTAAGGTGAGGCCTACTCAGGATTGCAGATTAAAGTTACGCTTGATGAAGAATACAGAGGAGATAATACATGTAAAGGCCTACCGATGAAGTAAGTAATGTCCACTTTATTGCGCCAGTCATCATAAATGTATCCCTAAGCTTCTTATCTTGTTACAGATGAACCACCATATGTACCATCAAACTATTTTTCATTTCCTAAATAGCAAATTTTAAGGAATAAATAGCTATTCTTTACCATTCCTAATTTGCAATGAGCAAATTGCTAATTGCAAATTACCCATTCATTTCCATGGCCTAGGAGGCTCATAGGAATGAAGGTTGCAATTTGCGATTAGCAATTAGCTCATCACAAAATAGGAATTTTTTCAAGCGTGCAGGGGTATCTCAAGAACACCCTGCTGCACCCCTGAAAAAGAAATTTGGGTGCATATGGCACACATACATGCCCTAAGGGCATGTATGGGCGTCATATGGGACCTTTTGTTTTTTAGAAAAAAATGCTTTTTGAAAAGAATTCGCAAATTACCACAAACTAGAAGTTGGTGGTAGTTTCCAAATCCTTAATATCATTTTTTACATATTTTTTGTTTGATACATTGCATTTAAGGAATCGCAAAATTTGCAAATCCTTCAGTGCAATTGCAAAATAAGGAATAGCAAATTTTGAATTAAGGACATTTTAAGTCATTTCCACATGTGCAGTGTTTTCAAATTATGATTTGAAAATCGTTTTTGGGGAAAAGTAATGGTTTGCAAATTTATGACAAGGACATAATGGTGTATGCTTCTCTATAAGGCATTTCAGTGTCTCTGATGTCATTTTTCCCATATTACATTATAAGACCTTTCCCCATGGAGCACATTCCTTGTAAATATGCTCCCACCTGTGCATGGCGAATTTAGATTTTGACTGTTTGAGTCACATAGCCATGTTAAAAGTGACCCAAAAAAATTGCAAACGTTTTAAAAAAACACATTCATGTGTCTTAAGGACATTTTAAGTCATTTCCCCATGGACAGTGTTTTCTAAGTGGCGCAAAAGAGGCATACACCTATCATAAATCTGTCCCTAGCATTTTAAATGATTAATTCAGGATGACAATAAGATGTAGCCTATCCAGAGGTTTGTTTAAGGTGAGGCCTACTCAGGATTGCAGATTAGAGTTACGCTTGATGAAGAATACAGAGGAGATAATACATGTAAAGCTCTACCAATGAAGTAAGTGATGTCCACTTCATTGCGCCAGTCATCATAAATGTATCCCTAAGCTTCTTATCTTGTTAGACATCAACCGCCATATGTATCATATAACTATTTTGCATTTCCAAAATAGCGAATTTTAAGGAATAAATAGCGATTCTTTACCATTCCTAATTTGCAATGAGCAAATTGCTAATTGCAAATTACCCATTCATTTCCATGGGCTAGAACGCTCATAGGAATGATGGTTGCAATTTGCGATTAGCAATTAGCTCATCACAAAATTGGAATTTTTCCAAAGGTGCAGGGGTGTCTCAATAACACCCTGCTGCACCGCTGAAAAAGAAATTTGGGGGCATATGGCGCACATAAATTTTAACAACATTCCTTTACCTCAAAAACGATTTTCAAATCATAATTTCAAAACACTGCACATGGGAAAATTACTTAAAATGTCCTTAAGACACATAAAAGCGTTTTTTGATTACCTTTCCAGCATGGTTGGGTCACTTTTAACATGGCTATGTAACACAAACATTCAAAATCTAAATTTACCATGCACAGGTGGGAGCATATTTACAAGCAATTTGCGCCACAGAGAAAGGTCTTACATTAAAATGGGAAAAATAACATCAGGGACAGTCAATTGCCTTATAAAGAAGCATACACCATTATGTCCTTCTCATAAATTTAAAAACAATTCATTTTCCCCAAAAACGATTTTCAAATCATAATTTCAAAACACTGCACATGGGAAAATGACTTAAAATGTCCTTAAGACACATGAAAGCGTTTTTTGATTACCTTTCCAGCATGGTTGGGTCACTTTTAACATGGCTATGTAACACAAACATTTAAAATCTAAATTTACCATGCACAGGTGGGAGCATATTTACAAGCAATTTGCGCCACAGAGAAAGGTCTTACATTAAAATGGGAAAAATAACATCAGGGACAGTCAATTGCCTTATAAAGAAGCATACACCATTATGTCCTTGTCATAAATTTAAAAACAATTCCTTTTCCCCAAAAACGATTTTCAAATCATAATTTCAAAACACTGCACATGGGAAAATGACTTAAAATGTCCTTAAGACACATGAAAGCGTTTTTTGATTGCCTTTGCAGCATGTTTGTATCACTTTTAACATGGCTATGTAACACAAACATTCAAAATCTAAATTTTCCATGCACAGGTGGGAGCATATTTACAAGCAATTTGCGCCACATAATTCATAATTTTCTCCTTAAAGCACACTATTCTCTATCTAAATTAAAGAAATATTTTCTCACCTTAGCAAATACTTTGAGTTTGAAAACAGTCTCAGAAACACACCAATTTGTCTTCAGCAGAGCAAAAGGTATGCACTCCAGAGTCTGCAGCTATCAAAAGCACAGAAATGCTGTAATTCTTCACACATATCTCTCATGTCACCCAATGAAAAGTCTTCCCTCACTTTTTTTCAAATGAAAACCCATCCCCCCTCTGCCATTTCTGCCTTATCTGCATGACAACCACCTCTTGGAAGACCTCTGTTGTTTGCAAGTTCACACAACAATGTTGCAATTGAACTCTGAACTCTCAGTGCACCTGCATATCCAGTGCATTCTTTCATTTAATGATTTTTTATTGACCACTCAAAATACATCTTTCAAAGAACACATCTGTGCACCCTAACTTTCTGTTTTCAGCAATCAAAATCCACCAATCACTGTTACTGCTTCATGAACACAGAAACTCCACAGTTTTTTTTCATTTTACACTCTCATTTTTTCAACTGCCATTTCATTGCCACACTTCATCTGACTGCAGGAGAACCTTATCTCACCATGTTTTCTGTCTGGATTGTTGGACATAGTTATATTCACTGGGCTCAAAGGTACGTTGAAAACAGGAAATTACCTAACCTCAATTTACAAGATGTGGAAATTAAGTGGTTTGGCCACAGAGGATTAAAATGTCACCAATTGATACCATTGGTGAAAACCTTTATGCATTTGCCCAAACCTGACCTGTTAATTGTGCACTGTGGAGGTAATGACTTGGGCACTTTGACTGGTGTAGGTCTGGAAATGCTTTTAAAGGACACCTTTGAGCAATTAATGGCACTTTTTCCTCAGACTGCCTTGGTATATTCAAATATATGCCAAAGACAGAAATGGAGGTGGTCCAAGCAATTTAGTCCACAAATTGAGAAGTCGAGGAAGCATGTAAACAAATCTGTTTCAGCTTACATGAGAGACCATGGAATGGGCTCCCTGTACAACAATAACTTGCGTTACTACATGCAAGATATCTACAGAGGAGATGGAGTTCACTTCTCAGATGAGGGCAACAGAATTTTCACTCTGAATTTAAGAATGTGCATTGGTACCTACTTATAAGTACCTAAATGTACCATAAACCCAAAAGCTCTTCTCAGAGCTACCCTACATCTAATCACTCACAATTATTATTTTACTCTAACATTTTTCACTAATTTTCAACAAAGTACGCTCCCTGGGGCGCTACCCGGTACGCGAACCGGGAGCTAACCTCGCGAAATTTTTTAAATAAATGTTTTTTTTTCGCACATATAAGCCTCCTCAGCCACCCTCACAAAACCTAGGGGGTCAAGATAACTCTACCGTGCCCCCTTCTACCCATTCTGAACATTATTTACCCTCCATCTTGTATCTTAATTCGACCGAAAAACAAAATGGTGGACTCCCGGAACGCTTGAGGTCCGCGAACCGAGGCGCTCAACGGTTCGCGTACCGGGTCGCTCCCTGGGAATCGCACCATCAAAAAAAGTGGGAAAGTAGTTCACAGAAAAGCCACTGGAGACAATTTCACCAAATATAGATTAGCTCATACTACATACCAATCCCTACCATTTTCACAAATTTGATTGGAATTCCATTTAGTCATTTAGCCTGTAGACCTCTCTAAATACCCTGAGGTAAATTACTTCACAAAACACATCTGAAGTGTTGGAATTGACAACCAATGAAAATGTTACTTTCATTTTCTACTTTTTTTACCTGACATTTGATTGGTTATGTACCTGAATATATATAAAGGAAGAGAGAGAAACACAGCCATTTTGACTACTACGTCCTGAACTACATTGCAAGATCATTTTCACTCACAACTTAAACTTGTTTTTAGAAGGTGAGATATTATTTTATAAATTTGAAAACATTTTCAGATAGTTATATACTATCCCTCTGTAAGAGTTAGACATTGAGAAAGGCTTCTTTATTTTAATTATGGATTGATTTAGGTTTCTGTGGTATAATTATGAATTTACTTAGGCTTCTTCACAGGCACTTTTTAATAGTACTACTTCACGCCTGAAACCATACAGTGCCCATAGATTACTTCTCTGTTATAAACTCACAAGTACCTGTCTGAACTTAAACCCAACAGTGCCCTATCTCTACTGATATATTTATTTTTTATGCAAATTACAGCAATAAAATGGAAGGTGAGCAGAATGTTTCCTTCGAAATTGTTCTGGAGAACAACACAGAAAAAGATATTGAGGACAATGATGACTCAGATTTCATGGATGAATCACGGGACCATGAATTAGTTCAATGTGTAGAATCTGTGGATCATTTACTTCATTATGATGACGGTCAAATGTGGGAACTTATGTTCACTCAACAAGAGGACATACCGGACAGTCAAATGCTAGACGTTCTATTAAATTTTGAAAAACAATCTGAAAAATAAAATTGTATGTAATATTAAAAAATTGTTTGAGTCTTTAATCATTTTTATATGTAATTCATAAACTAGTTAAATGTTAGAAATGTTATTACATTTTCAAACACAATCACAATAATAAATAATTGCTTAAAAAATAAAAAAAATAAAAAATAATCAACAAAACCAACAATCAATTAACATACTGCATTTGAAAAGTCTCTCATTAATTTTTCATTGCAGTACGCTGCCCAGAACGCTTCCCGGTTCGCGGACCGGGCGCTACCCACGAAAAAAAACAATTTTTTTTTTTATTTTTTTTTGCCCCACGGGGCCCTTTTAAAGCCTCCACATTAAACCTAGGGGGTCAGGGAGGATCTACTATGCCCCCTTATGGTTATTTCCCCCTTTGTTTTGGCCTCCTCTTGTCTCTCGATCCTACCGAGAGACAAGATGGCGGCCGCTCCGGACTGTTTAGAATGTTGACAGACGCCAGAGAGCCAATCAGCTTCGCTACGCGAAGTTCTGGTACGCGCCCCGGTCCGCGAACCGGGGAGCTGCCCGGTCCGCTGTTACAGATATATATCTTTTTTTAAACGTTAATTTCTCAAAATCCACTGGAGCACATATATTGAGACCTACAAAAGGCACATCGGGCTACCAGTCCCTACAATTTTGCCAAGTTTCGTGCAAATCCATTCAGCCGTTCGGGCTAAAAGTGAGGCCAACCGCCCTATGGAAAACTCAATGTTAAAAACACGTTTTGGGACCCCCCTTTTTTCTCGGCCCCCCCTGGACGAACACCCCCCAAATTTTCAGGGGCTGCTCAGAAACAAAATGTTCCATTTTCCAGAAAAATCCATCCAATTCCGTCCACAAACGCCAAAGTTATTAGACATAGAATTTTCAAAAATCCCATAGGGAAAAAATCCTAACTATATATACCTACTGGCGACCGCCAGTAGGTAATATATATATATATGTATATATATATATATATTCCACAAACTCCGTTGCTGAAACTCCTCTCTCCCACTGGAACAAACGGCTGCGAACCACAAGATAGGTGCTCAATTTTTTAGTTTATTGCCATTTTTTCCACCTTGACCGCCATGAAGCGTTTCGGCCTGCCTCCCTCAGCCTTGTTCACATGACGAGCATTCGGAGTCGCCCAAATCTATTTAAAGTGACCATTACCTCTTACATGATTAACATGGACATAGGAAAAATATACCGGTGTTCCAATTGCATTAAATAACACATAAAGAAACACAGCATCTCATGTGCAAATCACAATACACAAATAAATATGTAATATATATGAATATGTAAGTATGTATTTGATGTAAAATTCTACTAAGTTGATATCACTGTGCAAATCAGCAGTCAAAAATATATATAAATATATAAATATATAAATACACATGTATATTGCATCACACAACAAGAATATATGGATAAAATCCATAAAAACTCAAATGTTTTATAAATTACATGCAATTGCAATTGATAAAATCAGAAGGTGACAACTACTATTTTTGTGTGCAATATCTTGTGATTATATAAGCAGTATGAGGATAATTTCACTATGTTCATTTGAATGTGTTTATCCAATTGTTCAACTCCTTTGTTAGACGCTGATAAAAAATAATATCCACATTGGTAGACATGATCTGCATCATATTGTATTATGTCCTGTCCTTATCTGATACAAAAAGTGCTAAGTGCTATATGTTGGACCCGGGGTCACCGGTCCGACTAGGGTAGCTTAGCACTAAGGGGCAAGATCTATCTCCAAGGCACTGTGTTGTACTTGCGTCACACTCACCACAGCAACCCAGCGCCCTTCCACCAAAAATGACACCACACCTTGTTAGAAAAGGATGGAATACTTTATAAAAATCCTTAAATTGACTTACCCTTTCAGCAGTGTATATCTTTAACACATTAAACACTTCCACATTCGATTATTTGCATCAATAGAGCTCCACATTGCATTAGCTAACAAGCTTTTTCTCCAAGAAGAAAGGAGCTCAGCAAGAACCTTAGTACTTCAATCTTCCAGTAGTTACTTTGCAGTTTAAATAAAACAAACAGCAAGAAAAGTGCTTCCATTCAGTGAAACAAGACTGTACATTACTTTGATAATGAAACAGAATTACATCTTTCTTTTAGTAAGACTGGTAATTGCATTAATAAAACAGAGACCAGAATTATGTATCCCCAGTGAAACAGGAACATGCATTAATTATGGCCAGTAATCATGTACTTGGTCTGGTAACATACAACTCCCTGGCTTCTGATTAGCTGTAGTAATGGTCCAGCGGGGGTTTTATGATTGTCAGGACGCAAACTTCTGTGGAGTGGTTTTATTAGTTTAAGTTCCCCTGGTTCCTGTTTCATCTACTACCACGGAACAGGAAATTAGGCCAACCACAAGGGCCTGTACTGATTTCCCCGAGTCTGTGTCCCGCACCAGCCCCAAATAGCTGCTTACTTGTAGGCTCGAGGTTATTAGTAATGATTTTAGCCGTCACCGGCAGCTTGGGGAGCTTACTTCCTCACCGGCAGGCTCCCGGTGAAAATATCCGCCCTCGCGCAAGAAAGGCAGGCCTTCACACTAGACCTGCTCTGGAGAGAGAGGACGCTTCCGTTGGAGGGCCCAGGCAAGGCTGCCGAGGCTCGAGAACCTCTTCAGGCAGCAACTCTTCAATTCCGATGCAGATCCGCCTCACCAGCGAAGGCGCCAAGCCCTCCACTGGGCCTGCGCGGTAGGAAGGACACCACAGAGCAGTGCCGCCTCTCCCGTGAAGACGCCAAGCCCTCCACTGGGCCTGCACGGTCGGATGGACACTACTGAGCAGCGTCACCTCCTCAGCGAGAGGTGGCCGCGCAGGCACCGTCTCAACCGACAGTCGCCCACTCTAAGAGGACCTCGCGGTGCCCTACAGGAGGGTGTTCCCAGCTCCAACTCACACCAAGGCCTCAAGGAGCTTGCAGCCCGACAACACAGAGCAGGCGACTCCTCTACACAGCAGCGCCCCCATGAAAGCGCTCCAAGGGGTCAGCGGCAGTGCGACCTCCCAGCGCTCCTCAGCACAGGTAATTCTGGCGAGGCCTTCGCTATTTACAACCTCACAGAATCCCCGACAATAATGGTGATGCTAAGAAGAGAGGGGGGGTGATTTCTTGACTGTCTTTACTTTAGTTCAGGGGGGCAGCACTCCACAATCAGCACGACCTCCAATAGCTGTTTGGGTACAATCCAGTGGGGGGGGGGGGTGACGTGCCCCTTCCTTAATGTGGAGACACCTGGGCAATATTTCAAATGGATGATTTCTAAGGCGGGGCCAGATCTCTAGGTAGGGGGGCAGCAACAGCAGCAAGGAAGCAACCCCTAGGAGTAGTCAATCTCCTCAGCGCCCTATCCCCCTAACACCACAGCCTGTCCTCTAGCCAGCCCAACAGTGCCCAAAATGGCCGCCCAGTGTCCACCCTTATATATCCTAGGCCCAAGTCACCAGAATAGGCCGGAAGGTTCTAGATTCCGCTGATGCTATCCTATGGCCCAAAGCTCTGAGGTAACTTCTGACAGGGCAACCATCTTAGGAAGCTTAACTCAGCCACCGTTTTAGAAAAGGTGCACCTGCGCCTCAGCACTGGTTAGCAGTGACGATGCGCCCGGAGACATATGGTCAACACCCAAAAATTACGTTGGACACAAAAATAGAAGGCAAAAAGGGGAGAAAAATAAGGAGGGACCACCCAAAGGGCTGAAAGGTCTAACACTATATATATATAGATATATGTATTTACAGAGAAAAAAGGGGGGGGCCCAAAGCAGGCTTGAAATCCAAAGACTTTGCCATAAACTTTTAGACTTTGGTAGTGTGAAAAAGGTCAGCAGGATATTCTTCACATTTGGCAGTATTACACATTATGGTACACAGATGATTCCGTAAGGTTAGGTCAGGTAGAGTAAGTACATTTTAAGTAATCGGATATTTTTTTATAGTGATGTCTGTGGCCACGATAGTACTGCAGAACTATGTAGGTTCATAGTGATGACAAGGGATTATCTGATTGGGTAATCTGTTATTTTTCAAAAGGTGAAGACAGCCATATTGAATTTTACAGCACTTTGCTAGTGTTTTGTGAAAGACCTTAAGAATATGTTTAAAAATATGTGTTGTTTTGTAGCTTTTACTACTATCAATTTAGAATACTAGTGATAGGTAGGCAATAATGTTAGCAAATGGCTATATGTCTTTTTTTTTGAGTACGGAATACCGTTGTACTATCGAGAAAGTTTCTGGAGAGTACTGTGGTATCATAAAAGTGTTTATGAAAAAGAGAAGTCATGAATTTTGATATCTACTCCTATTGCTATTGGGTTAAAGAGCCCTTGATTACAGGTGTGTAGTTTAGATTTATAAATGGCTCAGCATGAATTGAGAAATGTCTCTTATGAACACCCAATTGCCATGTGAGGTAAAATGTACAGCATCTGCATGAGATAGATAAGCTATTGAAAACCGAATCTTTAGGTGATATATGCAGAACATGCTGTGATCTTTTAGATAAAGATAGAGATGCAATGATGTCTATACTTTCACTGTCCAACTGGACGTAATTTTATGATGAGTAGGTAAAAGAGAAAACATACAAGTGGGGACATGTGTAACATTAGAACGGAAAAAAAGGCTCAGGTAATACAAAACGGCGTGGCCAAAAAGGGGGTTATAGCTGTTAGGCCAACATTAAATATGTTAAAAAAACCCTAGCACAATTTAATACAAGATATACATTTACATTTATGTCAGAGAGCATAAAGTCCAAGAAGTTTCGATCCCTTTAAATGCTGGGATAAGGGATCAAAACGTTGTCGACTTTATGCAATCTGTCATAAATGTATATCTTGTATTAATGTGTGCTAGAGTGTTTACCTGTTAACAATAGTAGAATTAAGATGCTCATGAAAGGAAAAATGATGCATACAAAAAATTTCAAGAATCAACTACAGTCTTCACTGTAAATGATACTATGTGAATCATTTCAGGTATTTATCTTACTCAGACATATTTAAATATTATCTCTAAGAGAAAATAAACTTCATTCAAACTATGCCTAAATGTAGAAAACTAAGCTTCCAAACATAACTATTAATTTCCAAATAGCCCCATCTGTAATGGAAAAAAAACACACTTAAATGAACTCAGGGTGGTATGTTTCTGAAAGCAGAGTAGCAATCCCTTTCCCAGATGGAGTATAAAGGGTTACTCAGAGGACTAGTTAGCAAATTCAGGTAGGGGCTTGATAAACTGCAAACTGGCTTTTCCATTAACCCCTTCGCTGCGGCGGCTATTCCGCCGCAGCGCTAAGGGGGAGGCAGGGCCGCGCAGCGGTCCCGTGCTCATGACGGAACCGCTCCGTCACGGCTCGCGGGTGAGCTGTGCTTATGATGGAACGGTTCCGTCACGGCCCCGCCCGCCTAATAGAACCTTCAGCGCAGGCGCGGAATTCACGCCGCGCAGGCGCGGCGAGTGGGCCGTGACGGAACCGTTCCGTCACCAGCACAGCCCACCCGAGGCTCGTGACGGAACGGTTCCGTCAAGAGCATGGGAGGGGTTAAATCTCCCAGTGCAGGAAAATACCTAATCACTGGCATCCATTATAGAGCTGCACCGCTTGCGATGTAGTGTGGTGAAACGAGGTGTGCCAGAGAGGTACAACTCTTAGAAAAAAAAACAATGAAATTTAAGGATCCCTGAGGCATCAGTGGGACTAACTGTATGCTGGCCCTGCATAGCTTGATAAATCTTACTTTATTCAACCTTACTGTAGTCATGCAAGGGAGGCATAAGGGTGACACAACAAATTGAGAAATATGCACTTGTATTGTAGGAATGGTTTAGATGTGACTTATTGTTGAAAGGACCATCTACTGAATATTCTTCTTCTGATTGGAGGTTAAAGATATCACATGACAATGATGCACAGTGCCTCCTATTACCCCGTGAAGCTTTGTTTTCAATCTAGAGAATGAGTGAGTTATCAGACAGTTCTACTGTACAGTTTCTGTTCCACTAAACTCTTTAACATTGAAAGACCGCCTATAGTTTAATCTGGAAAATGCTCAAAATATAAGTTGCATCTTTAATAATGACAATGTTTACATTTAGGAGGAACAATTCATTATAATTGTCAAAGAAAATAACGTTAGTGATCCAGCGGCCCTATGGAAAATATGCCATAAGCAACATTACCCAACTCCACAATACTCCCCATTAATCATAAATCACTCACAAGGCCCATAAACTAACATGACATATTTTTGAGCAACTGAATCATGTGACCTAATTAACCTATTCACAAAATATATACATTTATATACAACTGCAGTAGAATGATTTCATTACACTTTAACAAACCCTTTGAATTAATTAAGCCACTGTGGCGAAAAATCTGCTAATGGTAACCTAAATACATGAAATAACAAGGCCAGCTTGTTTTTCAAAGAAATATTTTATTAACTATTTTTTTTAGAAAGTGCATTAGAATCTCTTTTATTCAAACATTTTTATTAAGGTTTTAGCAAAAGGTAATGACAGTTTCAAATATGAGTTAAAGTTATTTTCAAATAGAAAAGCAGTTTGGCATCATCTAAACCCTAAGTCCCTAGCTACACTTGCTCTATTAAAGAATAAGGGTAAAAGTCTCTAGGCCCTCAAAGGATCTCTTACGTGCTCCAAATGAAGTCCAACAGCACGACTCGTCCATCCAGAGAACGGCAAGTGGCAGCCCTCTCTCCTAGAAGAGGAAGAGTTTTTATACCTTTTCTTACTAACTAATCTAAGAAAAATAGAATACTTTTTGCGCGATTTTAATTCCAATTGGCTGTCTAGTGACAGGCCATCATGTCATCGCATTCTTCAGAACCCCAGTTCTGTCTCTTTCTTAGAGTTCATTGTCCTTCACTTTCGAGTCATGAAGCTTCCTCCAGTTTGCAACAATTATAAAAAATATTCACGACTTCCTTAGCTTGTCGCACTTCTCTGCCGGTTCCTGGCCTTGGCCTTGCTAACCAAAGAACAGTCAGCTCATCACGTTTATATTTCATCACGTACATAACTTGGCAGAGAATCTTTTTCACGCCGGACTCTTGCTTTCTCTGAGCAGAACTTCTGCCAACTGCAAATGCACTAGGCCTCTGACCACTTTCTTGTTAACTAGTGTATAAACAAACACAAAAGAATAATTAATGCAAGAAATAAAGTTTGTTCTGTTACCCACCCACCTTTGCTAATTAATTAACCCATTAATCTATGTTACCTAGCAGAAGCAGAACAAAGCAACAAACAAGTTCGTGCAACATTTAAGACAGAAAAACAAAACATGAGCACACAAAAATAAGCACATGCCATTAATAAACAGCCACATTTAGTTTTGACATGACAATAGACATAATTAATTCATTATTTTCACACACATGCAGATGCAACATAATGCACATTTATGAGCACACATATTAGTGTCCCGCGTGTTTATGGAAATGCAACTTTTAATCTAGGTTGAATTAGTTTTCACACTGCACACATTATTAATATTATTATTCGATTATGGAAGTGTAACTTCACGAGCTGAAATAAATTCATTTCTGAAACTCGCTCCATCAACTTCCTCATCTGGTGATTTCCAAATCACCAAACCACACCCAAAATTTTGCAAATTCTTTATCTATGACGAACTTGGTTTCATTTCACTATCTTAGTATTTCTAAAGACTTGTCTCAGCTGCTTGTCTACAACTATCGTATTGAGCTTTACGAAACTCCTCCAGCTCTATTTCTCCTTCTTGTTCCTTTTTGATTTTGTAAATCCTCTTTTTTTCCCTCAGATACTTTTTTCTCTTGTGCAACATGCAACTGATCTTCAACAAAATTATCACAAAAATTATTACAAATAAAGGTGTTAGAATTTTGCCAAGAACTGAACCACCAATCTCTTGAAACCAGGTTTTGATAGCCTGAAATCTTTTGGAAAGACGTTCTGAAAAATCGTCCTTTTCTACGGGAACTATTTCTGAGTGCATTTCTGTAATGTTCTTAATGTACATTTCAATATTCCTACTCTCATCAGGGATATATGTGCAGCAGTGCTGGACATGTAAAATACCACAGACTCCTCCCCCTTTTGCTAGGAGAATGTCCAGGGCAAGACGGTTTTGCATTACCATTGATCTGATTGCAATGACCTCGGTATCCACTAATTGGAAACCACCAGCTGTGTCAGTTGACAGTCTGTCAACTATTGTGGACAACTTTCTAATTCTTCCTGCATTCAGGGTTATACCCACTAAAGGTATCACTGCCTCAAAAAGGTCTCCCTAAATTTCTGAGAAACTTTCTCTTTTGTACCTATTTACATGATTACTGATTTCAAATGAGCCTTCTGTATTTCTGTCAACATGAAATATTTTCGGGAAAACAAGTCCAACAAAACACGTCCCATACCAATGGTCCGGGAGGTTATAATAGGCTTTGTCTCCACAAACATAATAAATTCCAGGAAAGATTGGGTCTCTACCACCTTTGAATCCCCAACCCCCCATGATTTGGTAAGTATCCTCACAATTACTAGCTCCCACAAAATAGTTGTCAAAAAGTGTGTTATCTCTTCTAATGCAAAGCTTGCCACTAATTGGCTTATCTATGTGAATTGCAACATTGTCAAATGATTTGCCATTACATTTTTCATCCTCCTTCTGTCAGAACTTAGATTTGGTCTGTTTGACCATCTCATTTCTTTTATAAATTGCTCGCCTCTCCTCAACCAGGCGGCCAGACTCATTCTTAAACTATCGAAAAGGCAGTCTGTTAGATCAGGGCTAAAACAGCTACACTGGCTGCCTGTCAAGCAGCGGGTAGCTTTTAAAACCGAGTGTATCATATTTAAGTCTCTACATGATACTGGCCCTCTATTCATTGGAGATTTGTTTAAAAGATACAACCCTTCCCGCAATCTCCGGTCCATACACAAATATCTTTTGGCTGTCCTCTCTTACAAGAAGAAACGTCTCGGAGGTTGCTGCTTTGACCATCTTGCAGCTACCTTCTGGAATTCTCTTCCTCTTCATTTAAAACTTTGTGACAACATCCTTAGTTTCAGACATTCTCTTAAAACCTGGCTATTTTCCCATGCGTTTTGCTGAGCTCCCTATCTCTATCTTTGATTGCCGCGTTGCGTTCCTGTCTATAGCGCCATGAAGCCCCCGGGCGTACGAGCGCTCAATAATACATATCAATATCAATATCAACAAGGTTCAGGAAAGTCTTTTCCTCAGCTCTCAATTTGCAAGTTAAATTATTCCTGTAAGCATATTCATAGGTGAGTTCGTTAGTCACTATAAAGAATTCCCTCATCTGTTTCGCTTGCTTGTGTTTAGTTAAAGCCTTCTCAATTTTCAGGTTTGCAAAAATCTCATCATAATTAGAATAATAATACTCTAGACGACCAGTCTGATAAAATAAGCTAGCTATTACACTGCAGGTTATGCCGTAAGTAAGAGGAAGCATATTGTATGTCACTCCCTCTGAAACAGAAGCAGGCAACTTTACACAAATGTAGCAATCCTTGACTCCCATAATTTTAACATATTCTCCCAAAAGTCTTGAAAATGTATTGCTAGAAAAATCACCAACAGACCTGTCTTGATGAGCCTCTGGTCTGTGATCAATAACTTTGTTAGCTTTGTTTGTTGCACTGTTTGTCTTGACTAACTGAAGCTTTGCTTGTCATGTTGATCTTGTACATCTCCTTATCGATCCCGAAAGGAAAGATGACAGCTAAAACTAACCAGAGCAGAATTAATATGAGCACACATATCAGAGTCATCTTACAGCATCTCTTAAAAATGGAGCATTTTGAGGTATTAGTCATCATAACAAAAAGCATTTTTCACTAGCCTTGTTAAATAAAACAAAAATTTGAAAATAACTCAAAAACGTTTTAACACCCCCATTTTCAAATATTTTTTTTTTAAACTTCAACCCTCTAACAGCTTTTCTTTGACCTTGCGTCACAAGTTATTCTCCAGCTAAACACAATTTCTTCGACCTTGTGTCACCTAACACATTTTCTTCAGCCTTCTGCCAAAAACTTCAAACCTACATTCTAACAAGAAAATACCTCAATCATTGTCACTATTCTCTTCAATTTCTTCCTGACTGCTACTGTTGATCTCAACTACAGGTGGAATTATTATATAAGTCCACTCAGGCGACTTATACTTTTGATTAGGTTTTAATGTTCTTTTTGTCTTTCTAGAAATAACTTCTATTTTCTTTCCTGCCTCACCTTTCTTTTCAGGATCTTCTTGACTAGTTATCTCATTTACTTTTTCTTTAGATTTCTTTATCAACTTGAATTTCAGTCCTTCATTTCCATTTGGCCAGTTGTCACCTTTTCTTGGTAATTTCCTTTTTGGCTCAGTCACATTAGATTCTGTTCTCCAAGCTCTTTTTCTCAATCTACTTATTTGAGAATCTTCATCACTCTCACCAGAATCGCTGTCAGAAATTTCAATTCTTGACTCAGGTACTTCTCTACTCAGCAGCCTCACTCCATTAGGAACAACATCTCTATAACTGGTACTTGGCAATTCGTCTTCTTCATCAATTACCTTCAACTTCCCAGCTTCGGATTTCTTGTTCCTGTTTTCAGAGTTTCTTTTCTGCTTTTCAATACTCTCCTGGTCTTGATTCTGAGCTTGATCAGACTCTTCTGCTGCTTCTTTTTCTAGCAGATCTTCATCATTTTCAGAGTCTACAACTATGATTTTCAAATCCTCTTCATTCAGGCTTCGATTTTCCAGATGTCGACCTGTTTGTCGATCTTCAGAATCTGGATTTCTTTCAGGTTCTTCTTCAGAATCTGAATCAGCTGTGGTATCACTCTCTTCATCAGAGTTTTCAGGTGTTGGCACAGGAATATGACTGGGATGTATCCACCGTTTTTTGCCTCTGCACTTCACTGCATTCGTTGTCACAAGAATCACCTGTCTCGGTTTCTGCCACCTTGGCACCAAACAGTTTCTTCTTCAGTGAACCTTTGTTCTTACCCAATCTCCAGGTGACAGATCATGTGCTTGCTCTTTGTCTCTTGACTGTACTTCAGTTCCCATCTGATTAGACACAGAATTCACGACATCAGACAGCTTCCTGCAATACTCCAAAATTGCACTGTCATTAATGCTGAACAGTTTTCCTACTGGTATAAATGCCTGTCACATGACTCTGCCCATAAGAATGTCATGTGGACTTAAACCTGTCTTTCTATCTGGTGTACTTCTTAGAGTCATCAGAACAAGTGGAAGAGCATCTGTCCACTTTACACCTGTAGCTAAACACATGTTAGCTATTCTGTTTTTAATTGTCCCGTTTATTTGCTCCACAACTCCAGATGCCTCTGGTCTGTATGCACAGTGTAACTTCTGCTCAATGTGTAATGCTTCACAAACTAACTTCATCAGTTTGTTCTCAAAATGAACTCCTCTATCACTCTCCACAGTCACCGGGAAACCGTACCTTGGTATAATCTCCATCAAAAGCAACTTTGCAACAGTAATTGCATCACTGTGACGTGTGGGAAATGCTTCAACCCATCTCGAAAACAAACAGACAAACACCAAAACATAGTGCAATTTGTTATGTCTCTGCATTTCAATGAAATCCATCTGTAGTCTGGTGAATGGGCCACCCTCCGGTCCTATGGTTCCCGTTCCCACTACTGTCTTTCTGTTTGGGTTCATTTGTTGACAAGTCAAACACCTTGGACAAAGAGATTCTGCAATTGTTCTGCACTTGGTATTAAACCAAGTCTCCTTGAAAAGCCTAATCATCAAGTCTCTTCCAATATGTCCTGGGCCATGATACATTCTAGCCATGTCAGCAATCATGCAATTTGGTAAAACTACCCTGCCATCTTTGTAAGTCCAAACTCCATCCTCTTCTCGCTGCCTACATTCTGCTTTTAACCATGTATTTTTCTCCTCATCATCAGCTTCATCTTGTATTTCTTTGACTTCCTGCCATGTCTCAACTATTGATGTTAGCATTAATGAATTCAAACCATGCTCATTGTTCTTCTCCCGATTAACTGCAAAATTATTTCTTGTGCAGTACTTTGCAATTTCGTCTGCGTAAGCATTTCCTTTGGTAATGAAATCATCACCTTTTTTGTGTGCAGCACATTTTACAACTGCAATTTCCTCCGGCAACTGTATGCCATCAATTAGTCTTTTAATCAAACTTGCATTTCTGATTGGTGAACCTGCTGATGTCAAGTAGCCTCTCTGAGACCAGAGCTGTCCATAATCATGCACAACTCCGTACCCATATTGGCTATCAGTTATTCTTGTGATCCTCAAATTTATTGGTATTTCACATGCACGAATTAAAGCAATCAGTTCTGCTACTTGAGCTGAACGAACTCCTTCAAGACATGATGCTTCCACAACATCTGCAACTGTGCAAACTGAATAGGCTGCTCTCAAAAAGCCTTCTTCTGTTCTCAGACAAGAACCATCAACAAAGTAAACCTGATCCGATTCTGGCAATGGTATATCTTTAATGTCCTGCCTTGGCTTGGTACAATATTCCAAAACATCCAAGCACTCATGGTCAACATCGCTTTCATTTCCAATTTCTGTTACAGTTCCATCAGGCAATAACGTGGAAGGATTTAGATTCACACATCTTGCTATTGAAACATTATCTGATCCCAGAATAATCTTTTCATATTTCGTGAGTCTACTGCTTGTTAAATGTTGCGTTTTGCTCCTAGTAAGGAGAATCTCAACTGAATGTGGAACATAGACTTTTACAGGAAATCCCATTATGATTCCTTCACTTTGCTCAAGGCTCACACTGGTTGCTGCAACTGCTTTTAAGCAACCTGGTAATGCTTTTGCGACCGGATCAAGGACTGCTGAGAAGTATGCAATAGGTTTTCTCAATTTTCCATGTCTTTGTATTAACACAGACATTGCACAACCTTCTCTTTCACTTCAATACAGCTCAAAATCTTTCTCATAGTCTGGCATGCCCAGAGCTGGAGCTTCACACAAGCTTCTTTTAAGTTTTTGAAAAGCTTCCATCTGAATTTCTGTAAGGACAATTGGGTCTTTTATGTCTGATTTTGTCAAACTCTGCACTGGTTTCGCAATTACCGAAAACCCACTAATCCATTGACGACAGTAGCCAACCATTCCCAGAAACATTCTGACCTGTTTTTGTGTTCTTGGAGGATGCATTGCCTGAATCATTTTAATTCTCTCAATTGTTACCTGTCTCATTCCTTTTGCAATTCTATGACCAAGATATTTTACTTCTTGTTTACAAAACTGCAATTTTGCAGGAGACACTTTATGTCCCTCATCTGCCAGGTGATTCAAAAGAGTAATCGTATCTGTAACACAGTTTTCTCTTGTTTTTGCTGCCACTAGAAGGTCGTCAATATATTGAACCAACATTGATTGACCAGGCAAATCTAGATCCTCCAAAGATTTCTTTAACAACTCATTAAAGATAGAAGGACTCTCTGTATAACCTTGAGGAATTCGACACCATGCTAGAGTACGACCTTGGAACCGGAATGCAAAGATTTCCTGACTCTCTGGATGCAATGGAACAGTAAAGAACGCATTGCAAAGATCAATGACAGTATACCATTCTGCATCATGCGGAATTTGGTAAAGAATGACTGCTGGGTTTGGAACAACTGGACAACACGGAACAACTATCTGGTTAACTTTCATCAAATCCTGAACAATTCCGTACGTTCCGTTACGCTTTTTGATCCCCATAATCAGTGAGTTACAAGGACTGCTCTCAATTTCTTTTAAGACACCTTGCTTTATGAATTTTTCAATCACAGGAATGACACCCTCAATCGTTTCTGCCTTCATTTTATACTGAGGAATGTTTGGAGAATCTATTCCCTGCTTTACTGTAATTTTGACTGGATCAACATATTTCATCAGACCTATTTCATTTCCAGTTAAATCCCAAATTTCAGCTTTTACTCTCCTTTTTAATTCTTCAGTCAAATTTTGTTTATCAAATACAGGAAATAACTTGGTTTCCTCTGCTTCAACCATTAACATTGTTAATTTGTACAGCCCATCTTCCTCCATGGTTTGTAGCTCAATACCCTCCGGTGAGCAATATATTTTGCAATTCATCTTGCATAGGATGTCTCTTCCAAACAAGTTTACAGGACTGGTATTGCAAACTACAAATCTGTGTTTGTCTTTGAAATTGCCAATTTCTATTTTCACTGGTTCGGTCAAATCTTTTTTAATTTGCTGATTAGTTACACCAACTACTTGGATGGTATCCCCAGAGAGAGGCAGGTTTTCAATTTCCACTGATCTAACAGTAGAACGGGTAGCACCAGTGTCCACGAGAAAAGTGATTTCTACATCATTCACTTTACCATTTATAAATGGACCAGACTGGTCAACCTCAAGAGTGGCTCCAAGCACACACTCTTCCTCCTCTCTCAGGCACCGTCATAAGCAGTCATCTGAATCACTCCCTTGGTTTTCTGTTAACAAAAATTGTCCTGATGTATTTTGCACATTTGGTCTTTGAGTTCTTATTACCTGATCACCACCGCTGAATCCTGAACTCGTGCTATACCTCTGACCACCCCGCAGTTTGGAAGAGGAGGCTGTGGAATCTGACTCTGCTGATTTACTAACTTTCGCTGTAGCTGTTGCTGAAGACTCAATTCATTCAATTGTCGCTGTAGCTGTTGCTGCAGATCTATATCATTCTGCATCTGTGGATTTAATGATGCATTTTTTTTATTTCTGGGCGGGTTTTTACACTCTCGCTTCCAGTGTCCAATTTCGACGCAATTAAAACAAGGTAATTTCTGCTTTAACTCCTCAATGTTAACATTAAATTTTGGTTAATTAAAGTTGTTTTTGAACTTTCCCTGAGCCTGATTTTGATTCTGATTCTGAACAAAATTCATATTTTTGTTTTCAAGGTTTGCAATCTGATGTTCTGCTACTTTCACCTGTGCCCACATTGCTTTTTCTTTCAGTTTCCTCTGTTTTGCTTCCAATTCATCACTGCAGTATTTTGCCTTCCTTAAAATATCATCAACTGAGTTTGATTGCCATCCGACAATATTATTCCTGATCATTTCTCCAATTTCAGGTCTAAGACCATAAACAAATCTGTAAATGAAGTGGCTCATGTCCTTTTCATTTTTCATGGCCACTGTACTGCTTAAAAACTAACAGTAATCTTTCATAGAATGAATGAACTGATTCCTTTGGCTCCTGATTTGTTCTGTCTATTTTTACCCAATCTACTTCTTTTGGGGGAATCTTTTGTTTTAACCAGTAAATCACTTTGTCATACAGATCCATGACCTCTGATGCCGGAGCACCTGTCTCCTTGGTTAGATCCGGTTCTATTTTCGGCCAACTCACAGCAATTTTACATTCTGTCCAAAGATCTGATGGGACAACAATGTCAAAGAATCCATCAAGATCAATCCACAGAACCTTCGAAACTTTAATGAATCTGTCCACCTGTCGATACCATTCCACAGGCTTCTCTCTCAGCCGAGGGAAATCGTTTGTAAAAAGCAGAATGTCCTGTCTTGACCAGGGAACATGAACATAACCACCACCTGCAATTTCTCTCATCGGAAACTGTCTAGCTAGTTTTTCTAGCCTTTCATCTTCCTTCTTTTTGGTCCACTTCACTCTCCATTTACTCAAGTCACCTAACTTTTTGATGTACACAATTAGATCTTTTATATGCATGATTCTTCCCATTGTATTGAAATTCCCAATATCCTTCTCAGTAAAGTCTAATCTGTAATGTTTTCCCAAATTTTTCTGTTTGCTTAAATCAAAATCCAACTCTGCAGCTAATTCTTCTAACTGCTCATATTTGTTCTTTGTTTTCCATTGAATGCTTTTACTGATGAACAAGAGTTCATCATCTCGATAATACTTCAAACTGTCAGGACCAATTGTGCCAATTATTAACTCTTCTAAATCTGCTTTTAATTTCGCCACATCAAGTTTTGAAGTGGACTCTGTTTTCTCCAGTGATTCAGCATCTGACTCTGCACCCATTGGTGTTCCGCTTAATGAACCTTGATTAAAAGTTAAATCAGGCATTTTTGTTTTTTCACGATGTATTTCAGTTAATTCTGAATAAAAATTTTCAGCTACTATTTGAATTTCTGCATTCAATGGAATTATTAACCTGGCTGTTTAATTTCTCCTTGATCAAAAACAGGCTGAACAGGACCAATCGTTACTGGAACTGTCACTGCTTCCATACCCTTCGTTATTTGTCGAATTAATTCCTCTTTTGATCGCAAATAATCTGAAGTATCTGCAACTTCCTCATTTCTGCCAGCTCCCATTGAATTTCTAGGAACTTCCCTTCCCATTGGGATCTCAGAAAATTTTCTGCTTTCATCATATGCACTTGAATTTGTCCTTGTTTCTAACCTTTCAGGGGTTCCAAAAGATTCAGAATTATTCGGATACAATCTGGGTGATTTTTCATTTAATGGAGGTGCACATGGTGTGGTTCCTGGAGAAACCAACTGGGTGGACCATGTACAAGCTGGTTTAGAAGGAGTCTGTCTTTTATTTGTCAAATAGATTTCTTCTAAAACTGGGTCTTCTGTTTCACTTTCTACACAGCATTATTTTTCTTTTGGGTATTCTTTTGACCTGGTATTTCAGTAATCACTTCTCTCACAATATAGAGACCATCGTACATATCCACCTGTCTCCATCAACGCATTCTATCCTCATGAGTTTCCTGTTTATAATTTGATGATTTTGGAGGTCTTATCATTCCATTTGCCTCCCGTTGAAGTTGAATCATCTCATCCTCCCATTCAACTAAAGCTTCAAACTGTGTTGGTCTAGGCTTTGGCACAAGAGCTGTCATTTTCTCCCTTAAATTTTCAAAATCCTCATATTAAATGAACCATCTTCCGGCCATGCTAACAGCATCGTTTTTGGTGTACTGCATCCAAGCATCAAACCAAAGACAAGTATGATAACCATATTCACCTTCCATATACGCTGCAGGTGTTTTGTATTTATGAAGTAATTTTCCACCTCGCGTTTCAATTTTCTTATCAGGTGAAATAACATTTTTAAATCTCTGCATTAATGTAAGCTTTTTCTCCTCTTTTTTGTAAAAATAACTCATTTTTAAATCAAATTCGTTTAATTAAAATGATCGTAAATATCTCCTGGATGTTCCGTAAAACTAACCAATCCGTGCGCGAAACACACCAACAGACCAATCAGGTTCGAGCTACGTCACCACCTTGCTCAACCAATAGAAATGGTGCTTTCCAAAAGAGCCAATCAGATTACAGTTCGTCCGAGTCACGAGAGCCAATCAGTGTACAGGCTGTGACGTATGCTATCCAATCACAGCGCAGACCGTGTGACGTACACAGCCGCTGCGGTTTCTCGCGTCTCACTCTCAGCGCTCACCCCTCCTTCACAAAAACTTTTCACAGCGCCATTTTAAGAACGCTTTTTCAATGAAACTCATTTAATAACGATAAAAAGAACAAACCATTTGTCTGTTTCTCTAAAATAAAGTGACAGTTTTTACAAACATGCAAGTATTCTTTTGCGTGGAATAGACAACGCTATTCTCACAGAATATTCATTCGTCGATAAAGTAAACTTTTACTCTACCCTTCTAGCAAGTAATAACGAACCCGTGTCCCTCTGAATGCACATAAAGTAGCATTTCAAAGTTCGACTCGAACGGAATTACAGAATCATTTACGCACTTTCAAACAGAAAGTTACCCTAACTACACATACATGAAATCCTGGCAGGACTTTAACCAGCCACAGAAATCCAGAATGTATGTATGTATAAATTATTTTATAGCGCGCTCCGTTACTGGAGAGTATCCTGGCGCGAATAGAGGAGAGGTAGACAATCAGACATACAAGAAAAACTTAACTTACACTCTTGAACAGATGAGTTTTCAAATGCTTTTTAAAAACAGCCACTGAGGACATAGATCGTAGCTGGAGAGGGAGAGCATTCCAGGCCCGGGCCCCTATCACTGAGATCGATTGGCCACCAAGTCTTGCTCGTTTGAAGCGGGGAAGATACAGTTTGTGCAAGGTAGAGGATCTGAGGGGGCGTGCAGGAACATAGCTGGTGAATCTCTTCCTCAGATACAGGGGGCCTTGATCATGAGAAGCACGAAACGCAAGCACCAATGATTTAAAAAGAATGCGTTGGGCAACCGGAAGCCAGTGGAGCGTGCGCATCTCAGAACGAACGCTCTTCCATCTCGGTATGTTAAACAAGAGTCGGACTGCCGCATTCTGGATGATTTGGAGGCGTTTGACCAAATAGGCCGGGATGCCACTAAACAGTGCATTAGCATAATCCAGCCTAGCCAGTATAAGTGCTCTGGCAACCGTCTCCTTAGCATCCTTAGGGAGCAAAGGAAAGAATTTGCGGAGCATTTTTAGGGTAGCGAAACAGGTGCCTGTAAGTTTATTAATGTGGGCCTCAAATTTGAGATCCTCTGTGAACCAAATGCCGAGATTTTTTGCTGGTCTCCCCATCTCTTTTGGGCAAGGAATGTTTGGTGGCCACAACGAGTTCTTAAATGAGGTGGGGAAGGAGCCATAGAAGAGTACTTCCGATTTTTCCTCGTTGCATTTCAATTGGGCCTGTGTTAACCAACGAAATGCAGCGGACAAGCACCGATGAACAACCGCTGTGTCCAGATTATCATCCGGCCAGGTAAACAACAGTTGGGTATCATCTGCATACCCTATTATCTTGGCCCCAAACTGCTCTGCCAGGAAAACCAGGGGGGTTATATAGACATTAAACAGCAGGGGGCTAAGAGTAGACCCCTGCGGTACCCCTGTAAGCAGTGGTTTAGGTTCAGAGGCGTAAGGAGGCATCCAGACCTGCTGAGTCCTATCGGACAGAAAGGAGGATAGCCAATCTAGGGCAACTCCCCCAATTCCAATGGCCGACAACCGGCGGAGAAGGAGCTCATAGGGGACGGTATCGAACGCGGCAGAGAGGTCCAATAAAATTAAGACCGCTCTGCCACCTCCGTCCAAACATTCCCAAATTGACTCAGTCATCTCCACCAGCGCCGTCTCAGTACTATACGCCGCCCTGAAGCCTGATTGAGCAGGATGGAGGGCAATGGAGATGTCAACAAAGTTCTCCAGTTGCTGAAGGACTACCTTCTCACAAATTTTTGTAAGCGCCGGGAGAAGGGAAATGGGACGGTAGTTCCCAGGAACCGACACGTCCAGTCCAGGTTTCTTCAGAAGCGGCAGCAGCTTGGCCTGTTTCCAGGCTGCAGGCACCTCACCAGTGGCCAGGGAGAGGTTAATAATCTGCGTGATCTCAGTGCAGACTGTTTCCGCCACCTCCGCCAGTACCCGGGCCGGGCATGGATCGGCTGGAGAGCCAGACTTCAGGGACTGAAGGAGCGGGAGAACAGTACTCTCCTCAGCTTGCACAAAGTTCGTGAGGTGCTGCCCTGAATTTGGACATAGTGAAGGGTCCAAATCAGCCGCTAGGTAGTCGGCTGGGAGGGCCGCTAAAAGGTCCTGCTGGATCTTTGTTATTTTCGTAATGAAAAAAGATGAGAGTTCCTCACACCATTGCGC